>NW_026125295.1:6522500-7122500 GCF_943737965.1 Phodopus roborovskii
ACGTTTTGTGGTTCTAGAGAACTCTGACTAATATGATCTTCAAGACTTCTTGCTTCACCATTGCACAGTGAGGCTGAAGGGGACCATGGTGGAAATTTATGTTCATGGAGTGAGTGTCCACCATCTTGTTTTACTCAAACATGGTTCAACAATCCTCCTGCTTCGTGGCTTGCTGTGAAGCTCCTTGATGAGTTTCAGGGGTGTTGGTCCATGTTTTCAGTTTTTCTGATCATAATATATTGCTTTCATACCTTTCAAATACTTAAATAAAATGCTTGTTTAATACACAAAACTTGGATTTGTAATATTTAAAAAATTGTAAGTATATAATGAGCCATTAATCTTAAGCAGCAATTAAATTCTTATTGTAAACTTTCTCAGCAGCCAATCAACAACTTCTGTGATATCAGCAGAAGGTTGTTCTGTGATAACAGTGAATGGTCATCACATACACAGCAACTCACAATATCTGAAAATATCCAACCTCATGTGAAATGTAGCATAGTTTGGGGAAGACAAGAAAATGGTGATAGTTGGGTTGCAAAACACAACTCCCAGTTTAGTTAAGCATCACCAATGCAGATTCCTCTTTGCCAGTTTTGGATGTTTTCTAATGAGCACATGTGACTGTTGCATCCACGGTCTTGCTTGAATTGGTCCCTTTTTTCAATGAGTCAAATAGAAATAACAGGCTTACATCCTGCTACAAAAGGCTCTGCTGGAGTGCTCAGAAGACTGTGATGAGTGTCCAAATAAACACAATAAAAATGTAAAAGATGTTCCCAAGGAAAGTGTGAACTTCTGCAGTGTGAACTGCATCGTCTTGGCCCAGCTGTCTTAGACCACACTCAGTTTTGAAGTCACATGCTTAGATCTGAAACCACCATGCTAGCAGAGAGTAACCAAGACTGTTGTTAGCACTAAAAACCAAGTTTACCAGGTATGGAGGCGCACACACTTTTACTCCGAGCACCCAGGAGGCAGAAGCAAGTGGAGCTCTGTGAGTTCCAGGCCAGCCTGGGCTTTGCAGTGAAAACTGCCTCGAAAAATAATAATAAGGCAAACAAATAAAACCAATATTTGGTCAGTTTTTCCTTCATAAGTCCTTCTGGTGGCTTTGTTGTCTAATTGCATGCTAATATATAGTTACCTTCCTCTTCAAGATTTTAACAATGGCCTACCTATATTTTGCTACTTTTATATGAAAAATCTCTTCCATTCCATTAGCTTCACTTTAATGCATAATTCATACTAGGAGTTCCATTTTTTTCTGGAAGCTACACACATAATCACCCTCTTTGTGATATTCTGATCATATGCCTATATGATTTTTATTGACTTTTCCCATCTGCTCATTTATTTCAGACACGTTTTCACTAATGTATAGGCTTAGAACAAATTTTGTAGGTGCTTTGCTCTGACTCCTTTTTCAGAAATTATTTTCTTTCTCTTTTTTGACAGAAAAGGGCCTTTGAAACAGAGTCTCAGGATGTAGCCTAGGCTGGCCTGAGGCTTACTATGTAGCCAAGGATGCCTCCTTGTTGCTCCCGCCTCCGGGAGCTGGGTGTACACATGTGAGCCGCCCTACTTCATACGATGTTTTCCCGTGTGTATCTCTTTTTCAGATGTGAAGCACGGGGTGGAAGATGCTGAGATAAAGGGGGAGCTTTCAGAGTAGAGGACAGCAGTTGGGGATGAAGGGTCCCAGCAGGAAGACCCTTTGACTCATCTCTCGGATCTTAAAGATGGACTTGTCCTTGGTCCCAGACTGTCTGCATCGGAAGGCTAAAGCAGAAGAGCACAGGTAAACAGCCTTTTTAGATGGGGACCCTGAGTACCTCTCCACAGCGCTTTGCCCTGGTAAAGCCAGGAGTCCTGCACTCCTCTGCACCTGGGAGCCAGGCAGGGCCTGGGACAAGATCCTGTCTCGAGGGAGTGGCCAAAAAGGCGAATTTTTCACGGGTAAATGTGGGGCTTCTGAAAAGGTAAGATTTTCTTGGCCTGCTGATTTCTCCTAAATCTGGTTTTTTTGCTCTACACGGCCCCCCACAGAAACCTTGCCTCCCACCAGCTTCTGTGAAGTGTCATGAATTCTTTTTACTAAACTTGACTCTAGATTCAAAGAAGCCTTTGATTTCAAAATTGACAAGTTTCAGTTTGGTTTCCTTTTTATGTTTGGTGGGTTATAGGAACTCGGAACACACTGAAAGCCCTCGAAATCTCCAGCCTCCATGTTTAGGACAGTGGGTTGTAACATCCCCTAGATGAAATTTATGTGATCTAACCTTACCTGCACAGGGGTGAAATCAGCACTGTGTCTGGACTTTGATATACACACAAGAAATAAGAAGGAAGAATTTGTCATTTTCCTATGGAAAGACTTGGGAGAGCCACACCTAAAGATTACCTGAAGTCGGTAAGTATTTGCAACTCTTACATGAACATGATAAGCACAAATCAGGTACATGGGCCGGTGCCACAACAGCCAGAATGGTATGACAGTCGGCAATGTGACAGTCCAAAGCAGAGCAAGAAGTCCAACCCCAGGCAGCTAGCTCACAGGCTTCCTGCACTTGAAAGGCCAGTGTCTTTGCTAAACAAGATGGAGTCATGGCCACTTACTGACAGCTGTCCAGTTTCTCAGAGGAGAAGATGTCCTGATGTGGTGATGTATTATTTATGATCTGATAAAGCCACTGGAGATCAAAATGCAAAGCTAGCAACAGCCATAGATCCAGTCAGTGATGGTGCACACCTTTAATCCCAGAATTCAGGAGACAGAGACAGAGACAGATGGATCTCTGTGAGTTTGAGGCCACACCGAGCTACATGAAATTGATCCAGTCTAAAAGAGAAACAGAGCTCACACAAAGGTGACCTCAGCACTTGGGGATCACGTGCTTCAATCCCAGCACTAGGGAGGTGGAGACAGGTGTGATATGGCTGGGCAGAGAGAGGAGACAGGAACTCAGGGGATTGCAGTCTGAGGTTTGGTGGAGAGCCGTGCAGTCTGCATTGCTCTCTGAGGATTTGTGGAGACAGGGTCACCCATTTCCGTCTGAGGGAGAGGTAAGCAAGAGCTAGGGGCTGCTTTGCTTCTCTGATCTTTCAGCTTGAACCCCAGTGTCACGTCTCTGGGTTTTTATTATTCATGTTACATCCTGATGTCCCTGGGAGCCACTAACAGTGTCAGCATCACAAACGGAGTGGAACAGATTCATCTGATGCTCAAACGTGTCTGGAGATGAGTGAAAACACCAACCAAGATGTGGTCTCAAACAATCCCAAAACCCTGGGAAAACCATCCCACAGAGCTGAACCACTAGAATCAACAATAGGACTAAAACGTCATGCATTGAAAGGAACAGAGTAAGAGGAAAACTCAGGTCTACAGACATGCACAATACATTTTCCCTTACTAACAGCTGCTGCTTCGTCATGGAACTTTTTTTTTTTCATTCTTTTGAGATAAGGTCTCATGTACCCCAGACTAACCTCTCATTTGCTGTGCAGTCAAGGCTAACCCTGAACTTCTAACCCTCCCACCTCCACACACAACTGCACCCAGTTTTATTTGGTGCCGAGGGAGGATTCACGCGCACTAGGGAAGGACTCCACCAACTCCAGCCGCACCCGCAGTCAGTCATCAGGATATTAGTTATTACGGAACACATGGAATGAGGGGTACATGATCTGAATTGGAATTTCATTGCTGTGGGGGTTTTTTGTTTGTTTGTTTGTTTTTTCTTCAGTAAACTTCACACACCACTAATCTGAGTAGGAAGGGAGAGCCTTTAAATGAAATTTCTGTCACTTATTCAGGGAAATACGACTCAGGATGTTCATAATCAGAGACTCTGAGTGCCCTATCAGCATCTGTGAGATCTGGAAACATCCCCACACCGTTCACGACACCTGCCCGACCCACCCCACTCCAGTGAGACCCTCACTCTGAGTCAGTGCTCTTCCCTGGCGAACAGTTCTGACTGGAAAGAAGTCTCCGAGGGCTGATAGCGCATTCGGGAAAGTGTTTGCCTTGCAGACATAAGTTTGATCCTTAAAAGACATTTCAAAGTCAGCTGCTGTGGCTCGCACTAGTATCCTAGCACTGGACAATAGCACTGGACAAGTGGGCCTTGGGACTCAGCTCTCTGGCCAATCAGCCTAGGCTAATCATAGAGTTCCAGGCCCTACCAATCAGAAAACTTGTCTCAGAAAGCAAGGTGGATGGCTCTTGAGGAATGACAGCTAGCCTTGACTCTGAGCACATGTTTACGCACGCACGCGCCATTCTTCAGAACCTGACAGGCAGCCTAGTAAGAAGGATCCACAGATGGAAGCCCAGTCTCACAGGCCTAGACTGGGCTGAAAACTTAACCACATTTAAACACCACTTCCTCCTACAACACCCTTTCCTTGGAGGGATTGTGGAGAAAATCCAGCCTGACATTGCAAGCTGGATATTAAAAGAAACAAAAAAGAGAGTTCAGGAATTTAAAATTAAAGGAGGAGATTGTGGTAATAAAAAATAGAAGGAAAAGGCTATAAATTAAATTCTTGAGTCAATTCTATGGCCCAATAAAAATCACTTTCTTAATGACTGCTGCTACGCTCTGCAGCATTTGAGGTGTGACGTGGGCCGCATTGCTTACCACTCATGCTCATCTAGTCCTGTGTCCCCTTCTGCTTCGTTCTTGGACACGGAGAGGGCCGTGTCATTGCTAACCTTCTGCCAGCCTTCCTGTTCAGATGTGCTCTCTTTCGTTCCCATGCCCTTCCAACTCACCCTTTCACTTTCTGAGACCAAATGCAGGTGTGCTCTTTTGCTAAATCTTTACAGCGTTAAGTCTTCTCCCCAGGAGGCCGGAGTCAAGAGCACTTGTTCTTGCAGAGGAATGGCATTGGATTCCCAGCACCCCGTAACTCCAGTCCCAGGGTATCTGACACCTAATTCTGAACTCAAGGCCACCGGGAACATACAAGGTACTTAGACATACAAGCAGGTAAAACGCCATACCTGTCATTTTTTCACTTTAAAAAGGAAATTGTCTCCAGTATAAAATGTGAAACCCGGTGTAATGTGTGAAAATATCTATTCCCTTAGTTCTGAGAACAGTTCTGTCGTGTGTCTTTTATGGTCTCAATTTTCTAAAGAAAGAAAGGTTCAGCAGTCCTAAGCCATCATGACTAAAACTACTTATCTGGGGGAACTTAGATTCAAATTTGGCTTTCTGGTCTTTAGAACCATTGGTACTAATATTAATGTTCTGGTCTCAGCAGTAAAGTTTTCATCTAACATAATGGAATGTTCCACGGTGTGACTACAGCTCCCCTTACCATCATTAATGCCATTATTACCATGGTATGGCAGGTTGCAACAGCATGTCCTGATTTGCTCCTGTCATAGAGTAGGAAGGAGAGATCACTTACATGGCTAGCCAAATCTGTAAGTCAACTGAGCCTTCACTGCCCACTGGCGACAAAGTACAAGCCGTATCACCCTCACTCACAGCTCAAGTCCTAAGAGACCTCTTCATGCTCGTGCACAGCCTTCCTGAGAAAGGACAGCAGAAATCCTGGTCTCGTGAGGGCTCTGTCCACACACCATAGCATTCGTAGATAGCACACCGATCCACAGCAAACACACACACACACACACACACACACACACACACACACACACACACACAGCATAGGAGGCATGTTCACAGCAAACACACCGAAACCCTATAATAATTTCTCCAAATGTAACAGGCAACTTGTCGTTTGAAAGTTTTAAAATATGACAGTTACTCACATCTCTAGATGTCTGTAGCTGAACGGTGGTTCACAGACTGACCTCAGAGACGCCAGGCGCTTATGACAGTAAACTTCAATCAAGCGGTTTCGGTGTCTAGTTAGGAGAGCAGCACTTGGACTCAATGTTTCCTTTCTTACTTTCCTTCAGAAACCCAAGGCTCCCTCCAGCCTTTTTAGCCCATGAGCTCTTCATATAAACTGGAAATCTTTCCTGACAGTATTCCCTCTATGGCAACTACCACGCTGAGCATCGAGCTTCGTGAATACAGAAGATAAATTCAGTATCTTGTGTATTAAGTGAGGAAAAAGCATACAGAGTATTTTATCGTTAAGAATATTTCAATAAGAATGTCTTATTTTGTTTTGTTTTATGTTCATACCAACCTCTCTCCATGGTCCATCTTGGTCCTCTCAGTTACTAAATTTTGGCTACTAAATCAACTGTATACTTTTGCTGTGTTTGATCTTGTTTCGGTTTTGAATGAGGGTCTTGTGGATCTCAAGCTGTCCAACTTGTACTCCCTGTGGAACCAAGGGTGACTTTGACTTCGTAAACCTCCTGCCTCCACTCCCCCAATGTGTGGGATTGCAGGTGTGTGCCGGCACACCTGGCTCTTCTCCTGAGATAGTAACATTCAACTTAGGGCTTTAGATTGACCTATAACTGTTTAAACATTTAAAATCTTATCCACAAATGCCTTCGATCCCAAAACTTAGAAGGCAGAGGCAGGGGGATCATTGTGAACCCAAGGTCAACTTGCTCTATATAATGAGTTCCAGGTCAACCAGGATTACATAGTAAGACCTTGTCTCCAAAAACAAGCAATAAAATGAAACAATGATGGAGAAATAAAAAGAAAATGTACCGTGTTCTTCAGTTGAAAGACTTTTCACAATTAAGATGTCCTGAATGTGGATTACAACTTCAATGAAACTGCAATGGATTTGCCTGCAAAATATTAATAACTATCAACAAACTGATTTGAAACTAGAGAACTAAAGCTATTATAGCCTGTTGCAAAGCTACAGTCGATACAGAATGGATTAAAGGCCTAGGTATAGAGCCTTAAACCAAAGGACTGCTAGAAGAACACAGAGGAGAAAAAAAAAAACGTGTTGACAGTAGTCTGTATAATGGCTTCTTTCATATCATATAAAAGTGAAGACAGCAAAGCATCACTAGACACGTAAACTCTCGCTGAAGTGAAAAGCCTCCGCACAGCAAAGAGAAGGTAAGAGAAGGCAACATAAGGCATGGGAGAGATCCGCAGACCATATTGCTCATGTAAAGAACACAGACAAGTCAACAATAAGAAAATAATCTACTTTAAATGGATGAAGACCATATTGCTCATGTAAAGAACACAGACAAGTCAACAAGAAAATAATCTACTTTAAATGGATGAAGACCATATTGCTCATGTAAAGAACACAGACAAGTCAACAATAAGAAAATAATCTACTTTAAGTGGATGAAATATCCGCATAGTTTTAAGAAGGAACGTGGAGGAGGAGGACGAGGGAAGAAAAGGAGCAGAAGGGGAGGGAGAAGAAGGGGATGAGGAAGTCGCCATACAAATGGCCAACAGGAAGATGAGCAAATGCTCAGCTTCAGTCATCATCCGGGCAGTGCCCATTAAAACCACAGCATCCTATCACCTCACACATGCTAGAATGGCTATTATTAAAAAGGACAAGATACAGCTCCCAAAGACGGTGTGGAGAACAGACGACTCCTGTAAATTAGCACTGCCACATGGAAACAACATGGAAGTTTCTTTAAAATGCACAAACTAGCTAACTAATACTCTCCATTCTAACACTGCTGTTACTAGGTGTACAGCCGAAGAAAATGAAGTCAATGGGTCAAAGAGATAGCAGCACTCCATATTAATTGCAACACAATTCACAGCAAGCCAGACTGGAATCAACCTATGTGATCTTCAGTGAATAAGCAGGTGGTGAAGAATGATTGGGTGGCAGAATACCCAGCCTCAGAAAAATAAGGGAACTCCATTGGCACCAATATGGAAAAGCTAGAGGTCATCGTGTCAAGTGAAAGAAGCCAGGGCCAGAAAGGCAAACATCCGTGATTGATTCTATTTACCTGCACGTGAATACCAGTAGCTACTGATTGATCTCATAGAGGCAGAATGGGACGGTGGTTACCAAAGCCTATGGCAGTGTCTGGGGAACTGTCAGTCAAATGATATACAACTTTAGTTATATAGAATAAATTTTAAATATCTGTTGTATAACACAGCTACCACAGTTGGCTACCATCACTGCATACTGTATCTTTGAAAACTGCTAAGAAGTGAGGACCAGAGACATGACTCAGCAGTTAGCAATCTGCTCTTACAGAGGACCTGGTGTTGCGGTTCCCAGCACCCAAATCAGACCCAAACTCACATGCACAGATCTCCACGAAGACACACTGACACACAAAATAAAAAGTAATACAAATCTTTGGTGAAGAAAAAGCCGAGCTCGGTGGCACACGCCTTTAATCCCAGGCCTCAGGAGGCAGAGGCAGGTGGATCTCTATATAGGGAGTGAGAGTCTATGTCAAAAACAGAAAAGAAAGGAAAGGAGGGAGGAAGAGGGGGAGAGAGGAAGGAAGAAAGGGAGGGGAAAAGGGAGGAAGGGAGGGAGGAAGGAAAGAAGGAAGGAAAGAAGGAAAGAAATTACTAAGAAAATAGAGTTAAGTACTTTTACAAGAAATGATAAATATGTGCAATGATAATTCCTGGCTTAATTCCTGGGTTAATTAACTCCATTTAGCCATTCTAAATAGTTTTATACCTTTCAAAACATTTTACATACAAAAAAACCATAGTTTTGACAATATAAAATAAGTAACCGAACCAGGCCTTGGTGGCACACGCCTTTAATCCCAGCACAAGGGAGGCAGAGGCAGGCAGGTCTACATAGTGAGCTCCAGGACAGGCTCCAAAGCTACACAGAGAAACCCTGTCTCAAACACACACACACACACACACACACACACACACACACACACACACACACACACACACACCAAAACAAAACAAAACAAAACAAAAGAACAACAATAAGAGGGGGGGGATGGCTTAGTGGTTTGGAATGCTTCCTTCTCTTGTAGAGGACCTGAGACCTGAGTTCAGGTCCCAACACCCACATCAAGCAGTTTACAGCCACCTGGAACTCCAGCCTCAATATGGACACTGTTTCCTGGCCTCCAAAGGCATCCTTGAATACACTGCACCACACATACACACACACACACACACACACACACACACACACACACACACACACACACACACACAAATAAATAAATGTAAAAAACGTAAATAAATTCAGTTCCATGAGGACAGGGTTTTGTCCTCTTCATCCATCTTGAATCCCCAGGGACTCGCATGTGAAGGGGAGGTCAGAATACTGAATACCATTAATACCTTGAGTGTTTTCTCTATCAAATTGAGAGAATGTTGCATCTGAAGAACTGACGTTGAACTGCGTGTAGTCACAGGACGAAGACGAGGCTCAAATCTGCAAGAAGCCACAGCTAGGGGCTGGAGAGATGGCCCCATGGTTGAGAGCACTGGCTGCTCTTGCAAAGGACCTGGATTTAGTTCCTACATGGTGACTCACAGCCAGCTTACCTCCAGTTCCAGGGGAATCCAATTTCCTCTTTTGGCTTCTGCAGGCACCAAGTACTAGTGTGATACACAAACATACATGCAGGCCAAACACTCATACATATATAATAACAATAAATCATAAAAGATGTGAGTCCAGTTGGTAGGATGCTGGCTTACCATGCACCAGGCATGGTGGATGCCGGGAAACTCGGAATTTGAGAGCTGGAATCAAGAGGATCAGACCTTCAAGGTCATCCTCAGCTTCAGGGAGAGTTGAAGACCAGGCTGGGCTGTGTGAGACCTTGTCTCGAAAACAGAGATCTGTAGAGATTCTGACCTGACGTGTAGCACAGACTTAAATGAGATCTTTTGTATAAAAGTCCTAAATATTTATTATATCCCTTCTTCACCTCCAACAGGTGACTCAAAAACTGGGCAATATAAACAAGAACTCACGGTGAGAAAACACAAGGTCTATTCTCACAAGAAAAGCTACTCAACAAATTGTTGAATTAACCTCAAAACATCATGACAGAAAACTACACCTCTTGTTTTGGTGGCCCTCTTTAGCTAATATCCATATTATGAGACTAAACTACAGGCCACTGTCATTCTTGTAGGTTGAAAACACTGGGCATTTGTGATCTCTGACATTAATACATTAGAAATCTGTCTTCTGGTAAATTCCTGACAGTTGAGAACATCTCTGTAACTCTGATTTCCTAGCCTGCTGACCCCCAACTATGAAGCAATTTCAAATCAGACCTGGTATGATACCTCTAAAATGCCCCTAACCTCGAGAGCCTTCCAACAATCCCTTCCCACCCGCTCCCTGCCCTGGTCCCTGCTTGCCAAATCCTTTACTGTGGTTTTCTGATGTGAGCTATTACCCACGAGAGTCCCAGAGCAGAGATGTGAACAGTCTCTCAGGGAGCTCCACCATAATTCCCAGAAGTGAAAACTCCGTCTGTGACCCACCAAACCCCTTTTTGTAGCTAATCAGCTAGCTAAATCCTCTCAAGTGAAAAGGAAAACACACACACACACACACACACACACACACACACACACACAGTTTTCTCATCTGTGACTCGCTGGGAGTGCCCACTCCTCACAACGGCAAAGCCTGTGTACTGGGCCTGAGTGATTTCTCACACTTCATCTGCTTCTGCTTCATCCCCGGCTGCCAAGTGAGTCCACTGGGCCCTGAACCCAGACGCTACACTTCCCACACTTCTTGCCTTTCGACGGTTTCCATTATTTATAGGCCCTCGAGCACGGGGGTTCCTCCCAAGTCCGGGTCAGGCTTTTCAGCCACCCCCATCCTCAGGAGCTAGATTTTTATAAGGGTGTGAAAGACTTCTGCCCTTGTCATACCATAATCAGGCTGCTCTTAAGAACAAAAATGGAGACGCCAGACCAGTAGCTTAGGAAATGGCCAAGCACTGACCGCAGGCATTGTAAACTGTAAAGCTCTACAGTGATCGACAGAGTGAAGACGCAGCCCACAGAATGGGAGGCAAATCACTCCCAGCTAGGCATCCGATGGGAGATTAATATCCAGAATAGATAAAGAACTCAAAAGTTGAGTTCTTGAAAGATGATTCAGTGGCTGAGGGCTCTGCGTGGGCCTGTATTCACATGCACACACGTGTGCAGTGCTCACACATGCAATTTAATTAACTCACATGCACACACGTGTACAGTGCCCACACACAATTCACAATTTAATTTTTTAAAAAGAACTCAGAAGTTTATGGTGGCAGGGGTGGAGGTAAGGTTAGTCATTTTTCTTTGGGGGCATGACATGGGATGACCCCAACCCATGCACATACAGGCAACTCTAATTAGACACAGTATGCTATTAAGAAAGAAAGACGTTAAAGGGGATATGCTGGAGAGGGTCTGGGGAGAGCTGAAGGGGAAATGAAAGATTCTTATGATCATAATACTTGTGTGAAACTCTCAGAGTAAATTTTAAAATAATAATAACTATAGGGATTGTTAAGAGTAGCCAGGTGGTACACACCGCTAATCCCAGCACTTAGGAGGCAGAGGCAGAGACCTCTGTGAGTTTGATGCCAGCCTGCTCTACACAGCAAGTTCTAGGATGGGATCCAAAACCCATCCTAGACAGAGAAACCCTGTCTCAAAAAAAAAAAAAAAAAAAATGCCACTGAGAATCCTTCACATGCCAGTCAGAGTTGCAATATTGAAGAAAACACACTAACGGAACAGGTGCTGCTAAGGACCAGGAGGGATCCAGGTACTGCTGTTAGGGATATAAATTAGCCTAGCTACTGTGGCAACCAACACAGAAGTCCCTCAAAAGATTAAAGATGAGCTACTATCTCATCCAGCCCTGCCCATGCTGGGCTATCCCTGAGGAGTGCAAGCCTTCCACAGGGATGCCTGCACAGCCATGTCTGTCTGTTGCGCTGTGTTCACAAGAGCCAAGCTGTGGAAACCCCAAGAAGAGTGAAGCCATGGAGTTTTCTGGATCATCATGTTCAGTGAGATGAGAGACCACCTTGTTCAGTGAAATGCGCAACTATGGGAAGGAAAATAAAACGGAATTGCAAATAGCTAGTCAGTACATGAAACAAATCAGTATCTTTGGTCTTCAGAAGATGCATATCAGTGTCCCACCATGACTCCATCTTGGAGTGCCAATGGATCAGTTGTTTAGGTCAGCATACTTATAGGAGATCCCACCTCACCAAATCAGATAGGTGGTCACCTTCAGAAAAGCCCAAACCAATGAACGCTGGTGAACATGCGGAGGATGGAAAGGAAACTTAAACATCCACTGGGGAAGTCAGACGCTGGGCACTGAATCTCCGCCTGCTTAGTGTCAACCTGACTGAGCTCAGCAGTTACCAGGTCTATCAGTTTCTTTGTGCTCCACTGAGACTGAACGCCTGACAAAATAAACTTAAAGAAGGAAGAGGTTTGGGGGCTTATGTCCTGTGGGTGTGGCCCACCATGGTGGCAGGAGCATCTTCAATCACGTCACTGTCATTCTGTATTCTCAGGCTTCCCCCCTCCCCCCCCCCAGAGTTTACGTGGGAACACACACCCCGGCTGGCTCCTCCCTCCTAGTGAGTCCCCTTCTGCTGTGTCCCATTCCCTGCCTCTTCCCACCAGCACTGGGCCTCTTCTCCATCCTGATGACCTCCCCTCTCAGAGCCTCATCCTTAAAGATAGTCAACTTTATCTTCCTCACTCCAGTGTGTTAGTTCTGGGCTCCATGCTGTGGCCTGGTGACAGTCTGAGAACGGGATAGGGCTCTTTCCCGACACTTTTCCCCATCTGCTAATACGGTAGTTACTTGGTTCTGGCCACGTCACAGGTGTCATACACAAACAAGAACTGGAAGTGACTCTCCCTGTAGTGGGGGTGGGTGCTTATTAATGGTTAAAGTCTTGGCTCCTTTGTCCTGGGGTCTGAACCTAGGGTCTTCCAGGTCTGAGGTGAGCGTTCTCTCCATCCTTCTGGTTGGTGTTTGCTTGTTACCTTTGACTTTAAGACAGCCTGGCCTTGAATTCACGCTGTGGCCCAGGCAGGCCTTGAACTTGCTTTCCTCCTCCCTAAGCCCCTTGAGCGGCTAATATTACAGGCCTGCACTACCAAAGGCAGCTTGAGTGGCCGTATTTAGATAGAGATCCAATTCTTATCTGTCTCCTTTCTAACTTCAGGCACCAAGACCCTTCCTCCACCTTTGACAGTACCCTCCTCCAGTCCAGGAGACTCTCAGCGCAGTGGATACCCGGCATCTCTGGCACGAAGACACAACCTTTAGTCACAGCATGAACATCAGTTCTCACTGCCAACAGCTGGAAATGTGAGGAGAGACTGCAAAGCTGCCCAAAGTTAGGAATACAAGTATCTGTTATTCTGTCTTCATCTGTAAGGCATTCCGGGGCCAACAGGACCACCGGGCTGACTAGAAGGTCAGAACAAACAGATGAGTGCAAACACAGACCTGTAGCCACCAGCAAGACACCGGCCCTGGCAGAGTCCCAAGCAGAGAACAACAGGGTATTAACAATTACCCTAAAGTTCTGAGAAATTCGCTAATTCTCCCAGTCTGGGAAGCAGTAACATGGGGAGATGAGGGAAGCTAAAGGGTTAAAAACCTGTACCCTGCCTGGTGCTGGCTTCTGCAGCACTCACACTACAAATAGGACGATACACAGAAGATCAGCGTGGCCCCTGTGCAAGGGTGATACGCAAATTCGTGAAGCGTTCCTTATTTTAAAAAACAACACAAAGCCTGTAAGCCTGTACCTTCGCTTTCAGGAACTCGGGGTTTCCCTGTTCCAAACCTGTCCCGTAAACATCCTAACTGCCCTCCTAATCAGGAGCTCTGGAATCAAGTCCCTGGAGGAGAGTCAACTCTTGTCCCCCTAATGCTGCATCTTTACATTTTCAAAATCTGAATCAAAGGTGGAATGGAAAGTAATTCCACTTTTTTTTTGGTGCAATTAAGAGTGTAATGCATGCTGTGGCCTGCAGCCCTTGCAAAGGCTCTGAGTTTCATCTGCTCATTTTTAAGTGGTTTAATTTTGCCTCTGATTGCCAGGTGCTAAAATATGAACCTTCACACTTGTGAGTCACCCAATTTAACCACGCTGTGGCTCTACCCTCAGAGAGTTTCCTAGGTGTGAACCCAACTGTGCCCTGGACCCACAAAAACATTTTAGTCAAGATTTCCAGGGTGAATTCTAGCCCACCCTTGTCAAAACCACATGGGCTCCCACCTCGCCTCCTAGCAGCGGACCCCGAGTTTGCCTCTGATCCTGCTGCTCTGAGTTGACTGTGAGAACTCAGGCAAGTGACTTCGCCTTCCTGAGCCTCAGTTTCCTTCTTAGTGACGCTTAAGTCGAAATCAAACGGTGTGCAGTGCCTGGCAATGACTAGGCACTCTGCCCCCATCAGAGAGCTTACAATATTAATTAGGAAAACAAAGTGTCAGAGGTCACCCAAGCATATGAAATAAACAACCAATGAGATACGGCTTTAGTTCTAGGAAGTGGGGCTACCACATCTCATTCATCTAACTTACCATCATTGTGTATGTGTGTGTGTGTGTGTGTGTGTGTGTAGGCCAGAGGACAGCCTCTTGTGTCTTTCCTTAGGAATACTGTCTACCTATTTTGAGGCAGGATTCCCCACTTACCCTGGAACTTGCCAGTTCAGCTGGACTAGCTGTCCCGGTAACCCCAGACACCTGCCTGTCTCCTCCCTGGTGCGGGGGGGGGGGGGGGAGCAAGTGCATGCCGCCACACCTGGATTTCGCCTAGGTTCTGGGAGTAAAACTTAGGTCCTTGTGCTTGGATGGCAAGAGCTTTCCTGGCCGCACTGTCTTCACCCTCTGGGATGCCATCTTTTGTGGACACATTCTCAACTCCAGAGATGCAAAATTTGAAGGAAAACATGGATGCTGTAGACATGAAAGTATGGGAGCAGCAACTGGGAGAGGCAGTGGCCTGCAGACAGGCTCCAGGGGAACAGGAAAGTGGACACAAACCCGCTCTTACCTCTCCCTGTTATGTTTTCTTTATTCCAGTCACTTATTTATGTGGCCACACGTGTGGAGGTCAGAAGACAACTTTTAGGAGTTGTCTTCCTCCCAGGGTATGGAAGGTATAGAAGCCAGGGGCCTAACTCCTTCATGCTTAGCAGCCTTTATCCTCTAATGCTCTCTCCTCCTCCTCCTCACCATCATCATCACCATCATCATCATCACCATCATCATCACCATCATCATCATCACCATCATCATCATCATCACCATCATCACCATCACCATCACCACCACCATCATCATCATCACCCTTCCCTTCTTTGCTTGGTGTTCTCAGTATCATTTTCTAAGCATCCTTTAGCTATTGTGGGACAAGGTAGAAGGCAGATTTCTGGGTGGAGCAGTGACCTAGCTCATCAAGCCAGTTTCAGTCCTGATCACACCAGGAGCAACCCATCAGACTAAAAAGGCAGTGTCCTGGGCTACAATGTAATATCATGTGTGGGTTCATACACTGAGGGGAAAGAACTCACAGCTAAATGTCCTGCTTGACTTAGTTCCCTCCTGATAGACTTGTTTGTGGGCAGAAGCAGAAAGCTGATAAACTCTTCTTGACCCATCTCTCCTTTCCCTTTATTCAACATGACTAACAGTCACTGGCAGGGACACCATGACAGCCATGTTCATTGTACACACCTGGATGCGGTATTGGTCCTCCCACTCGACCACACCTTAGCACCCTGTGTTGTAAATATTCATTTACAGAAGTCTTTCTGCGTCTCAACCCAGAGATACCAAATGTCCTTAGAGTTTCAGAAACACCATAGTCGAGTACTTTTATTTTTAAGATGGAAGACTAGATCATAAGAGCTTAATGGCAAATGACCAGGGTCTAAACCAGTGACTGATACACTGCGAAGGCCAAACAAGTGTTTATAAAATACATGCATGAGACCAGGCAAGCTAGAGAAGAAGGAAAAGATGCAAGCAACTTGACTGTCAAACAGCCATGCAGAATTTTTCACAATAGAAACTCTGAGGAACTTGGACGCTCTTCCTTTCACAGAGACATCAGTGACTACAAGTGCTTTAACCTTCAGCTCTGGTGTTTGTAACTTAGGTGCACTCGCTCCTTTTGAGTCTTCTCCAAAGAATGAAGTTTTGAATATGGATTCCTTAGTAAGTAGTAATGGTGGGAGGCAAGAATAAAGATGGATGGATGGATGATGGATAGATGATGGATGGATGATGGAATGATGGATGAATTGATGAATGGATGATAGATGGGTGATGGATGGCTTGGTTAATACCTAGAAGATGCATGTCAGCCTAGTGTTCTAGTACTGTGGTATTCCTTTCACAAGTCTAGACTGAATTCCACTGTCCATGCCTCTGTATTATCTGACCTATACATGAGAATGTTTGCCAGAGCAGAGAAGACTACTATACAGTCTTGTGTTGTTCAAGTAGCCAGAAACAAGTCTAGCACTGGAACTTGGGGCCAGGCAGAGTGTGCTGATAGACTTCTCATGGAGGGGGAAAGTTACCCTGTGCCAAGAGTGACACAGATAGGGACTTTAGATGATAACAGACTTCCCTAGATAAAATGGGACTGGGGCCAAAAGCATCAGAGCTGACAACAATGTGCACCATAATCCTAACCTAACCTGTGTCCCAGCCGCTGGGATACTTGATTGTAGTCAGATGTGTGGAGCTTAGCTGGTATTGGCTAAGCTATATCAGCCAGGCATTTAATCAAATGCCAGTCTACATGTGCTGATGTGAATGTATTCTTTACATATGGTTAGCTGTTACTATCTATTGACTTTATCCAGGGGACTGACCTTTAATTAAGCAACTAGACCTCATCTGATCCACTGAAGGAATAAGAGAAAAACCTGGAAAAGAAGAAATGCATCTCAGTACTACGGAGGCAGCTCTTGAGTTTCAAGCCTGTTGATCTGCCATACAGACTTCAAACTGACCACACAGCAGGGTGTGTTGGTGGTGTGTGTAGTGGTGAGACACATCACAACACATGAGCCAGTTTCCTAAAGTAAGTCTCTAAATAAGCAAGAGCACCTGTGAATGCACGCGCGCGCGCACACACACACACACACATACACACACACATACACACACACACACATACACACACACACACACACCATCTCCTACTGGAGGTTTCTCTGGAGAAAGTTGATTGCTGTGGGAAAATACATGTAATTAAAGGCAGTGTGCCATAAATAACAGTTTTTGGCAGTCACCACATCTGTAAGTGTCTAGTGTGTGTCACACAGAATAGTTTCAGCTCAGTATGTGTGCAAAGTAGAGAAAGGAGCCGGAAGAGCTGCCAGGGGCTGTGGTTACAGACCGCTCTTCTCTTGAAGGTCTAGCAGAGACTAAGCTGCATAGTGCTGGCGCCACTGGCCCCTGCTGTTGTATTGGTTTACGCTGGAAGTTCAGCTTCACCAAGTTAGCAGAAATCTAACTTGGCGTGTGGGAATTTTTGCTTAGTCACAGCCAATCATAATGGTCCCCTCCCGTCCCTTCACTCGCTATGCAAACACACACGTGAAGACGATCATCTCTCTCATGCTTGCCCAACTCAGAGTCTGGCTAAGTTTAATGCAACTCATTTCTGATTTGCAAGACTGAAGCAGCCAAGAGCACGTGGTTGCCTTCGAGACTTCTAAGGCGGGACCTGCTTGAACCCTCGGGGTCCTGGTAAGGCGAACTACCTCAGGAGGATGCCTGTAAAGCTCAGACTGGGTGCACCATGGCATGAGCGAGCACCCCTCACACAGAATAGGTAAATAAAAATTTTAATTATTAGTGCATTTTAGGAATCACTTCTTTTGTTAGACCTTTGCATGTTCTACCATGTTGGGCAGTAAAACACATGAAATATGAGATTTACCATTTTAATCTTTTTAAATTTAATTGTTAAATGTTTTGAGAGCTTAGTACATGACTACTGTATACCACTCCAGCTCCTCCCTCTCCCCTCCCCATTCCAGCTCCACCCATGTGTACCCGATCCCCCCCCAAGTTAATAACTTCTTTAATTATTACTGCTACACATACACATGCAGATTGTGTGTGTGTTATGTACGTATGTATGTATGTATGCATGTATGTATATGTGTATGTATGTATGTACACATGCATGTATGTATTACACAACTGACTGAGTCCATTTAGTGTTTCTCATGTACATGTGTGTTTAGGACTGGCCACTTGGGGTTTGGATAACCTCTCAGGGGCTTAGTTCCCAGAGAAGACAGATTTTCCCTCTTCAGTGGCCATTCGTTGCCTATAGCTCTTCATCTAGGAGTGGGGTACCATGAATTAGCCCATACACATTGACATGTCAAAACTTGGGGGATTTTATAGACTCAGTTTCCTTGTCACTTATAGAAGACACTATCTTTTGTCAGGCACCCCGGTGTGACTCTTAGAATTGTCTCACTCTCCCTGACTCACTAAGCCTTAGGTGTAGGGGTTGATGCACCAGTTGGGAATGGGCACAACAAGGTCTATCATGGCCTTCATCTCCTGCAAAAAGAGCTTCCTTGATAAGGAGTGAGAGCTTCATTAATCTGTGGATGTAATAATAAGTAACCAGCACTCAGGAGGCAGAGGCAGGTGGGTCCCTGTGAGTTCAAGGCCAGCCTGGTCTACAGAGAGTTCCAGGACAGCCAGAGCTACACAGAGAATCCCTGTCTTGAAAAACAAAACAAATAAAAAGAGGGAGGGAGGGGAAGGAGGGAGGGAGGAGGGAAGGAGGGAGGGAGGGAGGGAGGAGGGAAGGAGGGAGGGAGGAGGGAAGGAGGGAGGGAGGGAGGAGGGAAGGAAGGGAGGGAGGAGGGAAGGAAGGGAGGGAGGAGGGAAGGAAGGGAGGGAGGAGGGAAGGAGGGAGGGAGGGAGGGAAGGAGGGAGGGAGGGAGGAGGGAAGGAGGGAGGGAGGAGGGAAGGAGGGAGGGAGGAGGGAGGGACGGAAGGAAGGAAGGAGGGAAGAAAGGAATTAGTGTTGAGAATGCAGTTAGGACTTATAGTAATTTGGCCAAGTGGCAGCAGAAGATTCTCTTCTAGGTTCTATGACCTCATCAGCCATGGGTAGCTCACTAGGTTTACAGCGCATGGCATGAATTCCCTCCTATTAAAGTGGACATTCCTCTCCAGGCATGGTGGTGCACACCTTTAATCCCACAACTTGGAAGGCAGAGACAGGTGAATCCCTGAATTTGAGGCCAGCCTGATCTACAGAGCTAGTTCCAGGACAGCAAGAGCTACTGTCTTAAACAAACCAAAATACGAAATGAAAAATAAAAAAGAGTACATTCCAGTATTGTTACTTACTACTCAACCATCACATATGCTTCTAGAACTTTCTCTTCACCCCCAGAAGGTGGCCCATGTGGAATAAAGCAATTATTACTCAATATCCAGCCCTTTCTGTCCCTCTAAAACATTAATTTGAATTCTGTCTCTGTGGACTAACCTGTTGTGGACATGTCATGCAATATGTCCCTGCCTTTGTGTCTGGCTTCTGTGATGTTTTCAGTGTGCGCCTCCAGCATCGTGTGGATCACGGCACCATTTTATTTCATGCCTGATCAAATTCTGTGTTTTGGATGTCACACATGTTATTTTCCATTCACCCACTGACAAACACATTATTTCCATCTTTTGCCACCTATCTGCAATAAGACCACTGTTGACTGTCCAGGTGTAAGATTGCACTTAAGGCCAGTGAGAGGGTGGAGCAGGTAAGAGCACTTACAGGAAGCCCTATAACCCGAGATTGACTCCTGGAACCCATGTAAAATAGGCGTACATGGTGGCTCAGGTCTGTAATCCAGAACTCCTACAGGGAGATGAGGCAGGAGTCAGTGGGTTTGCAAATAGGTGGGCAGCTCAGGAGCAGGGATGATGGAGATCACCCTGCATCGATACAGTGGAAGGGCAGAGTCAACTGCCCCAAGCTGTCTTCTGACCTCCTCACAAGACCCTACACACACACACACATACACACGCACGCACACACGCACACACACGCACACACACACTCAAACTCACAATATGCACACACACATACACACTCACATACATGCACACACACGCACACACACACACATGCATGCATGCACACATACACACACACACACACACTATAGTAATACAGTAAGCCTTTCTAAAACTAAGGTATCAGAATGCTCATTCTCAACGCTTTGGGACTCCCTGGGTCATGTGGTAATCCTGTTAGCTTGTTCCGAGTGGAGGCTGAAGCTGGAGGCTGAAGCTATGCATTCTCTATGTCCTTTCACAGGGTATGGGGATTTGAACACCTTGTTACCATGAGCTAGAGTCACTGTCCAGTATGAAGTGGTCTCATGTGGTTTCATCATTCCTTTCCCTAACAACTGGGAGTGCTGGCCACCTTTCCCTGTGTTTTGTGGTCATTTGCATAACTTTGGGATAGATATGCCTTTTTCCCTTCTCATTTGTTACTCCCTTTATATTTTTTTTTTTTTTTGCAGAGGGGAGGGACTTCATAGCCAAACCACAGAACTTGCGTTGGTTAATTGGATTTTTTTTTTAAAGATAATTTTTATTTTATTTCTTTATCTTTTTATTTTGTGTGACTGGTGTTTTTGACTGCATGCATGTCTGTGTGAGGGACTCAGATCTCCCGGAACTGGAGTTACAGACAGTTGTGAGCTGCCATGTGGTTGCCGGGAATTGAACCTGGGTCCTTTGCTTTTAACTGCTGAGCCCTCTCTCCAATCCCTACTAATTTGATTCTCTTTGTCTTCAGATTGAGTGATTTGTGTGTTTCTAAGAATCTGACTACTTCACGTGGATTTTCTGCTCCGCTACACACAGCTCACACTTTCTGTCTGAGACATGTCTGCCTCTGCCAGGCTGGTGGTAGTGCACCCCTCACGTCTGATGTCCGTGCTCTGCGTCATCCCTTTGTGTCTCGGCTGAAGCTTCTGTTCACCCTTCCCGAGCACCAGCTTCTGGTTCTCTTTGTCGCTTTCCATCCTCCTTCATTTATTTTCACTTACAATTCTTGCCGCTAGTGTTGTTTCTAGTCTTTCCTCCTTTCTCTAGCAAGTTCTCAGTCTTCCTAATGCTACGACCTGTAATACGGTTCCTTGTGTCGTGGTGACCCCCAGCCATAAAATTTTATCATTGCTATGAATCATAATATGAATATCTGATATGCAGGATATCTGACATATGACCCCTGTGAAAGGGTTATTTGACTCCCTCCCCCCTCCCCAACGGGTAGGGACCAAGTGTTGAGAGACTCTGCTCTTTGTGGAATGAAGTGAGGTTATTCGTTTGAGATCTAGCTTCCTTCTCTTCCTGTGGGAGTTATTTAGTTTATGTGTACGGGAAGCCTGCATGTTTGTGTGCCACCTGTCTGCCTGGCTTACTGATGGCCTCCAACTGCCATGCAATGGCTGAGAATCAAACCAGGGCCCACTGCAGGGGCAACGAGGGCCCTGAACTGCAGAACCATCTCTCCAGTGCCTCGGTCCCTCCTTTTAAAAAGTCTTACTTGTATGTGTGCATGTGTGAGTGAGTGTGTGTGCATGCGTGTGAGGTGTTCTAAAACGTGGTCCTATAGAAGTGTCAACTCTTTCACAAATATGAATGACTGATATTTTTTTTCTCCTTTAGGAAAATGACTCTGGAAGTCTGAGATGAGTTTCCCTTGGGGGGAAAATGGCAGCAGAGCATGTGACCATTGCTGAAGTGGCCTATTGTTTTGATTTTTCTTTTCCTGAGATTTTGCAGCACTGAGTGTAGTTTATGGATCACTAGTTAGTGGGGTTTTCTTGTTTGTAAAACAATTATTTGCTCATGTTTGGGTAGCACTTTGCTACTTACAATCCATCACCACAAAAGCTCTGTGGGCCCCCACCCCACCCTCTTTCCATACAAATTTTCAAGTAGCCCTGACTGGCCCCAAACCTCCCCTGCCTCCACTTCCCAAGTGCAGGAACTATAGGCATGGCCCTGGCTTATGGATTTCCAGGGCCTCTTGTAGGCTAAGCAGGCCCCCTGCCAAGCGAGTTACACATCCAGACTATGTTTTCCTCTTTAACAATTACTAAGTGGTGTTTTGGAGTGCTACACAAACCAAGCTGAGCCCCGCTACAGCACACCTTACAGCTACACGCCTGGCAGTTCTTAATAGTTTGCAAAATTATGTGACCTTTGAAAAGTCTTAGCAGATGTCTAATAATTTCTCCAGGATCTACTTACTACCTTCGATTCCCAGAGACAATGGCTCCAGTGACTTAAGCATGGGCTACACTTTGATTTGAAATCCATCTGCACCCGTATGAATAACTTCATAACCAAGGGTTAGTTGAGTTTATAACAGAATCCCCTTCCCTTCTGCGGCACCATAGCCCATTCTGTTCCTGCGACACTCATTTTTCTAAAGCCTGCTGTTTAATACGTGGCTCTCGCTGCTGCCTGCGGATGTGACTTTAGTCACTGTTGCGTTTAAGGCTGGGCTTTCTCCACAGTCGAGTTACCATTGGCCGTAAAGAACACGACACTGCCGTTTTCTGGAAAAAGGGTGAAGTTTGAGATTGTCATACTAAGTAGAATAAGCTAGACACATGCCAATAGGGCATATTTTCCTTGTTTTTATAAACACATAGGCCATATATGTACATATGTATAAACTCTAATTTACAGAGTAATTCAGTTACCTTCTGCAACTATGAGGCACATATACACACAAACATATAGACATGTATGTGTGTGCATATATGTGTGTATGAGAGAGAGGGGAGACTGGGGGTAGGGAGGAGACCAGTAGGAGAAGAGGAGGAGGAAGGGGAGGGCCTTTGCGGGTGAATACAATCAGAATAGATGATACAGTTGAGGAAGTCACCCTATGGGACTCATCACCTCATGTAAGGATGAGCTGGCTTTTTTAAAGGATTAATTCTTTAAATAAATGGATAAAGCTGGCTTCTCTACTCCTCTCAAGGGTGACTGACTTCTCTGTATCTTTCTGAGCCAGATCCTCTCATCCATAAAAGAGCAAGGGGACGGGGCAAGGTTACCGTGAACACCAGATGTGAAATATTTTAATTTTAACTCTCCCAAGCCTGGCACATCAGTTCTCAACAAATGGAGTTTTCATAAAGATGTTTCCTGTCTCCTGGGTTCTAGTCCCTTCTCCTTTTCAAAGTCCTTATCTTGTGTCATCTTCAGGGGGTGGGGGGCAGGCTTCAGGTTATCTCTGCAGGCTGAAGTGCCAGACCGTCGTGGAATGGATCTGAGATAATTCCTCATCCCCTGCATCAGTATAAAACATGCCACTGCGTTTTGGTGTCAGTGTGACAGGTAAAGTTTTGGGTTTTTTTTTTTTTTCTTTTTTTGATTTTTAAGTTTAACTTCTTCCTTTATTAGGTAAAGCCTCTAATGTTAGAGGTGAGATAACATTCACACACTTATATGGATGTAAAAACATGTCTGCTTTTCTGTAAATACATCATTTTCTCCCTTTCCTTCCCTCCCTCCATCCCTCCTGTGTCCCCTCCTCCTCCTCTTACTGCTCACATTCATGGCCTCTTCTTCTTTGATTATTATTGTTACATGTATATACATAAAGGTATAAATACAAACCGCAGAGTCCACTTACTGTTGCTTAAGTGTTCATTATTCCAGGGATGGCTATTTGGGATTGGATAGCCAGTTAGGGGATGATCCAAGGGAAAGACTAATTCCTCTCTCTCTCTCTCTCTCTCTCTCTCTCTCTCTCTCTCTCTCTCTCTCTCTCTCTCTCTCTCTCTCTCAGCAGTGGAGTCTGCGGGATTTTTAGTTCCATCTCGAAAACACTCTTCTTATATGCGGTGATGTATTTTAGGTCCCATGAAGAGCCTAAGAACCTACATTCTGACAAGCACAATCCACGCGCTTCTAATACACAGTCAAATGTAGGTTCACTTAAATAATAGGGCTAAAGGCTGCCAACCTGGATTTGATTCCTCGTTTCCTAGTTCTCCCATTAATTATCTCTTCGTCCTCATTCATTCCTTCTGTTGACAACTAATAAGCAGAGTACAGTACCCTATGCTCATTCTAGCCTCCAGAGACTTGGCGATATGCAAAGTAGATGGTAGCCCCTCCCTCATAAAGCCTACTTTCACGTGTAGCAGGTGAAGAATGCAAGAAGGGGAAATTGTACAACAATGCACACACAACAGTCGTAGCTGCAGAGCGACCAGAGGGGCTCCCTTCAGGGAGACAACAGGGGAATAAAGATTGGAAAGAGGCTGTGGGTTGTGCAGAGACCCCCATGACGGGACTGCCGCTCAGAGAGCGTGATGAACCAGCAGCCCCCACCGTGAAGCACAGCACCTCTGTGCTGAACGCTCTTCAAGCTGGAAGTCACTTTTATAATAGACTATGTAGTTGAAAAATGCATAACTTAAATGATTCCATCAGTTTCTATGGAATGCCACAGAATTTCATATAATGAAGAGACAGTTGGATATTTAAACCAGAGTCTATGAGGAAATTCCAAAAGGAAATTAATTGACATTCTGCTCTGAACACTTAAGTGGAAAGCTTACTCTTTTTTACAAATCATGTTAGTAGACTCTCAATGTCATTACACAATCATGTATAAACTCTATTTACAGAGTAATTCAGTTACCTTCTGCAACTATGAGGCACATATACACACAAACATATAGACATGTATGTGTGTGCATATATGTGTGTATGAGAGAGAGAGGAGACTGGGGGTAGGGAGGAGACCAGTAGGAGGAGAAGAGGAGGAGGAAGGGGAGGGCCTATGCAGGTGAATACAATCAGAATATATGATACAGTTATAAGATTAAGAAGTGTTAAGACTGAGGTGTTCTCTTCCCTTTTCTCTGTGAGGCAGGGTCTTACTTTGTGTGCTTGGTGTGGAGCTACTCTTGAAGTGACTGTGCTAAATGCCTGACAGAAACGGCTCAAGGAGGAGAGGTCATCTTGACTCACGGTTTCAGAGGCTCGCAGTTCCCCCATGACAAGGAAGTTGAAGTTAGGCATCTTGGTCCGTGGAGGTAGGAGCATCCGGGTTACAGAGGCAGAGCAGCCGTCAACAACTTTCAAAGGACCCACTCTTAGTGACCTACTTCCACCATCCTACTTCCTAAAGGCCACCAGCTGGGGACCAAGCTTTCAGACTGTGACACCATGGGGGCATTTCAGAGTCATAATACTGGGTGCTTTCCGGGAGCGGTGAGACTGGCAGCGTGTGGAACTGACCACACAAGGGGAAGGATTCACAGAGAATTTTGTAAGCTACCAAAGGATCATGGCGACGCTCTGGGAGGTGTTGGGTGGCATCGTCTGACCCATTTTGTGCCTCAAGGGGTTTCTCAGTTGCTTGGTTGGTAACGGTCCATAAGATGAAAGCAGAAACATAGGGACCAGAGTGAAGACCCCCACAGCAACCCAAGTGACAGAAAACACCGTCTCGGACCCCAGCAAGTCCAAGTATAGACAGCCAGAAATAAATATATTTTGAATAAATGTGGGAAAACATGATTTTCTAAAGATTTGAGTTATAAGATTAAGACGTCAGGAGGCTTGGGATATGGCTCAATGGTTAGAAGCACAAGCTGTTCTTCTAGAAGACAGGGGTTCAATTCCCAGCACCCACATGGCAGCAGCTCTCAACTGTCCATAACTCCAGTTCCAGGGGAATACAACACCTTCACAGACAGACATACATGCAGGCAAAGCACCAATACACATGAAATAAAAGTAAATGATTTAAAAAAAAAAAGTCAAAAATCTCCTGTAGTAAAATTTACTTCAATCATTAATTCGTTTTATTTGTATTTTTAAAAATTTTGTCTTATGGGTGGGTACAGGGTCTTGAGAACCCCAGTGTAATGGAAATGCTAGGACTACAGGTATGTGTAATCACATTTGGTTTTTGTAGTGTTGGGCATTGCACCTAAGACTGTACGTGCTAGGCAGTCTACCAACTGGGCTGCAGCCTCAGCTGATTTATTTGAAGCATATGCCCTGGTCACAGTGCTAAGCCTTGGGAGGTATATTGATAAACTGGATTCTAGCGACACTGAGACACCCAAGTTGTCATGACGACCAGAGCCTGGAATATAGTCGGCTACAAATCATAGAAATGCTACTATTCTACAAGACCCTTGGCAAAGATGGAAATGTGTTTAGGTTCCAAGGGTCTGTGTGAATGGAATGCAGTGGTACTAGTCACGATTGAATGGAATTGAAAAATCTGTTTGGTGCTCACCCCCATGACTTCCCAAGCAGACCAATATTCTTCTCCTCATTGTTTCTCCGTTTCCTTATTGTAGGTGGCGCAGTAGTCTGCTCTCGGGGTCGGGAATTCATCACCATGAAAGCCTGGACCTCACTCTAGGAAAGGCTTTGGCATGCCTTTGACGGCTAGAATGATGTTGCTTTTAAAGGTGACATATTTGTTGGGATTGGACTCCCCCGAGAGGTGACTTTCAACTTCTGGGGACATTTTGTGTTGCCATAAGTGAGGTTGGCAAAGGAATATGTACTGTCCTCTAGTGGGTAGATGTCAAGGAATGCTGTTAAATGTCCTGGACTCGATAGGACATTTCCACCTCCCCCTGACCGGTCACCACTGAAGAACCCTCCAATGGCAGCCACCCCAGAGGCTGCAACCACAAGATAAAGTAATCACCCCAAACCAATCAATCAAATGGGCGAAATAGTTAGAGAAATGGTGTCTTCACGCCAGTCTCTCAGCCTGAGGAGAAACTCCTCAGGCTCTAGAAATGCCACTCCTAGGAGGCAGCAGCCCATCCTTCCCTGTTATCTTCATGGAAAAGGGGGGAATGTGTCTTTCCTTGTTATTCAAAGGCCTTTACTGGCTTGGATGTTCCAGGAGCTAGGAGAGTCTGTTTGAGGATGTTTTATTCTGGGGAAACTAATGGGCAGGCCAGGCACAAGAGCAGAGACAAATTGCTCTTTTGGTTCCAAATAAACGGTTGTTTTCCTGACGCTGCCTGAATTTAAATGGTCCTCAGTTTGACTGTGAAATTAACACCTCTTTGAGGTTAATTGTGGGGGTGGGGTGTCATTCACACCACTTCCAGAGCCATTGTTTGCCTGGAATGCAGAGGGAGCAGGCGCTGCCGGCGGCGGGACCCCTGCCTAACCTCTGCTTGTGCCTCAACTCACTTCTAAGGCTTGAGTTTCTTTCACACAAGGGAGGGAAACCTCATGGTCACACACAGAGCCAGAAGCCAAGAGCCTGGCGTGGAAGCCCAGGGGTTAGATGGGTGCCTCGGAGCAATCTTCAAACCCTGAACCTTTCCAGGTTGGATTTGGGATTTTGTTGTTATTATTATTTCTTAGGCTTTGCTTTAAAAAAAAAAAAAAACTGGCATATATGCATTGTACATAGTGTTGAGTTTCATAAGCTATGTCTTTCTAATTATGTATGTTAACTGTATTCACCTGAGTCCGGTTGGCTCCCAAGTCTCCCCATCCTATTTTACCCAGCTTATGGTTCCCTTATTCTGGTCTGTGTTCATGTCCTCTCTCTCTCTCTCTCTCTCTCTCTCTCTCTCTGTCTCTATCTGTGTGTGTGTGTGTGTCTGTCTGTCTTGTCTGTGTATGTTTGTGTGTGTGCGCATGTGTGTGCATGCATACATTACATTTTCTTTATCTACTAACAGTTTTTTGAGACAGGGTCTCACACTTGTAGCCCAGGCTGGCTTTGAACTCACACTCCTTCTGCCTCAGGAGTTCTGGGATTACAGATGTGAGTCATCACGCATGGCCTTACCCATTTATTTTTTTCTAACTTTCTTTCCTTAACTAAACTCTAGGAGTTGATAAACCCTAGAATCAACGATTTCAGATTGGAGGGTCTTTAACCCTGCATCTTGCTACATTTCTCCCGGGGTAGTATGATGGAAAGAGGGCAAACCTGTGGTCTTTATGAGCAGGAAGGAGAGTGTCTGAGTTTGAGTGTCTCCCATGAGTCTTTAAGGACACGTCTGCGTGTCACAGCCTCCGCCTCTGAAAGCTGATAGAAGCTCACAGAGAGCACAGGTTCATGCCTCAATCAAGTGAATCCCCCATTCATTGCTGGCAACAGTGAAGGCTCAAGAAAAGGCATCAAAACCACCAAAGGGAGAGAAAGGATATGATGATGGTGGAGTATTTTTATTATAAAGACAATAAGTAATCTTATAAAACTTAGAAAGATATGAGACCAAAAGAAGAGAATTGAGTAATCTATAAACTGTGCATCTGACTGCCAGTGTCCTGATTGTTCCTGTTCAGATATTTCTCAGTGAATGCACGTTTTTTGAAGAAGTCATTCTGGACCTGAGAGATGGCCCTGCAGATAAAGGTGCTCGCTGAGTCAGCCTCAGGACTGAGTTCTGTCCTCAGAACCCACACAAAGGTAGAAGGAGACCTTGCCCTCTGACCTCCACACATGTGCTGAGCCCAGGCCCTCCCCAGCAGGTATGTACACACCATCATATCAAAGAAGTCATATTCTTCTGTCTTTTACCTCCATGTCCTTCATCCAAAAATTCACGTGTTATAAATACTTCCTGAGGATTTGTTCCTTAAGAAATCTACCCTGATCTATGATCTGTTTACATAAGTTTCTATTACACAATTCCCAGGATTTCTCATTTTCTTCCCTTTTTATTTTATATATTTATTTGCTTGTTTTGTTTATTTTTTTTTTTTTTTAGTCAGTCTAGGATAACCCAAATTAGATTCCTTTTTCCTTTGCAAATAATTATCTGTTTATTTTATGTCTATGAGGGTTTTGCCTGCATGTACTCTACACCACATCCATGCCAGTGGGGGCCAGGAGAGGGTGTCAGAGGCCCTGGTACTGGAGTTACAGACAGCTGTAACCCATCATGTGGGTGCCGGGATTTAAACTTGAGTCCTCTGAAGGAACAACCAGTGCTCTCAACCTCTGAACCTTCTCTCCGGCTCCCACGTCAGAGTCAAACTAGAACTCCCTAGTAGAGAAGGCTAACCTTGAACTTCTGATTTTCCTTCTCCAACCTGCCAAGTGCTGGGATTATAGGTGCTTGCCAACAGTCTTGCGTTCTAAATGACTACTGGCATAAACTTACCTACACTTAATACTTGGTTCTTCATTTTTGTGCACACATCTGATTTACTTACAATAAATTCTTTTGTGGCTCTATTGACAAGATGGGGGCGGGCGCGCCCTCTTAGGTTCTTGGCACATGTAACGGGTCGTTCTTTAAAAGCCGCCTTATGTTATCTCATCTTTGTGGGCTTGTGTGGCATTTCAAGCATAGATAGTCTTTGAAAATACAGCAAGAGTTTAAAAAGTGAAGCTGGTTGGGTTGACTAATGCCTCACAAACCGTCTCAGAAAATCTCAAAGGTGACATTTATGAAGAACATCTTTTGGTGTTCTTATGATCTCTGGTGAAGGAGTGGGTGTCAGTCAAACAGAAAGGGCTTTCCTCTGGAGAGCCAAAACCCCCACTTTACACATAACAAACCCCACGTTCAGTTAGAAAGCCTCAAACAATGGCACACTCTACATCCTAGAAATTATTTATTTCCTATTTTTGAGATAAGATGCCAGTGTGTGGTCTTGAAGTCAGGATCTCCAGGGGTCTCTTAAGTGCTGCTATGACAGCCAAGCACCATGGTGCCCACTTGAAATTATTTCGTTTCCTTTCATCTTGTTTTGCTCTGTGAGATGAGACGTGATCTAATTACGTTACCTTACCTAGGCCAGTCTTGAACTCCAGACACCCTGCCTCAGCTTCCCAGGTCTCTGGGGTTACATACGTACCCTACCATTCCCAGCTTTGGCAATCCCATTTCTAAAAAGTGGGTCAGAAAGAATCGGAAGCAACCTAAATGTCCCTCAGTAAGGGGGACGATGATTCAATCACATGTTAAGCGTGTAGTAGAACGTGACCTGGCAGATGCAATGACAAGCTCTGTTTGCTTGTTTGTTTTTTGAAATAACTTCTCATTATGTAGCTGCCTGGGCTAGTTACTCTTTTGCCAACTTGAAACAAGCTAGAATCACCTAGGAGGAGGGAATGTTGATTGAGGAATCGCCCTCATGAGATTGGCCTGTGCACGAGTCCACGGGACGTTTTCTTGATTAATGATTGATGTTTGAGGGCTCAGACCACTGTGGGTGGTGCCAGCCCGAGGCAGGTGGTCCTGGACTGTGGAAGAAAACAAGCCAAGCAAACCGTGAGAACAACTCGGTAAGCAGTCCTTTAGGATCTCTACTTTGATTCTTGCCTCCAGCTTCCTGCCCTGCTTGAATTCCTGTCTTGGCTTCCCTGGGTGATGACCTGTGAAATGGGTAAGCTAAGTTAACCCTCTTATCTCTAAGCTGGGTTTTGGTCATGGCGTTTTATCACAGCAGTAGAAAAGAAACTAATACACCAGCATTCCGCTCAATTATCCTGCCTGAGACTTTCTAATGCTGAGATTACTGCTCGCTCACTCTCTCCCTCTCTCCCTCTCTCCCTCTCTCTCTCTCTCTCACACACACACACACACACACACACACACACACAGCCTGCCAGCAGAGAAGGGGTCCAAAGGGAGGAGGGGAGGGGAGACAGCAACCATGGAGTGAGTGTCACAAAAGCACTATTAAGGGAAAGGAAGGGATCAAGAGGGAAAGAAGGGTCAAGGGAACACAAATAAAATGGAAGTTTTAATGCTAAACATGTAGAAACTGTATACAGATGAAGCGCATATCAGTTTTGTCATACCTAAACTATTGCTTTTTTTTTTTTAAACTATTGATTTTGAAACTTTCTATGATCTTACGTGTCCCTCTGGAAGAAAGCTGCCATGAAGTGCCATCAACCTTCATTTCAGAGGCACGAGGACGTGAAGAATGGGTGAAATCCTGTCCAAATAAGGCAAAAATGCAAAGGGCTCATTTGTTCATTGAAGGAGCAGCTGGGTATCTGGGTTTTGGCTATATAGGTCTTTAAACTTAAAACATTTTCAAAGAGGGATACAGATGAAATATTGTAGGCATCCGGTTCTGATATAATGTGCTAGCTTTAATTTTATTCTGCTCTGCTCATTTGGCAAATACTGTTGTCAATATGTGTGCTCTGCAGAGAGATTAGAGCACGTGAAGGTGGAAGTCATGGTCCTCAGCTTTGTTCTAGAGCCAGTCATACATACACTTAACATTCATTCACAAAAAAGCAGTTTAGAAGACAATCTCTTAGTCCTCTGTAAAAGTAAGTAGTCGGTGCGCTTAAGTACCGTGCCTAGGTAGCAGGTTGGGAGTGTCCGGGTTAATCCAGCTAACTGCTTACTCCATGGGAGAAGGAAAATCTCAAACAAGCAAACTAGCCCGTGAGTGGCAGGCAGCTCCTGAGTTAATGATGTACCCCTTGTAGTAGGATCAGTCTATGAAAACTAACATGCTGTTCTATCTTTCTAACTCTCCCCTTGGCTTACAGAAAGGCTCATTAGAGGAAAGTGTTGGAAAATGAGTAGAGAAAACTAAAAAGCATCACCAGACAAAATAAATACCCTCAGTTACACGTGGACTTCAGAAAAAGTGAATACACTTGCATAAGCCTGTAGGCCGGAATCTCAGCTAAACGATACCGTTTTTGCCTAAAGTGTGCGGTAACATAACATGAGAAATTACACAGGACTCAGTTACACTAAAGTGTTATGTGTATCCGAAATTTGAATTTTAACTGTGCTTTTCTTCTAGAATTATGTTAAACTCAGGGTGAAACTAACTCTGTGAAAGGAAAAAACAAAACAAAACAAAACAAAAAAAAAAAAAAAAACCCAAATGGGCTGGTAATACGGTTCAGCACGTAAAGGCGCCAGCTGCAAAGTATAAAGGTGTGTGTTTGGTCCCTGGGATCCACGTGAGTGAATTACTCTAGCGGGTTGTCCTTTGACTTACACACACACACACACACACACACACACACACACACTCACCGACACACACACATAGCGCACACATGCCATCCCCAAAATAAGTAAATGAATAAAATTTTTAAAGGAAAAGAAAAAATGAACTGGAAGCCAAGTGTAAGAATGAGAAACAGAGAGTAGGCAAGGAGGGCTTACTAAAAATAAAAGGACAGAGCCAGCGGCCCCTGGGAGGCAGCCGCGCTTGAGCTGGAAGCTGTGTGCCTATGGTCCACTTCATAGCAGTGTGGAGAGGCCCCCTCTAAACTCCACTTCCAAACCGCTGAGCAGTGAGCCTGGCCCAGCCACCAGATTCATCAATTCTGGCACTGCCTGACCCATGTGTCCCCAAGGCTTTTACTGGACTCTGCAAGAGAAAGCCAGCAGGAGATGGGCGTTTATCGGGGAAACAGGTACAGCCCGCAGCCTGGAGTCGGGCCCACCTTTGCAACCTTGACCGTGGCTGCCGCTGCTGTCTCTTGCAGTGATTAAAGAATTATGGGGTCATTTTTAAGCTTGGACCTGTGTGTCACGTCAACTGAGCCGAAGCTCCCGGCACCGGCTCGAGGGAGACACTGAAAGTGAAGGTCAGACCCTGATTGACACACAGTCTGGTAGCCTGTAACACCCTTGCCTAGGGGTCACATTCCTTCTCTGAAGCAATACGCTGTCATCGCCTTCTAGAACACAGGCAAAAAAAAAGAACACACAGAGTCAAAAAGACCTCTTCCTGTTCCTCTGTAGGTTACAAAAATAGAAGGAAGTGGGTGCAGGGAGGCGGAAGAGGAGGCAGGGGTCGTGTGGACAGTCCTGGGGTCTAAGGCTCCGCACACTGACAGGCAGCGTCTGACGCCTTCCCTGGCTGTATAGAGAAGTGCCATTCTAACCCTGCTACCTGCCTGGAGGTCCAGGGAGCTTCTCTCTGGTCTAACTCTAGCAGTGGCTGAGGTGAGAATTTGGTTACTGGGCTGTTTCCAACCAGCTGTTTGATCTCACTGGGTTTAAAGTTACTTTCACTTTTGTGAGCACAGCCTTGTCCTTGCTGGAGAGGAAGCGTGTATGCCCGCCCCCCCCCACACACACACACACACACCAGTTCTCTAGGAAGGCAGACCTTGGGAGAAAGTGTCTCCAGGGTGCCTCCAATGCCAAGGACTGCCAAGATGGGAGAGCTTCCTCAGCTGACCTGGGTCACTGCGCACCAGTTCTCCTTGTTGTACTTACCATGGTGCGGTTGGCAAGGCCACACGTCCCTACTTTTGAGTGGGTCATGGGGGGTCAGGGTGAGCGAACATATGGAGGCCAGAGAGTCAAGCTTAAGTGTCGCTCCTCAGACGCTGCCACCTTGTTTTATAAGACAGGGTCTCTCATTGTCTTGGAGCTTGACAGGTGAACTATACTGGCTGGTCCTGGAGCACTGGGGACCTGCCTGTTTCTTCCTGGCAAGCAGCCATGTGATGGCCCAGCATGGTGCCTGGATTTTAATTCCTTTTTATTGATATTTGTAATCCTCCTTGTCTCCTAGTCCTGCCTATCTTGCTTTCCTATTTGCCAACAGCGCTTTATCCATTAACCAATAAGAGAAACATATTTACAGAATGACATCTCCCATCATTTTGGTAGGTGTAAATATGGGCTCACACATCCTTCAGCACATGTGGAGGTCAGAGGACAACTTGCAGGAGTCCTGTGGGTTGTGGAGCTCAACCCCTAACACGTGAGACAGGTGTTTTTACCCACTGAGCTGTCCCACAGGCTACCAGTGTCTGGCTTATTTGACTACAGGAGTTCCAGGGACTCAAACTTGGGTCCTAGCACTCCCAAGACAAGCCTTGTAGCAATGAGACATACGCCTACTGCTCACTCACCCACTTTTCTCATGAAAAGCTGTGACGCATACAGCAACACATACAGGTAGAAAGAGATTGACACCTGACGCTTAAAAGACACTGAAGGGGGTGGAGAGAAACTGCCCAGTATCTTCTGCTTATTAAAGTGAAGGGGGGGGGGCATAATACAACCCCAGGGCTGGCGACACCAAGCTCAGGCCAATCCTAATGGGAAATTCGAGCACTGGGCTTTCCTAGTGTTGGGGGCTTTGTGTATATGCACAGGCCTCTCTCACCTTATTAGGTTCCCCAAGAGCCAGAGAAAAGCATAGTCAGTTGAACAAAAGTTTAATGTGGCCCAGAAGCCTTCAGAAAGGAAGACTCAAGGAAAACTGTCTGTTCCTGTGCCTGGGAATGCTGTCGAGTGGACAGGTGTGCAGAGCAATTTGTGAGTGAGCACAAAGGCAGGCTTGAGGTCATGGTCCAGGCTCTCATAGTATAGCTTCCTGGGAAAAGCCGGCCAGGCCAGTCTGGCCAGATTCCTCCTGGCTTTTCTGTGAAGCAATTCTCCTTCCCAAGTATGGGAGGGTCCAGGGGAGTGGGATTTTATGGGCGAAGGAAGAGAATGGTTCTAGGTTTTATGGCTTGCTTTAGGTAGAGCAGTTCTAGCTCCTACAATTGGCCTTGGGGGAGAGGAATTCTGGTTTGTGGTTCACTGTAGGGGACAGAGAGATCTCTCTTGTGAGGTTGCCTGGGGCCCATCTTCTGGGGTTGTTGATGAGCTCTGGGAGGCTGGAATCAGGACCAGGCAGGATTCAAGGAGCCGCCTAAAGACCCAGCGCCTGGGAAGTAGGAGCAAGAAAATAAAGAAAATGCATTATAAATTAGAGGTGCAGGAGTCCCAGCATTGGGAGTACAGTTCATGGCAGAGTGTGTGTCTGGCATGCCTCTGAGGTGATGGATCGAATTCCTCAGCTCTGTTAGAAAAAAAAAAAAAGCTGGGTGGTGGTACAAGCTTTTAATCCCAGCACAGGCAGGTAGATCTACAGAATGAATTCCAGAACAGCCAGGGCTACACAAAGAAAGGAACCCTGTCTCAGAGAGAGAGAGAGAGAGAGAGAGAGAGAGAGAGAGAGAGAGAGAGCTAAGCATCGCAATAAAACCATAGGCAAAATAACAGGAAAATAATAAATAGCTTTTAAAATGTTTTCAAAATTAAATGTCCTATTGAGGTTCACTATTGAAAAAGAAAACAGCACCCCACTAGGACCCACCAGTGCTATTTCAAAGTACTGCTCTAAAGGGAAACATCCCAGAGAGAAAGGAAAAAGTTCACTAAAAGAACCAAGGTCAGAACCACTCCAGACTTCTTGGGAAAATATCAGTGGAGGGGTTCTAACCACAAATGGCTTCCCGTTTAGGATTCTGAGCTGAGCCGCATACATCAGTTGGATCAAGGGCACTCTTCCGGGCTTCCTTCCGGGTACCACATCTTAAATCTCTCACTTCCTAGGTGGAGGTCAGACTCAGGAGAGAAGGGGGGGGGGGGAATTAGTCTTTCCCGTGGATCACCCCTAACTGGCTGTCCAATCCCAACCCGAAGGCTAGGGCAGGCCAGAATCTGAGAACCCTGGCTCAGCCACGGGCTGCACTTGCTTTATTTTTAGTATTGACAAACTGTCGTCTGCATAATTGAATCATATAGCTTACAAACACTATGAGTTATCAGCCTTATAGACCATAATCCTTTTTCCTACCGCTTCCCACCTCGCCCCTCCCTCTCCCCCTCTCTCCCCCCTCCCCCTCCCCACTTCCCTTCCTTCCCCCCCCCCCCCAGTGCTGGGAATCCAACCTGGGGCCTTGTACTCCATAGGGGAGCCCTCTCCCCCTCCACATCCCCCTCCCTCCTTCCCCTGCACATCCCCAACCCACTCATCCTAATCAGCATTGCCCACCCCTCTTCAGGCTCACCAGCCTGTATTTGCCTTCAAACCGTGCATTTTCTTTTCTGTGTGTATGGGCCTGTGTGGAGCCACAGGACAATCTCTGTCCTTCTTCAGGCACCATCCATTTTATTTTACTTTTTTGAGACAGGGTTTCTCAGTGGCCTGGAAGTCACCTGGGTAGGCAGCAAACCCCAGGGATCTGCCTGTCTCCACCTCCCAAGCTCTGGGGTTACTTTTTATTTTACTTAATATTTATTTGTAACGTGAGCTCTGAACACTGAACTCTGGTCCTCGTGATTGAAGACAAGTGTGTACTTCACTGACAGAGCCATCTCCCTGGCCCTCACTTCCCTAGTTGTGAGCCTTCCACTCTGGAACTTAATGGTCACTGCCCACACTGGCCCACACTCCTTAGACAGCTGGCTCTCGGTATCCTACAGGTTTCTTTATAGCCCTGGCTTCCTCTGCTCTGATTCCTGTCATTCACGATGGTTTGGTTTGGTTTTCACAACCTGATGGTGGAACCATGGGTTTGAAGTAAACCAAGAGTAGAGAAGTAGCAAAATTAAAATTGTCTATAATCAGGACGATCACACAAATGTGTGAACGAGATTTTCAACAGAAACACAAGAGACCACGAAGGCTACAGGACCAACCAGAGAAAGTGATAATAAGTAGATTTATCAGGGTGGCGTAAGCGAGAAATAAAAGAAAGTTCAAGATCAAAGAAACGCTTAGCCTTCCTACTTTAGACACAAATTGGCAATTAGCCTAGCCCACCTTCCACAGCGACCGCAGAAGGCTATACCTGCAAACAGGAAGTACTGCCTCAGAAATGTTAAAAGCCCCCCATGGAAACTTGTAGTCTTTCATCTACCCAAGGCCTCTCGTTCTTTCCGGGAACAGACCCCTTCCAATGCTCTTCTCTGAAGGTTGACCAGATAGCTCTTATGGGGACACCATGTCCCCCAGCCATGCTGATGGACTCACAGGTAAGTATGACAGTTACAGGACGGACACTCCCCCCCCCCCCCAGGGTTTTACAGATCCTTATAGATGGACACTGTTCAGGAAGCACTTCACTTTGAGAAGCTCCTTCTGAAGTGACAGTAGCAGGTGTCTTCTCTATCCAAGCATAGATGCTCCAAAAGAGACCCAAATCTCAACAGTTCCCTCTCCAAGTCTTCTGTCAACGGGAAGATTAGCTTACAGGCTAGGAAGATGAGTCCACACCACACCCAGGCAGATTCCTAAGTGTCTTTCCTGTTTCCCCCCGCATCTTGTACTATCCCCAAAGCTGCCTACCTAACACAACACCACACCACACACACACACTGCAGGCACACACATCCATACACACTCATACACCCTGTACAACACACATACACAAAACACATAAATTGCACACTACATACAAAACAGGCACATACACATGTATGCATAAATATATATATACATATATACATACACACACATACACTTCATGGTATACACACATAAATACCATACTTCCCACCCACTCCCACACTATACACACATATCATATATGCATGTACATACATACACCACACACAAACACATGTACACATGCATACATACATATACAAACCATATACACATATCTTCACACACACTTGTGATTACCATTCACCCACATATTAAACACACCTACATACATACATACATATGCATATATATAATATATATATATATATATATATATATATATATATATATATATATATCACACAAACACACAAGTATGGTAGTTTCATTTCGTTTTTGGTTTCTTGAGACAGGGTTTCTCTACATAGCCCTGACTGTACTGGAACTCACTGGCCAGGCTGGCCTCGAACACAGAGATCCACCTGCCTCTGCCTCCTGAGTGCTTGGATTAAAGACATGCACCACCAGGTCTTGCTAAGTATAAAAGTTTCTAAGCTTCCAAATCTCTCTGGTTCTTTAAGTATTCAGTTCCATTCCTGTGACAACCACAAACCTTGAGTTGTGTCTCACCCGTCAATCTGTCTGTTGTCAGTCACCTTCTGTACTTTGGTATCAAACCCGAGGGCAGAGGGAATATGGAAAGGGGAGAAGGTAGACACTGCGGACACCTAGTAGCCTCTGTCACAGTTGCCTGCTAGGCATTGTGCCACAGAAGTTTCCCTGCCTCTTTGTGAGAAGGGCCCCATCAAGGAATAACCTAGTCTTTCCATGGTTTGCTACATGCTACTTGTTGGTATTTTATTAATCCTATAAATGTTTAATTCACATGTGAGAAGTTGGATTAATGATGAAGTCAAGGAACAGAGGCCAGAACAGGGTTTCAGAAGGTGGATGGGGTGGGGGGGAGGAAAGCAAGCCTGTGGTACGCAGAAATAGTACATCACATCCGAACAGGCTTGGGGAGCAGATGGGCTGACGGCTCGCTAGGTGTTAGAATGGGCATTTTGTACTAGAAATAGCCCTTGAGAGGCATCAAAGAACCAAGAGTTGGTCGCTCATGGAGATGCCAGAAGACCCCAAGAGTACATCTGTGGTTAAACAGGTTGCAGGTTATCTCTGGCGACATCTTCCTGCCCTTCCCTTAAGTCTCTGCCTTATGTAGGCCAGCTTGGCAATCCTTTTTTTGCTTTAGAATGTATCATCTCTTCAAGTAGGGATTTCAATATACAGGGTTACTAAGAAAATACATTTTAACAAACATTCCATGACACTGGACTCCCCATGAGTCTTCAACAGTGTGAACAAAGGGACAAAGAAGGATGAAGAAGGCGGGAATTGGGCATGTGGCTAGAACTTGGGAGAGTTTAGCTCTGAGCCCTCCCCCAACACTGTGATAACCTCTACCAGGACTAGGTAGAAATCCAGTGAAGGGGCTTCCATGCACACTGAAAACAGAGAACTGAGACATTGTCTAAAGCCACTGACATTCTGAGCACTCTGCCCCACCGTTCTGTCCTAAAAGACCCGCCTCTCGAGCCCTTCACACAATCTTCAGAGTCTTCTTGGAGATCCTTGAGCTGTGAAATAGAGATGGCTCTTGATTGACTCACACTTGAAGAAGTCAAAACAGGCTGTGTGGACTGCCATCTAACCCCTTTCTAGGAAACCCAAAGTGTGAAGAGCTCAGTAGTTCTTAAATCACATTAGCATCGTGTTCTGAGATATCTATGTTGTCAAGAAAGATGGAGTCAACTCAACACAACCTAGAAGCTGCTGAGAAAACAGTCTCATTTGAGGGATTGCCTAGATCAGGTTTTTCTGTGGGCATGCGTATGGGAAATAGTCTTGATTTTTAACTGGCGTGGGCAATTGTGGTGGCACCATCCCCTACGCAGGAGCTCCTGAGCTTTATGAGACAGGAGAGAGCCGGCACTGTGGCTACATTCATTCCTCTGTGCTCATGTGCGTGGATGTGGTGGGGCCAGCTGCTTGAGTTGCTGACTCAACTTCCCTGAAATAATGGACTGCAGTTGGGAAGTATATGCCAAATAAACCCTTCCTGCCCAAAGTTGAGTTTTGGTTAGTGCGTTTTATTGCAGCCACAGAAATGAAGCTAGAAGAGATGAGATTTCTTTCTCTTTTTGAAAGACTGAACTTGTTCCTTGGTAATTGTGTGCACACGTTATAAATCACGGAGTCATACATCTGCCATATTTTTCTGCATCTCCTCCACTGATTACACGTCTTGCCAATATGGGTACCGCTGCAGTGGATGCAGGACAGGGGGCAGCTCTGGTTGGTGCGCTGAATCCACGCACTGAACCCACTTCCTTTGGATAAATCTGTAGTAATGGGATTCCTGGGTCACTTAGTTGCCTTTCTCATCTAGCAGCAGATACGTTCTCAGAGTATTTCTGCAGAGCTTCAACTGCAGGGCAAAGAGGCCCACCCTGAGTGTGGGTGGCAGCGTTCTTAGGCCGGCTGGGCAACTGGATACACAGGAAAGATAGAGAAAGCAAGTGAATGCCTGCATTTATAGCTCTCTGCTTCTGACTGTGTGAGCAACCTGCCTTGTGGTCCTGCCACCATGGCCGAGGGTCACTTGTAACCCCATCACGGTAGACTGTGTCTTTTCACAGTGTGAAGCAAAGCAAGCGCTCCCTTCCTTGAGTTGCTTGTGAGAGGGGTTTTGCCACAGGGCCGAGAAAAACAACGGATCGATCCACATCATGTCTGTTGACCCATCTCAGCCCAGCACCTGGGCAGCAGAGGCTGGGGGGTCAGACGTTCGAGGCCAGCCTGGGCTACATGAGACTCTCCCTCAAATGAGAAAGGAAGGGGAGGAGGACATGAAAAATAAGCTCTCCTTCACTGTGTCACCCTGCTTTTCATGGTCTCAAGGACCCTCTTCTGTCTAGATGGTCTTATCTTCTAGGAGCATCATTAAGAAAGCTAGACAGGACATCCTAACATCCTCAGCCTGCTGCACAAATACCTAATTCCTGCCTGAGACAAAACACTGTAACTACTTTCCTGTGCCATGTGGATGTTCCCTTCTGTAGTTTCTGCCACTTCAGAATAAATAACCACATGGCATTTTTCCCTTCTGTGGCTGATTCCCCACCCCCCCCACCCCCCGCAAGACAGGGTTTTCTATGTAGCCTTGGCTGTCCTGGAACTCGCTCTGTAGACCAGGCTGGCCTCAAACTTACAGAGATCCTCCTGCCTCTGCCTCCCGAGCACTGGGACTAAAGGCATGTGTTACCACCACCCAGCTCTCTGAACCATATAAGATTTCAGCCAGAAATTTCCAAGGCAGAACTGAGGAGCAACGACTTCCTTGAAAGTCCATCTGATCCCCTGCAATGAGAGGCTTACCCAGTCTTTTGTGTACACGGAGAGAGACAGCAAGTGTTGGAAGAGCTTCGTTAAGTTAAGCTTGGTGGACAAGCCCTCCCCAGCTGCCTAGCGCAGGCAACCACTGTGGGCACACAGCTTGGCTTGGAAGCTGGCAGACCTGGGTTACCTGCTGGCTCTGAACTTCCAACCTGTGGCTCCTCTCTGCATCAGATCCATCATCCAGAAAATGACACAAAGTCAGCTGTTCCGTAAAGTGAGACATTCAGAGGACCCATAGAGTAACTAAGGCGATATGGAGGTATAAACGTAAACACTGTAATGCTCCGAAACTTCCTAGCTCTGGAGACATAGAGATCAAGGATACCTTTGCCTTGCGGTTGCCAGCTCTCTGATCAGTGGAAGCAGCTGCTGAGGGAGATGCTGTCGTTCAGGCTACACCTCCCCTTTACTGGGTCTCAACGCAAGCTGTACCCTTCACTTGTGCTTCGATTGGCTTGTCCGTTGATCTTTTTTTCTTCCTAAGATTTGTATTGTTAATATAGCTAAGATATGCTTAAAAGGCAAAGTGGGGCCGGTGAGATGCCTCAGAGGGTAAGGTAAGGACACTTGTTGCCAAGCCCGATGGCTGAGTTTGATTCCCAGAACCCATAGGGTGGGAGAAAAGAATGGATGTTTTTGTTTCATCTTGGTTTTTGGGTTTTTTGAGACTGGGTTTCTCTGTATAGCCCTGACTCTCCTTGAACTCATTTTGTGGACCAGGCCTGCCTCTGCCTCCTGAGTGCTGGCGTTAAAGGTGTGAGCCATCACCAGCCAGTGAAAACTGATTCTTCAGCATTGTCCTCTGACCTCCACATGGGCACTAGCACAGACACACAAATAAATACTTCAAATATATCACCTCAGGAGCCGGCCACCTTGTGTTTGTTCTTTGTTGTCTTGCTGGGTTATTTGTCTGGCTTTGAGACAGAGTCTCTCATTGGTGGTCTAGACTGACTGCCAGTGGCCCAGGAACCCACTGACTCCACCTGTCCCCGAGCTAGGAGGACAAGCAGCCTCCACCCTGCCCAGATTACCCCTCCTTCCCCACATGGTTCTGTGAGGCAAACTCAGCTCCTCCTGACTGTACTCCAAGCCCCCTTACCACCTGAGCCATCTCCCCAGCCCCCTTAAATTGGTCCTCCTTTCTGAGTCTTCTTTAACTATCTAAAGCAATGGTTCTCATTTGTCAATCCTGCTCCACACAGGACGGACAAAAGCTACAGGCAACAGGGATGTCGGTGGCCCTGGAACTCAGTGAGTAGAGCCAGGAAGCAGCTGTTAACCTCACATTCATGGACAGGGCAAACAAAAGAACCCTGGCTCCACATGTTAACAGGGCAAAGGCTGTCAGAATCTAGAAACTTGTTGATTTGGTAGCTGAACTTCCTAGACAAGCACCTCCCACTGAAGCCCGTTGACTCTCTCCCATCTCTCTGTTGCTGACAAACAGGTACTTCAAAATAGCAACATGCAAAGTCTATCTTAAACACACCAGTCAAGAGATTCAGAGCTAAGATTTTAAAAATTCGAGGCTGGCACTCTGCTGTTAAAAAAAGACAAAGCCCGAAGGTGCCAGGGTGTGAGCTGGAGACAACGTGTCAAGCCAAACTTTCAACTCCAGCCTTGCTGCTTTTGGCTTTTGTGGGCTCAGGTCAGGGCTCTCATCCTGGGGTGGCTGTTCTGCGGTTTCCTTCTGAGTTCTATAGAACTCGAGAAACAGACACTCGCCATGTGCAAAGCAGGCCTTGGGTGATGGAGGCATGAGCTATTTATGGTTTAGAGTCTTCATTTTAAAATACTTCTTTGATATAACCAGTGGGATGTGGTATTCAATATTCTAGAAGATTCTTCACAACTTAAAACACAACTCTTGTTTTGTTGGACACTTATCTGTTCAACAGATCCATTGCTCGTTAATTTAGGAAGGTTATACTCGCAAAAGATAAGGCGTGACAGCTGAAAAGCTCGCAGGGAGAGGCGAAGTGGGCGGGATTTCGTCCCCCACCTCTACTGTGTACACTCTGAACCAGTTCCCTGAGTCTTCTTAATCGCCCTTTTTACTTGTTGTTTATCCAAGACAGAGTTTCTCTGTAGCTTTGGAGGCTGGCCTGGAACTCGCGCTGAGGACCAGGCTGGCCTGGAACTCACACAGATACTCCTGCCTCTGCCTCTCAAGTGCTGGGATTAAAGGCGTGCACCACCACCTCCTGGCAGCCTTCTTTAAAAGAGAGGAAGGTAATTTCCACCTGAGGGGCAGATGTTTCGTATAATATATTAATTTAATGGGAGGGGGGCTAGAGCGATGGCATAATCTGTAAACTGCTTGCCAAACAATCACGAGGACCTGAGTTTGAATCCCCAGAAACTATGATAAGAAAGGGGATCCAGGCATGATGGCACACACACACCCCTGTCATCCCAGACCTGGGAAGACAAAGTCAGGTGGGTTCCTGAGGCTCACTGGCTTGCCAGCCCCGACTGCTGGCTAATTCCAGGTCAGTGAGAGATCCTGTCTAAAAACAAATAGGACCCGGGTGGGGATGGTATTCCTGAGGATCACTGAAAATAGCCCTATGGCCTACACACACACACACACACACACACACACACACACACACACACACACACACACACACACACGTACCTCTACGTTCATGCAATACACACACTTGCACACGTACACACAATACATTAAATGTGAGCTGGGGTTCTGGTGCCTAGAGATCTGTAGACATTAAGCCTTTAGTAAAGAGCAGTGACTCCAAAAGAGCGTGTTGTTCAGTGGTTAGAGCGCTTTTGGGATATGCATAAGACCCTAGGCTCCATCACCCTGAAAAACTAGAAAAACTAGGCATGGTCCTATACATCTGTCATCCGGGCCTGTGGGAAATGGAGACCGGAAGATCAGGAGTTCAAGATCATCCTCAGCTCTATGGGGAGTTCCAGGCTATCCTGGGTTAGAGATTCTAGCTTTAAAAGGAGATAGGAAATAAGAGAGTAAGGAAATGAAAGAAGGTGTCTTTCTTTAGCCATGGAGTTAAACTATAAACACAAGGAAAGGAAAACCAAGAAACTAAAAGCCAGGCTGACAGGGCGATATCCTTTCGATCTGACTGTCATGGTGACCTCTCTGGCGATCAGGAAGAAGAGCAAGGGTGTATTCAGAAGTCATCAAGTCACCATAAGTAGCAGGGCCACGGAATGTAAGAGTGTGATTAGAAATGAAGAGGGGCGGGAAGCTAGGTGGCCTGCGCCAGTCAGACCTCAGCAGGGTTGTGAGGCCACAAACCTCAGTGAAACGTAATATCTGTGTCTAGTTAGCAAGCACACAGGCCCGCAGGTCAGCCAGGGTTCACCTGGGCTGTTCTTTCCTGGAAGCTTCCACCGGGGTGACTTTAGGGAGTTGGGCTCCAGCCTGGAGGTTGGCTCAAGTTTTGTTCTTGGGTGTTATATCAATGCCAGGGTTAAGGGGGGCAGCAGGAGTCCAGATCGGTTCTCATGGAAGAACCAAGCCAGTCTCTGAAAAGCACAAGAAAGACCTTGGCCCCAGCCATAACTACTCATTTCCTCTTCAGAGCAAATCACACTGTGGCAAAGAAACAGACTCCGTAGGAAGAGATGAGGCAAAGGTACGGACACAAGCTTGTTGTGGAGGAAAGGGTAGGCAATGTCTAAGATGAACTGTTTAAAAGAATGCATTGCAATATGAACTCTTAGAAGGAGTGATACGCTGATGTGTTCAGAGGCAGACCAGCCAATAGAGAATTGGAGAAAGGATACCAGAGGCCGCTCAGAGGAGGGACTGGGCAGGAGAGCGAGGGAAACAAAGACTTCCAACATAGCCTAGAAAAGGCAAGTTATTGGTTGTTGGTGAGGGCAAGAGTAAGAGAAAGCAAGCCCCAGAATGGGAAAGCTTGGGTCTTGTAGCCGAGTTCGGTAAAGCTGTGCATAACAGCGCACATTTTATTGTGTGCCAGGCATGGTGCTTGAAATTGATGAAGATGGGTTGCAGTGGTCCTCCTCAGTCATCTGTTTATTTCCTTGTCCCTTACCCCACTGTACAAAAGAAATGCTCATAATTATTTTTTTTAATTTAATATAGTCAAGCTACTTATTGCTGTCAATGAAATTGTCTAATAGGGATAATTCTTTTTTTTAATGTAGGTTTTTAGATTGGACATGTAAGATAGCATAATTGATGTTCTGATCAACATAGTCATGGCTGACCTGAGAATTACATCTATCTGCAATTATTTTGTGAGAAGCTTGATTGTGTCACTGCAATTAATTAGCCAGGTTTTTCTACTTCTCCCTAGCCTGACCACATCCCAAATGGGAAGAGGAGGAGCGACAAGAGCAGGTCCTACAAGGTAAACGCAGACAAACTGCATCGTATACCTACACGTAAACGTCACGATGAAACCCACCGCTTACCATACATGCTAATAACTAAAGAATGACATTTTTAAAATAAGGACTTGATGTTGCTGGAAGAAACGTGAGTTGAAAGGCCCCCTCCGTGTAGTCACAAAACTAAGCAGACATTGCCCAACTGGGCACAAGCTAAAGACTCCTCAGGCTCTTCTCCATGACCAAGAAGGAGAATGTCAGTTAAGGAATACTTGGAGATGTAGCCTCTTAGTTACCATGTCTGGGTTATCCACTGTCTCCCACAGTCACAGTCTATAATGTTGAGATTCGGTCTTTAGACGTCATTTGAACTTTAGGGGTTTTGTTCATCTCCTCCGATGGCTCCCCAAATATTTAGCTGATTTCTACATTAGACAGGGGAGGGGCAGAGAAAGAGAAAACATGCTCCATTGGCTGGGTATCCCCGGAGACCTTCTCATGTATGCTAAGGGGAAGGAACATGAAGTCCCGGCAAAGGCTGCAATATAGGGTCTGCTTGATGCAACGCCATGGGTAGTTTGTCCCAGGGGGACTTAGCAAAGGCAGGGCTTGGGGAAGGCTGGAGAGATGACTCAACAGTTCAGAGCTCTTGGTGCTCTTGAAGAGGGCCAGACCCCAGTTCCCAGACACACGTGGTCCCAGTCACCCCTTCCCCTCCGAAGAATCTGATGCCCTCTCCTGATCTCAGTGGGGAGTACACAGACATGCATGCAGGCAGACACTCTGACACATAAAATAAAATCAATTAAACAAACAAATAAAAAAAGCAGAGTTGAGGGCAGGTAGCCCAGACTAGGAGGGATGGAGAGCTCTGTCTTCTTCCCTCGCATGAGTGTCTCAGCCTCAGCCTTACGTGATGGTCTCTCCCTGAGGAAGAGGCCCAGCGGCGGCCTTGAGGAGATCACATATGCCAAGAGGCAGCCCTGAGCATGTGCAACAGTGGACCGTTGTCCACACAGTGCATCCCCTTCCACAGCCCAAATCAGTTTTTTCCAAGACACACTTTTGGTTTCATCTTTCTAATCATGGTTCGCTTAAATGCTACCATTTTGACAATCTTTGTGTTCTGTTATTACTACTACTAGTACTACTACTATAATTAGGGCTGAGATTGGTGAAGAGCTAAATAAACAAACACACAAGTGAACGAATTAGCCTTGTGGATTCTAGGGGTGCCCTCAGTCAGGTTCCCTGAAAGCCAGTGACCCATTCAGTTACAGAAAGATGAAACTGTGTCTCCGTGTTCACTGTAATTGACTTGGGAGGAGCACCCAGGACAATATATAAAGCATGCAAAGGATTTAAGACAGAGAGAGAGGGGGGTGGGCTGGGGAGATGGCTCAGTGGATAAGCTCCTGCCATACTAGCCCAGTGGCCTGAATTTAGATCCCCAGAGCCTATGTTAAGGATCTCTTCCCGGATAATTCTAGGTTGTATCAAATTGACTTGCCTTCCGTTCTATTGTTCACTGCTGGGACGCCAGGCCTGGGAGATTTTGCTGATTTTCTTGTCTCGGCCTCCCATCTCTTGGTTGCATGGTGCAGGGGTTATGGCGGTAGAAAGGGGAAAGTTAAATGTGTCTTATATAATGTTATTCACAAAAGTCTGACGGCACACGCTTATTATTATTATTTTTTAACTCCAGCCCCTCCCTTCTCTGCATCTCTGCAGATGCAGGGGCCCCTGTCAAGTCACCCTCTGTCACTCTGAAACCAGGGGTTTCCCATGTGAGCTCAAGGGTGATTTGGCATCTGCACTTCTGGGCAACTGTTCTGCTCAGCACAGCCCAGCTCCTGAGTCTCCATCTTTTCTGCTGAGGCTACAGGGCACAGTTCTGGGCTTCAGCATCTCTCTGATGTAGGAACCTTCTGTCATGGGCCCTGTGCTGGCCCTGGTGCACCCTAAGGTGTAGGGTGCTGATTCAGAACTGGGGAGTAGGAATCATTCTCCCAGCTTAGATATTTACAAAGAGGACAGCTTAAAGCAAGTTCGGCCCTTCAGCCCTGTACCCTAGACCGATGTTAAACTCCCAATCCTCCCAATCCCACCTGGGGTCAGGGCATGCTCCCCCAGACCCAGCCAGAAGAGTTCTAATGACACAGATCTTTCTAAGGCTGCACTAAAACACAGCTAAATTAAAGGCCTCACCCTAGAGTCTGGATGAGCTACCCCCTGGGGGGGTGGAGGGTAGAATCAAGATAAGGTAAAACCCTTCCCCTGGCCACAGTACTGGCTACGGCAGAGATCCTTGCCCCTAACCCAGAACCCTGACTCATCAAAGTGGCCAAGATAGATAGTCTGAAATAGCTTGAATTCAAGTCCACTGGTCCGGGGGTCTTCATCCCTTCCTCTGCTGTTTTATAGAGAAGTCCTGTATTTGCCTTCCATTCCCTGTACTTTGGAGAGATAGAATCAAATCTCCACCATTTCTGACAAACAAAACACAACAGACAACCAAAAGTGTGAACGCCAAGGCTATGTGAAAAGCTGCCTGGAGAGGTGAGCAGCCCATTTGGAGTGGAAATGTGTGGGCTAGACCAGCGGTGGGAGTTTCTCACTGCTGAGTGTTTTCGCAGAGACTTGCAGAAGGGAAAAAGAGGAGGTGAAGTGTAGAGAGGGCTAAGACCAGATTGCTAGTAATCTATGGAAATACCGCTTGCAAATATTGAAAATCCCCTTTGAAAAGTCTCCACATCAATCTGATACGAGAAAACGATGCCCATCGCCAAGCCAGTCCCGTGTTGGGGAAAGATGGACAGCCGTGGAGAAAGAGACTTCAAAGGCGTGAGGGATTATTTGGGACACCTGTTTCTTTGCTACAGTGACAATAAGGGTGGCTTTGGGGCTTCCAAGTACATTGCTAACACCCGAGTCCTCCTTGCTGGGTGGCTGTCTTTTTTTTTTTTTTTTTTTTTTCAGTTTACCTTTTGATTGATTCTTTGTGGGTTTCACATCATGCAGCCTAACCCCACTCACCTCCCTGTCCCTTTGTACCCTCCCTCTGCCCTTGCAACCTCCTCCACCAACAAAGTAAACTAAAATTAAATCTCATTGTGGAAGCTGTAGTGTGTCACATAAGGTACCCTTCAGGCCATATACTTTACTTGCAATTGTTCACTGCAGCGAGTCATTGGTCTTGGTTTGAGGCCTTTAGCTTCCGCTACACGGGTCAACACTAGATCCTCACTGAGACTCTTCTTGGATACCCTGTTGCTGCCCTATGTCATAGAGATCCTGTAGCTTTGGATCTGCAGGGATAAACCCTTCCTGTGGTCCAGAAGTTTATGGATAGGTGGATGTTGGTGGATGTTAGGGTGGATATGAACTCAGATGATGGCTGAGTTGGTCAGCCTGCCGGCTCTCCTACATCCTCACCACCAGGGAGAGCTCTCCATCACCACGGCTAGCTCACCCAATGCCTTAGGCATCAAGGGGCGGAGCCAATTCTCCTGCTCTCCTGCCTGGGGGCCAGCTGGGGCCAGCTCCACTGTGCTGCCCAGGTGAGGTGCCAGACCCACTCTCCTGAGTGCTGCGGCTGGTGAGGGGCAGAGCCTGTTCTCCAGCTCTTATGTCCCCTGAGGCCAGCTCTCCTGCCTGCTGTAGGTGGTAAAGGGAGGGGGATGGGGCATCCTTCCCTTTGGGTGGCAATCTTAATGGGTCCTTTCTTTAAAAGATACAAATGGATGGAACTGGAAGAAACCATCCTGAGTGAAGCAACCCAGACACCGAAGGATAAGCAGGGTATGTTCTCGCTCATAAGTAGACATTAGCAAAGCATAACCAGCCTACAGTCAGTCCACAACCCCAGAGAAGCCAGGAAACAAGGAGGACCCTAAGAGAGACATGCACATGCATGGACACCACCACCACCCCTCCCCGGCGCCAGAAAGGGGAATAGACAAGATCTCCTGAGTAAATTGGAAGCATGGGGGAAGGGGGTAGGTCAGGAGAGAGGGGAGAGAGGGGAGGGGAACATTAGGGATCGGGAAGGTCGAGTTGGGGGAAGGACATAGAAGAGAGTAAGGAAAGAGATACGGTGATAGAGGGAGCCATTATGACCTTAACGAGAAACCAGGCAGGCACTGGGGAAACTCCCAGGAATCCACAAGGACGACCCCAGCTAAGAATCTAAGCAATAGTGCAGAGGCTGCCTTAACTGTCTTTCCCCTATAATCAGATTGGTGACTACCTTAATTACCATCGTAGAACCTTTATCCAGTAACTGATGGAATCAGATGCAGAGATCCACAGCTAAGCACTGGGTTAACCTCCCAGAGTCCAGTCGAAGACAGGGAAGAGTGAGAACATGAGCAAAGAGGTCAAAACCATTAAGGGGAAACCCACAAAAGCAGCTGACCTGAGCAGGTGGGATTTCACTGACTCCGGTCTGACAGCTAGAGAGCCTACATAAGACCAAACCGGGCCCTCTGAATGCCGGGGGTCCTGGGCAGTTTATGGGGCCACAGGTAGCAGAACCAGCATTTATCCCTAGTGTAGGAACTGACTTTGGGAGCCCCTTCCCTGTAGAGGGCCACTCTGTCAGCCTAGATACATGGGGGAGGGCCTTGGTCCTGCCTCAAATGATGTGGCAGACTTTGATGATCCCCTAAGGGAGTCTTCACCCTCCCTGAGGAGTGGATGGGGAATGGGGGGGGAGAAGGTGGGGGGAGTGGGAGGGCAGGAGGAAGAGGGAACTGGGATTGGTGTGTAAAATAAGATTATTTTTTAAATTTTTTTTAATTTTAAAAAAGATAATTATTGCCATCCTATATACAAATTAGTCTTTTTTCTTTTCTTTTTTTTTCTTTTTTTTTTTAATGGTGATGTGTAAATAAATTGGATTAGTTTAAGGTTTACAGTGACAAACCCTTACATGGCCTTTTATTTGGCTGTTTTTTATGAGTATGCTTATACGCTTATTTTCCAGAGGTTATTCTAAACTCACAGTGTTGGTGGGTTTAAAAAAAACAATTTCTTTGACCTACTCACCGGAGGGGCTTTTGATACGCTTTTGTTTTGTGTGAGTTCGAGCCCATGCACTGTAGCACATTTGAGAGTCAGATGGCAATTGGTAGGGCCTGGCTCTCCCTCCCACCGTGTGGGTCCCAGGAATTGAACTCAGCTCATCACTTTTAGGAGCAAGCGCCTCAACTCACTAGTGAGAGCCACCTCACCAGCCCTTGCAAGAATTTTGAGGTATAATATACGGCAGTCAAAGCTATCTTTCTTCTTCAGGAGTCATGCTTGGTTGATTTTTCTGAAAACTAATACGTTTGTATACTATGTACTGGCATATATGCAGGTCCGTGTCCTGGGCTGTTAAAATAACATCTCAGCGGGAAATGCATGCCAAAAGGTTTCTTTAGTTGAGAAAAAATTCAATGACCCCTAAAGTCTACTGGCAGAGTTAAGCCAGATAATACATAAAATATATGATAAGTGAAATCAAGAAGGCAAAAGCAAGGGGTGTGTGTGTGTCTGTCTGTCTGTGTGTGTGTGTCTGCATGGGTTCTTGTGTGTGTGTGTGTGCGCGCGTGCGTGTGTGCACGTACATGCGCATGCACATGTCTGTTCCTGTTCTCTCTCTCTCTTTCTCTCATTATCTGTATCTGTGTGTGCACACGTGTGCCTGTGCATATGACTAGCACTTGGACAAGTGCCTCATAGAGTTATTTGAATATAGATAACTAAATTTCCAATCATTTATTCATCCCCTCAAAATCTAAGAAAACCTATCTAGAATCCAAACAACACCAAGGAGCATAATAAATTTAGCCAAAAATTAGAGCCCGCTCATGGAGAAAAAGAATTCAAGTGATCAGACATAAAGCAGAGGAAAGATGACAGAAGGTAAAAGAGTCATGAGAAAGAGTAGCATGTAAAGTTACTCACATCCACAGCTTATTTCATGACATCCACACTGGAGAACATGCAAACAAATCCTGACTGATGCCTCTGTATGTGAGCTGAGGATCCTGCAAGTTTGAGGGCAGCCTCAAGATAAAAACAATGAAAGAATTATTCTACCATGAAGCAAAGAATCTAGAGCAGTTAGCTATCAAATTGTATTTGGTTGAGGATCAGCCAGGTCAGAAAACACATGGAGGCAGAACTTACCAGAAGCACAGCTACTCCACAAGCTATCTGCAGCTGATATCAGGGAAGTATGGGTTTGTCACCAGTGGTGTGACGGGAAAGAATAAAGGGGCAAAGACAAGATCTGATGTCACACGCACTCACATGCACTCACACTCACTAAGCTTATAAAAGTGTGTGCATGCATATGTGTGTGTTCACATGTGTGCTCATTCAGATATACATATGTGTATGTGTGTATGAGTGTGTACACATAGTCCCTAAAATAATTTAAAATTCACCAAAGGTGCCTGCATGTCTGTAATCGAGACTGAGAGAGACATCTAACTTTTGCTGAACTCCAGGAAAGGATTGCCAATTGGAGACCAATTTAGACACTGAGTGAGAAAGAAAGAGAGAGAGAGAGAGAGAGAGAGGAAGGGAGGGAGGGAGGGAGGGAGGGAGGGAGGACGGGAAGAAAGAAAAAGAGACAGAAAGAGAGAGAAAGAAAAAAGAGAGAAGCCAGATAGTGGTGGTGGCACACGCCTTTAATCCCAGCACTCAGGAGGCAGAGGCAGGCGGATCTCTGTGAGTTCGAGGCCAGCCTGCTCTACAGAGTGAGTTCCAGGACAGGGTCCTGAACTACAGAGAATCCCTGTCTGGAAAAAAAAAAAACAACAAAAAACAAAAAGAAAAGAAAGCATAAGCAAACAAAGAGAGAAAGGAAAGGAGAAAGGAGAAAGAGGAGTCGTTAAAGAGGAAAGGAAGGGGAGGAGGGCAAAGAGAAGAGAGATTAAACTTGGTCTACTCAGCGCTCATAATCAGTACCTGCTGTGCTGCCTACGGCACATGTGACCTGGAGCTGGTCAGCAAGATGACTCATCCACCAGGTAACTGATGGCCTGAGTCCCATGCTTAGACCTACATAGTGAAGGGCAGAACTGACTAGCACAAGGACCTTCTGGCCTCAGGGTCACACCAGGCATAAACCAAAGGGGGTGGGGGGAGAGAAGAAAGGAAATTAAAAGTTTTAAAATAAAGGAATCATTGGCCCCAGGCTTTTACAAAGCACAGAACAAAAAGTTCCTGTCTGTCCGTGTCTGCGCATCCTCCTTGGTCATTCACTGGCTGACTTGTAGATGGATGCCTGGACTTCCAAACCACTTAGCTTAGTTTCCCTATCCGAAAGTGATGACTCGGATTTGAGAAAAAAATTCCAGCTGGTTCTTCTCTGACAGGTGGGACACAGGCAGTTTTTTGAGCTGTTTGTTGCTGTCGTTTATAGATTTCCAGGTACCTCATCGCAGAGATTAAATATGGAGTGATTTGGTAACCACACTGCGTTTGTGTCTGACGCTTCTTTTCCTGGCTCCTTACCGAGGGCTCTAATGCCTCTGCGTAGGCTTTTTCTCTGGAGCTCTGTTCTTCTCAGCCCTCTAAGTGTTAGACCAAGGCTTGTCAAACTGACGTCTGAGAGCGACACCCTCCCATCTTGCCTAGTCACTCTTAGGTATTTTGATTGCCTGTCATACAGACTTCACACTCAGCAGACTCACAGAAGATACCCACTGCACCTCCTTCACAGCCACTCTGGTCTGGTCCCAGCAGGAGAGAGATTGGGTAAACCCTAGAGGGAGACAATGACCTCAGCCTGGTAGAGTGGCCAGGCTGAAGGGGAGAAGTCTCACACCCGCGCATCCCCTTAGCACATCCCCTTAGCTGCTCCGCTGCCCAGATCCCTGCTTCCTCTCTGGGCTCCCGAGTGACAGCCAGGGCCTGTGCCGTCCATTCTAAACCCCGTTGACTTCTCTTTGTGTTATCACCTTTGTGTCTAGTTCTCATTGCTCCAGCCACATCAAGACAAGCACATCCTGAAATGTCCTAGACATGCATCCCCATGGCCTGCTCATCCATTGCTCCATCTCTGATCTCAGTGTAATGTCATCCCTGACAACCTTCCCATCCCTCTACAGTGCAGAGACTTCCCCTTCCTCTGAACCGTCAGTGCCTGCCTCCGCTTTGCCATAGCAGTACCACACCCTGTTTGTCTGTCTTCTTGTTCGGTTTGTTGCCCCTTTCTCCCACCAGAACATATGCCCTGGAACTCTGGCCGGTTCTATCCAGTATCACCAGCATCCAGAACAGGGCTTCTCATAGTGACTATTTGTCAGTGACTGAGGAGAGGGATGTAGGAAATGCGCCTTTGTTAAACTCACTGGACTTAGAGAACTGCAAGGCAAATATTTATCGGTATGAGACGTGCACAGTATTCCCTCTTACACACAAAAGAACACCATGAATACAACACGTGCTGGACACTCCAAGCTTCCGTTTGTTACACTCCGTATAGAAGAAGGTTAGATCCCAAAATGCTAACAGCACTTGTCTCCTGGTCACACCATTACCAGAGATTTTCTTTTTCATTGCCTGGATTTTCTAAGTGTTTCATTTCCCCCGGATTAATTATCTTTTCATTAATTATTATGTAATCCTTGTTCTTAGCCAGGAGGACAAGAATCAATCATTACTATGTACAACTTGTATGGGAAATTTTAAGGATACTGATAAGCAAAATAAACAAAATTAAATTGAAACTATTGCCAATAGGGATAAATGCAGCTAATGCAATGATAATGCTAAATACTAATAGTTCATTTTGACAGTAGATAATTAAATTTAGCAAATAAATAAATAAAAGTAAAGCACCCTCTTCTCCATTTCTGTATTAATATGGCTCCCACACTTTATTAATATACCTTGTCACACCAAACTCCAGGGTTTCTGTAATTTGGAGCATCGGGCCTTTGCACCAGATAGCCAGCTTCTTCATGGTTCTTTTAGCTAGGGAGTTTCCAAGTTGGTAATATAAGGCAATGACTACTGAGGTGGTCTATGGTCCCCAGAGGTTCCCACCAAGTCCGGCCATTTGGCAAAGGCTCTGGTATGCAGTATGGATCTGGAATCTTCAGTGTTTGGCCCAGGCCCTGTAGACTGATGCGTCTCAGCTCAGGAGGGAGACTACGGGGATCCTGTCTCATTCTGAGCTGAAGGAGGTTAGTGAAGGCCCCAGCCTGCTCTGTGCTGAAGATAGCCACCTACAGGGGAGGCGGGGAGAACTGGGCCAGGTCCTGGGAGCTATTCTTCGAAGCAGTTTGCTGGATAGTAAGCATTATTATCCGATGTAGATGGAACTTTCTAATTCAGTGCCTGGTCAAGTGCTATCCTGCTTAGGATCTTAACACAGTGGTGTCAGTAACAGAGTCCTGGTGGCAGTGGACAGAATGATCCCTCCCATATGTTAAAGCTCATGACCGGCAAAGTTTCCTCAGCTTGGACTTAAGATCACAAGTCTCCATGGACACAGATCACTGTCCCTTTTATTCACACCAGGGTGGATGTTATATGGGAGCGAGAAGTGTTAAGGGGTAGAGTTTGGGGTGAATATGATCAGAAAATATTGTGCAAAATTCTCAGAGGACAAAAACATGAAATGCTCCAGAGAGATAAAAAAAAGCATGTTCCTGATTTAAATTTTTTTTCTTCATTCTTTTTGGTTTCTTTCTATTAGTAATTCATTATTGTTGAAATTTTGTAAACTATTGAAAAGTAAAAAAGAAGCATAAGTACATCACTTTTTCGAAAGCTTTATTAGTTCTTGAAAAGTTTTATAATATATTCTAATCACATTTGTCCCCTCCTTCCAACCCCTCCATGTTCACCCTCACCCCTATCCATCCAGCTTTTCATCTGCTTCTTTAAGAAATAAAATCAATGGTGTTGGTGGCGCACACCTTTAATCCCAGCACTCTGGAGGCAGAGGCAGGTGGATCTCTGTGAGTTCGAGGCCTGCCTGGTCTACAGAACTACAGACAGGCTTTGGAGCCTGTCCCGAAAAACCAAAAAAAAAAAAAAAAAAAAAAAAAAAGAAAAAAAAAGAAAGAAAGAAAGTCAAGTTCATTTTTTGATGCCTGTATATTCTTGGGTATGTGACTTTCCCCTACAGTGTAATCAACCTATCAACCTACCAGGCAGGGGCCACACCCTTACAGAAAATGTACTTTCTCCCAGCAGCTATCAGATACCTGCTCTGCGAAGGGCGGGGCTTCCTGCCTGTCTCCCCTCTCCATGCTGGAACTTTGTTACCCTTGAGCTCGTGCAGGTCCTGTACATGTTCAATCCACTTGGGGTCACATGAGCAACTGCTGGGATGGCTGAATGGTCTCAGGCACCAGACTCAAATAAATACATTGTTCTCAATCTTTCTATCTAAAGATACACTGTCAATGGTCACCTACTTCCTCTCTCTCTCTCTCTCTCTCTCTCTCTCAATTAAGACTCATTCATGCCCACTCAAGATTTATGCAGCTAATGTTGACACTAAGGTTCAATTCATTTTGTGAAAAAAAAAAAAGTATCTTTTGGCGAGGATTTAGTAAAAGTAAAACATCGAGCTTGATGACATTTAAATAAAGAATGAACCATGACGGAGTGGCATCTTGTTCACAGCTGCCTTAGTCTCAAACCCAATGTCTTCTCTTGATACTAAATCCTACATTTATTAAATTATTCCGTGATAAATACATACATATATCAGATGCCTGCTAGACTGCAAGGACTATTTGGTATTAGTGTCTAACATTAATCACTGAGATGAGGTACCTTACAAATGTAAGTTAGTAACGATCAAAGTCAGGCAAACATATTTTGAATGATAGCAATACATGCTAACCTCAGAATTAAAGCATAATTCAAAACCTTTTGTTGGGTAGAATCTAAAAATCTACAGAAACAAACAGAAGATTTGCATAAAGAGACAGAAAGCTTGGATATTTGGTGATGGAATGCTAAACGTTTTCCATCCCCTGAGATCTCTCCATCATTCCTTAAAACTTTTTTCTTTGGAAAGGGAGATTGGTGTTCATATCCCATGGTGGGAGAATAGTAAGGGCTGGTGAGGCATGATTTTAATTCCAGAATTCAGGAGGCAGAGGCAGGGGGATCATTGAATTTGAGGCCAGCCTGCTCTACATAGTAATTCCCGGGACAACCAAGGCTAAATGCTAACACACTGTCTCAAAAAGGCTTCGTGGTAAAGAGCACTGGTCTTCCACAGGACTCTGGTTCAGTTCCCAGAGCCCACACAACAGCACACAATCGTCTGTAGCTCTAGTTCCGGGAGATCTGATGCCTCTTCTGATCTCTGTGGGCTCCTGCCCATATGTGATGACATGTATTTCCTCAGGCATGCACACAGACATATAAAATAAAATAAATATTTATATTTTAAAAAGTCATGACCCCAGCTGTGAAAGTTCCAACACAGAAATAAAAATCAGGACAGCGTGGTGCCTCCCATTCCTGAAAACAAATGCCAAACCCACAGTATTGGCTCCCAGGGATAGTGAGACATGAAATCCCAACAAAAGTTAGAAGGAAGATTCTAAGAATAATTCATGTAATCAAAGAGGACATAAGGAAACTCATAAACAAATTCAAATAGACAGCTAAATGACATAAGTTCAAGATGGATAGTAGCACATACCTTTAATCCCAGCACTCTGGTAGAGACAGATTCCCTGTGAGTTTGAGACCAACCTGGCATACAGAGTGAATTCCAAGACAGCCAGAGCTACATAGAGAGACTACTTCAAAAACAACAACAAAAACAACAAAATGAAGAAAGAGAGAGAGGGGATAGAGGGAGGGAGGGAAGGAGGGAAGAAGGAAGGAAGAAAAAGAAAGGAAAAAGGAAGAAAAGAAATAAGAAATTTCATATAGGGGCTTGTGAGATGGCTTTGTGGTTAAGAACACTGGCTATTCCTCCAGAGAACCCAGGTTCAATTCCCAGAACCCACATGGCAGCTTGTACCTGTCTGTAGCTCTGTAACTCCAAGGCTAAGCCATCTGATGTCCTCTTCTGTCCTACCTGGCCACTAGGCACACATATGATGCACAGACATGCAAGCAAAACACCCACAGGTATCACATGCATAAAATAATAAATAAAACATCAAAAACACACAAAAATAAGTTCAGTACAGGGTATGAAATAGGAATTCAATAAAGACAGAAACACTGAAGTAATAACAATAAAAATTAATTAAAAGTAGAGACTGTTCCTTGGCCTTGAATGTGAACATGCCCGTGGCTGCGGTAGACGTGACAGGCTTCAGAGACAGGCTCAAAAAGGGCAAGACAAACAGGATCTAGCTGGTTTTCCCGGAATGCTTGTTCTTGGAACCTAACCTCTGAGTTGTGATAAAACCTACGGAGCCTCGGGGTTGACTTGAAGGCAAACTTCAAGATGGCATCGATTTCTCAACTTCTCTCTTCCTCTCTCTCCCTGTGGTTACAAAGTTCTCATGTTCTACATAAAAATTGTCACCTATGATCCCTGAGAGTACAGAGTAGATGCAAGACCGTCAGAAGCCCTGGTGGCGTCTCCACCTGACTTCCCAAACCATGTGTCACAGGCTTGGGTGTCCACTCCACACTTGGGCTCTTCCCTCTGGCACAGCCCTGTAGGTCAGCTCCCAACAAAGTCCATTCTTGTGTTCAGAGAAGCGTGTTCCTTATTCGTGTATGTGTGTATGTATGTATGTATGTATGTATGTATGTGTGTATGTATGTGTGTGTATGTATGTGTGTACATATATATGTATGTGTATATATGTGTATGTATGTGTGTATATATGTGTGTGTATGTATGTGTGTATGTGTGTGTATATGTATGTGTGTATGATGTGGACGGTACACATACCACAGCTTGTGGGAGGTCAGAGGACAACTTTGTGGAATCAGTTCTCTCTTTCCCCCTTTATGTGGATTTCTGGGATCAAATTGTGCGCCAGGCTTGCGTGACAAATACCTTCTTCACCCACTCAGTCACCTCGCCAGCACTAATGGTCAGATTCATAAACACTTGTGATGAAGCCACTTCTTTAGCCCTTCCAAAGATTTTACAAACACCCTGTCCCTTGTGTAGTCCCGCACTATGTGCAAACATATCTAGAACTGATTCTATTTACTGCACTAGAACCTGAATCAGTCTGCCAGGTTAACTCTCAGAAGTCTTAGCAGAACATGTCATTATATGTTTGTTACAGGTTTGGTTTGTTTCTGCCCGGGTTACTTCTATGTCTCTAGCACCTTGGATAGAGCCAGGTGTGCAAAAAAGGAGATTAATAAATATTTACTAAACCAACAAGAGAATTTAGCATCTTCAACCATGTGGGTAATTCATTTGTCAGCTGATCCCAAAGATAATTAGATTCACACCTCAGTTACCTACCGAATCTTTAAATAACAATAACAGAACTGCAAAATATTTAAAAGGAATGCAAATATAGTTGTGACTGTTACTGAATACACACTATTGAAGGGGCTGGAAAAGGTGGCTTATCAGAAACCCAGTGGTGGTGCTCGCCTTTAATCCCAGCACTCGGAAGGCAGAGGCAGGTGGGTCTCTGTGAGTTTGAGGCCAGCCTGGTCTACAGAGAGAGTTCCAGGACAGCCAGGGCTACACAGAGAAACCTTGTCTCAAAACAAAACAAAACAAAACAAAAGATTGGTTCAGCAGGAAAAAGAGCCCTACTGTTCCTACAAAGGACCAGAGTCTGGGCCCAGCACCCCCATTGGGCAGCTGAGAACCACCTAGAACTCCAGCTCCAGAGGATTCAGTCCCCTTCTGGCATCCATGGATACCCAGTCACTCATGCTCTGACCCACACACATACATGCACCGTGGTCTTCCCAGGAGAGCTATTCCATGGACTACTGCCCTCAGCAAACCTAGCCCATCTGACCCTGACTCCTTAGGAGACTGCACTCCACAAACTGGGGGGCGCCAAGCACAGCAGTCTCCAGGGCTCCAGTTGGGATCCAGTTAAATAAAAGGGGTTTTCTAAACCAACTCATTCTTACTACTAAGTTGACAATTTCTCACATCACAGGGGAACTTCAGTGGAGACCGAAAAGTCTCTAAAATCAGGGCTAGAGAGATGGCTCAGTGGTTAAGAGTACTGGCTGCTCTTCCAAAGGACTTGGGTTCAATTCCCTGCACCCACATGTCAGTCAGCTCACGATCATCTATAACTCAGGTCCCAGAAGATGTCATGCCCTCTTCTGGTCTCTGCAGTCATTGCACAAACATACATACAGACAAAATATTCATACATCTAAAAAATAAATCTTTAAAACAAATAATTAAATTCTATGTAATAAAGAAAGGTCTCTGTAATCAAGTGTATAGGATTTTGAATGAGAGGAATCTAAGTGCTTCTACACAACAGAAGGTAATTGTTAGAGAGGAATCTGTCTAAGTGCTTCTACACAACAGAAGGTAAGTGTTAGTGTCTATGTGTCACAGCAGAGTTTTCTAATCACAGGGCAAAAGCAGGCAATGCAGCAGGAAAATGAACCTAGTAGCACACTGCACACACACACACACCACACATACACATATATAACTCACAAACACACACACACATCACATCACACACACATATAACACACACATCACACACATATATAACACACAAACACACCACACGCATATATAACACATAAACACATCACACACCACACATACCCCACACAAACACACAAGACATACACACACACTACACACATACACACACCACACACATACACCATGCACACAGACCACACATACACACATGCACTACACACATAGACACACCATGAACATACATATACCACATACACACACACTACATACATACACACATACAACATATTACACACATACAATACACATCAAACACATACATGCACTACACACACACACACACACACACACACACACACACACACGCACACGCACCTTCCAGAATAACATGAGAAGAGCAGCCGTAGCCACAAAAGCAAATGTGAGATACAAGGCTAGGCTACTTCAAAGGGTAAAAACTACAGAGCCTGCACACTGAAATCTGTAACCTGGCCATCTGAAGCCACAGAGTGAAAGGGGGCCATGTTGTCCGCATTGACAGTGCTCACATTGGCCACGCCCACATTTGTTTCTCTCACATGTGAGCTTGCAGGGCAAGTGTTAAAGAGAACAAGTCTTTAACATTTCACACCTTCGCCACATTTCAAGATGGAATATCTTCACGGGAAGAGCTATGGGTGTTTAATGAGGTCAGAGCACACCGCTAGGGCTCAGTTTTTAAAGAGTGAGTTCACAAATGAAGTAGTTAGGTGAGCAAAACTCAGACACCGCCTTCAGAGCATTCCCAGGCCTTGGACTCAGGGCCCCTGCAGAAGATGATAGAGTCTCCGTTTCTGGAAGATGACTTAGGCTCTAGATTTCTTGAAGAAAATTCAGCAGGACCTTAGCAAGCACTACAAGGAGATTTTCCCACTGGCCACTAATCTCTAAAATCCCGTTTGGAAATAGCCTAAGTCGGCAATAATATAATAACTAATACTCACCATGGTACATTTTAAAACTGTGTGTGTGCCACACATGTACGGATGCTGATGGTGGTCAGAAGGTGTTGGATGCCCTGGATTGGAGTTACAAAGCAGTTGTGAGCAGCCAGATAGGGCTTCTGGGGTGTACACACTGGTCCTCTGGAAAAGCAGTACTCACTTAACCACTGAGCCATCTCTCTAGCCTGTATATCATAATATTTTTGTGTGGAAATTTCATATAGTTGAATAATTAGGAGAAGACAATTGGGGCCTAATAGCCCCAAAATTAATGGACACAAAATATTTACCTTCTAAAGTTCCCATTCTTTTCAACAGTTGTGAACTGAGCTCCTACTGAATACAGACTGTGTGTGTGCTCAGTGCTGGGGATGAGTGATGATTGGAACAAGGAGGACCCACGCTTTCCTGGAGGTGCAGCCTGACGGAGCCGGCAGCCAGGAATAAGTGAGTGCCGCTGTGGTCAAGGTAGGAGGTATTTGAAGAAAGCTGCTAACAGAAAATGTAGTTTTGTTTAAGGGCTGAGACCTGAAAGACAGAGAAGGCAAGCAAGAGTGGCCACTGTTGAGCCTTGGCCTCCAGGAGGCATGGGTGTCTCAGAGCATTACAGATGCTGACAGGGAGAGATTCCCGGTGAGAGGCACATGCTGAGGCAGGAGGGGGAAGGCAGCTTTAATGAAGTGGGAAACACCTGGCTTTAGTACCCAGGACGGGATTCCAGAAGAACCCTGAGTGAGGGACAGCTGGATCTGAACTTAAAGCTAGCTCTTCTGCCTGTGTTGTATAGAGTTGAGGAGATGCCCTTCAGCGCTCCCATCCCCAGCCCATGAGGAGGAACAGTACCACAGGCTGAGTGCTCTGGAAGCTAGGTGAGACATTAAGGATTGGGAGGAGGGTCAGGAGTTCAAGTCATCCGGATCCTCAAAGTGAGTTCCAGGCTGGTCTAGGCAACATGACGGACTCCCTACCTTAGAAACAGTTTCGGGGCTGAGGAGATGGTTCTCTTGGTAAAAGCACTTGCCCTGCATCCCTGAGGACATCCCAACACCCCAGCACCCCAGGACCATGGAGGTGGAGACAGGAAGACCCTTGAAGCTTGCTGACTCACCAGAATATTCACCTGGTAAAGTTTGGGTTCAGTGGAAATTAAGGGAGATTAGAATAGAGATGATTGAGGTATGACCATCATGTAAACTTGAAAAGAAGCACCTTGGAGTTGGAGGAGCTCACTGTAGGAGGAGTCATCCACAGCTGGGGGGGAGTCCCAGGCTCATCTGGGACACAGAAGGCCCTCGCTCAGAAACAACCTAAGGGCTGGGGAGACCATGAAATGTATAGACAAAGGAATGTGCCTGGAAAGTACAGTACTAAACTCAGAAAGGAAAAAAAAAACAAGCAAACAAATCGTGTATTCTCCTTCATATGTGGTTATTAGCATCATATGTAATAGTATATAACATAATCTATATACTAGTAAAATTGTGCAAGTGTGAGCAGAGTAACAACATTCTCAAAGGAAACCAAGAGAGGTCATACCAGTCAGGTGGTGAGAAAGAATGAAATTCAGGTAAAGGGGCAAAAAAAGTTGTGAAAGGGAACCCAAAGCTATTTTTTTCTAGTTTAAAAAAAAAGAAAAATTATATTGAACAGTATTGAACAGTTTCGTACGGACTAACACACACACACACATACACACACAGCTAAAACATAAAGAGAAGAACTGAGTTATTGCTGGAGTGATGACTTGGTTTGGGTCCCAGCGCTGGGGAAGCTTCCCCAGAGATCTGTTGTAAGCTCAATGGCAGCCGTGTTCTAGGCCATTGTGGCTCACAGAATCAGACTCTTTCCATTTGTTTTTTGCCTTGCTTGGATGGGAGTGAGGGGTTTCTCTGTGTCGCCCTGGCTGTCCTGACCACGATGGCCTCAAACTCAGACATTTGCCTGCCTCTGCCTCTGAGTAAGATGGCCTATGACGGGGAGGGGGGGGGAGCAGAATTAAGTAGACAAGTAAGTCAAACTTTGATCAAAGGCTTTACCTGGGCCAGTCTGAAGTTAAGCTGGTGGCAGGTAACCTCCACGAGGGCTAATCTGACACTCAGCTGACATGACCAGCCTTATATTGGATATGTCCTCACCCCACCATACGCAGAAGGACATGGGTACTGGCCCAGTGACTCTGCCACAGAGGCCGAGTATGAAGGAGGTGACTGCTGATGGGAGGCTGTACACGGGCCACACCCTCCCAGCTGGGAGGCACACCCTCCTTGAAGGAAGACCTCCTGGGGTGCACATTTACGTTTGCCACTAAGAGCAGGGGTTCTCAACCTTCCTAATGCTGCGACCCTTTAACACAGTGCCTCCTGTTGGGCTGACCCCAACCATAAAGTTATTTTGTTGCTACTTCATAATTGTAATTTTGCTAGAGTTACAGATCGTAATGTAAGTATCAGTCTGCAGGGTATCTGATATGACCCCAAGGGGGTCATGACCCACAGGTGGAGAACCCTGTTCTAGAGATTAAAGCCGTAAAACTGCTGGTTCGAAGCGATGACTGAACTGACTCAGAGAAAGTGCACTCGGTCAGCTAGCTGCTGTTCTTTGCCCAGCAAAGACTCTTACCACCTTCCTTTTCAGTGTGTTTTTATTTTACCATTCATTCATTCATTCACTCATTTTTCAAAAGACTCTCCTGTAGTCCAGGCTGGCTTCAAACTCTGAAGATGTTCTTGAACTCCTGATCCTCCTGCCTCCACCTCCGTAGTGCCGGGATTCCAAACACTCAACTCTGGGTCTCCTTCAAGCCTATCCCAGGTGTCTGTACTTTGCCGGCTCTGCAGGGTGTCCTCAGCCTGATGGCTTTCCTTCCATCATTTCTTGCCAGATCTCACCACCTTAAGGGATCATAGTAATATTCATTGACAGGTATCTGTTGAGCCTCCGGTCTCCTGGGGCTGGGAATACACAGTAAAAAGAACTTTTATTTTCAGGCTTGTCTTCTTTCTTCTGGAACTTTCCCCTGGTTCCTTCCTCCTGGGCCCTGCACAGCCTGCACCTGCCACCTCCAACCTGAACTTACAGTGGGGTCTATTTGCTATCCCCAAGTCATCCTGTTTACCCAGAGAACAGAGGTAATAACTTTCTGACTTGCGAATTGAGATCGCCCCCTCCCAGGCACAGCTCGTGGTGTTTAGCGGTTTGAACCCGATGGAGCCGTGTTTAATCAAATGTAACACGTTTATCCTGTGTTGCTGGCTCTGGGTCTCCTAACGAAAGGCTAACAGCTTAGCCTAACGGACTTCTTTCACTTAGCCACGGAGCTGACTCAGATGTGCCATGGAGTACTGGGGTGCAATTCCGCATACAGAAGGAAGAATGACTTTTGGATTCATTCTAGTAGCCATGACTGTCCCACCCCAGAGAGCCCAGAGGTAAAGAAAATATGAGGCTGGGGCTGGGCTCTGTGGGTAAGAGCTCTTGCTGAGTTAAAATCCCAGTCCAAAAAGTCAAGCCTGGCTGGGCATGCCTGAGTCCCAGCATTGGAAAGCAGAGACTTGATTGCATGTCGGCTGGTTAGGTGTAGCTAAAGCGAGATTCCCTTTCCTGGAGAGACCTTGGTCCCAGGTCCTAAAATCAGTAATCAAAGAGGGAAAACACGTGATCTCTGGCCTCCACGCGCCTGATCATGGACACACCCACACGTGTGTGTGCACCACACAAACACAGAGTAAATAAATAAGGTGCAGTGATGACTGTGGTGAAGAAGGACTCTGGCTCGGTTCTCATCGAAATCAACTGGTGGGTGGAGTTTGTTGCCAGAGGCTAGTCACACTGGGATCAAGATCCTCCAGATAATTGGTAAGTTTTCTCTCTCCAGACCCGTGGGCATCCAGGAAGCATGGACAGCAGGTGAGTGGCTGAGGGGTAAGAGACACAGAGACTGGAAACCAGGTAGAGGGGAAAACGTATTTAAATTGGAGGCGGGGCGGGCCAGAGTGCAGCCGGCTTGACCTCAGCAAAGAGCCTCAGGGAGATCCCGGGCAGGAGAGGTTGAGGAAGGCCTGCAGGCCCCTGTAAGTGAGGCCCTCAGGGAAGCCATTGAAGGGCAATAAGCAGGAGAGGCCAATCAAATCAGTGCTTGCTCCAGCGGGAAGTGCAGCACACATCTTTGTCCAGCCCCTTGTGATTGCAGCAGCCATGAGTGTAAGGTTGCTGGAATGGCAGAACACCTTCCTTTCCCATGAAAGGAAAAGAGACTTTAATGTTGCCGTTTTATGACTTGGCTTCAGGCAACTGGCTCGTCATGGAAAGAATTACTATAATTCCTCACACACAAAAATAGGAGGTAGGGACACTTCTAGAGAGAGTTCTTCTGAGATTGGGTACGTGCGCACGCGCGCGCGCACACACACACACACCCTGGACATGAAAACTGAAATGGGGGCCATTTGCAAAAGGGAAGGAGAACAAGGGGGAAAGAAACGGACAAGAGAAGGCAGAGGTGCGCGAGCATGACCAGGGTACATGATTTATTTATTTGATCAAAGCTTCAGCATGAAATCAACTGCTTTGAACAGCAAATGTTTGTCTCTTTGGGAAGCAAAATAAGAATGGCATTCGAGATACTTTAATCTTTACACAGCGTGGTAAGCTGTAAGGGCTGGCAAGATGGTTCAGAGGGTGAAGGAACATTTGGCCAGCCCTGAGTTCGATCCCGGGAACTCACATGATGGAAGGAGACAGCTGACTCCCACAGTTTGTTCTCTGGCCTCCACATGTGTGCCTCCCTCACAAAATTAATGAACTTAAATACTATAAAAATTGTAAAGATGTCAGTGAAACCCAGAGACATGGCAACATGCTTGGAGAATTACAGAAAACCTTAGACATTATCTAGTTCAGCTGCTGTCAAACATCCTGGCCTGGGGGGGGGGGTTCTGATGCTCTCAAAAATGGTTAATGAATGCAACAGAGATTTGGGTTCTGTGCGTTAACCAATATGGACTGCACTGGAAAACTAAAAACAAGAAAAACGGCTGGAGAGATGGCTAGGCGTTTAAGAGCACTGGCTGTTCTATCCTGAGGACCCAGGTTCAGTTCCCAGCACCCACATGACAGCTCACAATTGTCTATAACTCCAGTTCCATGAGATCTGACACCTTCACCCCAATGCACATAAAATAAATTTTAAAAAGGAAAAGAGAAACTAAAAGCACCAGAATGAACAACCATTAGTTCCCTCTCCTTGGCTACCAGAGCCATGGTGTCAGATCTCATCTTCCCTTCAAGAAGATTCCACCACATATTCCTGAGGTTGAAAGAAAGGTAACAATGGTCTTGTCAGAGCAGTGGATACTTTCTAAGGCTGTCAGGGAACCTCATGATCACTGTATCACATTCTGAGGATCATTTACTCTACTCCACTTAGAGAAACCAGCCAAGACCATGGGCCAGGTCACATGGTAGGTGGAGGTAGGAGCTGGAGAGGATTTCTGCTTTTTGATATATCTGCTAGCTGACATCACGCCTGCTGTGCCATGATAATTCGGCATGGTGGAATAAGGTTGGTGAACTGCATTTCTCAGGACTCAAAACTGTGGTACCCTGCAACATCTGGCCTTTTGAACGCTGAGTGTTTTTAACCGACAGGATGAGAAGGATCTCAGATTGACCTTTCCCCATCCTCTCTCCAAGCCTCTAAGTCCTTCAGAAAGGAGCCACTAAAACCAGAGTTATCCCCAAGGCTAGTTGGTGGGATTAGAACTCTCCCTTAAAGCAAGCCATAAAGTTGGGGAAGAGAGTCATTCCAGAAGTGTTCTGCCCCATCCCCGGGGGAAAGAACGCTACGCAGAAGAGGTCAAGAAGAATCTGAGTAGACAGGCTCTGCTGGTTCCCCCTTGGTCTATCACTAACCGTGGATCTATACAGCTGTCACCAGTCACGGATCTATACAGCTGTCTGTTCTTCCTCAAATCCAAGCACAAATGCGTCCATCCCTGGGCTTCATTCTGAAAGCCTTCGTGTCCCACTAAACTTTGATTAAATAATTCAAGATGGGAGTCTATGCTTTGTCACAGGAGAGATGGCCGTGACCCTCACCCTGGGTGTAGGAAGGCATCACACCTTGCACTCATTACAAAGTAACTGAATTTTTACTGACTCCTTTAACAGTCAATGCAGGTGCTCTTGACCGGCCAGCATCTCTTGGTGGTCCAGCCATCCCATTTAACTGGGAGATGCCACGGGATTGATGCTGAAAGTTCAGGGGTCAGGGAATTCCCTCAGTCCTAACCAAACCAGGACAGTTGATCACCATAACTATCCCTTAGGACTTTGGAGCCTTCTGCATCCAGATAGGAGAAAATGAAACAGAGCAGTAAATACGCCTAACTCCTAAAACCTTCAACCTGAAAAATGAAACCCATCTCATCTACTTACATTTCATGATGGAGTTAGCTACATGGATGGAAGGGGGCTGGTACAGGAAGACAAGCTGAGCAGCTGGGGTCTTGGAAGGGGAGACTATAACTATTGAGTAGATACTTGGATAATTTAAATTTTTTTCTTAGATTTATTTATTTTATGCTGTGTCTGCCTGTGTGTAAGTATGTGCAAACCACGTGTGTGCAGTGCCTGAAAAGACCAGAAGAGTTGCAGATGCTTGTGAGCTGCTATGTGAGTGCTGGGAATCAAACCCAGGTTCTCTGTAGGAGCTGCAAGTGTTCTTAATCACAGAGCCATCTCCTTGGCCCCCCAACTCTTAGTTAGCTTTACCCAAAAAGAAATGACTTTTCTTCTGTAACTCTGCTGCAAAGAAGAGGAAGAAGCATTACAAAGCCTGTTTCTACTTGAGATTATACGATGATATAACTTTGCCCATGAGTCTGGAATACCCTAAATAGCAGTACCCACACATCCAAGGCAGAGGTTTTGTTTTAAAATACTCATTGAAGCTGGACAAGGTGGCACAAGCTTTTAATTCTAGGACTCTGGAGTCAGAGGCAGGCAGATCTCTGAGTCTGGTCTACCGAGCAGATTCTAGGACACCTGTGGCTACACAGAGAAACCCTGTCTAGAAATCCTCCCCTCCCATTCCAGCTGGTTTGGGACAAGATCTTCCTTCTCGCTTCCCATCGTGTGCCCCAGGTTAGCTGGTCTGCTGGCTTTCAGGGACTTGTCTGTCTCTGCTCCCAATTTGACCATAGGAGCACAGAGATTATACATGCGCACAGCTGCTTTGTGGCTTTCTGTGGTGTCCGGGGTTACAAACTCATGCCCTTATACAGCTTTACCTACTGTGCTCCTCAGCCCACAGAGTACATAAAGTTTTAAAACAGTTACTTCTTATGAATGCTAGACAAGACTCTCTACTCTTGCTATCTATCATAAAATAATGTATTTAAAAAGCAAAGCCAAAAATATTCTCCTCATTTGATGTGTGTATATGTGTCCCTGTATCTGTGTGTGCGTGAGTATTTCAAGTATTTCAGTGGGATGCTCTTTCATCAAAGCTCCGAGTTACTACACGCAGAAGGCCCTGATGTTAGCGGATACAATACAAATACAAAAGAGGAACGGGGGGGGGGGGGGGGCGGGGAGGGGCTGCTCCGAATGTGTAAGGAAAATGTATTAGTGTGAGTTCACATGAACGCACACTCTGAGCTGTGGGAATGCGTCACTGGGCAAAGGCACTTGTCAAGCCTGAGGACCAGATGATGGGAGACAAGAACAGACTCCTACAAGTTGCCCTCTGCCCTCCACATGTGCTCATTAACGCTCACACGCCTGCACGTGTGCACACACACACACACACACACACACACTGTAAAATAAAATAAACTCAGATTGCGTTTTTACAGAGGTAGCACAAATTCTAATAGATCAATAATAAAATCCTGGAGTCGAATATGGGGGTAAATGCTGAAAGATTAGAGACACACCACAGCCACACCTTACCTCACCAACTTCCCAGCCTAAAAGAGAATGAGTTCTTATCTCCTCCCATCTTATACTCCTCTCTCTGCCCAGCCATATCACTTCCTGTCTGTCTGTCCAGACAGACCTCCATGAAGTGGGGAGACGGCCTCTGGGGACAGGTGTAGTATGAGAGACGAAAGGGAGGGAGAGAAAGGGAGAAAGAAAAAGGAGCAGGCAGAGAGAAGGAGAGAGAGAGAGAGAGGAGGGTGGAGGTGGGCGGGGCCCTTTTAAAGGGAACACAGTGAATGTGCACAGGAGGTGCTCTTAGTGGCTGCAGCTGAGGGCGTGTCCTGTCAGGACCCCAAGGACAGGGTAATAGGGGTGCCTGAATAATAACATCTAGTCCATTGCCAATTGACAAATTCCGAGAAAATGCTCTATTACCTATCTTATTATGAGTCCAAAAGGTTGACCCTAATTCACTTTCTATCCTAAATTGCATTACCAACCCCAAAATTATCTTTTTATGTCTCTCAACCTTGTACATTTTACACCTCTGTAGTGAATTTATTTTCTGAATCTGGTAACAAGGAAAACTCTTCAACTCCACCAGAGACCAGAGAAGGATAATAATATTACCTGAGTAAGCAAGTGACTGCCAAAAGCTGTGAGAAATGACAGGAACAGCCGGCTGCCTGGACAGCCGCCCAAGGCTCCTCTGCAGTGTTGGGGCTTCCATCTTCGGCTTACAGGCCTGACGTGTCTGATAGACTTTTCTGTGAAGCAGGATATTCTGAAGGGCTGTCCTACCTCTCTTGGAAAAGTTTGGCAGTACTTTCCTTTGTGTCCTGCTTGTCCAATTTGGACAGCACACTGTCAACAGTCCAGGCAAGGGCAGTTTCTTGCCCAGGGGCTAACTTTGCCATAAAGGGAGTAAACTCCATGTGGAGTTTCTTTGATGTTCATCATCTTCTCTGATGTAGATTGGTGCTTCCTGGTGCAGACATGTCCCAGTGTCATTAAAAATAGGAAAAAGAAAAGAACCTATGATATTAAAACACCCTAAATGCCATATTCTGCAGATCTCCGAAGTGTTTGAAGACTACCTGTCTATCTAAAATAGATCTCGGGTTGACCTTGAAAACTATCCTAATTTTACTGCAAGTTCGATTATAATTGGTGACTAATTGGTAACCTGCATTTCCTTATTATCCTAAAAAGTTGGTAATACTAACTTTCAAGGGCTAGAATTTCCCATTACATTGTTAAATGAGAGGCATAAGTACCATACCATGAACAAGAGTAGAAATGTTTGTACAGTATGTTCTAACAAAAATAATTTCAACATTATATCAATATACAAGAAATACAAGACAATGTTAAATATTTAAATATTTAAAACTAATAGTTGCTCCTTTTGGCTTATAAGTAGATTCAAAAATCCATCCTATTTCTATATCCCCTTTTTCTTTTCAGAGTAGATTCAGTAATCTACCCTTATATCCTATCCTATCACACACACACACACACACACACATGCCTTTTTTTTTTAATCTCCTTGGTTCAACTTTTTCCTGACCATTACCAATAACAACTTGTAAACAACACCCCTAAGCAATGACAAATATCCATAACTGGTTGAACGACTAAAATCCACCCACCCTACCTCTTAAATTTACTTCCTACTGTCTGTGGGCAACACATTTTTAGGGAATCCTGAAAAGAAACATTTGGGTTAATTGTCAAGTCCTGGTAGAGGTAGCTATATCATTTTTTGTCTAGTGTCTGCATAATGGGATAGTGCAGGGCTTGTCTCAAGTCCTGGCTAGAGATGTCTGTGAGGTTGGATCATCTCAGCTAGCCACCACAAAATTATCCTGAACAGTTTGTAGTTCAAAGCCGATCTTTAGGTGGTGTTTTTCAACTTAGTGGTGTGGTCACAGTCCTGGTGGAATTGTTATGGGACCCCATCATCCTTTTGGAGACTTCAAAGGTCGCTGTTAGGCATGGTTCACTGCAGCAAACATAACGTTTTAAATGTCACATGCAGCAGATCTCAAAGAGGTTAAAAGATCGATATTTGTTATATACACCCAGAGTACAAAAACTTAATTCCTTACTTGGGAGGCAGAGGCAGAGGCAGGCAGATCTCTGTGAGTTTGAGGCCAGCCTGATCTACATAGTGAGTTCCATGACAGCCAGGGCTACACAGAGAAACGCTGCCTAAAAACAAACAAACAAAACAAAAAAAAAAAAAAAAAAAAAAAAAAAAAAATCAAAGCGAAACTTAATTCCTAGTTACCTGATAGAGACTCAGACCGAAAATCATGTACAGGAAACTAGATGAAGCCTTTTGCTAGAATTAGTTCATACTCTGTATGACCACTAATATCATGACAAAAACTCTAATAATATATATTAAACTTATATATTTTGAGATAATATTTATATCTTAAAAAAAGCCATTAAATAGTAAAATTAAAACCAAAGGATTATGAATTTAGTGGCAATACAATAGTCACTTAATATTTGTTTTTCTTTTGTCCCATATCAGGTGGCTCTTTGACATGAGACAGATTTTTGATTATACTTTAATAAGCATGCTTGGGTTTAGAGAAAGAGAGAGCCATACTCCAACTCCAAAGCTAGCTTGAATCTTTAATTTGATGGGGACTACAAAAAGACAATTGGTATCATATGTCGGTAGAGAAAAGCAGAAATAGACATTTGGGAAGTTTTATGAAATTTTATCCTGTTGCTGATGTGGTATATGAATAGGCCAACTCACTATTTTTCTTGGGACTCTGTTTTTTTTTTTTTTTTTTTTTTTTTTTTCTGGATGATTTGTCCTTTTTCTTCAGACGTCTCATTTGTCCAGTGGTCTTCAGAATCCTTAGCTGGATGCCTTCATTCTCCTGAAAAGACAAAACTAAATCCCTTCCCCAACCCTAACGCTGGGGAGGTTACATCTGATACAATGAAAAGCATTTGTGCTTTAAGGTTAGTTTAGATTGAACAGCCATGCTGTTTGATGAAATATCACCTCTTCTAACCAAGGGGTGTCTCTTGTTAAAATCTAATCTTTATCAATTTTGATGGTACCCATAGCTTTCCTTCTCCTGTGGAAACAAAAGCAAAACCCATTCCCCAACATAACACATGTCCTGATTTCCAGTCTGAGGCCAACGCATCTTTAAAGTATTCACACTATTTTAATTCTGTAGATTTTTTCTGTTATCCAGTGTCTCTCAGCAGCTGTAGTCCCTTTCTCATTAGCATTTAGAAAATTTAAAGTTAATAAAACACTATGCAATCTATTTCTGGGGGGTCTTTATTATCCCTTTCTGTTTATTTAGCATTTCCTTTAGAGTTCGATTTGATCTTTCAGTAACTGCTTGCCCTGTAGGATTGTGTGGTATTCCTGTAATATGCTTTACGTTGTGATAAGCAAAAAAAAAAAAAAAAAAAAAAAACTATTTCGTTTTACTAGAGACGTATGCTGGATCATTGTCAGTCTTTATACAGGTATTCCCATGATGGCCATAACGTCTAACAAAAGTGTGATTACAGAATCAGACTTTTCAGAACTCAGAGCAGTTGTCCATTGAAATTCTGAATAGGCATCAATGGTGTGGTGTACATATTTTCACTTTCCAAATTCTACAAAATTGAAATCTGCCAGATTTCATCCCTTTGAGTACCCTTTGGGTTACTTCCTGCTGGCAGTGGAGTTTGGTTCTATAAAGAACAAGTAGAACATTCCCTTATAATTTCCTTGGCTTGTTGCCAGGTGATGGAAAAATCTTTTTCAAACCTTTGCTATTTGCTATTGACATGGTGTTTTTGGTTTTGTTTGTTTGTTTGTTTGTTTGTTTTTATGAAATTATGAGGCCTCCAGCACATTTCTATCAATAGTTGATCAATTTCATCACTACCTTGTGCTAGAGGGCCTGGCAGACCATATATATATATATATATATATATATATTCCTATTCCTGATTATTTCTTGTAACTGAATATATAATAAAGTCAATTCTATATCATCTGGTATAAATTCAGCAGTTTCAATGTACAAAACAACTCTTTCTGCATATTGCAAATCAGTTACTATATTGAGAGATTCCGTAAAATCTATTAATGCCATGAGAATAGTATGCAGACTTTCCCAATTATAAGTAAATATATAAATACATCCCACAACATATAACCTAAATTCTTGGGTTGCTTCTGATACTTTCTGTTACCTTCAGAGTTTATCAAAAAGGGATAACAGTATTCATTTTATTTATTTGTTTGTTTTATTTTTTCGAGACAGGGTTTCTCTGTGTGGCCCTGGCTGTCCTGCTGTGTAGACCAGGCTGGCCTTGAACTCAACAGAGATCCACTTACCTCTAGGACATGCACCACCACTGCCCAGCTTCAAGATTCATTTTAATTAAAATAACTTAAACTTCGTTTAAGTAACTTAAAATTTCCCTTTAATTATTAAGTAAAGCATTTGATTTTCCTTGACTTCACACTTCTTTTCCTCAAATAAACCATAGTATTTTTGCCAAGCAAAAGTAAACTTTACAGGATTGCCAACATGGTAAATGTATATTTACCTGAAACTCATTCAGCTTTCTCAGACCTGTACCTTTCTTTCATTTTCCTGTGGCCCCAAATATTTTTTTTTTTTTTTTTTTTTTTTTTGGAAAGTATTGCAATCACTGAGGTATGGAAACTTCCTCTGGTGGTAACTTAGGACATAGGATTTTATTTTTTCTTAGAATTGATCCAGCTCGGCTGGGTGGTGGTGGCACATGCCTTTAATCCCAGTACCTGGGAGGCAGAGGCAAGTAGGTCTCTGAGTTCAAGGCCAACCTTTTAGGCCAAGTAAGTTCCAGGACAGGACAGCCAGGACTACACAGAGAAACTCTGTCTCAAAATAAATAAATAAACAAACAAACAAAATGACCTAGCTCGTGTCAGTATTAACATTCTGCTAAAGTACACTGGGGCTGGAGAGGCAGCTCATGGGTAATAGCTCTGACTGTTCTTCCAGAGACCCTGAGTTCCTTTTCCAGAACCCACAGGGTCTGATGGCCTCTTCTGGCCTGTGGGTACCTATCCACAAAACTCACACAATAAAAACAAAATGCAGAACTTACATTCATGGCACTTTTGATCTAAGAATTGGTAACTAGAAACCTAACGTTCTGATTACAACGCTTACACTAGGCACACTTCTTCTTGCGTTGACTGAATAGAATTTTAGCTGATGTTTAACCATGCACAGCCCATCTTTTCTGAGAGAACTGGTTGCTTTAAAAGGACTGGGTTTTTTGTTTGTTTATTTATCTTTTAAATTTATTTATTTATTATATATGCAGTGTTCTGGCATGTAGATAGTTGTGAGGCACCATGTGGATCCTGGGAATTGAACTCAGGACCTCTGGAAGAGCAGCCAGTGCTCTTAACCTCTGAGCCATCTCTCCAGCCCCCTAAAATGACTTTTAAAAACAACCTCCTTGCATTCTTTGCTGAAACATTTTATTTGAAATAGAACTTGCCAGGGAAACGTAAATAGAAAAAAAGTGGCAGTTCTTTCTGTGTAATTTTCTAAAAGGATGTCAAGAAGAGAGTGTGTGTGATTTGAAAAGATGTACTATTTTGCTAAATGAAATTAAAATGGGAGGAATGGGACTTACATAGTAGATAGAAGATAGATAGATAGATAGATAGATAGGAAGAAAGGAAGGATAGGATATATCTGCATAGTATAATTTTTGAACAACTTTCTGAACCCAACATGCCACGTTACACTACACTATAAATATTGATAAAAGAAAAACTTATTGGGACTAGGCAAAAAAACGAGAGTAAAGTATTGTGTGTGGTGTCTTTGGCTGAAATACATTTACTGTGTGGTGAGGCAATGGCAGTCTGGAGGGAAAACAACTTAAAGATGGATAACTAAGGCTTGAAGAACTTTCCAGAGTGGAGGGGAATTTCTTTGAGGTTTTTTTCCCTCGTATTTATATTACAGCATAGTCAGAACTGAACAAGAGATGATCTAGAAGGCCAGGGACAGGAGGAAGGGGGGACAGCAGCTGCTATTGTCACTCGGGTGTGTTTTCTTCAGTTCCAAACCTTCTAAGACAACAACAAAAACTGTCTCTTAACCTTTTCATGGTTCTGAGAAGTGGATAAAACTTGCAGACTTAAAGGGCAATTGGTATTCATTTATTTTGTTTTTCAAAATCCACAAAAGAACAGTCCCTTTGATATTCTGTTAAAGCCGTGGGTAAAAGAGGGGAAATTTAGCCAGCCCATTGCAGGCCTGACAGACCTTCTTCAGCATTTAAAAGCGACAGGCAACTCCAGGCTTCTAAAATGGAGATGGACCCCCTCCCGTCAGGAGTCTGGCTTCCTCTCTAATCCTCACCAAACATTACCACCCAATCAATTGCCATATTCACTTCACTCACCCTTCTACCTTGGGTTTGGCCATTACAGACTTAGCACTTTTATCTCCATGAGAAAGGAAACTGGCCCAGTCCTAAGGCATCCCTGGATCCCGGAGCTGTTTGTAGATAAATGCCTGCCAAGTGCCATTCCTGAGTCCAGATGTCCCCAAGACTCTCAAGTCTTGGTCTGGAGTTAAGGTCTAGGTGGCACTATGGGTTTCTTCGTGGTGAAATGGGCACAGACAGACAGGCAGACAGGCTGACAGACAGACAGACCTGGTGCTGTCGGCTTCAGTAACAGCCTCGTGGAAGTGGGCATGGGGGAGGTAGAAGATGAAATTAAGTCTTTGGGGTTTTAAAAGGAGTTAAAAACCTCATAGCCTGCCTTCAAGATAGTTCTATGAATGAGGTGAGAATAAAACCCCAACACCTTTCACAAATAAGAAAATTGAGGTTTGGGTCTTTGAGACGGTTGAGTAGATAAATGTGCTTGTCACCAAGCCGCGTGACCTGAGTTCTGACACCAGGCTTCACATGGTAGAAGGGAAGAACCTACTCTGCAGAGTTGTCCTCTGACCCTAACACTCATGCAGGGACCCGGACACACAAACATACACATGCACAAGCATACACATACACATATGCACAAACACTTTTTATTTAAAAAGAAAATTGAGGTTTGTTGTGATCCAAACATCATTAAGACTGGGTTTCCAGATGTGTGGCCGCCTAGATCAAGTAAATAATTTGTGTTTGATGATGCTCTTTTATCAGTAAGCTTTCTACAAGCAAGGACAGAGTGAAGAGTGGAGTACACTTAGATAAAACTATATATGTTCATGAAAATGACCCTTATAACCATCATAATCGAATGTTTTTTTTAAAAAAAGGAAGGGGGCTAGGGAGGCAGCACCCTATTTTAATAGGAACAGAAACAAATCTGAAACAACAAAGACAAAGAGGGAAAGATGGGCATAAAAGGTTACCTTTTGTGTCCATCTCAAAGTGCTCAAAGGTAGGGTAACCTGGGAAGTTAAATTTATGGCCCCAGACTTCTGCTCAGCGGCAGGAAGTTCTAGTGACAGAAGCTGGTTGATCTTTAAAGAGGAGCTTGGCTCTTTCTTAGAGGAAGCAGGGCCACCCTGGAATGCGATGTAGAGGCTAATCTTTCTCCTATGACCTTGGTTCAGTCATTTTGATGAAATGTTCTTAACATCCATCCAAGACTAAGACATGACCTGGCATTTCTCTGGGGAGACAGAGAGAGACATGTAGACAGGACCAGACTCCCTAGCCTGGGTTCTCCCACTTCTGTCTTAGGGCTGAAGATTCCAGAACGACTGCCATTTGCCTCGTCACACCTTCCTTCTGTTGAGAAAAGAGAAGGAAAGCCCTTGCTTTGCCTCGTCAAAAAAGTAACGACTTGAAGGCAGTTTGGGGGAGTTTCAACCTTGATCCAGACTGTCTCTAAGGGGTTACAAAGGTTTGCCACACTCCACCTTTGGGCTGCTTTCTCCTGAAGTTTTCCATCCTGTGGTCCCTTCTCTAAGACAGCAGAAATTCTCCAGCTGTGTCGCAGGGGTTCTTTCCCTCTGCTTGGTTCTTTGGAGTTTTGTCTACTATCTAGATCCCTAGCTTTTCATTATCACTTGTAATTTAGTTACGTCTACACTAAATTAAGCTAATTAAGTCCAGGCTCCACCGTCCCTGAGGATGGGTCCTCATACAAAGCTTAGTCCAGAGGGGGATGCTAGCATTAATCAAGCAATCAGACATTTTTCTAGAAGTCACCAGGTTCTTGACCAACAAAGGATGGCTTTGGAGAAGTGGGAGCAGGCAGAGAATAAATCAGCCTTGAGAGTGGAAAAGGGGGACATTAAGAAGGTGTCCCCATTTCCTGACGACAAACTGAGCACCAAATCTGAGAGGCAACCATGAATGTGACTTGGGGGTGTTGGTTTGAGGCCACTCTGAGACACTCAACCAGATCTGTGAGCTCAATGATACATCAGACCCTCAGACCCCTTTGCCAATGAAAGGGTTAAAACACAGCGGATTTTAGACTCTTCTAAATAAGCCTTGTCACTTAACATACAACCTCTTCCTTTGCAGAGACAACCAACTGCCTGTAATAGCCATCAGAGAGTAGAGGATATCGAGCTGCTTTTGACTGTTATATCCATCAGTTCATTCAGACTCACGTCTGAATATCATGTACTGAATAAAACATGTAATGAATAATACTGACCTGAAAATAGTGTCATTTAGGTGATAATGTGGATAAGGTGTGTGTGTGTGTGTGTGTGTGTGTGTGTGTGTGTGTGTGTACATGATATCTGTGTATATGTGTGTGTGTTTGTTTATGTATGTATGAGTATATGTATGTATATATGTATGTATGTGTTAGTGTATCTGTGTATATGTACATTGGGGTGGGTGTTGTGTCTGTGTATGTTTGTGTACTGAAATATTCATGCAGGAAACATCCTGAAACATGATAAATTTAAACATTAACACATGAATATGAATGTGAATGTATGTAAACCTCCACTCAGCTATCCATTTTTTATTTATTAGGAACGGTTAGCTCCAACGTTTCAAACGCACGGGCGGGCTTCCAGCACATCCTTTAACGCAGTCAGTATCATCAACTTAATGACAGTTGCTCAAAGCTGCCTTCGCCAAGCAGCAGCCCACTCAGGGAGGTCCTTACTCACCCATTCACAATCAGGCTGCTATTTGCTAACAGACCCCAAGTGGTTTTCATGGGCAATGGTGTGATGGATCCTCTCTGACACTTGCACACAGGGAACATGCTTGACTCGGTCTTGCAGCCCTCAGGCAGTCAGGGAATGCAGGCATCGGCATCCACGCCTGCCAAGCATGCAGGTACCCTTCCCTGTAACCAGTGGCGATGTGTTTGAGAATTTTGATTCTGGGCCACATAATAATGGACTGAATATTAACACTGGACAAAAGTTTATAAACTCCTGAGTGTCCTTCTCACTCACGATGCCTGTAGATGAGTTTGTCTGTAATCTTAATACAGCATTGATTGGGTGAGTGAGGAATTCGGGCAGGAAGGATCCACACCAGCCAGCCTTCTCAGAACACTGGGGCTCTGATTCTTGGAAGTGCGCTGAGTACGACTAGGGTATTTCATCTTACTAGCAAAACGCAATGAAAAGGTAAAGCAGTGTATACATAGGGCAGCTATTATGTTGGCAAGATGGTTTTGAGTATATTTTAGTTTGGTAATTGCTTGTTATTGATTTTTATTTATTTTTGTATTTTTGTTGTGTTGTTTTGAGACAGAGCCTCACTCTAGCCCAAGATATACCGGAACTCATTAGGTACATGTGTCAAGCCAGCCTTGAATTACTAAGTCTCTTGTCTCAACCTCCCTGGTGCTGGGAAGAACAGTGATTTGATTATTTCTATGTAAGAATTCCCAGGCTCCAACCCTAGATCATTGTCACACCATCGCTGTACTCATCTGGAGAGGCCTAGATTGTCCCCATCACACAGCCATTCTTGTGTGTAGCTACTTCCCACCTAGTTATGGATGGAGGGCTTGGCAGGTATGAGGCTCGATGATTCAGGACAAAGATGCCACACCAGGTGCGAGGCAGAGCTACATGAGTGTGCCAAGCAAAGCTGGGAGGTTGCGTTCCACAGAAAAGACCAGAGCATTTCCTAGGGGTTAGGTCTAGATGGCTCAGGTGACAGAGGGGTGGAGGGACTCCGAGAAGAGAGACACCAAGAGACAATCTGAAAGTCTTGCTGTGACTTACCAATAAAGGTCTCCTACTTTGTAACTTTTTTAATTTTTCAGTTTTTATTAGGAGAAGGGGGGGGGAGAGAGAAAGCACACAGCACTGTAGTGTTTTTTTGTTTTTTGTTTTTGTTTTTTCCTTCCACTCCCATGCGTGGTTCAGGCTTACCTGGCCAGTGGCTTTACCAACTGAGCCATCCACCCAGCCAACTTTGCTCCTTCTTATGGGGAAGAATTCAGTGCACTTGATTTTATTGAAGATTCTGGACATAAACACTCATGTCTACCTGGATTTTAATATTACAGAAGGAATTAAGGAAATGGGGTCATTTGCATCACACACACACACACATACACACACACATGTGCGCTCAGGAGTTGACAGTTTACACAACATTCAATAGCATTTGTTAACAGCAGCTGGGAATTGTGGACCATACAAGATGGATGCACCCAACCTGGTCTAAAGGTTGCTTTACCTCTTTTCCCCTCTAGAGTGTACGTGACTAAGAAGGACAATCTTACAAAATCCTTTCTTTTTTCTTGTCTATAAAAACCGCATCTTGTTAAAAGCTTTGCCCGATGTGGTTTAGACAGGGACATTGGAGCCAGGCTGGCTGACCCTGGATCCCCACATTAGCCCTTCCTAGTCAGCTCTCAAAGTCCTGGAATTCTTATCTCTAGAATGGTTGTAGAAAGTAGACTCAAGTAACGTATGTTCCTAAGTCTTGCAGTATGTATGTGGTGGAATAAAAAGTGTGTTCTGTTATTTTCAGCAAGAAATTACCTCCCCTCCAAATTCTGAAGATAGCCGGGCGGTGGTGGCATTGCTCCAGGCTAGCCTGGTCTACAGAGCTAGTCCCAGAGTAGCTAGGGCTGTTACACAGAAGCCCTGTCTCGAAAACAAACAAACAAACAAAAATTCTGATGATAATAAACCAGGACATCATAACACAGATTTAGTATTGCTTATTTAAAACTGGGACCCAAAATGCTTCAGATTTTTAATTTTTTGAATTATTTTTAAATATTTGCATATCTGTGAGATTTTTAAAATGCTTTTTACAGTTATTTTTATGTATTCATGTGTGTATGCATGTATACAGGTAGGCACATGCCGTGCCATGGCTTATCTGTGGAGATCAGAGGACAACTTGTAGGGGTCACTTCTCTGCCTTCTGACACGTGACTCCAGGGGCTCAAGCTCAGGTCACCAAGCTTGGAGGCAAATGTCCTCGGGTGCGGAGCCATCTTGCAGGCCCTCACAATGAGACGTTTTGACACTAGGACCCAAGTTGAAATATGAGGTCCATTTACACTTTCCTATACACACAGCCTGCGGTAGGCATTGTACAGCAATCTCCACGGACTTACGCTTTGACTGACACCTAACCCAGGGTCAGGCGTGTCGTGCCCCTCTGTGGCATTCCGGTGCCCCTCAAGCATTGCAGGAACCTTGAAGGGACCATTCTGATTTGCATGTCCGGTGTCTGGCTTATCCGTCAGGCTGGTTTTCTGTAGAAGGACGCCCCCCCCCCCCCCCGCCCGCCCCCCCCCCGCCCTGCCCCGCCCCCCCCCCCGCCTTTTCTCATCCCACTGAGCCTAGTCTTAGGAGTGGGGTGGCCGCTGTCTGATTCTAGAATTGAAAGCCAACCTAATCAAGATTGCTTTAAAAACGAGCAAACAAACAAAAACCAGTGGGAGCGGAGCAGTGGCTCAGTGGTTGAGAACACTGGTTGCTCATCCCGAGGACCTGGGTTCAGTTCCCAGCACCCACATGGCAGCTCATAACCACCTGTGACTCCAGTTTCAAAAGGTCCAATACCCTCTTCTGGACTCTGTGGCACACGAATGGTACATAGATATATATGGGCAAGACATCCATCCGCATAAAAAAAAAAACAGGTGTGCTTAGCCTAGGAAAGCACGGAGTTGAGGAGGCATCACTGTAACTGGGAAGAAGGCTCAGTGGGGTAAATTACAAGCATAAGGACCCGAGTTTGCATCCCCAGAACCCATATAAAAGGCCTTGCAGTATCACCTGTAATCCCAGCACCGAGGGATAAGTGGTACCTCAGGGCTCACTGGGCAGCCAGTCTGGCCTTGATGACCTCCAGGTTCATTGAGAGAGAGATCCTGTCTCAGTAAACAAGAGGGAGGGTAATGAACAACGGCTCAACAACAGCTGGCCTGCACAAACGTGGGTGGACACATCTGTACGCATGCGCGCGCGCGCGCGCACGCGCGCGCACACACACACACACACACACACACACACACACACACACACGCGTGCCCTAGAAGAGGAATCGCTGACCAAGATTAACATTTAAAACAGATAGAACCTATATTAGCACTCCTAAGGAGAACCTTAGGGAAGTGCGGAGTGCACCGTGAATTTGTACGTCATCTTTGTACAGTGGCTGTGCAAGCTCTGCATTGCTCTGAGTTCAGTACATATGTTGCAGAAGAACCAACAGGGAATCTTTTCAAGCACACAAAAACAGAACCAGACTGATAATGAAGAAATGAGGGGATAAGATTGACAGTAGTTCGATGACGACACACCCTTCCTGGGAGGGGGAGGGACATGACTGTAATCCCAGCAGAGGCAGGCGAGGCTACCCTCAGCTACATGAGACCCTGTCTCAAAACAAGTTAAATGCCCAGGGGAGGTGGGGCGGAGGTGGAGATCAGCAGTAAATGCTTAGCAGGCCCAGGCCCTGGGTTTGACCTTCAGCAAAATAAGACAATGAGTCAGAGGCCTCTTTTCTTTCTATTTTTTATTTATTGGGCTTTTTGAGGCAGGGTTTCCTCTGTGTAGCCCTGGCTGTGCTGGAACTCACTCCATAGACCAGGCTGGCCTCTAACTCCACAATCCGCCTAAAGCCTAGGACTTCCTCCACCCCTAACTCCGGCTGAAATCTCCATTTCTAAAAGCAGTTGGCCTTCCCAAGGAATGAAGCTGCTTCAACCTTTTCCCCCCTTAGGTCGTAAAACCTTTTGTTTATTCTTTGACAATTTCATACATGTGTGCATTGATCATATGGACCCACCCCCCACACCTCCCCTGTGTGCACCCTAACACATCCCCCCCCCCCATCTTCCTGTTCTCTCCCTTTGTGTGTGTGTAACCCTCTAAGTCCAATTAGTGCTTCCTGCCGAGAGTTGACTGCTCATGCTGACTTGAACGCATACAGTGAGCTAATGAGTCCACTGGCTCACCATGTCCAGGAGACAGTATGTCCCAGCCCTGGGTTCTAACCTTCTTCCTTCCCCTCTCCCACGGTGCTCCCTGACCCTGGAGCTGGGAGATAGTAACGTTCCATTCACAGCTGAGCACACAATAATCACTCATCTTCCACACACCGTCCAGTAATCTCGTTCTCCTCCTATGATGCCTATGATGCCTTAATAAGGCAGTCGCTGACATCTATAAAATTTAAAACAACCTCTAGATATAAACGTATGAAGGGTTATCAGTCTTTTCTACCTGGGTGGTTGCTCAGACTTCTGTAGCTTTTATTATTATGCCCTTAAACGTAAAGCCTAGGCCTTTTCAGGATAAAAAATCTCAATGTTTTCCATGAGGTTCTTTTGTGTGGTTCAGAACATCATCCATTTTTCTTCCACCATATCGCACAGATATTTTCTAGTTAATATGTTTTTTACATTCTAAATCATTGTTTTATTCAAAATATTGGGCTGACATTTCTCCATAATCATCAAGGTCCCACATTGGCACAACCGATCAAGGGAAAACCATCCCTTGGGGTTTTTATAGTCCCTGTGCTGGGACAGCCGCATACCAGAGGTGCCAGCAAGCCATTTTCCTGCTTTTTGAGCCAAAGAGAGGATTTTCACATATTTTGTTTGCTTCTCATTCACCATCTCCCCTGCCAAAAGGGGATATGATATCAAATCATGATGAGGAAAATGGTAAAATCACAAACTGTCTAAGAGGCTGGGGAATGGTTCTGTCCGTGAGAGGATTTGCTGTGCAACATGAGGACCTGAGTTCAGCTCCCAAGAATTCATGTAAAGAGTCATGCCTGAGACCCCAGAACTGTGGGGAAGGCCCAGAGGAAAGAGGATCTCTGGGGCTTAGTGGCCCCAAGACCAATTTCAAAGACAGAGAGTGACAGATGGCAACCAAGCATACTCTTCCAGCCTCTGTGTATTCAAATCTATGCATGTACCATGTCACACATAAAAAATCTATTTAACCAGACCTTGTGCTTTCTGTGGTGAACACACACACACACACACACACACACACACACACACACACACGGTACACATCTCAAACACATCATAACCTGGTAGAAAGAAGGCATGGGGGAAGTACTAATAGTTTTGTCCCAAGAGTCCTAACACCCAAAAATGGAATAAAAATATAGTGACATGATAAATATTCAGTTAAAATAAATCGGGCGCTAATGTCTGGATCGGCATCTATCTACTGTGGCATTGCAGTGACACATTCTGAGATACTGAGACAAAGGAAGGGTTACTAAAGCGAGCAGGCAAAAGCAGGGCAGACGCTAAGCCCTCGGCACACCCCCAGAGGGCACCTCGGTGTCAGATGAGGAGTTGGGGTCTTTTGTGATAAATGTCAAGGGTTTGATGTTTACACAGGAGCCAGGTAAGGCACTGTATGAGAAAGCTGGAGATGGGTAATCAGGGGCTGGGGGCTATACAGGAAACCAGGATGCTAACAGGCAGATAGATCATCCAGGCTGATTTCACCCTTAGTAACACAGAACCCAATCAGATAGTAGTTTTCATCATCTGTCTGGAAGAACAGGCATGATCTCAGGAATACCTCACCTCTATGAGTGTGTGTGTGTGTGTGTGTGTATACGTGTGTACTTGTGTATGTAGGTACAAGAATCATGTCTCTACTTCCCTCTGTGCTGGGATCACAGTGATATACTGACACTCAAATTTTGTGTTTGTGTTTTTTGTTTATTTGTTTGTTTGTTTGTTTGAGGCAAGATTTCTCTATGTGGCCCTGGCTGTCCTGGAACTCACCCTGTATACCAGGCTGGCCTCAAACTCACAGAGATCCATCTGCCTCTGCCTCCCGAGTGCTGGGATTAAAGGTGTGTGCCACTATGACTAGACAAAAGTCATCATTTTTTAAACATGGTCTCTGTGGACCAAACTCAGGTCCTTGCAAGGTGATCATCTCCCCAGCATCTCATTTCTCAGGTTCTAAGTGGCTTCTACTACCGTGAGTCTCTGAGTCATCAATCTGCAAACCAGTGTTCCTTTTACCTGATCAGATCAAAGACAGAACTCTTGTCCATATCCAACCGCAACTCACAGAATGCCATCTCTGAAGCTTCCTTGATCAAACTTGTCCTCATTCTGATTCCTGAGTGTTGTTTTGACAACCGTGTGTCTCCCCTGCACTTTACCCCCCTAGAAAATGGTTATCACAGGCATTATTGAGTGCTGAGCTGCAGCAGATCCTCCATCATTGGAAGGTCTAGTAGGAAAGCATGGGAAAGTATTAACGCGTGTTAAAAGCATGCTTCCTCGACCTGTCTCGGTGCTTCAAGATTGAACCATCAGAGTCCAGTCAGTGAAGGACAGAAAGGAGGATGAGCCAGCAAGGAGGGGAAATGTGTTCTGAAGTCAGAAGACATGATTCAATTGGTTCTGTATCCTTCCCTGTGGAAAAAACACACCATCTCTCTGCTCTTGGGTGTTCTCAACTGGAAAATAATAGTAAATGTTGCTGATCGCATAGCGATGTTTCTGTGATTTCCAGGGAAGACACATTTTTGTTTGTTTGTTTGATTGTTTGTTTGAGACAGGGTTTCTCTGTATTGTTTTGGAGCCTGCCCTAGAACTTGTTCTGTAGACCAAGCTGGCCTCGATTTGTTTGCGTCTGCCTCCTGAGTGCTTGAGTTAAAGGTGTCAGCCACCAATGCCTGGCTTGGGAAGACATATTTTAAGTTACCATCCCCGCTGTTTTCCAGAAGAGCCAGCCTTTATGGGGTAGGAAGGGAATCTCCTCCATTTGTCACCGTTAAATGGGAAGGTCATAATTGCCATTGGATGTAAGGAACTTTGAGTTGGCAGAAATCCAGAGAGTACCGGTTAAAATGTAAAGATAATCCTCACCTAAGACTTAAAGTGTGTGTCTAGCTGAGGCAAGATGCCTTCTCTGGGAGACTCATCTGAAAAGGTTGGTGTTGCTCTAAGGCAGGGATTTCCAGGTGGGGGCCCTGGGCCTATTGTTGGCTAGCTGGGCTGCAGACATTTTCTCCTCAACAATATGACATTTAGGGAACTAGAGAGATGACTCAGCAGTTAAGAACCCCCACTACTGTTACAGAGGACACAAGTTTGGTTCCCAGAACTCCCATTCCATAAACCCAGCTCTAGGGAATTGTCTGGCCTCCACAGCCATTGACACACATGTGGCACACACACACACACACACTCACTCTCTCTCTCTCTCTCTCTCTCTCTCTCTCTCTCTAAATTTGTACTGACTGGAAATGTAGGTCAGTGACAGAATGTTCACCTAGCTTTATACAAGCCATTGTTTTACAGCCAGCAAGATACTAGACCAACAACTCGATGAAATTTTTCATTTGAAAAAAACCAAAAAACAAAAGCCTGAATTTGATCCCCAGAAACCATGTTTAAAAGTGCTGAGTTTTGGCCAGGTGACAGGAGCACACGCCTTTAATCCCAGCACTCAGGAGGCAGAGGCAGGTGGATCTGTGAGTTTGAGGCCAGCCTGATCTACAGAGCTAGTTCTAGGACAGCCAGGGCTACACAGAGAAACCCTGTCTCCAATAACAAAAGAGAAACTCAGAATCTTGAGCTGGGCATAGTGGTCCATCCCAGCATTGGAAAGGCAGAGGGAGGCAGATCTCTATGATTCAAGCCCAGCCTGGTCTACGCAGCATAGCTAGTCCGCAGACAGACAGAGAGCCTGTCTCAAAAATGAACAACAAAGCAAATAAGATTTCCAACTTTGAAACTTTGCTTTTAAGACCTGGCAAGTGAGGTCCTATTTCTGTACAAAGCAGTGCGATCGAGCTGAGGGCAGCTTGTCCTTCAGGCGCGCTCTCTGCCTCCTGCAGTCCCCTCGGGTCCCTATCTCGTCACTTGACTCATTTGATTTTGGAAAGATCACACTAGATGAATTCTGGGCTCCAGGTTGTTCCGGCTGGGGAACTGGAGTCAGCGCCGCTGAGGCATGGGTTCTGATAAGGCCGCAAGGACTTACGGGGTTCTGCAGTCCTCCCGGGCCCCAGGGGCCTGGGGCCACATTCCTTTCCTCCTCTGTATCACCCTGGCGGTTTCGCAATGCGGAAACTAACCTTACTGGATTGCTAGCTGTTCCTGGCATACACTGTGCTGGAGCTCTATCGCTTCCAGAAAATATTTAGGTTTCAGAAAATCCAAAGCCCTGGTTTTCCTCGAGGAGCGCCTCAGAAAGTCACTTTTAGAATGAAAGGGCAAGATGTTTGGAAAGAGTGGAGGGTATCCAAGCTCGAGTGAAGTGTGGGTTCTCGGCCTTTCCTGTCTCTCTGTGACAAGCTCATTCTGGGAGCGTTCGAGACTGACAAGACCTCAGAACACCTCACCCGAGAGATAGGTGTGGAACTGAGGATTGGGGTTCTGGATGGGCCTCGGTAGCTGCTCATGAGGCACCCAAGGCTAGCAGTCTGAGCAAGCCACTCCGACTCATCCCAAATTCTCCTGTGTGCCGGACACAGAGCCACAACGGTGGGCACCTGTGGCCTGGTTACTTCACCCTGAGTCTTCATCTCAGAGGTCTTCATTTCAGACAGGCCCACCAATTCCTCAGGGAATTCCTCTGCTGGGCACTCACAAAACAGTGAAGAGAAGCAAAGTATAGGACACACACACACACACACACACACAGACAGAGAGAGAGAGAGAGAGAGAGAGAGAGAGAGAGAGAACAGATGTGAGTAAGGGAGAGAAACAGTGGGGTGTAATATGCTGTGGTAGTTAAATCGTTATCTTCTTTGAATTCTTTTAAAATAAATATAAAAAGACAAGTAATTTTCTCACCTAATTTGCTTGTGGAGCTGATAATTAAGTGTCGCCTGGCTGCATCACCAGAATGAGTTTGTGATACTTGCTGCAGTGGCTTTGCATATTTAAGGAGGAAAATGTTCTTTGTGGCACGGTAAGAAAAAAATACCGTTTTATGAAACTCTCCCGCCGGCGGTCCTGTAGCCTCCATTCCCTGGTTAGGGATCTGCAAGACTCTGAGATAAGACAAGATCAACTTGACACCTAAACACTTCTGTCAGCCTACCTCTGGAGAAATACAGAAATTCCAGCTGTTTCCAGACAAACCTGCTCCCTGTGCAGCTGCCTGTATCTCAGTTATTCTACATTCCCAAGCCCTTGGAGGTCAAAACAGTAGAGAAGACAGCACTGCAGCGAGGTGCTCAGACAGCAGCCTGTGGGAGAGCCCCAGACCCTCTGCACAGTCCAGTGTCATCCATGTTTCCAAGCCCATTTTCTCCTCTCCAAGAAGAAACTGTAATTGGTAGGGAAGGTCTAAAGTTGTATGGAAGGAATGAATGCAACCCAAAGGAGAATGAGACAGCCATAAAGAGTGGCTGTGAGGTCAAAATCGTCACCAATATCTAATTCTAGTTGGCCCCATAGTTGTGACATGTCAGAATAACAGAGGGGAATCTTAAAATGTGTAATCACGGTTTCTATGCATGCTCAACCATGTTGGGACTCCTTCGTGTGTCCTGGTGAGCTTCCTAAAGGTCTCTCTGTGAATAAATGTTCAGACAAGCCTGGGACAAATGGATGTGGGCTCTCTTTCGCAGTCTGGACTGAATGACAGTAGGGAACAGTGACAGCTCCTAGAGGACTCAAGTCAAAAATGAACCAAGACAATCATTTAACTTAGGTCTGACAAATGCTGCTTTCATGACGGTCAGATCTGAGTGGACCTGTCTCCCAGTTTTAAGATCCCTTTTTGTCTTTTGTTTTACATTGGGTTTTTTGTTTGTTTGTTTGTTTTCTAGAGAGAAGGGCCTCAAATTTAATATGTAACCAGTATGACCTTGAACCTACTGACTTCCCTGTCTCTATGCTTCATAGCCTGTGATTACAGGTGCAAACCACTATATCCGTTTTATGCAGAGGCATGAACAGACCTCTGTGTATGGTAGACAAACAGCCTACCAAGAGTCACATCCCCAGTCCCAGAAATGTTTATCTTTTACTTAGTTTTGCAGCCCAGCTACAAGCTAATCTTGGACATCTCTCTTTAGCAATCATTTCCCTCTGGAGTGGGATTTGATTCCCAGGCCACATCTAGAGATATCTTTCTATTAAAGCCCCAGAGGACAGGAGATGATGCAAAAGGCATCTGGTACTTAGAGGCTAGAGATGCTGTTGCCACCCCAGGATAGGCAACTCCCTCCAAAACCCACAGCACTCCAAGTGGCCTAGCAACAGAGCCAAGGCTGGAGGGCCCTGGCTGCAGAAGAGCCTATCAGGTCAAGCTCCCCTCCCCCACTAAGGTCCGCAGGCCCCTCTGTGGTAGCACCCTTATCTGCACCCCTTCAAAACCCAAAGATTACCAATAGCAATTTTCAGTGTTGGCTTTGTCGGGCAGCCTTCAGGGCAGGAGACAATGGTGAACAGAGATCTCTTCCCTCTGTGAGGTTAGAAGCGCGCATTGCAGGCAGGCTTGACAGGCGCGAATGGCACAGGGGTTCAGAGGTGGCTAAGACCGGTTCCTGGATCCTACAGCGTATACCTGCAGTGCTCGATAAAATTAGTAAGATGAGACGCCAGGATGTTAATCCGCACTGCTCTTTGGAGTTCGGAATGGAGGTGGTCTGTGGACTCACAGCAGAAGGAAGTCTGAGCAAGTGTTAGGCAGCTGGCTGGTGTGTTCTGCCAGCTCACCTGTTGCTGTTGTTGCTACTCAATGGTTGTGGCAGCATTAGGAAACACACAGTCCCTGCTCAGCCCTGGGGAAACTTTCATTTTTAAAATATAAAAAGAATATGTGAGGAGCGGTACGATGGCTCAGTGGGTCGGAGCACCTGCTACTCAAGCGTGAGGGCGTGAGTTCACATCCTGAGCATTCCCCTAAAAAGCCAGGTGCGGCCACCTATGTGCCTGGAGTTTTGTCATTGTGGTGAAGGGAAACCCTGCCCCGAGGGATTGATCCAGGCAATGGAGCAGGATACTGTGTTCTCCTTTGACTTCCACCACACACATGAATTCACTCTGACACATATGCACGTATGACACACACACACACACACACACACACACACACACACACGAAATAAAATTTAAATTTAAAAAGGACATCCGAAAAACTGTGAATCATCTCATTGACGCTACTGTAAATACCATGGCTACCTAATCCCCATCCATGTTCTTGCTTCCCTGGAACTGTCGTTTTCACCAAATGGTCCAGCGTTTCTTTTTGCAGCTAGAAAAAAAGGATGGCAGTGACTCTGAATTAGCCAGCAGACATCAGGCATCTGTTCTGAGTCAGCAAGGGAGGAAAAAAACAGGAACAAAAGAATCAGTTGGAATCACCGTCAGATGACATTTTAGGGTGGGTCCCTCTGCTTTTCCACTGGTCTCTGGTGAAGAATAAATAACAGATCTCCCTGGCTGAGTTTTGATCAATCAAATTTCTTGTTTGCTTTCAGCATGTTTAAGGGGACCTCAGTGCTGGGCAAGGCTGTGGCACAGGGACTTCTCTGGAAGCCAGTGCACATGGTATCAAGTTAGCAGGTCCACTCTGATGCTCTCCCTTCTCCCGGGAGACATTGATTCTCAGGGGTGTATGCCATGGACTGCGTAATCTCCCGTCCTCCCCCGTCTGGGAAAACCTCATGGGAGCTTCTACAAGTTTTTCTCCATTGCTTCTTGCCTTTTTCTATCTGCCTACCCCCCCCCTGTATCCTTCGTTGCTACTGTTGTTTGTTTTACCTGTTTGTTTTGAGACTGGATCTCAGGTAGCCCAGGCTAGCCTCAAACTCAAGTGCTGAGCTTGCCAGTGTGCACCATTGTGCCTACTTTATACAATGCTGGGGATCAAACCTAGTGTTTCCTCATCCAAACATTCTACTAACAGAGCCCCACCCGCTCCCTGTGTAATAATCTCAGCACCGTCTATAACCCTCCATGCTCTGTGTGCTTAGTTATCAATACTTGGCATATTTCCTTGCATACCGTAGGTCCTCAGTAAATTTTGTCAGTGGAAATAAAAGTATGAAATAACGGCTGAGATAAAAGGGAAAACATAAAAAATTGTGGGGAGGGGCCGCAGAGATGGCTCACTGCTTCTCCAGAGGTCCTGGGTTCAATTCCAAGCACCCACATGGCAACTCAGTTGTCTATAATTCCAGTTCCAGGGGACCTGGCACCTTCGCACCAATGCACATTAAATAAATTATTTTTAAAAAGCAATTGTGGAAACCAAATTCATTATAATCATTTTTCATTGATCTTGGTGACACCAGCCCTACTACTTAGGTTACCACACTCTAAGTAAAAGGGACACATGCATGTGCTTACATGTGCTCGTGTGTGTGTGTGTGTGTGTGTGTGTGTGTGTGTGTGTGTGTGTGTGTGTTTCAAGAAAAGAGGAAGCTACCACTCTTTAGCTTGTTGCTCAGCCAGGGAGTCTACAATTGGACTTCACTGTGTTCACTGGTTTGCTGGCTCAGAGCCTCAGCTGCCCACAAATCCCTGCCACGTGCCCCTCTGCTTATCCACTCTGACAACATGAACAATATGGTGAGATTTCCCCCGCCCTCTGGCCCAGGGCCGCCATCGTCATCAGAGCACGCTCAGAGTTGGAATAGACAACAGACCAGGGAAAGGTCAAAATGATTCTTAGTACTGGATAGGTGCGCTCCACACAGGGCTGAGAGTTGGCTCGAGGGCAAAGGTGTGGTCCTGAAGCATGGGGGGGGGGCTGAGTTTGAACCCCCAGCTCCCACATAGAAAGCAGGCACACAGGTCAGAGAGTCGGATTGACAACGGGTAAAGGACTTGCTATGTACCCTTGACACCTGAGTTTGATCCCTGGAAGCCACAGGAAAAATGGAAGGAGAGAACCAACTTCATAAAGCTGTCCTCTAACCTCCATGTGCAAAGCCACAGCTCCCACGCACAAGAATAATAATTTTTTTTAAAACTGAAAAACCTTGCGTGGCCATGCATGCTTGCAACGTGCTGTGAGTCAGCAGGCAGCCAGGAGACAAGGCGAATCTTAAGAGCTCTCGGGCCAACCAGACTACCAAAGCGCAACAAGCTTCCAATTCAGGGAGAGACCTGATCTTAAGACAACAAAACAGAGAATGATAATCACAGAGACAGAAGCAGAAGGGGGCAGAGAGAATGTCAATCCTTTACCTTTCAATTTTGTACCCTTTTCTCAGAGATGTTCTCTTTTTAAGTGGAAGCATGAGGTTACAGAGGATGCAATTGATGGAAGAGACAGACGTTCTTTAAAATGGACAAGCCATGTAATGTATCCATTCACTCCTGCCGTAGCCCTAAAATTTAGTGACTTAAAACCATTTCTTTAAATCCCAGTTCTTCAGGTCAACAATGCAGATGGCATCCGGCTGGAAAGTTGGGCCAGGGCTAGCTTCCATCATACATCCTTGAATATCAGTTGGATCTACTAGAAACATCAATGTCTCATCTCACTCCAGCGCATCTCTTGTCTTCCAATAGGCTAGCCTGGACTTGTTGACCTAGTAGGGAAGCAGCTGGAAGGCTTCCAATAGACAAGGCTGAGTTGTCCAAGCTACTGTGGGTCTGGACTCAACAATTAGCCCAGTTGGATTTCTACCTCATTCAAAAAAAGTCACATGGCCAATCTCTGGTTTAAAAAGAAAAAAAAGTAGCCAAAAAATGCTCTTAAAAATTGTAGAGTTACGTGAGAAATTACAAAGGATGTGACATCAGAACTAGAAAATTGTTAACTTTTTCAAACCACCTTAGAAGTGAGATTTCTTACCCCTACTTGACCTTGGCAATATCATAGTTTAGGCACCAACTAACTAACAGCTGATCCTGAAAGACACTGGGCTGACATGTGACAGAGTGAAATCTTGTCCTGTCCCTGCCATCTTGAAACAGATGCACTGGCATCTCACATACTCAGGGGCTGGGGAGATGGCTCCATTGGTAAAGCTCTTGTCACACAAGCATGAGGACCCAAGTTCGATACCCAGGACCCAGTTAAAAGCCAGACATGAAAACACATGTCTATAATCCCAACCCTGGATAGAGAGACACAGATAGGAGAATTCCTGGGCCTTGCTGGACAGCATATCAAAATCAGTGATCACTAGACTCAGTGAGAGATGCTATTTTTCCTATAAAAAAGAAAAATAAAGAAATAGCCGGGCGTTGGTGGCTCATACCTTTAATCCCAGCACTCGGGAGGCAGAGGCAGGCGGATCTCTGTGAGTTTGAGATCAGTTTGGTCTATAAGAGCAAGACCCAGGACAGGTTCCAAAGCCACACAGAGAAACCCTGTCTCAAAAACCAGAAATAACTACATAAATAATAACTGATCCCACCCTAGAGCGTACTTTTCATGCAATTAGCAGAGCTAGCCCTGCTTCTTCACAGTTTTTGCTCCTTTGGTAGGACATTTTTCACCCTTCTATTTTTGGTCTGTGTGTGCCTTTGCCAATAAGGTGTGTTTCGACCATGAATGGTTGGACGTGTGTGTGTGTGTGTGTGTGTGTGTGTGTGTGTGTGTGTGTATGTGTGTGTGTGTGTGTGTGTATTTGAGGTGTGTACATTTTTTGTGTGTGAGTATGTGCATGCCAGGACATATATGTAAAGTTCAGAACATAGCCTTGCTGTTGTCCTTGTTCTGCCTTGATTGAGACAAGTTCTCTCTCTCTCTCTCTCTCTCTCTCTCTCTGTGTGTGTGTGTGTGTGTGTTTGTCCCAGTGACAGGTCAGTGAGGTGGGAGCTATTTTCTGATGGAAATAGGAAGCCGCTTAGTGAATGACATAAACATTGTGATTCAACTGTGATATGAATCAGCGTCAGTGTGGTGTCAATGACTCGTTTATAGATATTTTTAATTTCATTGGACCCTTGTCAGAAAGTACTTTTTTGTTTTTTGGTTTTGGTTTTTCGACACAGGGTTTCTTTGTATTGCTTTGGAGCCTGTCCTGGAACTTGCTCTGTAGACCAGGCTGGCTTCGAACTCACAGAGATCCACCTGCCTCTGCCTCCTGAGGGCTGGTATTAAAGGTTTCGCCACCAACACCTAGCTTGAAAGCACAGTTTGAATAAGTGCCCAGTCCAAGCTTATTTCCCAACTTAGTTAGGTCTCTAATATTCTTCAACATGAAATCGCCATGGCAATTTGTGCAGTCAGAAGATACAAAGTATGATTAGGTGTCTTTTAAGTTGGAGACAATTTATGTCAAAGGATGATTGATATTAACTGTATGTAAGTAGATGACTTCTAAGTTCCTTTTCAGTTTTATAACATTCTGGCTATTGCTGAGTAATTAATAATCACAGAGGTCATTTATGGAAAGCTTGCCTCTTGCTAAGAACAGGGTACAACTAGTTGACCTTTATACACAAGAAGAAACTAAACCTTAGTAAGGATGAAGTTGAGCATACTGTGTGAGGTCATTTCCTGTACCAGTTCTAATTTTGGTGGTACCCCACACATGCCCTTAACCATCACTTTCTGTAAGAGCAATAAATTGTTTATTTACCCAGCCAGTCTACAGAAAGCAAGCATCAGGAATAAAAGGGCTGTGTGAGCAATTTACCATCAGTAAGATCAACAAGCAGCAAAAATACCTCCACAGTAAATGTCTTATTTACTGCAAGTTTATTTTTAATTTCTAAGTTACACTTACTTGTTCATTATGGGGGTACACGCACATGTGGAGGTCAGCGCACAGCAGCTTGCAAACCTGCGTTATCTCCTTCCACTATGTAGGTCCCAGAGAGCAAACTCAAGTCATTAGGCTTGACAGCAGGCACCTTTACCACTGAGACATCTCACCAGCCCCTTGAGTGCAATATTGAAAGGGATATCACATACCCCTGGTAAGCTGTAAGCAACCAAGTAAACTCCCAAATCAGAGACGAAAGAAACAATGGAGGGGCATTACACATGAAACTCTGGATCTTGTAAAGATCCAAAAATGAGTCTAGCTTGTCTATTGAATGTATTACTAAACTAGCACTTTTTTTTCTCTGAAGGAGTAAGTGTTTTTGTTACTGTTTGTACCTGGGGCAGTGTCTGGTACCTAGAAGTTACTGGAGATTCTGACTGCTTAGTTGGTTAATTCAGCTAAGTATGCAGAGCCTGGTAGGCTGGGTGGGCAGCCGTGGGCGCTGAAATAGATGGGGATTATGTATGAAGTTCCAGAGCTGAGACCTCTCCACAAGATGACAGGAGAGGAACCTGTAACAGCCACTACTACAAGGGCATACATGTCTGTGTGTCAGACATGTATGTTGGTTATCCACTGTGGAATCCCAGGGATAGAATTCAGGTACCTGGCTTGGATCCAAGTTTCTTAACCATTGAACTATCTCACTGGCCCAGGTCACCTCTTGTATGTTCCTCTGGCCATTAAAAAAGAAGAAGGGAGAGGAGGAAGAAGAAGACTGATTTTGGAAAATGCTTGTATGAGTACATGGATGCTGAGCATAGAAGTCTAGTGGTTTAAAGTCAGTTTATAAGCTATCCCAAGATCCCAAGCTTGTAAATCCCATAAAGACAGTAGCTGGCTGCTTTGCTTTCCATCATAATTTGCACATATTGCCATACCTAATGAGCATGCAGAATGACTACAAGTCCAACCATCTGATGGTTTCTGTCTTGCCAACAGAATTATACTGAAGGAAGGAAGGAAGGGAAAGAAATGATATGTGGAGAATGGGTATATGGAATATTATGGGAAAGAAGCCAGAATCAAAATATTACCTACTTTATGGTTCTATTTATGCCACGTTTTGAAAAAGGCCAAATTCTAGGGACATAAACCAATAGTTGCCAAAGAAGACAGGGTAGCTCTTGACTCTAGAGCAGTGGTGTTGTGATGGAAATGTAACCTTTCTGTGGTTACAATATAGCATGCCTCTTTCAGAAGCCCAAGAAATGCATGCTAAATGGCAACTCTACTAACTATAGTTAAACAATTCCTTGATAAGAAAAAATTTGGCTCAATAGAAAAAAATACTGTAGGTTAAAAAAAAAAATCAAGAAATGTAACTTCATGCAGAAGACCAGAAGATCAAGCCAACCCAAACCTCAGTTTTGATCCAGGAGAGGCTCATGAAATCCCGCCCCTAAGAAGCTAATGGCAATTGATGGCTTCTGGGGAAGTGATAGTCTACTCTCTTCTGAGACACAGCCCCCAGACAGGGCACACATGCCCCAGTAAATGCTTCTGCACACACAGACAGGACTTAAGTGGACTCACTATATCACAGAAGTAGGCAGATTGGAGACAAGTCAGAAGAGCAGGGATCTGAGGGAATGGACTTGACCCAAACATGTTATATGTATGTGTGAAATACTCAACAACAAAACCAAACAGAAAGCTACTTGTTCTGGAAGCTAAAAAGCCGAAGGTCAGGGCTCAGCAGGACTCTGTCCACTGACGCACGCTGGTCTCCTGGTCCGTGGAGACCTTCTTTGTGGAACCCGTTATAGCACCGATAGTCCCATTCCAAACACTCAGCCTTCCTAACCCCACTTTTCCCAGGGACTCTGCCTAGACACCCCACACTGGGAACTGGGTTTTAGCAGAAGGATTTAGGAACACAGCAATTTTTGATCTGTCACAGTATGTTTTACATTTGTAAAGGAGTCTGTTAGAACAATCGTGTTCTGATTTTTCATCTAAGATCCAGCATAGGAAGAGCTAAGCCACTAAGCTGAATTCCCTGCGGGAACACTGGAGTCAAAGCCTGTACTCTGCCCTGGGAATAAGGATAAGGATGCCTCGCACACAGTTCTCTGCGTTAATACCTAAAATGTATGTGACTTCTGCTGGTGAAACTGCTTAGCTTTTCTCTGGGTTTACCCACGCACTGCAGAACTGTGCCTTGCATTTTCAGCCTTATGGAGCAGCCATCTGAGAAATCTGTCTTTTTTGGTTCTTTTCCTTGAATGGAGGAATTTTGGCTTCCTGATCACGTTAGTCAACTTCATGACAACCTCTGCAGGGGAATTTGCAGAGCGCAGCTTCAACACTGACATGTCTTCAATGTGTTGTTTGCGTTTCTCTCCTTACAGCTTCCTTGCCCATACGGAGAGAACATATTTCCACTCAAACAGAAATATGGTCGTATCAATATTTGCCTGAGACATCGTCACAGCGTTAGTTTCCTCCTGGCATCCGAAGCAGACTTCCCACAGTCACAGAGTCAGCAAGAGCTTGTAGTTGATTATTTAGCAAAATGGTTTTACTGAACTGTCATTAGACTACGGAGGACTGTCCCCATTTTCTCTATTTCCCTCCTTCTCCCTCCTCATCAATTACACACACACACACACACACACACACGTCTACGAAATAAAACTTTAAAAATGCTGGTGCAGTTTTTTTCCTTTTGTTTTCCAGTTCCATGTGTGAGTGTGTCATGCGTGTGTATGTGTGAGTGCACACGTTGAGGGGCTCAGAGGACAACTTGCAGAAGTTCATTCTGTCCCTCTACTGTGCGGGTTCAGAGATGGAACTCAGGCTGTCGGGCTCAGGTTCTGAACCATCTCCATGCTCCAGTTAATTTGTTGTTTTGTTTGTTTGTTTGTTTGTTTAAAAAAGAAAAAAACCCAACAAGATAGAGAGCTCCTGAAGGGCAACAGCCAAGCCTGACCTCTGACCTCCACACAGAGCAAACCAACAAGTGAACACACACACGCGCGCAAACACACACACACACACACACACATTTAATAAAACATGCTATCAGGCCAACTACCAATGGTGGGCACCTGAATGCTAATCATATTTAAGGCTGGTTTAGAACCCTCACTCCCGTGTTATCACATGGCTGTCAGTGACTGGTAAAGGGCCTCTGCTGGAGGAGTATTAATGCCCCTGACTATTCTACTGACAGGGGGGGGGGGTGTCCTTTTCTTCCGTTTCTTTGGTCATTTTGAGACGTTTGAGAACTGCTTCTGCGCAGGGTTTAAGGAAACAGGAAATAACAGTAGGGCTGCAGTTCTCCGCAGCTGAAGGAGGGATTGCAGGGCCAGACACAGACCTGCCGGGTGTGGAAGGGAAGCTGGGTCTGTCCCCCACTGTGCAGAGAAGATAAACTGCCAGACTACCTTCAGGGGGGAAGGGGGCTGACTGCCTGGAAGAGGAGGATGGGGGAGGGATGGGCGGAGGCTAATCTCAACAGTTCTGTGAACACTGGTTCCCAGAGGCCTAGGGCTGCAGCCACTAGAAGGCTGAAAAAGCAATCCTGGTCAGACTCAAGGCTCAAGCAGTTGCCACCTATAGATGACCACTGCCTCTTGAGTCCTGAAGCCCTGAGTGGACTGGAGCAGAGAGACGCAAGACCACAGTTCAGATAGTTGTTGTTTACAGAGCCGCAGAGGATAGGCAAACTCATTTCCCCACCGCGTTTACTTTCCCTTCATCTCTTCGAGGGCTGGAGAACCCAAAGGTTCTCAGCAAGGCGAGAGACATCTGTTCAGGAGCTGGAAACTGGAGCTGGTGGAGAAAAGGCTGGGTGGTGGTGGCACACACCTGTAATCCCAGCACTCTGGGAGGCAGAGGCAGGTAGATCTCTGTGAGTTCGAGGCCAGCCTGGTCTACAAAGCAAGTTCCAGGACAGCCAAAGTTGTTACACAGGAAAAAAAAAAAAAAAAAATGCTGTCTCAAAAGAAAGAAGGAGGAGGAGGCGGAGGAGGAGAGAAAATTCTTCAAGAGATCACAATCCAAGGAATAGAAGTGTTCCAGGCAGCTTTAATAAATACAGGAATTAAGTAAAATCCCGTGAGTCAGTCTCGAGTGGGAAGAATGCAGAATTGGTGGAAGGAAAGATGGAAAGCGGAAACTCGTGGCTTTTGCATGGAAGCGGACGGGTCAGAACTGCACGGTGAGCATCACGCGCTCAGGAGGGGTTCACAACGAAAGAGAAGAAGGGCCGTGAGAAAACAGAGAAATCAGTTCCTTGGCCTGGAAAGTATGGGGGAAATGCACCCAGAAGGTGTCGTCACAGTTAGTCAGTTACTGTTCAGCTCCACTGTGGCTGTATCCCGGTACTGGGCACGGTAGAGTTAGCCAAGTGTTCACTCCTCAGAGCTTTCTCTTTGAAAGCGCCCTGTCCGCCTCAGCTTTTCCCACTCACCCCACCCAGAGCCTCAACACTGGTTTGTGCATAGAGACTTGAAGTAGACCTGACTCTTTGATCTTTCCAGGGATGGCGCTGAGTTCCACCCCCCTCTGGGTGCCCAGCACCTCTTCCTGCCTGGAGAGGAAATCCCACTGATCTTTATTTGTGAGTCTCCTCCTAGAAAAAAGAGGGCAAATGTTTTTATCATCACTCCCTGAATTTCAAAACTAAGACCCTGACAGCTTCAATGCCCGGCCGCAAATAAAGCAACAGATGAGTTCACTTCCAGAGAAAGCCTGAGCAGCCAGCATTTGGGGTGAGCCCCAACCCAGTCAGATCAACTGTGAGATGACCTACCGCAGAGACGGAACACAGAGGATGAGGGTAAATGTCTAAGTCTATGAGCACGAACCAAATAGTTATCTAAAAATATTCACATCTATTTACTTAGATTTTACTGTTTCCAAATATTTAAAACAACTTGTAGAAATTAAATATAAAATAATTACAATAAACTAAATATAAAGAGAATAGGGGAAACGAGACATAACCTATGTATTTTGTTTGTTTTTCTTCCAAACTATAATGTAAATTATTTCCTCATTTTTTTATTACGCTACTTATTCAGTGTGTGTGTGTGTGTGTGTGTGTGTGTGTGTGTGTGTGTACTTCTGCATGCTTGTTCATGAACATACTACATTACACGCTTGGAGGTAAGAGGACAGTTTATTGGAGCCTGTCTCTCCTTCCACTGAATAGATCCTGGGATCAAATTCAGGTTGTCAGCTTGGTATAAAGTGCCTTTTTCCACTGAGTCATCTCTCCAGCACTACGACCTAAATTCTATTCAGGGAAGAAATTTGTCTATCATAACACTGTTTATCATAGTTAAATAATAATGATCATAATAGTGAAATTGCTGTTGTGGAAACAGCTTAGGTTTCTATCGGGAGGAAAATAATGGCAAATGCATATTTGGAAAAAGATTTTTACAGTTTTTTAAAGATTAAAATATATCTGTACCACCAATGTGGAATATTTTCTGAGACTTCTTGTAAAAACAGGAAGGCAGTATGTTGGAGCATACAGAGAGCATGGTACAACTTAAACCTTAAAAACAAGGGTTGAGCCTGGTGTGGTGATACACACTTTTAGTTCCATCATTTGAGAGGCAGAAGTGGGTGGAGCTCTGTGCATTTGAAGATAGCCTGATCTACATGGTGAATTCCACTCCACGACAGCCAGGACTGTGTAGAGAGATGCTTCTCAGAAAAACAAACACACAAAAAGGGGTTGGAGAGAGGGCTCAGGAGTGAAGAGTGCCTGTTGCTCTCACAGAAGACTCGGGTTTGTTTCCCACATCAGGCAGTTCACAGCGGCCCTGCCAAGTCCAACTCCAGGAAATCCGATGGCTTCCTTGGGCACTGCATTCGCACGCATGCTCATGAGCATGTGTGTACATACACACGTGCACATACATGCATAAATACACCGTGTCTGCTTTTACCCTTTTCCAAATTCCCAACTGATTTCCTCTCAGTCTTTTTTATTCAGGGTTTCTGTCTTGAAATACTTGTGTGTGTTCACATTGGAGCAGTATGATGTACTGAGGATTGTTTAGCTTCTCAGTGAAATTGACTCTTCCCTGGTGAGACAGGAATTGCTGGCCAACTCTGAAAGCAGAAGGTGAACATGACCCTCCCTCCTTCCTTGCATCCCTGCCCCGTCTCAGCAGCCTAAAGTCCTTCCAGCGTGCAGAAGAAGAAAGCTCCAAGTGGCTTTGGTTTGTGCTGCAGTTGAGGCCACTTTGCACCTGACCGACCCTCTTACCTGCTCTGAGTTTTCCACCATTGCCCAGGTCAACTCTGGGTACTTCTGTGGACTTCTGTGGGGGTACCTTTGCAACGTTCATGGAAAGGAAGCATTATATAACCACCAGACCTTCCTCTTGGTCTTGTAAATCAACTCTGTAAAAGATGGCCACAACACACCTACCACCATCTTGGTCAGATTAAATACTATTAGTGAAAGCATTTAAGATATATTCGGATCATAAACATGAAACGTCACCCAGGAGGCAAAGTTTTGAAATGGAAACTGAAAGCCAGGGGAAGAGTGTAAAACTGTGATCTTGTAGACACGGAGTGAGAAGTTCAGTGACAGGGACAACTGTGGGCAAGTGTGTTTCCTGCCTTTGTAGGGCTGCCAGAAAAGAGGATGGCTCTAGCTGTTTATTCTTTTCTCTGCGTTTTTCTGTTTACAAACTATCTTCACCTCATACTTGAAACATATTTCAATTCGTGTTTCTTTCTGTGTTATAATTATGATTACTTTGTATCTATGTGTATATGTCCAGATGCTTACATGTACACCAGATGCATACAGGTGCCCACAGAGGTCAAAAGATCCCCTGGAATTCCAGTTACAGATGGCTGTGAGCCCCCCAACCTGGGTGCTGGGAACTGAACCTGGGTCCTCTGTAAGAGCAGCCAGTGCTCTTAAGCACTGAGCTGTCTCTCCAGCCATTAGTCCAACCACTGAGAAATCTCTCCAGCTCGTGTACTTACTTTCTCAATAATGTCCTGTTAGATTCTGTTTAAAGCATGTTTTAAAGCCAGAAAGAAAAGAAACAAGCCTTTGTAGTTAAGAGTCAAAGGCTTTCACTATGAAAAAAAAAAATGGAATCATGTATGTATACTCTTCAAAATCTTGGCTTATCCTATGGGATTTAGTTATTTTCCAGTATCAATGTCTCTTCATTTAGTTGTAGTATGTATTGTAATTAGTTAAGCCTGGCCTTAAATGTAAAGGGAAGAATTTATGCGACTGCCTGAGCCTGCCTTTCTAATTTATCAGGTCAACTGTGCAAACATTTTTGTAAAAAGTTTGCCTAACACTCATTTTCCTCATCAGTCAAACACCTCTGGCTCCTCTCTCTCTCTTCAATCTTGTCATCTGTGGCATCCACATAACCTGTGTCACTTCTGAAAAGAATCTCTAAAGCCAGAATGAAGTTTCTGCTTTACTCCCTTTCCTACTGTCAAGGTCACAGACATGCTTCAGACAGAGGTGGCTGCTGTTGTCTGCATCCAGTAATTATGTACAGAGCTGAGCCCCAATCATCCGTACCATCAGACATGTGATAGCACTGAAAAGAGTTAAGTCTGTGTTGTTTTAGGCTGCCGAGGTTCAGGAGTTATGTATCACAACATCGCTTGTCTACGCGGATGGGTTAGAGGCTGTCAATCAAGGGGGCTGTCTGTTTCAGCTAGAAACCCACCCTCTCTTTTATTCTGCTTGCTGATGCTGCGTTCTGCAGAGCCTGAAATGTCCATCTCCCCACTTCCAGTGGGTTCCCTTTTAGGTTCTGCTGATGAACTGGAATGTTGGAAGGCTAAAAGATGGAGCAGTAGGAAGATCTTTCCTCCTGTTCATCTACTCCTCTGTTAACACAGTCTAGTGATCATCTGTCCTATGGCTATGGCAATAGCATCCAGTCACCAACTGGCCTACAGCACTCCCAAGATGAACCTCATGCTGTCCCCCTGAGATGCACCAGCTGAGCAGCATCAGAGCTTAGAGGGACCCTCTCCAAGAAGCCATTCCTGAAGTACCTCCCACACAGCTCCACCCTGCCCCCCCCTGGAGGAGCTACTCTTAAGAGCACCTCACCATCTAATCATCCCAGGGCAGATAATGGTCCCTCTGTCCCCCAAGTTATGGCAGCTCCCCAGGAGTTGCTGTCCCTGGGTTACCTCAGTTGTCACTTTCAGAGTTTTCAGACCTAGAAGCCCAAGAAACTGATTCTAGATATTACTATCTACTGTCATCACCAACACTGCACTTTGTATGCTGAGTCCTGACTGCTAGAGCCATTGTAACATGTGAATGCCATTAGTTTTGTGTCTACCGGTTTTCATTTTCTATTATGTTTCTTCCAGTATTTCTCACCAACAGGGAGGGATAGGATTTGGCAGTGGGAAGATAGCTCACTTGGTTAAATCCTTGCCATGCAAGCATGAGGACCTGAGTTCGATCCTCAGAATCCATGTTAACACAGCTAACATGTGGTAGCATATGCTTGTAATCCCAGTGTTTGGGAGGCAGAATTGTTGGGGTTTACTGGTCAACCACCTTAACCTAATTAGCAAGATGTAGGCCCCTGGGAGACCCTGTCTGAAGAAAGAAAACATGGACAGAGTCTGAAGAACATCGTCCAAGGTTGAATTCTGACCTCCACATGCATGTGCAAGCATGTACGCGCATGCAACACACACCCACACTATGCAAACATGTTCACACATACCATTACATCATAAACATACAAGCATGGATACTTATACTTGAAGGGAGATTTGAGCCAGCAAAGTTGTCTCTTCCTGTCTTTCCCAGGAAACTGCTTAGACCAGCAGCATTATGGAGTGAGAGCTTCCAGGCCAGGCAATGAGTAAAGAACGAAGTTGGAGATGCTTCACTATGCCCAAGTCCAAGGATTTCTAAAAGCTGCAGTCATTGTCTGACATGATCTCCTTTTAAACAGGATCCTCAAGGGAAAGTACTGTTACTCCACTGGGGTAACGGCGCTCCTTACAGAAAATGCCATCGCTCGCCCCGTCTGCCATTTGCACCCACTGAAGGCGCTGAGGGAGATGCGCATCATGTTCCTCCTTCCCAGTGTTCCGGGGGCATCAGACAGTTTGATTTTAATAACAGGGAGCGCTAATTCCACTACCTCCAAAATGCTCAGCTGGGCTTCAACGGGTGGCGTTTTCAATCCCTGTTTGTTGCCCTGCATCTGAAGGGAGGGATCCTCCCCCTTTCCCCCTCTAGTTACCCACCAACTGCAGGAGCAAATTCTCACCTATATAGAATGTGGAGTGTGCAGGTGAGATTTCTTAACCAGCATCAGATAACAGGACAATTAAAAAGTTGCTGGCCAGGAAACTGAAGCTGAGAATTCTAACAAGTGGCTTGTTGATCGAGACTGTCCTGGCTGAAATACGGTGCACACACTCACTTTACCCTGTCCTCTGAGGAATGCCACTCAGAAGGACAAAATGAGTGCAGCCCTCCTGGGTCTCCCTTTAAGAGTTTAAAAGCAAAATATTGATTTTTGAGTTACCCTGCTTCAACTCAGCTTGGCTCTCATGATATTTTTATTCCCTTGTAGATTCCTGGGTCCATTTGTTGCCGATTTTTAGAAAGTAAATCACTGGTGAATCTGTGGTGTGCCCGTGTAACATTTCTTCACCTAAAAATGTGGTCAATTGACACCTTGAAGGTTTCCAGGCAGCTCTAACTCTTAGTGACACATCTGGTTGCAGCCTCAGTGTGTTCAAAGCGGATAAAGTGGAGGGATTGATTTTAGTCGTATTAAAAACCCTTGATGAAGTCTCTCTGTGGCCAGTTCCGCAGTCTCTTGGTGATTTAGAAAGGATTTACTTAGGACACAAATGCAGTCGTCCCCACTCTTGCCCCAATCCCCCCTTCCGCTGGGTCCATGGTGAATTTCCCGAGACCAACAGATGGACATAGGAAGACTCTTAGGGAAGCAGGGCTGGCCACCAGTCCTCACTAGTAAGCGTCCCCAAGCATGAGGAGTGTGCTTCCTGCTGCTGTGGGTGTTATCCTCAGTAGACTCTTGCGCTGGTCCCGTTAAGGTTCTTAATTACAGAGGCTTCTTTAAAAGGACTGTGGAGAATTTTAAGTCAGGTCTGCAGTTTAAAAAGAGGGTTCTGGCCCCATTGTGGAGGACGGATACAGTGCAGTGGTCAGAGCACTTGCCTGGCATTCATGAAGCCCTAAGGTTCGATCCTTAGCATTGTGTGGGGGAAAAGGAGGAGGAGGAAATGAGGCATACCGAGACAGGGGGTTACCTTAGGAATGATTAGCAGTATCTGAGGGGGGGGGGGAAGCCTGTGGATGTCTTATGAACTTTTTCACTATCCTATTTAATTAATTGCTTATTTTCTTATTAGGACTAATTTCTTAAAAAAAAAAAAAAAAAGTGTGGCTCTCAATTAGTGTTCATGGAAGCCACCCGTGTGCAGATGGGGAATGGTTCTAGGTCATGTAAGGGGTTGCGCTCCCTGGCATTTTTGTCCACTTGACACGATCCAGAGTCATCTGGAGGAGACTCAGGTGAACACCCCCTCCATCGGATTGGGCTGTGGGCAAGTCTCTGGGGAATTATCTTAACATATGATTGACATGGGAGGATCGGGCACTGTGGGTGGTGCTCCTAGTGGGCAGGTGGTCCTGGGTTATATGAGAACTGTAAGCTGTAAGATGAAATAGACCCTTTTCTCCCCAAGTTGCTTTTGGTCATGGTGTTTTATCTTAGCAACAGAAAACAAATCAGGACAGGGCTGTAATTTAGTTACAGATGCCTGTATCGTGTCATATATGGATCATAAAAATCTATCTGAATTATGACTCACATAAGCATATAGAGAAGGCAATACTAAATGAATTAGGAAAAAAAATTGTTTGGAGATGTGGTGGAGCATCTCTGTAATCCTAACACTTGGAGGCAGAGGCAGGAGGATCAGGAACTCAAGGCCATCCTCGGCTACACAGTTCAAAGCCAGCCTGGGACACTTTAACTCTGTCTCAGAAAAAGCATTAGAAAACAGAAGTAAAAGTCTATCCAGGCATGGTGGCGCACACCTTTAATCCCAGCACTCGGGAGGCAGAGGCAGGCAGATCTCTGAGTTTGAGGCCGGCCTGGTCTGTGTAGCAAGTTCCAAACCAACTAACACTACATAGTATGGCCCTATCTCAAAATACAGTAATAATGCTACATAGTGAGAATTCCAAAATGAAATGCATTGCCACAAGAAAAAAAAAAAAAATTCTGGAGGGGGTACTTTCTTTTCTTAAACAAAACTCAAAATTTTGATAAGAATAAGCTTAACTTAAACAGGGGAAACATCTTAGGGAAAGAAGCTATTAGAGGTGTGGGGGGCAGAGAAGAGAGAGGGGGAGAGGGACCAGACTAGATAGTATGTATGTATGAAATTGTGGAGTAACAAGATTTACTGACAAATTTTAAAATATTAACTGAACTTCTTTCACTGAATACTAAATGATCACATCTCCAACAAAGAGCAGGAATAAGGCCACTTAGTAAAACTCCCACTAAATAGAGTTCTTCCAAGTCTGGTAGTGGTGGGAACCTTTAATCCCAGCACTTGGGAGCCAGAGGCAGCTGGTAGAGCTCCAGGTTTGAGGTTAGTCTGGTCTACATAGTGAGTTCTGCGACAGCCGGGGGCTACACAGAGAAACCCTGTTCAAAAAAACAAAAACAAACAAACAAAAGGAGGCTTTCTATTTCCTTAACTGGATGAGAAGCCCCAAGAGGCTAGTCTCCTGTTTTAACACACAAATCACTGCCCCTTTAGATAATGTCAAACAAAGCTGCTCTCTCCTCTCTCTCTCCTCTCTCTCCTCTCTCTCTCTCTCCCCACCCCACATACACATATATGTCTTTGAATGCCAAGCTTGGCATGTAGGCCATGTTGTTGGTATCTGGGCCATCCTCAGCTTGTTCCAAGGAGAAAGTGATTCATTTCTGCCCTTTAGGGACCAGGAATGATTTTCATATTGTAAAGTCTTGGCAAAGATTTCCTCTTCACAATAGGCAGGGGGAAAAAGCCATATTAGGTACCGGTACCATCTGTCAATTATAAACCCTTCAAAACTAGGAATGACAGCGAGCTAAACCACGTAGTGTAGATGAGAACAATCTATTTTATGTGTATAACCCTGTCAGGACAGGCTGTCTCCACACTGTCTTTATTCTTCTTTCTTAGTGACATTAAAACATTTCCTGTGTATCTTAGTCCTTTCTTATCAAATGCTTTGACAAGTGAATGTTTGTTATTATTACATGGCTCAGGCAAATAGTTCAATATCAGGAACTAAAACTAGATTATGAATTATAATAAGATTTCTAACTTTACTAAACAAAAATCACTGGGAAAATTAATATGTCAATTTTTTTTTAACTGTAAACCACACAATTACTATTCAATGTGGTCTACAAGTCTAAGTCATGGGAGGATGGGCTAGGGGTGGGGACATATGGCCTCTAATCAGAAAGGACTTTACTTAATGCTCTAAGCCTGTCACTAAAATTTATTCATTGTGAAACTTATCTCTTGCCCTGAATGAAACTAAAGTAGTCAGCTCCTGATAGTTCTAGTAACTCTTCAGATAGATAGATAGATAGATAGATAGATAGATAGATAGATAGAATAGGAAAACAGATAATAGACAATGATAGAGTGCTAGAGAGACAGATAAATGATAGCTAAGTAGATAGATGATAGAAAAAGACATATGATAGATAGATGGCAGATATATGTAGATTGTAGATGATAGATACAAAGGTAGATGATAGATCATACATGGATAGATGATAGATAGATGACAAGTAGATATGTATAAAAGAAGGTAAATGACGTAAAAGATAGATGATATGAATATAATGAGATAGAAAAATAGAAGATGGCTGGCAGAAATGTAAACTTAGGAAATGTAGTCAAACTTCATAGCTCTAGAAGCAGAGGCAAAAGAACTGTTTAGTGCATGAGTTCAAGGCCATTCTGGGCAACATAGCAACACCTTGTCTCTGGAAGAACAAACAAATGACAATAACAAGAAGAAACAAGTCCTTCCTGGATGCTGGATGCTCTTAAGACAGATGCTGTGACTTCATGAGCCTGTGCGCTGTTTCTCTCCTTCCTCTCCATCCCTTCCGGGGCTGAGAGCAAGGGGAGAAGGGACACTAAGCAAACCCTAATCCTCACTTGCCTGCCACTGCTCTGGGATGGCACTGGGCCAGTCCATGAAGAGAGCTAGTTCTTGTCCTCTGGACCTCTCAGAACTTGCTCAGAGACCCCATCAGGGCCAATGCCATGCCCTGTGAAGCTAAGGAGCATCTTCTCTACCTTTGCTACCAGGCTGTGTCATCAGTCTGTTTCAGATGTGGCCCATTGCCCTTCCAGATTATTCCCCACATTGGACAAGATTTAAATTGACTCCAGACTCCAGGGCATCTTAAGCTTCCATACACTGCAACCCATTTCTAATCTTTGGTGTCTTAGTCCATTCAGGCTATAACAAATGTCATAGGCTGGGGAGGCTTATAAACTACAGAAATTTATCTCTGGCGGTTTCAGATCTTGAGAAGTCTAAGATCCAGGTGCAGGAAGATGTAACATCTTGTAAGGGCTGGTTCCTTGTAATGGCATGGGTATCACCTTACTGCTTCCACTGTGGTACAAGGGACCCATGAGCTCCTTCAGGCCTCCTTTCTGATGGCATTGATTCCATTCATGAAGCTCAGCTCTCCAAAACCTAACCACATCCCAAAGGAAGCACTTCTCAGAGCTTTAGCATACACTTAGGCACACACACACACACACACTCACACATTCACACTTTCTCTCTCACACACACTCACAGTGTCACACACACACTCACACTCTCACACAAACACACACTCACACAAACACACACACACACACACACGAAAGGAAGAGAGGGAGGAAAAGAAAGGAAGGAGGTGGATCTGTCTTTTTAATAAATTTTCAAGTGGTAATTGTTTGAAATACTCAGTTTTTGTTTTCTTTTTTATTCTTCATTCATATATCACATCCCAATCGCTGTTTCACCTCTCTCCCCTAACGTTCCCCCCCCCCCCCGACTTCCCCTCTCCTTCCCTCCCCCTCCTCAGAAAAGAGCAGCCTCCCAGGGACATCAAGCTACAATAAGACCAGGCACATACCATCTCATAAAGGCTGGGCCAGGCAATCCAGCAGGAGGAAAAGGGTCCCCGTAATAGGCAAAAGAGACAGACAGCTCAGCCATAACATAGATACCGAGGACCTAGGTAAGACCCCTACAGGCTGCTTCCAGCCCCCGTGAGTCCTGGTCAGTTCATTCTGTGGACTCCCCAAGCTGCGCCTAATGTTTGTTTAGCTGTGGGACTCTGCATCTGTTCCTGCCAGTTGCTTGGGAGAAGTCTCTCTGGTATCTTTGATGAGGGCTGTGCCAGGCTCTGGTCCCGGAACACTCTGCAGGCAGGACCAACCGTAGATTGGAGACTTTATGGCTCTGTTGATGTATTGATGTACCAATCCCTGGCCTGGAGGCCTTGCCTGGGTGCAGGAGATGGCTGGGTCAGGCTCCGTGTCCCCCATTAATAGGAGTCTTTGCTGGGGCCACTCTCCCAGATCCCATGGACTTCCCATTGCACTAGGTTTCCCCCTCAATTCTAGTCATTTCTCCTAGTGAAATACTCACATTTTTGTTGCTAAGTTTAACTTCCTTCTTAGCGATCAAAGAAAAGAGAGGTTTGAAACCTTTGTTTTTGGGTTGGGCTTGGTCTTGAACTTGCTGTGTTTTCTAGTCCAGGCTGGCCTCACACTATGATTCCTTTCGTCAGCCTTCCACACGCTCGATCACTGACACACTAACCAAGCTCAGCTTGAGTGTTTCTTTATGGATAGGTTCTTAGTAAAATTTCATCAAATAATTTAAAAGTAAGTACTACCCGTTTTCATTATTTGTGACTAAATGAATAACACACACTGTAAAAGTAAATATTCCTACATGTCAAATGTTTAATTAGCAGTATTTGCACCTTGAATAGACCTCATTGGCTACAACACTGCCACTGTGCAAAGCTTCATTAAGTCAAAAGACAAATAATAAACTAAGAGCAAATATTTGCAACATACAACAAAATGCTACATATCCAAGGAGCTCTCCATAAACATAAGTATAATATATGCTTATCAGTGTCTGGGGATGCAAAGCAGGTCCCCCCAGAGTAACAGAGAACTAATAATATAGATATTATATGATGGCGAAGGGGAGATGTCTCAAAGGTTAAGAGCAGTGGCTGCTTTTCCAGAAGAGCCAGTTGACCCCAGCACCCACATGGTGGCTCACAGCCCTCTGTAACCCACAGGCATAGTTACAGACATGTATGCAGACAAAGCCCTCATACTACACATGAAATGAAATAATAAAAACAATATATCGCATCAGAGGGAATAATACGTTTTCTGTGTCTATAAGCAAACCCATTGAGTCAGGCAGTGGAAGTTTGAGGCTAGCCTGCTCTACAGAGTGAGTTCCAGGATGTCCAGGATTACACAGAGAAACCATGTTTCAAAAAAAAAAAAAAAATGAAAAATCCAAACTTGTACAAATGGTATTACTGTATGCTAATGTTATGAAGCAAGACATTTCTTTTTATGTAAATTTTATTTAAATTAGAAACAATCTTATTTTACATATCAACCCCAGTTCCCTCTCCCTCCTATCCTCCCATGCACACACACACACACACACACACACACACACACAACCCCCCCCCCCCCGTGCTCCCCTCCTCCCAGTCCACTCCCCAGGGAGGGTGGGCCTTCCATGGGGGATCATCAAAGTCTGTCACATCATTTGGGGCAGGGCCTAGGGCCACCTCCCCCCCATCCCTGTGTATTTAGGCTGAGAGAGTAGCCCTCCATGGGGAATGGGCTCCCAAAGTCCATTTGGGCATTAGGGATAAATACCGGTTCCACTGCCAGAGGCCCCTAGACTGCCCCCAACTGACACCCACATTCAGGCGGCCTGGTTCGGTACTATGGTGGCTCCCCCAGCTGTCAGTCTGGGGTCCATGAGCTCCCAGTTGTTCAGGCAGCTGTTTCTGTGGGTTTCCCCAGCATGGTCTTGACCCCTTGAAGCAACACATTTCAATATGGTGACGCTATGCCTATTTACCTCATCTCTCAGGATATGGAGACAGGAAGACCATAATGAGTTTGAGGCCAGCCTGGTCTACATGAAGCTCTGTCTCAAAAATAAAAATAAATTGGCAAATAAGAGACCCTTCTTTCTCCCTTCTATTGACAATACCAGCAGACACATGGCTAGGCCAGAACTGCTTCTACAGACTTTCTCGGGCTGTCATTGTCTCTGTGTCAACTCTACCCTGACATGCCTCCCCAGCCTCCAATCCCATAAAATTTAGCCCATCTTCAACTCTCCTGCTAGTGCTGAAAATGTCTTTAGAGACTCTCCTGCAAGTTATAATCTTTACGACCCGCCCCCCCCCCAGCAGATTCTGGGTTTCATCCCCAGAAATTATGATTTAAATGTTCTGGGGTGGTCCCGGGGCACTGGGACTTTAAATAACTACAGGTTAATTTAATAATTTACAGCGAATTGCCGGACCCTGCTTGGCTGTTTTCTCTCTCTCGTTGGTGGATTTGAGATTATTTCCCCAGGACTTTGCCATCCTGACCTCAACACCACTCGGTTTGCATCTTGGCGCACGCACAGTGACCAGCGTGCTCTCAGAAGGATTGGGGGTGGGATTTCCAAAATTGGTGGGTCGCTCCTGAGAACCCCCTGTTCCATCCCCACCCCCAGCAGCCAAGCGCAGCGGGGTGCTAACACCGTTGAAGGGCTCTTTCAAGCTCACTGCTTTGATGCAAACTCGGGGAGCACTGGGGGCAGTCTAGCAGAGCATTGGGGGCTCAGGACCGAGTCCCAGAGCTTGTGGGGGCTCTCAGAGGACAAACGATGGGCTTATTTCTTAGGAAGGGAACCGCCTACAGCGAGGCCCAGTGGGGATTCCGTGATCTCTGGGCAAGGGGGCGCTGCACCTTCTGTAGCTAGCGCAAAACTGACTTCTCCCAGCACCTGGTGCCCCAGGGCTTGGACAGTTCCTCGGGCGTACTCAGCTGCACCCTGCCGCTCTAAGCATCAGACCAAGAGAAACACTTTAATTAAAAATTTTACATACAATATATTCTGATTATGTTCTTTCCCCTTCCAACCCTAAACGTTTAAAGCGCTTCTAAGTGTGTCCCTAGGTGTGCAAGTACACTAACATCCCCAGGCTCGAATGCCCAGATGTATTTTAAGCAGAAACTGAAGCCAGGTGAGGCACAAAAACGAGCAGATGGGTGGGGGACGAATCGGGTGCACCTATGTCTTACAACATAGCAGCCCCGGACACTATTAGAAGTGAATCCTGTTTGCCTTGCATTCTGGAAACTGGAAGACCAGGTGACAAAGAAGAAAAGAAAAAGAGAGAGAGGGAGGGAGGGAGAAAGAGAGAGACTTCTGCCAAATATTGCCAGGCATATTTTAAGCTTATATTAGGTTTTCATTTTATAAAGTGCCACTATGTGTAAGTACTGTATTTTTATTAGATGTTCCCGACTGTTGTGGATTCCAAGGTATCTAATTACCATCTGTCCTGGAGGCAGGAAAAAAAAAATAAAAAAAAAAAAAATACCGGAGTGCATTTGAAGATCTAAGTCATGGGGTGTGCTGTGCCTCAGAGACCCTAGACCCCATCTTGCCAAGCGGAGTTAAGCTCTGAAAGGCTAGGCTCCAGCTCAGGGCTGAAATTGACCTACGACCCCACACCACAAGAGCATGGCTGGCTGACCAAGCTCATGCCCTACTAGTGCTGAAAATGTCTTTAGAGAGGGAACTGGCTTAATGGTTTGTGCACCACCCTGCCCCAGCTTAGTTCAAAGAGGGATTCCTCTCAATGCAGAGCCCCTGGATCAGAGCAAAGGACACCCCTTCGACTTGTCACTTCATGTCTCCTGCCCTCAGTTTCTTTATCCTTGAAACAGGGTTTCTTGAGCATGAAATGATGGCGGAAGTGTCTAAGACAGATGAAAGGAGAGTTTCCAGGCTAAGGAAGGCCAAGGCCTTGGCCTAGTTCCAGCCGGCAGAGTGGACCCCTCTTGTTAAGATTATTTCTAGCTTGAAGGTTTTAAACGGGAACTATAGGCCCAGCATTGTGAGACGGGTTTGGAATCCAAGTGTTCAAAGAGGCTGAGGCAGGAAAATCTCTGGAGTTGCAGGTCCCCCTGGGCTACATATCAAGACCCTGACAAAATGCATACCCACATTCATGCACACATGGCTACCAGTAGAGGTTCTTCCTGAAGAGGCTCATTGCAAAGAGTGAGCACCAGAGCCGGGCATGATGCTCACTTGGCGGAACCGTTGCCCAGGAGGCCCTGGTTTCCACTCCAGCGTGGAATAAAAATGGTGTCATGGTCACTACACGATGAATTTGAGGCCAGCCTCAAATAAGCAAAATAAAGAATGAGCCCTGAATGTTGTTCATTTGCTTTCCTCCAAAAAGCCACAGCCTTCCTTCCTCTGAGACCTTCTCCTCTCATGGTCCCCAAACCCAAGGACCCACACTCCACAGCATCCATGCGGATATACCCCCTCCTCTGGGGACCTTAGGGCTGAGACTTTGCAGGCCCACTTTCTCTGCTGCCCTTTTCAACCATGTGCTTTCCACGGGGCCCTCCTTCGCCTACCTGAGCATGACCTGGCTCTCGCATGAATGGCAATGACAACCATCAGGGACCTTATGCCAAGGACACGGTGAAGAGGCTCTGGCCTACAGTGAGTGGCCACTTTTATTTTCTTTCTTGTGCATTTGAGAAGTCAGTCCCCAACTGGATACTCTGTGATGCCCTAGAATATGTGGTTCTTCCCTACTGGGAGACTGTGGTCCCCTGACCCTCTCCAGGTCCCACCAAGGAGACTAGCCATCCAGGCCTCAAGGAGATTGTCTTGGCCCTCTCCTTTTTGAGGGTGCCACCACTAAGGCTCACAGGGAAGCAATCCAGATGGAATCTTTCCACATTCCCAATCCTGTGTTCTTCTGGAGACATCATCTGCCCTAAGCCTCCCATTTCTCAACCTCTTCATGGTGCAGCCTGTAACCAGTAGGTGGAGAAGACTAAGGCCTGTTTTGTTTCTTTGAAAGAGTCCAAGGCAAAATCCCCCGTGGGGGAGCAGGAGGAAAAGGGGGCCCTGGGAAAAACAGAATGCTAATGACCCTTTGAGAAGACAAGATGCAAGGCGCACCAGGGTTAGGGCCCCAGACCAAAGTCTCTTTGAAGTGCATCTTTGCAGCCCAGCTCCCTAGAGAGGTCTCTGAATTCCTGCCATCACCCCAGAAGTGGAAAGAAGGGAATAGAACAGCTGGGGATGCCCTTCTAGGTTTCAGAGTTAGTCTTGCTTCCTGTTGCCTTTGAACACCCACCCACCCCCTTAAGACCCCCCCCCCACACACACACAATCAAACCGGAGACCCGGGGAAGAAGCAGGCGGGATTTGTTCATCTTCACTTAGCCTCAGGTCTTACTAAGAACAAGAAAAGCTGGGCATCTGACTAGTGGAAAACAATAAATAAAAAGGCTGAGCCTCCCTGTGAGGCTGGTGCGCTCATGTTCACTGCGCTGCTGTGAGTTCATAAAGATGGCAACTTTATTACCACAGGGGAGAACTGAGGTGCACGGGTTTAAGGCAGTTGCTCAGAGAAGGAAGAGCCACAAAATTCCACCGTGCTGAGAGTGTTGCTTTGTCTTAAGTGTCTAGAAAGGGGAAAAGATTCAAGAACAATCTTTGTAATTTTTTTTCCCCACCCTGAGAACTCTTTCTTCCTCCTCCTGTCTTTCTCTGTTCCTTGGTTATCTGAGGGGCTGCTATTGCCTCCAACAACAGGCTTCCCTTCCCTCCATTTCTCACCAGGGCCTGAAGATTCTCTCTGCCCACGCCATTTTGGAGAATTGACTCAATGGGTTAGGAGTGGGTACCTGGTGTGTGGACATCCTGGGCACCTGTGCCAAGGGAGAGGCTTCTGAGGAATCATTCCTTTTCATATTTTACCAGTGAGGTGTACTCTATTTACACTTAGAATGCTGTTCCTATCTGGAGGCATAATAGTTGTTCCTCTTGGGTTTTGGGGGGGGGGCGTTGTTTGTTTGATTTGAAGACAGGGTTTCTCTGTGTAGCCCTGGCCCTCCTGGAATTCGCTCTGTAGACTAGGCTGGTCTCGAACTCACAGAGATCTGCCTGCCTCTGCCCCCCAAGTGCAGGAATTAAAGGCATGCACCACCACTTCCTGGCTCCTCATAACAATTAATCCTATAAAAAGAATTTCAGCAATATCTTCCCCCTCCATTTTTTTTCCTGTAGGAAAAGTTAACATTGACATACATGAATGAACAGACCATGCAGAAATGCACACACACACACACACACACACACACACACACACACACACACACACAGTCTTTGAGAGCAGAAAAGTGCTATTTTTTTTTTAAGTCTAAGTAGGGTGAAATTGTCAAGTCTGTTAATTTAGAAGGGTCTGTTTTCTTCTTTTAAGTACAAAAAGTCCCACCACAATTTCCCTTTAGTCTTGTGTTTATAGAGCTCAGTGCCTGTTTGGGAGCTGTGCTAGCTAGCTGTCCAGCTCAGACCAAGTATCCTCTTTCTTTGCCTGAGCAGATGAGCACCAGGCAAGAGCCAGGTGGTTTGAAGATGAGGAGAAGGACAGATGGAGCTCCACACAAGGCCGGTACTTAGAGTGACAATGGTTAACCAGACAGTCAAATAATGTATTTCCTGAGAGCATTTTGGCTTTTCTTGTTTGTGTGAATAAATGTACTCCCAAAATAGGATGAAGGAAAAAGACGTGATAATAAAGTGGTAACTAAATCTTGAAATGCACTTCAGGTAAAAAACAAAAGCAAAAAAAAAAAAAAACTTTTATAAGAAACATAAATGAAAGTTATAGGCCTGCCAGAGATTCTTGACTTGCTGTATAGGAAAGGGGATTATTTGTAATAAGCAGCTCTTAGCATATGTTAGCTTTCATTCCAGGATTCTCTTTCCTCTTCTTATCTTAACAATGAACTACAATTGCACTAAGACAATAATCTAACTTGGTCATTTGTGTTTGAAAAAAGATACATGAGTTTACCATATTTCTTTGCCATACACAGTTGTGGGTCTGGTGTTTCATTTATTTTTTATGTTTTGGAATTAAATATGATTACATCATTTTTTACTTCTTTCCCTTTCCTCCCTCCAACCCTACCCAGGTACCCTTCTCTCAAATTCATAGCCTCTGGCTCCCTTCTAATTATATATATACATTTATATAAAAGATTATATACTATATAATTTTATGACCTATCAATGTATTATATAATTATATAATGTACCATGTGGCATATATTATAGATATATATGTGTGTGTGTGTATATATATGTATGAGAATGGACTGTCCCAGTCTGTATAATAATGCCTTGTTTTTAAACAAAGTAATTCATTTTGCAATGTCCCAATAGGAAAAGACATTCTTACAAAAGGAAACCGTGTTTGTGAGAGCTCTCAAGGATTACTTGTCCTTGTCAAAATGTTTATTTTATGGGATATTTTCTAGAAGGAAGAAAGTGGGTAGGGAGAGGAAGGGAGGAAAGCGAGCCAGCTTTCCGTGGAGAAATCTCCCTCTCCTTTGGGAGACATAGTAGAAGTAGCAGACTTGGCCATCAGAGAACAAAGGGGCAAACAGTGAACCTGAGATGGTGAAATAAAATGTAACGTCAACAAAGAGAGGGCCACAGATAAATAGTAAAAGAAACAACTTGCCACAAAAAACCCATTGACATTTTCCCAGAGTCCAGGCAAGGTGCTGGTGACCCGTTAATGTTGGAATGTTTTCCTAGGGTTAAAAGGGGAGCATGCTGCATGTCTGTTCAGAATTTACAAAGTGTTTGAATAACACGGGCTGTGTTTTGATAACACATTTTTAGTGGGGGTGAAAATAATAGAATTTATTGGGGCATTTATATGGCCCCCTTAGTTGTGGGGTGTGTGGGGGTGGATGAGCTCTAGACCATACATCAGATGAGCTCTAAACCATACATCATTGCAGTAATCTATAATTCTTTGAAAGTGTGTGTGTGTGTGTGTGTGTGTGTGTGTTATGCATGACATTGTTGTGGTCTCAAGACTTCTTAGTTTTACTTTTAAAAATCTCAAGCATTGTTATTGGTTACCTTTAAGAAGAAAACAGAAGAGGCCACAGGCCAAGTTGGTATTATCACCAGGAGATGATGGTACAAAGTTGGTATTGTTTGGGACAAACTAGTATGAGATCTTCCATGTGCTCACACCCAGGCTTGGCCTTCAGCTCCCTTCAGCCTCTAGAGGTTCCTGCTAGCTCCATCTCAGGCTGCAGAATGAGGTATTTGAGTTAACCCAGCCACCACTGGGGTCTGGTATTGCCAGGGGTCTCCTCCCCAATGTTGATGTTTTTGTTCAATGTATCACTGTCAGTAAAGCCACAGAAAACCAGGCACCTTTCAATAAATGTCTCATTTGGATTTCATGAAGCTCGGGTGTAATTGAAATCAAACAGCAGAGAGGACGGTTCTGCTATTTGCTCGTCCAGTTGGACAAGGTGCTGCCTGATGTGTGCCCGACAGCCAACATCACTGCCTTTACCTTGTTTTCTCTGCCTCTTTCTAGAAAAGAGGACTTGTATTTTACAGTGTGGCTGAGACGCAAGAATACATTGATTTTTTACCTCTCTCTGCTTACGAGTATTACTGAGGCAGCAAAAAACAAAAGCCCATTCCAAGCAGGAATCATAGATTTGTTATCCAGTCTCCTGCACTTTTGACCATAAGTAGTAATAATAAAATATAAGTTCATTAACACACCAATATTTAACTTTTCTGTCTCTATGAAGCCAGAAAAAACATCTTTAAGCAAAATGGTGCTTTTCATCATTTCAAAGGGGGAAATCATCACATGATTGTTAGACACAATTATGTATAATAATAATAATAATAATAATAATAATAATAATAATAACAAGTTCCCCATGTCCCCAAATCCCGTGCCCCCAAAGAGTTTCCTAGAGCTCTTATTTTGGCTTCTGTTGAATTTCTCTGAATTTCTCTATCTGTAAAATGTGTCGGAAGTAGGATGAATGAGTATATCTACTGAGAAGGGCGGTGCCCCAGGGGTCCCTTCGTACCCTAGTTACACAGATTCCATAATTTGGTGGCACTCGGGATGAACTCACGCGCCTCCATGAGCTTGCTCTAGGGGTAGGATAGAATGAAACCGGTTCTGATGTGGTTGTAGGGACAGCTGGTCTGAGTTACTTGCGCCAGAGTGGGTCTGAACGGTGCCCGTTGCCCGTGGTGGCACGGTGCCACGCTAGCGTTTCCCTGGTTTCTTCAAAGCGTTTTTTGAAGGGACCCCCGAAGCCTGCTTCTGGCTGCGTTAAAGTGCAAAGCTGACATATACCTTCAGTCACCCCATCTGCAGATAATGTGAGATCCAGTCCCACACCTGCTTTCCCCTCAGACATCCTGCAGCTCAGGTCAAGGCTAACATAGAACTCAGAACGAGCATTCGATAACTCGGGTTGAGTCGCCAGCGCGTGAGGCCGGTTCCTGGAACTTGCAACCCCCTTGTGGAATCTCCACGTTGAACATCTCGCACTCTTCGAAGGGAATAAAAAATTAGCTTCCAAGATTTCTCTGGATCCAAACAAAACAAAAACAGTTAAGCGACCCGAACAGTCTGCCTACTATGCGGGAGCCCAACTGGAACCAAATTCTGGGATCTCAGGGGCTGGGCCAGCAGGGTGCCAGCTCCAGGGCTCTCTGAACCAAAATTGACAAGGCTATCGCTCTAACTCGCTAGTCTGTGACTTGGCGCTGAAAACCTGTGAGCGCCCAAGATTCACAACAGCATCGCATCATAACCCCCACGCAGCATTCAAGAGCGTGAAGGACCGCTCCACTCCCTAACCCGGACGTGCGGGTGTCGGTGCTGTACCGGGTTTGGGCCCAGGTTGGAGAGCCTCGCGCGGTTCCACTGCTGGGGTCTGGGCGCTTAGCACATCCCGCGGCCACCTCATCTGTTCTAGGCAAAAAGTTTCCCGTGTGATCGCGTTCGGTTGGGGAGAAGCAGAGTCACCGCATCTCGACCGGAAAATGCGCTCCTGGAGCGATTACTGCAGGCGTCGGTAATTGCTTGTTAAAGGAGAATGTTCGGGCTTCTTATCTGCAACGAAACGTGCCCCCCTTCTGTAATAAAACAATAAAATATGACGGCACCGTCCTTGACTGTTTGCGGAAACGCGGTACGGGGGTACAGGCAGCTGGGCAAAGGAGCTTAATTCAATATCAAACTGATTATTTCACTAATTATTCTGCCTTCTGTATTGTGTTGCAGAGGAGAGGCGCAGGGAATCTTAACTGCACAGCTGCTAGGGAACCTTTGTGTCTTAGAGTCCAGTCCCCACCAAAGACGCTGTTGAAAGCGCGGATTGGGGGAGGTAGAAAACACCCAGGGTTCGGGAAAACCAAGCAAAATGGATTTTCCCCCCAAAAATTTAAGCATTGAAAGTGATGGCCTCCGGAAAACCGGGTTGTCAGAGGGGATGTGAGGGCGAGCTCATGTTGGGTCTTCAGTAGCCCACCGCACTCGGGCTTCTGATTCAGACGCGGAAACCCTTTGCCATCCCTGAGATCCCAAACGCCGAGCGCGAGATTTCTCTCCACTAACCGTTTAGGTAAAAAAGATGAAACAGAACAAAAAGCGGTTCCTGTGTGTGGAAGGCCAGGAAGTCAGAAGGAAGGTGCGCTTTGATGTAACGGCGTCTGACGCAGACACTTTGGGTCTCTCTCCAACCCGCCCCAGATTTGCATCCTCGGGACCTGCGCCTTCCTGCGAGCAGGGAGCGTTCAGAGACCTCTGCTCGGGCCCCCAGGACCTGCTTCTGCCAAACTAGCCCCGAGCGCAGGAATGAATGAGTCCTCGCCTAAGGTAGAGCAGGTTCGCAGACCTCAAACCCGCTTGTCCTGAACTCGGCGCCGAATAGACATCGGGACTGATTCTCACAGTGGGATATATATTTATATATATATGTCCCCTAAAGAAACTTAAGAGCACCAAACCAACAATAACAGCCAAACAGGCTGAGAGGGAAAGAAACTTGCAGGCGACTCGATCCAATTAATAAGTGCTTAATTGAATTAGTGTCACCTCTGTCAGCCAATCGCAAAGTCCCCTTGCTGTGGGGCTGCGAAGCCCCTCCCTGGCGGCACGCATATAAGCAGCCAGCGACAGCTCCCAAGTTTCCAAGCAGTCCAGTGGGCCTAGGGTTTAGCACTGTGGAGCCAGCAGAGAGGCGCGGGCTGGTTGCTAAATGGGAACTCAGAGCTGAACCCTCCCTCCCTCTTCCCTGGCGGGAGTGTAGGGGTCCTGAGAAGCCAGACAGGAAGGACGGCAGGAAAGGGAGACGCTGCTTGCTCGGTTTCCATCTCCCACCTGCGACCCGGGGTCTGTTCCCTTGCGGAAAGGACGCTGGATTCGGGGCGCGCGCCGAAGCCGCCCCGCAGGTCCGCAGGTGGGTAGCCCGGGCGAGGGAGGAAGGGGACGTTACCTTCCCCTCGGAAGAGGGCGCTGGCTCCCCCAGCCGGCCTTTATAACCAGGCCGCGGGAAGCGAGGAGGCAGCCGGCTGCCGTCTGCGATTCGCAAAAGCATGCAGTTAGGAGAGCAGCTCCTGGTGAGCTCCGTGAACCTGCCGGGCGCGCACTTCTACTCGCTGGAGAGTGCTCGAGGAGGAGGAGGCGGCGGAGGGGGAGGTGGCGCGAGCGTCAGCCTCCTCCCCGGTGCTGCTCCCTCGCCCCAGAGGCTGGACTTAGACAAAGCGTCCAAGAAGTTTCCGGGCGCTCTCCCGTGCCAGGCGGGGAGCTCAGAACCAGCAGGCGCCGGCGCGGGGGCCCCCGCGGCCATGCTCGGTGACGCAGACGCCGGGGACACCTTTGGCAGCGCCTCGGCGGTGGCCAAGCCGGGGCCCCCGGACGGCCGCAAGAGTTCCCCGTGCGCCGAGGAGGAGCTGCCCTCCGCCGCCGCCGCGGCCACCGCGCGCTACTCCATGGACAGCCTGAGCTCCGAGCGCTACTACCTCCCGTCGCCGGGACCGCAGGGCTCCGAGCTCGCCGCGCCCTGCTCGCTCTTCCAGTACCAAACGGCGGCCGGAGCGGCCCACGGATCCGTGTACCCGGCTTCCAATGGCGCGCGCTACCCCTACGGCTCCATGCTGCCCCCCGGTGGATTCCCCGCCTCCGTGTGCCCGCCCGCGAGGGCGCAGTTCGGCCCCGCCGCGGGCTCGGGGAGCGGCGCCAGTGGCAGCGGCGGCGGGGCCGGCGGACCTGGCGCCTACCCCTACGGTCAGGGCTCTCCGCTCTACGGGCCGTACGCCGGACCTGCAGCGGCCGGCTCGTGCGGAGGACTGGGGGGCCTCGGGATGCCCGGCTCCGGCTTCCGCGCCCACGTCTACCTGTGCAACCGACCCCTGTGGCTCAAATTCCACCGTCACCAGACTGAGATGATCATCACCAAACAGGGCAGGTGAGCGCAGCGTGGCGAAACCCCCTGGGGGCCGGGTTGAGGGAGTTGTGCACGTTTTCTGCGCTCCATGCGGAGTGTTTAAATGCGCGCCGTAAAGGGGACACAGCATCTCCAAAGTCACGCAGCTTTCCATCCGCACGCACACCTGTGGCTTGGGCCCGGTGCCAAAGTTACTCTCCCCCTCTAGTCACCCTCACCGGGATTGACAGGGAGGAGGCGGAGATGGAAATTTGGGGATGGGACCCTTGAGGGCGGATCTACCTGAGGCGCTGGCTCATGGGTTTGCTGCTTGGTGGCCAGGACCAGAGGGTGGGGGAGAGGGTTGGAGCTGGGTTTGCGGCCTGCGTGCAAGGATTTGAAATGCAGTTGTTTCAAGCACTTCTGTGAGAGGAGCAGAAGTAAGATGTTGGGTTTGAGCTGCTGGGTGGGTAGACATTTTCTGAGGCCAATAATTGAGGGGCTTGCGGGGAAGGTACAAGAAAGTTCCGGTACACCTTCGAATTGCCGAACAGATACTTCTGCGGGATTTGGAGGAAGCGAGGAGTGGGTACTGGGAGACAAGAACTCAAAACTGTGTGTGTGTGTGTGTGTGTGTGTGTGTGTGTGTGTGTGTGGTGTGTGAGTGTGTGGTGTAAGTGGGCATGCTTAATGTTTTGTATCACCTGTGCCTTTAAAAATAATTTTCGATATTCCAGGAAGAAAACTAGTAGGGCTCTGAAAGCGTTTGAGTGGATGGGGTTCTCAGAAGCACATGAGTTAGGGAAAGTACTTATTTGGAGGCTGTCCCCAAAAATTGCCAATTCAAAACCATTTTCGTAATCTCGGGCCATATCACCTATTTGTTGTTTTGTTTACTGCAGACTTCTTGTGGGGGGGGCAGGGCGTGTCCTGAACTACCCTACTTAAATCATTTTCCCTGGTTCTGTTGTTTGCACAGGCGCATGTTCCCTTTCTTGAGCTTCAACATAAACGGACTCAATCCCACCGCCCACTACAACGTGTTCGTGGAGGTTGTTCTGGCCGACCCTAACCACTGGCGCTTCCAGGGGGGCAAGTGGGTGACCTGCGGCAAAGCCGACAATAATATGCAGGGTGAGGAGAAGGAGGCCTGAGCCGGGAAGAAATCCGAGCCCCAGTGCTGGACCAGCCTCATTTAAATCAAGTACCTCTCCCCCAATCGTTAGCAAGTTACCTTCACCTTGACCCTGCTGAGTTTGGGGGAAAGCTCCTGGCATTTTATTTTATTTTTATTTATTTATTTATTTTTTTTTTTTTGAGAAAGCCTAGACCATCTTTAACTTAACCCATGAAAGTGAGTATTCATGAGGCACATCCCTCCCGCTTTTGAAGGCCTCCGATTAACCTTCGGGAGCCATCTCTGTGTTAAATTTGGAGAGGCTGGTGATGGCAGTGCCTAAGATTGATTAGGGAAGTCTGGAAGCACCTTGGCCCTGGAGGGGGTGCCTGGAGTCCCGCTGTGGTCCACTGATTTCTGGAAGCTGCTCTCCCAGGAGGAGGCTGCTGCTGCAAACCCAAGTCTAGCTAACAAACAGACTGTCTGTGTAAATGCTAATGTTTCCTTTCATTTTCCTCTTAGGTAACAAAATGTACGTTCACCCAGAATCTCCTAACACTGGTTCCCACTGGATGAGGCAGGAGATTTCCTTTGGAAAGTTAAAACTCACCAATAACAAAGGCGCAAACAACAACAACACACAGGTAGATTGGAAGATCGGGTGGGTGTGTTCTGACTGGAGCCCCTTGGAGAGGCTGTACCTTTGTTACTTTGCTTAAAATTAAGTGTTTGCAGTTGTGACTTTGCTCACTTTAAATTAGTTAATTAATTAATCAGCCTTTGTTGCTATTATTTCTTCTATTAGGCATGGACATTAAATTTGGGGGACTTGGAACCAAGAGGAAAAACTATCAAATGCACATAAACTCAGTTTTTGTTTTGGGTGTTTTGCTGTTTATCTCGGGGAGTAGGATTTGTATATGTAGCCCAGGCTAGCCTTGAACTACTGATCTGGCTATCTCTCAGGTCTGATGCTGGGATTGCAGTGCACGCTGCAGAACTGTGACTTTAAGTTGCAAAAGTGTTAATGCTGGGAATCTTGAAAATGATAACAAAATACTCAACTATTTCAAGAAGCAAGGAAGGCCTTGCTATTCAGTTTTGTGAAAAAACGGGTCTTTCTGGGGTTTCCCTCGTGTAACACAAAAGGGGGGGGATCTGCTGTTGACAAGTTTGGTAGGCAGCAATCAGAAGTCCCATTTCAAAATATGCAGTTTGTTAAAACCTGCTCTCTAGACCTTTGAAAGTCTCTCTGGGTTCCATTTGCAGATGATAGTGCTGCAGTCTTTGCACAAATACCAGCCACGACTGCATATTGTAGAAGTGACAGAGGATGGCGTGGAGGACCTGAACGAGCCTTCCAAGACTCAGACCTTCACTTTCTCAGAGACTCAGTTCATCGCAGTGACTGCCTACCAGAACACAGACGTGAGCACCCCGCACTTGGCAGGAGCCTCTCAGCTAGGTCTAGTAAGATAAAGAACTCAGTTAATTATTCTTCTCTCCTCTCCAGATTACTCAGCTAAAGATTGACCATAACCCATTTGCCAAAGGCTTCCGGGACAACTATGATTCGTAAGTACTGCTTTCCTTCATACCCACACAGGCAGCCATCTCTTCTTTAAAATGCAGTCTCATGTTCCAGGCTGCCTGCTGGGATTGACAGGAACCTGAGCTTCTCCCTCATGCCGAGCTCACAGGCATGGGCTATGGGCTACCACACCCAGGCTTCGGAGTGTGATAGATGACCATTCTGTCAACTGAGCTTCATCTGCAGAAGCTCATTTCCTGAGTCATCTTTGAACAGGAAATGAGTCATCATTTTCATGAGGACATATTTAGTATGACATTTTATATTTGAGATTTTTTTTTAAACCTACTTCTTTTGTGTTCATTTTTGCTGATACATGTGCTTGAGCATGCTTATGTTCCTGCGCGCGCATGAGCGAGCGCACACACGCGCGCACACACACACACACACTCTCTCACACACACACACGCACTCTCACACACACACTCTCACACACACACACACACACACACACACAACATGCCCTGGGTATTAAACTCAGGGCTTTGTACATACAAGACGAGCGTGTTGAGCTATAGTCACCCAGACCCATTTTTGAAATGTGCTGGCTTTGAGCAATCTTGCTTTAGATTAAAAAAAAAAAAAAAAAAAAACAGATTTTGCTATTCTAAAGTATCCATGCCTTAAACATGAAGTTCCTTTTTCACACTTCAGTAGAGAAATCCAAGTTATTTGTTTGCGGGGTTTTTTTGTTTTGTTTTTTTTTTGTTTGTTTGTTTGTTTTTTTTGTTTTGTTTTTCATTTGCTCCAACTATTTCTTAGTGCTTTGTTTTTATTTGTAATCGTGTGTTTGTGTCTGGAAGGGGGTATGTGCTCATGAATTGGGCAGAGGTGTCAAATAGAGCTGGAGTCACAGGTGGTTGTGAGCCACGAGGTGTGTGTGCTTCCAACCCAACTCTTCCGGAAAAGCACCTCTTGACCCTCCAGCTCCTGATTCACTAGCTCACTAGCAGACACCCCCTCCCCTCCCAAACCCGGTCCCATTTTATATGAGGAAAAACCTGGATAACTTCTTGAAACTGAGTTGAGTTGCCTCGCCTCCATAGCATTCTATCCATCACTTTGACAAGGGAGTGCTGGCTGCTCTTAGTCCTTTGTGTTTGAACGCTTGTAAAAGTATGTTTTTCTATATTTGTTTATTTTGAGGTAGAGGCTGATGTAACGCAGGCTGGCCTCAAACCCAACTGGCTGTGTGTATCTCCAACGGCCTTTTACTTCTGGTTTCCTGCCTCTGCTTCCCCGTGCTGGGAATACAGGCCTGAGCCACCACCCTGGATTAATGCAGAGCTGGTGATGGAACCCAGGCCTTTGTGCTGATAAGGCTGGCCCTCTGCTACATGGTCTATAGCCACAGATCCTGATTTCCCATTGAGTGGGAACCCATTCTTTCCTCTTGTGCAACATAACAGCTTGCTCAGCTTAGACAGTCAGGACAAGGCTCTAGATTCTGGGAGGCAGTTAGTCTGGGGATAACATGAGGGTTGTTTTGTTTTTTTTTAAGTGTCTCTCTTTATATTGTAGCATGTACACGGCTTCAGAAAATGACAGGTTAACTCCATCTCCCACGGATTCTCCTAGATCCCATCAGATTGTCCCCGGAGGTCGGTATGGCGTTCAAAACTTCTTCCCGGAGCCCTTTGTCAACACTTTACCTCAAGCCCGATATTATAATGGTGAGAGAACCGTGCCACAGACCAACGGCCTCCTTTCACCCCAACAGAGCGAAGAGGTGACCAACCCTCCCCAGCGGTGGCTTGTCACACCTGTCACGCAACCTGTGACCAACAAGCTAGACATCGGTTCCTATGAATCTGAATACACTTCCAGTACCTTGCTCCCATATGGTATAAAGTCCTTGCCCCTCCAGACATCCCATGCCCTGGGGTATTACCCTGATCCAACCTTCCCTGCAATGGCAGGGTGGGGAGGCCGAGGCGCTTATCAGAGGAAGATGGCAGCTGGCCTACCATGGACATCCAGAATGAGCCCCCCTGTGTTCCCAGAAGACCAGCTTGCCAAGGAAAAAGTCAAAGAAGAAATTGGTTCCTCCTGGATAGAAACCCCCCCTCCCATCAAGTCTCTAGACTCCAACGATTCGGGGGTGTACAGCAGTGCTTGCAAGAGAAAGCGCATGTCTCCTACCACCTCCAGCAATGGGAACTCGCCCCCCATAAAGTGTGAGGACATTAACTCTGAAGAGTACAGCAAAGACACCTCAAAAGGCATGGGGGCATATTACACTTTCTACACAACTCCCTGAGGAGTTCTTTGAACCCCTAATGGTTTCCAGGTGGGCCTGGTGGTGTTTCGTCGTCCTTTTCTTTGCCTAGGTTACCAAAAAGACTTTTTACCTTCCACCTCTGATGTATCCCGTTTTGTGCAATTCTCTGAGAGAAGGCGCCAAAGCTTTGCCATTTCTGCAGGTAATTAACTGAAGCAAACCTAGCAGCTCCCCCCCCCCAACCTCTGTAAAATAATAAAGTTAGCAGAGGACTCGAAAGTGTTTTTTTAAAATTCAAAGGCTGTTCAAGGTGCTGGATCTATTTATGGGAAACAAACATTCAGAAAAGGCAGGCTATGAAATAGGTTGAGTGCCAGGTGCTATCAAATGAGTTTAAAAAGCGCAAAGCAAGCAAAAAACTTTGGCTCTCATTTTTACCTGTAAATCTTTAAGCAAACAGCAGCCCAGAGTGTGAAGGTATTTTTGCTCCAGGAAGAGAAGGGATGGGCCTTTAGTTTCAACAGCAGGCTCTTCATTGCTAGTTTCTGCCTGAGGCTGAAGAGGCTGAGCCTGAGAGTCAAGGAAAAAATAATAATAATAATGGGAAAGTGGCTAGCTCGTCTTAGCCTGTAATTCTTTGCAGGATTTTGGAATAACTGTTTGCCATAGGGATGTGCCTGTGTTGCTGGGGTGACCTGCAGAGACCAGAAGGGTCAGAGACAAAGGGAGAATGTAAGTGTACAGTCGTGTGCTTAGACACCGTAGAGTAATCTGGAATATATTGTACAGATTCAGCTGCCTGGGTATCAGCTAAAACAATGTAAAACTGGTGCTTTGGCTTTGTAAAGAATTTTCAGAAACACAACTGCAGGGTTAAGGGGAGTCTCAGTATCTTGGGGGAGATTCTGTCCACTTACTTACTCAGCTGTCTGTGTGCTCGCTCAGCCACGCTTAAGGAAAAACAACCCTGTTTAATCCTCCCCACCCCCCACTTGCCCCTTCAGTGAACGTGAAGAGATTACAGTCTGACGCCACAGCTCCTATAGACTTTTTAGAGATTCTGAATTTTTATGTATAGTCGTAAGTCATTTTTAATAAATGTGATTCAATAAGGGAACGGGTACAGTTCTGTCTTCTGTGCTATGGATTTTATTTATCTAATTTTGTTTCCTTCTGTACTTTTTCAGGGTGAACAGTTTCTCTCATACACACACACACCCCTTGCCCCTCCATAGACTGCTCTAGAATCTTAACTAGATGCTGTGGTCTTGTGGGGTGGGCAGAGGGTGCTTCTGTTTATCCCCCCCCACCGCAAAGATGAATGGGATCTACTTCCTCGTCCCACTAGGAAGTATGGACAATGGGTGTTTGCTGGGGGTGGGGTGGGGAGGGAGTATTTGCCCTGGGGATGTAAGATTGCACTCTGCAGGTTTAATCCTAGCCCCCCACCCTCCGCCCTGACCCTTAGTTATTTTCCTGGGTTTACTTTAGGTGACCTAGACCCACATAAGCTCCCTGGGAACCCCCGCGGCTATTCGAGCGCCTACGAGTTCCGGGTCCTTTAAGCACCGCAGGGCGCGATGTTCGTGCACCCTAAGACTTGAGCCCATCTGCGGTTTTCCTCGGTTGGTGCAGCTGCTGTCCTTGGTTGCCTTACCCTCAGCTAAATTTCATCCCGGACTCAGGGCTTGCGCGCAGGCTAGCACTGGGTGCGGCAGTCACAAAGGATTATTCCACTTTTCTAGTGCACTGCGGTCCTGCAAACTATCTGGACAGTGATGTGTCTTGCTCTTAGCTCCGCTTTAGTTAGTAACCTTGGACGACGAAGCCCCACAGGCCCTCGCTGAACCCTAGGTGTGCGGAAGACCAGGCAGTTAGAGGAAGAGGTTCCTCCCCGCCCCCTGCCAGACGTCCCGCCGCGCTATCTGCAGACGGCTGAAAGACCAGCTTGCAAGCCCTTGGAGCCCCTTTCCCACCCTGGGGTAAAGGTCTGGCTGGGAGGGTCATTCTAACTGAGGAGCGCGGAAATGCAGCTGCTAAGAGGATTAGCTGTGGGGAGGCAAGCAATCAGCCGGGCCCTCCTCCCCTTCTGCGCCCAATTAAGGCGGCCAGAAGATGTACCTGAACTGTGTGTAGTCACTCATGTCCTCCAAACTTCTGGGGCCAGAACCCTCTCTGCACCGCCATGAACTTGGGTACCTACCAGCTCCGCATTTCAAGAAAGCCTGCTCAAAGCTCTTTTGCAAAGCCGCCCCGACTGTCATCCGAGTGCCAGGTGTGTGGGTACTTTCTGGAGATTTGCTTTTTAATATGTATCTGTGTGGGGAGCAGATTTGGGAAAGAGACACATAGTTTGCCCAACCCAGCCAGAATCAACTTCCACGTCCAGTGGTTGGGTACCCGGAGTATCAAATGATGTCGTGCCGTTCTGTCCTTTAGAATAACCCGAAAATGCTAATCACACGCCGGGATAAAGAGGACTCAGGCCCTATTCTATTTCAAGTCTTGTATATTTTTGCACCGTACAGTAAAAAGAATCTAGTACTTGTGAAAAGTCCCTCGCAGTGTTTAATAGAAACGTAAATGGCTGAGTGGCCCCAATTAACACCTTGTGATAAGGCATTCCTAAGATGGAGTGTCAGACACCAAATTGTGAAGAGATGTATCTAATTAATCCTCCTAGGATGACACCGATAAACAAGACTCCATTTAAATAAAGATCAAGGGCTGGGAGCCGGCCGGCTTGTTTACATTCCCCACCCGAGCCCTGCGCACCTTTGCGCGGGCGCAGGCCGCTTCCCGCGCAAGCCGGAGACCCCGGTTTAAGGGGGTCTGATGGCTTGCCCAAATTCTCTTGTCCTCAGCTCTTGCCACAAACAAAACCACTTAATTAAACAAACTACAACGAAAGAGGAAAAACCGGCACAAAACCGAAAATGATCCGTGGTTGGAAATATGTCTTCATCGCCAAACAGTCTCGTTTTTCGAGATAAAAAAGAAAAGGTACAGAAAGCAAGCCAACAACCCCGTATTAATTATATTTGTTGTTTTTGCTATGGGTTAAAATTCGGAGCAGGACCTCCTCCCCTCGTCCCGGTGCGGGTCCCTTCTCAGTGAGTGAAGGTTTTCTCAGCCGAGGATTGCTGGGGTGGGGGTAGCTGCCCTAAGTAAGCGTGGTAGGGAGCTTCCGATGCCTGGAAGGAAACCTGGAAAAGGCGGCAAGAATCCGAAAAGAATTTAGGGGCCGAGGGCAAAGCTGCTCTTTAGTTGGCCTTCATCTTGACCGGTGCTGGGGCTGGGTTGGAGCCTGGTCACTGCAGTAATTTATGCCCCAAACCTCAGGGGACGCTGAGGTTCCGAATTTCCTGTTAGTCCCACCCAGTTTCCCTCCTTTCCAATTAAACTTAAAGCCGGAATAAAGAAGGCAGGTACTCGGGCTTTCTCAAATCGGGGTGGGGGTGGGGGATGGAGAGAAGAGATCAGAGAGGGAAGAATTGTGGGGCTGAGTCCCTGCAGGTATCTTGGAAATGCTGGCAAATGGAAACATCCCCGGTACTGGACCGCATTCTGCCGCCGGAAGGGAAATAAAAGACCTGGGTTTTTTTTGTTGTTGTTCTGTTTTTTAACGCTTTTGGACGTTGCTCCGTTCTGCCTCTTGGGACGCGCCACCGACTGTCCTGCACTCCGCTGCGCCCGGATTTCAAAAATTCCGCTTTCACCCGGTAGAGATTTCTGAGCAACCAGGAGATTTTTAAAAATCGCAGCTTAAGGAGGAAGAGGAGGAGAGGGAGAGTAGAAGAGAAGCTGCAAAAACCAGCCTGTGTTGTAGCATCCTAAGAACCCCTTCCTCAACCCCCATGCCCACCCCCCAGGCCTCAAATCCGGATTTTCAGACAAGCTCGGCAGGTCGGCCTTGGGAGGATTCCAAGCCAAGCGATCTGTCCACTTGCTGCGGTCGGTGCGGTGGCGGGATCCCTTCCCGCCTGCGCAGAGGCCTGGCCCGCGCGCTCCCGGGCTTGCACCGCGGCCGGCCTGAGTGTACCCAAGGTGGGCTTAATTCCAACCGCGCTCACGCTGGGGCGACTCCGGTCGGCAAGTGTGAAGTGGCACGCACCGACTCTTTGCTTTCTCCCTGCCCCCTCTTTCTTATTTATCTTATTTTATTTTGGGGATCGCGCGCGTGCGCGTGTGTGTGTGATTGAGACAGGGCCTCAAGCAACCCAGGTTGCACTATGTGTAGCTGAGGATGGCTTTGAACGCCTGACCTTCCTGCTTCTCCTCTGTCTCAGTGCTTGAGACCGGGTCTTACACTAGAACACCGGCAGTTCTCAAACTCCGGGTAATCCTCCTGCTTCAATTCCGGAATGCTGGTGAGTCACCTCGCAGGAGCCATGCACAGCCCTTCTGTCCTGGGAACCCTATGAATGGAGTGCGCATGCAGCTCTCCAAGGGAAGAGTTTGGTCCCCAGATTGACCCGCGTCAGATGGAGCTGTGACGCGGGTGCCCGCCTGGGTCGCTGCTTATTTCAGGCAGTACCCTAACCGCTAACCCTTTTAAACACCCAAAACGTGCGTTTACAAAGCCGGATCTCCGGGTGTGGCTGACTTTCTCAAGGTCGCTGCCTGGGCCTTTCTGCTTCCAGCCGCGAGTGCCCTCCGCCATCTGGTGGCCGTCGCAAGTAACGCTCTCCCAGCGGAAAAAGACTTCCCACTGGCCCAGGGCCTGCAGAGGTCTGATTTTGCCTGTCTGTGCCTAAGCCGTGTGCAGCACGCAGCACGTGTGTAGATGTCTTCGTTCATTCCCGCCTTACTGTAGCTTACAAGCTGCTCGGTGTAGAGGGATCCCAGGACTTAGACTCTAAGGCCAGCTTTCCTGCCTGCGTTATCTGTTTCTTCACCTACCACCACAAGTGGTACTGAGGAAGATTAAAAAAAAAAAAAAAAGATAACTGCTTTGTAAGATGGCATTGTTAGTTATTAATTTTTATGGAGTTTTTGTTTGTTTTTTGAAACAGGGTTTCTAACTGCGTAGTCTTGGCACTCATCTGTAGACCAGGCTGGCCTCGAACTCAGATTCCACCTGACGCTGCTTCCTGAGTGCTGGGATTAAATGTGTGAGTCAGCACGGCTGGCTTTAATTACTAGCTGTATTTATAGCAGTAGTCATTACTGCACATTAACTGTACAGACTAATGGGTTTCACTGTGACATTCCACACACGCATTACATTGTAGTCATACCCACCCTCCCAACCACACGTTTATCCTTCTCTAACCCCTCTCTCACACACACACTCCTTTCGTAAAGGGTCCCTGTACTATCCTCAAGTCATTTTGCTTTGTTTTTAACCCTAGCTTTGAGTGTGAGGGGGGAAAAAGGTGTTTGCTTACATTTACATATGTGTCATTTACATATGTGTACCCTGGGAGCTGGAGTTACAGGTAGCTGTGAGCACCTGATATGGGCCATGGGAACTGGCATCCAGGCCAAGAGCAGCAAGCAAGCATTCTTGGTCACTAAGCAAACCCTGTAGCTCTCCAGCCAGTGTAATGTTTTATGAAGGTAATGTCAGATCACACACCATTAGGGTCCTCCTGAGTCTCTCTGCTTCAGAACTACTGTCAGGGACATTGCACAGACAAGGGTTGAAGAGAAGGATCCCATGCTGTTGTTTAAAAGCCTTGCGACTACCCCCACTTCAATGCATGCACGCACCACAAGAGGAGCCCCCCCCCCCATTTCAGAATTGCTGTAAGAAGCGTTTTCATAATAGAGTGTATTTACAATTTAGGCTCACGACACAGACAGTGATTGACAGAAACTGCGTGGTAATTGGAAACTATGTCGTCCCAAAGCTTTCCTTGAAGGCAATCTTCTCTCCAGCCAGGGATCTTTTGGATAGCCACGTTTACAAACGCTCCTGTAAGCTTTCTTACAGTTGCACACATTTGCATCTCATGCCTCTACAAAGGGTGGCGGGAAAACTGTGACTCTAGTATCAGGGTTACCAAGCGAGCACATGGTATGTGCAGACAAAGCACATGGGAAGATAAAAACACAAATCAAGGTAGGAGTGGTAGGACACACCTCTAATCCCAGCACTCTGGAGGCAGAAGCAGGTGGATCTCTGGAAGCTGGAGGCCAGCCTGGTGTGCATATTAGTTCCAGGCTAACCAGAGACAGACCGTGAGGCCCTCTGGGCGGGAGAGGCAGAGAGAGGCGAACTCAAGGTCTGATGAGAGAGGAGGGTCCACTGGGTAAAGGCACCTGCTGTGCACCTGACAACCTGAGTACTTAGTTTGCAGCTGTCTATTTCCAAGTATAAAATCTGGTATTCTAGCTTGCTACTTTTCATGACGTATGCCTACGGAGCTGAGCTGAGGTTCTTCTGACAGTCTTGGCTTTAAACATGTTGGCCTTATCCCCTTGCAGCTTTGGTACCGTTCCTTTGCTTGGTAGTTTTGGCATTTTAACTACAACCTATATTTCTTCTTCTTCTTCTTCTTTTTTTTTTTTTAAACACAGGTTCTCACTATGTAGATAAATGTGGTGATGGTTTGAATGAAAATGGTCCCCATAGGCCCATAGGCAGTGGCACTATTATGAGGCATGGCCCTGTTGGAGGAAGTGTGTCACTGGGGGGTGGGCTTTGAGTTTCAAATGTTCAAGCCAGGCCCAGTGTCCCTCTCTTCCTGCTGCCTGAGGGTCCAGATGGAGAACTTGCAACTACCTCTGCACACCATGTTCCCTTTCCTCCCTTTTGGAATGGTACGTATATCCTGTGCCATTATATGTTGGAAGAATGTGATCTGCTGTTTAATTTTGCTTTTATAGAGGATTACAGTTAGAGGTTGCGTGCGTCTCAGAAAAGGCTTTAGACTTTGGACTTTTGAACACAGTTGTTACTGTGATAAACTATGGAGATTTTTAAAGTTGCACTATACTATGGTTACAAACCTGTGGGGCCCTGGGAGTGGAATGAGATGGTCTGAATGAAGATGGCCCTCATAGCCCATAGGGAGTGGCACTATTAGGAGGTGTGGCTTTGCTGGAGTAGGTGTGGCCTTGTTGGAGGAAGCGTGTCATTGGTGGTGGGCTTTGAGGTTTCAGACGTTCAAGCCAGGCCCTGTGTCACTCCCTCTTCTAACTGCCTGAAGACCTAGATGTAGAAGTCTGAGCTACATCTCCAGCACCGTGTCTATGTGCATGGTTCCTCGCTTCCCACACGATGATAACAGACTAAACCTCTGAAACTGGAAAGCAACTGTAATGAGATGTTTTCCTTTATAAGAGTTGCAGCGGTCATGGTGTCTCTTCACAGAAATAGAACCCTAACTAAGTCAACCAGGCTTGCCTGGAAATTATAGAGATCTGCTACCTCTGTCTGAGTGCTGGAACTAAAACTATGCATCGCCACAGCCCAGTCAGGCAATGTATCTGAAGAGAAGTTCTCTGGCTGTGTTTATCTGAAGTTCCAGGTGGTTCTTCCATGTGCATATCTGAGTCTTTCTCTCAGTTTGGTAAATGTCTAATGTAATCTTATCGAACAGTTTCTGACTTTAGCTTTTAGCCTGATGGGAGATGTCATTCTGTAAATATGTTTCTCTTATTGGTTAATGAATAAAGCACTGTTGGCCAATAGGAAAGCAAGATAGGTGGGACTAGGAGGAGAGAGGAAGGAGTAGGAAGGAGATCCAAGATGGAGGATAGAGAGAAGAACGCCATCTCCGGTAAGATGAGACCACGTGGAAACACTTAGATTAATAGAAATGGGTTAATATTTAAAACAGAGCTAGCCGATGAGAAACTAGTAACAGGCCAACAGCTTTATATCTAATACAGAGTCTCTGTGTGTTATTTGGGGCTGGTGTGGATGTAGCTCCAGGCCGACGGAAAAATAAGTCATTCTTAGAGTTGATCTCTTGATGTCTTTAAAGTTGTGGTCATATTTGATTTTTTACTTTATTGTTACCTTACCTGGTTATTCTGGTCTTTCAAACATTCCTCATTTTATTTTTTTTTAAGATTTATTTTTAAGTTGGGCAGTGGTGGCACACACCCAGCACTTGGGAGGCAGAGACAGGCAGATCTCTGTGAGTTTGAGGCCAGCCTGATCTACAGATTGAGTTCCAGAACAGCCAGGGTTCTCAGGTATGCAGAGAAACCTTGTCTCAAAAAAAATACATATATATATATCTTTATTTGATGGGTATTAAGTGTTTTGCCCTGTGTGTATGTGCACTATTTTCATGCAGTACCTATACAGGCCAGAAGAGGGTGTCTGATTCCCCCCAGAACAGAAGTTACAGGCAATCGTGAGCCGGCCGCCATGTGGGTGCTGAGAACTGAACTCAGGTCCTCTGTAAGAGCAGTCAGTGCTTTTAGCCGCTGAGCCATCTCTCCAGCGTCCTTGTGTGGGTGTTAGTGGATATATTTCTCCTTGGCTTACCACCCTCAGCACTAACTGGAGAGGAGAGGACAGCGGTAACAAACGCAATGAGCTTGCCTTTATCTAGCTATTAAAGTGCTGGAGGCCTGAGAGCTGGCTCCGGCGGTAAAGCTGCTTGTCATGCAAGCCTGACTACTTGAACCATATCCTGGAGCCCTTGAGGAAAACTGGATGCGGTAACACACATCTACAATCGCAGAGGAGATGGCAGGGGGTGGCAAGAGGAGCTGCCAGAAGCTTGCAGGCCAGCTAGCCTGGGGTGATAGCAGAAATGAGGAGAGGCCTGCCTCAGCTAGGAATCTCTGACCTTCACCCAAACCGGTGATAGCTAACTCCCTCCTCCTGGTATACTTTCCTGGTTGATCCTGCCTGATGCACACAGATGTTAGAGAACAGGGTGTGGGCAGAGAGTGGGTGGACACTGGACAGACAGGCACCTCGCGGAAAGGGGGCAGGGAAGCCATGGCAGTATGTTACGACTGTGGGCACTTTGCTGGGTGCTGTTCTGGCAGCGCCATCCTTGCACAATAATGTCCTGTGCCCTAGGGCACAGGGGGAGGCGTAGTATGAACAGAGGAAAGGTGAGAGGCAGAGGGAGGTGCTCTCTCTGCCCAGAGGTGACACTCACTGGATGCTAGCCAGTCCAGTCACCTGGGGATGGAGGCTTAGATTCAAAGGAGTTGTCCCACAACAGGACATCTTTACCTGGGAACAGATTGGGGACGTCGTGGCTGCACCCATAACCGGTCTGGGTTAGGCCAGCTGCTGAGTTGTCACAGTCAGTGGTGGTTAGGGACTGTTGCTAAAGGTCAACATTTTCACAGTCATCCTACGGTGCTGGGCTGTTCCTGGCCCCTCGGGAAGACAAACAAATCTCACACATAATAGGAAATGATTGGAGAGACTCTTTTTCTCTCAAAGAGTGTTCAAGCCAGGAGCAGGTCAGGGCACTCCGAATAATGGACTTTCAAATGGAAAAGAATAGAATTCACTCACTTTGAGAAATGTGAGACCTTAACTGTAGAAGTCACAGTGGTCACCCGAGCCAGGTAACTGACTGTCAGTCTCTCTGGAGGTTGAATGGGGAACTGAGGTCTTTGGGTGTGTCCTTTTGGGACAATGATGAACTGGCTCATTGGGTGTGGTCTTTGTTGAAAGCTTAGAGGAAGGAATGCTGAAGACAGCTTGTCCTGGGTGTGTGGGGGGGGCACTTACTCCTAGGCCCCAGTTGCCTTACAGGTGAGCAGAATGACTCCTCCCCTGCCCCCTTGGCTGCCACAGGAATCACCAAGGACACACATCATCCTTATCCTGATAAGAGGGCACACAAGCTCCTTCTTTGATCCTCACCATCTCTCTGGGGTCCAAGGCAAGCCTGACTCCTACCAAAGCTGCATAGACTTGAATTTTCTCCAACCTTTAAAAAATACTTATTTAGCTCAGCAGTGGTAGCCCATGCCTTTAGTCCCAGCACTCGGGAGGCAGAGGCAGGTGAATCTCTGTGAGTTCGAGGCCAGCCTGATCTACAGAGCGAGTTCGAGGGCAGGTTCCAAAGCTACAAAGCTACACAAAGAAACCCTGTCTCAAACACACACACTTAATTTTGAGTGTCCTTGCAAATGGGTATGTGCACCCACGTATGTGCCTGGTGCCTTTAAGGTCAGAACGGGCATTGGATCCCCTGGAACTGAAGTTAAAGCTGGCTGTGAGCCACCCCATGGGTGCTGGGGACCAAACTCAGGACCTCTGGAAGAGCAGCCAGTGCTTTTAACTGCTGAGCCAGCTCTCCAGCCCCTCTGTCTATTTTTATAAAAGTGTAGCACCTAAAACCCCCTTTTAATATAAGGGTCCTGACATGTTGAAGAATTTTTGTCCTATGATGAGGAAAAGTCAGTTTAGATTTTTTTCTGTATAGTGTCCCTAAGTTATAAGGGTGACCCTTTAAAAATTGATGACAAAAAATGTCTTCCTTTTAAAATAATTTAGAAGTTACTCCTTCAAGAGATTTTTTTTTTTTTTTTTTTTTTTTTAAAGAAAGGAGTTTAGAGGTCGTTTTGTTTGCCAAGTGTAACAATTGCCTTTCCTGCACCAAAGGACAGAGTGAGTGACAGGTGCAGGAATGTAAGACCTGAGGCCTGGGGGGAGGGGTCTGGTTTCAGAAAGAATGTCCCACTGGGGGACAGAAAAGTCTGCTGGAGAGGATTAGATAGCAACTCGTAGGGTGTGGTGGAGTTGCATGGGTAAAAAAGGCATTTTTAAAAGGACTTCTTTTTTACTTTTTACTTTTTTTTTTAATGTATGAGAATTTTGCCTGTGTGTGTGTGTGTGTGTGTGTGTGTGTGTGTGTGTGTGTGTGTGTGTTCACTACACTGCCTGCAGGGGCCAGAAGAAGTCAATGGAACCCCTGAAACTCATTTTTAATCAATTGTGAGCCATCACATGGGTGCTGGGAAGCAAACCTGGGTCCTCGGCAAGAACAGCAAGTGTTCTTAACCACTGAGCTATCTCTGCAACAGTGATACCTTTTTGTTTGTTTGTTTGTTTGTTTACATTCAACCAAAGCTTTCCCTCCCTCCTCTCCTGGAGTCCCTATCTCCTACCCACCCCACCCCCCTCCTGTTTCTCTTCAGAAAAGAACAAACCTCCCAGGGATCTCAGCCAGCCACAGTGTATCAAGTTTCAGCACCTGCCTCCTCTTCTGTAAGGCTGGATGAGGCAACCCAGTAGGGGAAAAGGGTCTCAAAGGCAGGTAACAGAGTCAGAAACACCTCCCCCACCTCTGTTAGGAGTCCCACAGGAAGACCAATCTACACAACTGTCACACACATGCAGAGGGCCTCCGCCGGTCCCATGCAGGCTCCCTGGGTGTCGTTCAGTCTCTGTGAGCCCTGTGAGCCCAGAGTAGTTGGTTCTGCCGGTTTTCTTGTGGTGTCCCTGACACCATTGGTTCTCACAATCCTCCCGCTTCCTCTTCAGGATTCCCTGAGCTCTGCCTGATGCTTGGCTGTGAGTCCCTGCATCTGTTCCCATCAGGTGCTGGGTGAAGCCTCTCTGATGCCAGACGGGCTAGGTACCAATGTAGGAATCACTTGGTTGAGTTGGTGTTTTTGTTTGTTTGTTTGTTTGTTTGTTTCCGTTGTGTTTGGTTCTATCCTCCCTCTCTGAGGTGTCCTGTTTCTGGGTTCTGGCCCTCGGGTCAGCTCCCTCTCAGGGGATGGGTCTCCAGCTGGGCCAGTCATTAGTGGTTACTCCTACAGTTTCTGTGCCATCTTTACTCCAGCACATCTAGCAGGCAGGACAGCTTGTAGGTCAAAGGGTTTGAGGCTGGGTTGTGGTTCCCAGATCCTCCACTGGAAGTCTTGCCTGGTTACAGGAGAGGACAGTTCAGATTCTGTATCCGGCTAGAGTCATCCTAAAGCATTCCTAGGACTTTCCATTGCTCTAGGTTTTTAGCTCATCCCAGAGATCCCCAGATTCCAGGTGTCTCTTCCAGTCCTCTCTCCCTCCGTCCTCCCTCTACCTGACCCCTCCTGTTCCCATCCCCTCCATTCAGCCACCCCCCACCCCACTGGTAATATCCATTCTATATTTAGAGTGAAACATTGTGTTCACTATTCTCTTTCTCTGACAAAAGCAGTTTACAAAGAAAGCCTTTCTCCTGGTGCATAGTCTGAGGACACAGATCATGGAGGTTGTAGGCAGCAGCACTTGGTCCTGTGGCCTCCCAAGTCAGGAATCAAAGATGGACAAATGTGTGCTCAGGATGCTTCCTCCTTTTTATTTAATCTAGGAGCCAGCCCATGGGATGGCTGCCCACCTTGATGGTGGGTCTCTCTCCTGTTAAACCAACCTAGAAACACCCTCACAGACACACCCAGAGGTGTGCCTTCCAGGTGACTCCAATTCCCATTGTGCTGGCAGTCAAAGACTACACTAAATATTTTCAGCCAAACCCTTTTTCCAAAGACAATTCTAGGATTTGGCTGAAAGCATTTAGTAATTCTCCACTCACAGGGCCGTGTGGTGCTTGCACTTAATCCCAGCAGAGGCAGGTGGATCTCTGTGAGTTCGAGGTCAGCCTTGTCTACAGAACAAGTTCCAGGACAGGCTCCAAAGCAATACAGAAAAACCCTGTCTCAAAAAACAAACAAACAAAACTAAATGAGAGAGAGAGAGAGAGAGAGAGAGAGAGAGAGAGAGAGAGAGAGAAGAAATCCTCCACTCTACTGTAAAATATTTGAGTCTATTCCTCTTGCAGATTCTGCGGAAGTTCTGAAATTCCCAATTCAGTTCCTCTTCTGAGGTCAGGGCAGGAAGGATGCACAGTTTTCCCTTGTTCACAGTTTTCCCTTGGCAAAAGAAAAGCATTAAAATCTCATTATGAACACTCAAAGTATGCAGAAAGATACAAAATGGACATTAAAAAGCTTCAGTTGCCTTTTTAATTACACCATCAAGTTTAACACATCTGGCACTAAAGGATCTAAGTTCATGATTTTTCTCTAAGCATACACACACACACACACACACACACACACTTATTATTTGGTAGAAAATGAATTCAAGGAGTCAAAGTAATTTCCCTAGTCTTCTTTAACTCCTTAAAATAAATTTTGGAGATGCATGCTTAGTGTGTAAAATTACCAGTACTGACCCTTCCAGCTATCTAGTGCCTCTGCTGGGGACAAACACTATTACTGGTTTCTCATTCATCTTTCCAGATATAGTCTGTCATATGCATGTTAAGCCATATAAAATCAACATTCTGAAGTAAAAAATAAAATTCTTTGAGACATTTGTGTGTACACCTACATTTTTATTTTAATAATGGTATTACATCATATATATTGCAGTGTGTGTGTGTGTGTGTGTGTGTACTGTCATGACTAAGTATTAAAACTTGGGTCTTGTGCATGTTAGGCAAGTGTCCTACTATTGAGCTATGGTACAGCTCCATCTCATTTAAAATATTTTAAGTCAGGGTTTTGCTAAATTGCTCAAGAGTCCTTTGAATTGTAGTCCTTCTGCTTCTGTTCCCTTAAGTAGCTGGGATTACAGGTCTAAGTCATCAGACCTAGATTCTAGGAAGTCCTTTAAGACTACTTTACATTTTTCTGGAGTACTGGGGATTGACCCCAGGGCATACTGCTGTCGGCTACACCCCTAAATTATATTCCCAGGCTTCTAATACTTTAATAATCTCATTTTTAGGAGTAGGAAATGAATCTCCTATGACAACTGAGAGTCATAGTTATCCTTTTATTACTGTCACGATTTTAGAGCTGACAAAACAAATAGAAAGTCAGGTAAAGGCGTGTATGTCTGGAGCGTCAGCTAGTCTGAAAGCTGAGCCCAGGCATTTGACACCAGGTTGGGTGGGCAAGATAGTCACTCTCTCTCTCTCTCTTTTTTTTCTTTAAGAAAGATGAAAAGGAAGAGAAAGGAACTAGAGGCTGAATGCTTTCTTCCACTACAGGTAATAAGCAGCAAGCTTGTGGTTGAGACCCATTCAGTTGACATTCCTGCTGATATGCTCATGCATTATGTTCTCTGTCTTTCTAAGTAATTATTTATACACGTATGTATGTGCATGATATGTGTGCCTGGTGTCCCCAAAGACCAGAAGAGAGTGTCAGATGTGCTGGAACTGGAGCTGCTTACAAACTACTAGAAAGAGCCGGGTGGGTGCTGGGAACATAACCCAGGACCTCTCTAAGGACAGCAAGTGTGCTTAACTACTGAGCCAGCATCTCCCCAACCCCACACTCCCTCTTTGTAGAACCTAACATCAATATAAAGGGAGTTTGTGCTTGTTTTTAAAATAACACAAAAGAGTGAATTTGTGTGCTTTAGGGTTGGTTAGCAAGCATTTATAAAGGGTCAGAGAACCTGGCTCTTTCTTACATCACTTCATCCCGTGAACCCTAGTTAGCAAAAGACCCCTCACTCTTTTTAGTTTGGGGGGATGTTTTTTAATGTTTTTTTGTGAGACAGAGTTTCTCTGTGTAACCCTGGCTGTCCTGGAACTCATTCTGTGGACCAGGCTGGCCATGCCTTCCAAATGCAGGGGTTAAAGGTGTGTGCCACCACTGCCTGGCTTAGACCTCATTCTTAAAATAAGTCTTGTATCCCAGCCCTGTGGGTTGGATTTCCCCTTCAAATGGCTGTTGTAACTGAAATTTTGAGTCAGTAGCTTTGCAACTATTTCTGGAACCTGCCCTATGTGGTGATATTTTGTTTATGCTTTAACAAATAAAGCTTGCCTGAAGATCAGACTACAGAGCTAACCGAACAGAGGCCAGGCAGTAGTGGCACACACCATTAATTCCAGAACTCGGGAGACAGAGGCAGATGGATCTCTGTGAGTTCAAAGCCACCCTGGGCTACACGAGAGTAAATCTGTCTAAAAGAAAAACAGAGTTCAGACCTTTGATCCCAGCACTTGGGATTACAGGCCTTTAATCTCAGCACTAGGAAGGTGGAGACAGCAGTGATATGGCTGGGTAGAGAGGAATATAAGGCTGGAGGAGACAGCAGCGCAGTGCAGTCTGAGGATGCAGTCTGAGGACAGGATTGCCCCTTCCGTCTGAGCACTTGCAGAGGTAAAACCCTCCAGTGGCTCGCCGCTTGCTTCTCTGATCTTTCAGCTTTCACACCTACCCCCATAGCTGACTTTGAGTTTTTATTATTAAGAACAATTAGAATTTGTGCAACAGCCCTATAACTAAATACAAAACTGGCTGTAATTAAATTGAATAGCTTAAAAAAAATTCCACGTGTATCTCAAAGGGGATGAGAAAGTCCTAAGCCTAAGCGTGTTACAGTCAGGGACCAAATAAATAACAAGATATGGCTCTCTCTCTCCAGTTCTATGTGATTAGATGCCCCTGGGCAATTGCTCCTCCTTTTGCCTGACCCTAACCCCACCCCCATCTCCCTTAACTTTGTGCCTATTCATAAAATAGAGGCAATAATGGTAATAATTTCCTAGTTAGTCCATGTTTGGTCTACAATGGGAATTAAATTAAAAATGAAGAGTTGAAAAAAAAAAAAAAAAAAACAAAAAAGATTCTCTGAAGAAAAGTTACCCCAGGCCCAAAAGTTGGTCAAATGCCAAGTGGAGTCACCATCTAAGTTTAGACTCTGATGCAGAGGCCTGGCTCCTGAGGGAGGTTTCCCAAAGTTTTACAGCAGTGATTCTGATAGCCTTGCTATGATATGAAAAAGTAAACGTTCACACGAATGTTCTAATGAGAAACATTCAAATGATGCAGAAATACAGCTTTGATCTCCCTATCTCTACCACCTCCTCCAGGGCAGTGTTATAGCTCAGTGTCTGTTGTGTTTCTGCAAGCATGTGCAAGGCCCTGAGTCATCCCCAGCACACGCGTGTGAGCACTCCTGCGGCATGCACACACACGCGTACACACACGCTCACACTCATAGACACAAACACACACACACACACACACTCGTAACATATGTGCATATGAATGTAGGTGTGTAATTTATCCCCTGATAGGTGTGAAGAAAATGCAGCGGATACACTTTATATCTGATGACATTGTCTGAATGCACACGTTTAATACTGCACCGATGGGGAAAATGGGATGTCCATCCCTCCATCATTCTGGAGCAGAGTTGGGGAATTCAGAGAAACCAGTGTCAGCGGGAGACCGTGGGACAATTGCAGGAATATGGAGGTGATGTGAACGGTGGTGAGGGCTCCCAAGCACGAAAACTCACATACAGTTGCCGCCCCAATCATGCTCGAGCTGTGTTACCTTGGGTAAGACGTTTACATTCTGAGTCTTGGGCTTTACATTTTGGTTTTTATCACATCTACGTGTGTATGTATTTTAAGCAATTTCTTATTTTTAGATTTACAGGTATGCATGTGGTGACCTATTATTCATGTTTTATTAAAGCTTGCCTGAGGATTCAGAAAGCAAAGTCAACCTCAGGCTACAGAGATCAGGCAGTGGTGGTATATACCTTTAATCCTAGGACTCAGGATTAAGAGGTAGATGGATCTCTGTGAGTTCAAGGCCACCATGACCTACACAAGAGTGAAGAGCAACAGAGCTCATGCTTATGATCCCAGCTCTAGGGAGGAATATAAGACAGAAGCAAGGTCTCAGAGCTGGCATTCATTCTCCAGCCACAGTGAGGATAGGAAGACACTGAAGTCTCAGGATTCTCCAGCCATGCTGAGGAGAGGCAGCAAGCGGAGGTTTGGTGGAGCCAGGATCGCCTTTCAGTCTGGGGCAGACTGAGAGCTGGTGCCTGGCTGCTTTCCTTTTTTTTTTTTTTTTTTGATCTTCAGTTTGATACTCAGACCCAAGTTTCTGTCCCTGGGTCTTTTATTTATCATGCTACATAGGTGTGTTTGCCTGCAGAGTGTGTGTGCACCAACCATTTTCACAATAGTAACTGCTGATCCACGGGGAGGGAGGGCTTGCCGTGTTCTAGTGTCCCTTCTAGTTTCTCTCTGCAGTGTTTTTAGTTCTTGCAGGAGCGTCTCACCTCTTTGATTAGCTATCCTCCAAGGTGGTCTGTTTTGTTTTGTTTTGCTTGAACCTCGCTAGTATATACAGAAAACTACCGGTTTGTAATGCTCACTTTGTGTCCCGTGACTTGACCAGAAGTATTTCTTCAATCCAAGAGTTCAGATATAGTCTTTAGGGTCTCAAGTACGGGATCGCATCATCCGAAAACATGGATAAATCTGACTCCTTCCGTTCCTGCCCGAATCCTTTTTATTTCTGTGTCTTAGTGCCATGGTGCATAGCAGTGGATGGAGCTTGTCCCCACCCCACCTCAGCACAGAAGTTGATGGAGTGGACCTCCATGCTGCGTAGAACTGGAATGTGACCCCACTCCACTTAGAATAATATTGTATAGATGTTTGCATGTCACTTTTTCCTGCATTTCTGACTGCGACCCACGTGCATAACTGCTGTCCTCAGAGGTCATAAGGGGGCGTTAGAGTCACTGCACTGGTGTTAGGGGAGGGTTGTGAATCACCATGTGCTGGGAGCCAAACCAGGGTCCTGTGTAAAAGCAACAAGTGCTCTTAGCTGTTGCCTCCAGCCCCCTGCTCTGCAAATATCTTGTTGAGGGTTTTTGTGCGTAGTTCATCAGGGAAATTGACATATACTTCTCTCTCTTTCTCTCCTTACCTCCTCCCCTCTCTCTTTACCTCTCTGTGTCCTTACCTAGTCGGACATTAGTATAACATTTCTAATTCTTTAAAAGTATGGTAGAATTAGGCAGGGAATCTGTACAGCCCTGGGCTTTTCTTTGTTGGTAGACTATTTATTTATTTATTTATTTATTTATTTTGGTAGACTATTACTTCCTGTGATGGCTGGCGAATCGTTGAGTATCAACTCCAACTGGACAGCCATTGTTGGGGTAACTAGGCCACATTCTGTCAGTCAACTTAATATATTCCCTTTTAGTGTGTGTGTGTGCATCCCATCAGTCTACTCCTTTAGAGATTCCTGACTAAAACACTGCCCTAATCTCAAGCTAATTTTAGACATATATAAGTTGTTAGTAACCCCTTAAGATTTGTAGGTTATATGTGTTTAGAAATCCATCCATTTCTTCTAAATGTTACTTCTTTTTAGAACAGAAGTCTTCAAAGTTTCCCATAATGATCCAATGGATTCCACTGTGTCTTCTGTAATGTTCAATTTTTTTTTGTTTTGTTTTTCGAGACGGTTTCTCTGTGTAGCTTTGGAGCCTTTCCTGGAACTAGCTCTGCCTCCGGAGTGTTGGGATTAAAGGCATGTGCCACCAATGCCCAGCAGTGTTTGCTTTTTCATCTCTAATTTTATTAATTGGAATCAACCCCTTGGTTATTTTGGCTAATGCTTTGTTATCTTAATCTGCTCAAAGAACCAACTTCTAGTTTCACTGATTTCTTTGCATTCTTCCATTTGTCCATTTCATCGGGGTCAGTCCTCACCCTTGTTACTTCCATCTGCTGAATTTGGGTTTGATCCGTCGCTCCTTTCCTAAGGCGTTGAGGTACATTTTTGGTGTTTCCGAGTTCTCTGTGACTTTTAAATGTAAGCACTCACAACCTTTCCTGTATGCAAGTCTGTGGAGGCGGAGGCGTTATCTTGCCCAATGACTGGTGGTGGGAGGGTCCAAGCCCGCTGTGGGTGTTTCCATCCCTAGACAGGTGGTCCTGTGTTGTACAAGGAAGTAAACTGCCTGAGCCATGGGGCGCAATTCCTCCCATGGCCTCCGCTTCAGTTCATGCCTCCAAGTTCCTGCTTGAATTCCTGCCAGCAAACGAAGACAAGGTACTATATGCTCAGAGAGGGTCCCTTCACTCAGGTGTCTGGCTATGAATCTCCTTAACTGTCTGTATTCTTTGTCATACCCTTTGTACAGAATTGATAAATGTAAGAAAAGCATTTCCCCCCCAAGTTCTATGTGCTGTTCCAGCAAATCTATCAAGTATCAGCAGGGGACCCCAGGAGCCTCCATAATAGTTAGTAGGGTCACAGACACAAGTTAAACAACTTGGGTTTGGGATTGGCATTGGGAGCACTCTTGTGGGACTGAGGCTTCAACCTGTGCGATCTCTCTCTCTCTCTCTCTCTCTCTCTCTCTCTCTCTCTCTCTCTCTCTCTCTCTGCCCAAGTCAGGACCTCACTATGTAGTGTAGCCCTGGCTGGCCTACACAAGTGCTGGGATTAAAGGTGTGTGTCACCATGCCCAGATCTTAATGTATTGTCCAAAGTATTAGAACTGAATGGATGCCATTCAGTTAGCAAACAGGCACAGAACCCAGAAATTTCACATGGGTCATGAGAGGCACAGGTCACAGCAATATTTTGTGTTGTGCAAGAGTCTTTCCAGCAGATGGAACTGTCTGGGGGTGGTGGTGGGGAATGGCTCCTCTGGAGTGCAGGCCAAGAATTAACCACTAAGGGCTGATAATTCTGACCTGCAGACCTGAGCTATCCCGGAGGCAGGAAAAAATCACTTTAGCTTCTAAATTTGAGATCAATCTACAACAGTCAAATTGTTTACTTTTGAGGTCGGGTCTCATTGTGGCTCAAAATGGCCTTAAAGTCATTAAGTAGCCAAGGATACTAGGTTTACAGGTATACACCATCACATCCAGCTCATGCAGTGCTGAGGACAGAACCCAAGTTCTCCTGCATATGTTAGACAACACTCTACATCCTCAGCCCCAGGATCTTCTCTTAAAATCAATCAATCAATCAATCAATCAATCAATCAATCAATCAAAGCAAGCAAGCACGCACGCACGCAAGCCTAGCCCTTAGAGAGAATTCTAACAGTAATTGTGCTAACCGACACTTAACACACGCCCGGCTCCCTAGCTCCATCCTCCTTCACCCCAGCCTTCTTCACTCCGGTGCTCAACGGTGCGATGTCCCCGCATTGGGTTGCACAGCTCCAAGATCCCTGCGAGCGTCAGTGCAGTGCAGGAGTCGCTCCGTGCGCGCGCGCGCGCTGCCCCCCCCTCTTCCGCATTGTCCACCGCCGCGCCCCGTAGCAAGCTCTTGTCAAGCTCCACGTCGGCGGCGCAGGCGCCCTGGGCGCGCTCACCTGCTGCCGTTGTCGCCGCCGCCGCTGCCGGGGCTGGATGGGGGCCGAGGCCGGCCGGGGGCACCCAGAAAGGAGCGACGCGGCGGCGGCGACGCCGATCCCCGCAGGACGAGCGCCCCGCGGTGCCCGCCAGCTGCACAGGAAGGCGGCGAGGCCCGGGCCCGGCCGCCCCGCGGGCAGAGACGCCGCCGGGCCCTCGCCGCGCCATGTTCAAGAAGCTGAAGCAGAAGATCAGCGAGGAGCAGCAGCAGCAGCTGCAGCCGGCGCCGGCTCCTGCCCAGGTGCGCCGGCGGCGCCGGGGGCGGGCGGGAGCTCTCCCGTCACCCTTGGCCCCCCGATCCCGAGCCGGGGGTGGGTTTAGGACGGACCCTGGGCCGCCTACTCCCGAACCCCGGCCCCGGGCAGGGTAGCGGGACCCGTCGGGGCGTCTGACCTCGGAGCTGCCCCGCTGGGGACCGACCCTGCCCCGAGGACGGGTGCGACGGGTTCGGGTCCTGCGTGCGGGCCTCCCCCTGCTCGCGGTCCTCTCCCTCCTCGTCCTCCCCTCCTCCCCCTCCTTCTCCCCCGCCTCCCCCGCTCTCCGTCCTCCTCCCCCTCCTCCCCCGCTCTCCGCCCTCCTCCCCCTCCTCCCCCTCCTGTGCGGTGTCTGACCCCTGGCCGGTGCGCGCTGCACCCGGAGCCCGCCCGGGACGGCCAGGGTCCTCCGCGTCCACCCCCGAGGACGGAGGAGCGAGGGCGGAGGCCCGGGCCGGGCCGGGCGGCCTGCGGGAGCCAGCCCAGGGCCGCTTTCCAGCGTCCCAAGCTGTCACGAGTTAGTCACTTCGCATAACTTGGGCGATGGCGGACAGGGCGGACGGAGGGGCAGACGCCGAGCGCGGCGGGCGCGGAGCCTGGCGGCCACCCGGCCCCTGCTTCTTCCCAGGGAGGTCGCTGCTCTGCGGAGCGAGTTTGCAGGGGAGGGGGGCGTGTGCGTGCGAGAAGCGGACTCGGATCGGGAGTCTGGCTGGGCTCTGAGCACCGATTTCTTCCTGCCTTTTAGGGTTCCTGGAACCCGAGGAGGTCCGTGCTAATTGGGGAGCGCTTCGGGTGTTTAAATATAACGACCCAGCATTCTTTTTCCAGAAACTTATTCCTAGAAGGTTAAAGTTGTGAAAGGATTTAGTTATATGGTTTTCATTTTAGTGTGTGTGTGTGTGTGTGTGTGTGTGTGTGTGTGTGTGTGTGTGTGTGTGTGTGTCTGTGTCTGTCTGTGTGGGTGCATGTCTATGTGTGCGTGTGGAGGCCAGAGGACAGCCTTGGCATCAATCCTCAGGCACTGTACTTTTTATTTTACTATTTAAAAGTTTTGAGCCGGGCGTTGGTGGAGTACGCATTTATTTTACTATTTAAAAGTTTTGAGCCGGGCGTTGGTGGAGTACGCATTTAGTCCCAGCACCCGGGAGGCAGAGGCAGGCGGATCTCTGTGAGTTTGAGACCAACCTGGTCTATAGAGCGAGTTCCAGGACAGGCTGCAAAGCAACACAGAGAAACCCTGTCTTGAAAAATAAATAAATAAATAAATAAATAAGTAAATAAATAAATAAAATTGGGGAATAAGGAGGGGGGATTTAATTCTTTTATGTGTGCGGGTGTCTGTATACCATGTGCATGCCAAGTGTTCACAAGAGGCCCAAAGAGGGTGTTGGATCTCAAGGAACTTAAGTAATGCATGGTTGTAAGCCATCATGGGTGCTGAGAACTGAACCTTGGTTGGCTCTTTGCAAGAGTGACAAGTTCTCGGAGCCGTCTCTCCAGAAAACCCTGGGATCCACCTGTCTCTGCTTCCTGAGCACTGGGATTACAAGCATGTGCCAGCACACCTGTCTTTTATTATTTTTAATAATTTTTATTTCATGTGCATTGGTGTTTTGCCTGCATGTGTGTCTGTGTAAAGCTCCCCTGAAACTGGAGTTACAGATAGTTGTGAGCTTCCCTGTGGGTCCTGGGAATTGAATCAGGGTCTTCTGGAAAAGCATCTCTCCAGCCCCTATACCTGTCTATTTTAACCTGGGTTCTGAGATGGAACTCAGGCAGGCATTAGAGCTGTCTTTGAGGTGAAGAATTGGATAAGAATTGAATAAATCTTTCAGGCAACGTTAAGAACAAACAACATTGGTTTGGGTCCCTGCTGGGCATTTTATTGAGCAGTTAACAGATTATTTTAACCTCACATAAACCTATGAGGTAGATATTATTCCTCCTGTAGGTGAAGGTGTAAGGCACAGAGATGACCTAATTGCTACACAGTATCAGAGTTGCAGACAAGTATTGTTTACATAGAATGACAGATGTTACAAGAGACAGATTAAATGCAGCATGCAAATTCTGACCTATTTTTTGTGACAGAAAGAAATGTGTGTATTTTTATAAGTGGCATGGTGCCTCACACCTGTAACCCCAGCATTTGGGAGGTATGAAGGATTTCATATCCAAATCTAGCCTGGGCTACGTACATGTCAAGCCCATATACTCCAAAACCAAACCAAACCTAAAGTGTGTGTGTGTGTGTGTGTGTGTGTGTGTGTGTGTGTGTAGTGAAAATATAAGTTTAAAAGGATAAATTACTGATAAGGCATTTCTCATACTTAATGTTGACCTTTTCTCTAAAAGTGAACTGCACTTGTTCAGTAGCAAAGGGGGTTTTAGTGATTAAAAACAAAAGCTTGTTGCAAGCTAAGCTGTTAGAGCTTGTTGTTCCTGTAGCTTACTTAATACTGTGAGAGAAGCGTCTGAGCCAGATAGACTCCTATGTGTAAGACAAGCCTTCTGGGTGAAAGATGTCTTCATCCAGAATTGAAAAGCAGATTGTTAGTGTCTGTCTTCAGATCTGCCCTCAGAAAGCAGAATGATTCTGGATTATGCTTTCAAGTGTTAGGTTACCACTTTTTGCACGGCCTCTCTTACACAGCGGATTACACATCCTTGTTTTTAAAGGAAGGTGTCTTCACTTTGTGTATGATCTGGGATGTAGATTGCTATCTCTTGAAGAAATTGCCCAGCCTTGAAGGGGTCTCTGTAGCCTTGGCTGTTTTGGGACTCTCCATATAGACCAGATTGGCCTAGAACCCACAGAGATCTGCCTGCCTCTGCCTCCTGAGTTCTGGTGTAAAGGTGTCAGTCACCACTGAAGGCTGTCCTGAGAGATTTATTGCGATATGGAAGACTGCCCACTGCTGCTCTAAGCCGTCTAATTTGTGCCTCTAGCCCCTGCTTATCTTTGGTTATCTTTGGTATTTCTGTAATGTTTCTCATTATGTGCTATCACATTTTCTTCCTGCTTTATAAACTGTTGTGAACTCTGAGATAATAAACATAAATTTTGTATAAATTAAAGGTAATTATCTGAGGAGTTATTTAAGTGCATTTTAGTGTAATAACCTAAATTTGGGCGTTCAGTTTGTTTCTCTAGAGGCCTTTGTGTGCATGCTTTCTGGTTCTTAGCTTGATTTCCATAAGAGATATCGTCTGGTATGTTTGTTTCCAGGAGAGTGCCTGTCAGTGCTGGTAGTTCCTGGTAAATATTTGCAAAACTTCCATGCAATAGCAATAGTGATATTGAATAGAGCCAACCTGCCTGCCTGCCTGCCTTCCTTCCTTCCTTCCTTTTTCTAAGGCATCAAAATAATTTAACACGATAGTCATCTAATAACTAGTCACTTCTGTTTGGTTGATGCTAAGGTTATTTGAAGTCTTTCTTTGTGGCTATTATTTTAAGTAATCATGTGCTCATCAGGTCTGATTATATGATGATAATTATTATAGATGTGAATGAAAGTAAACATGTTTCAAATCAAGATTTAGTTAATTTTTTTGAAAAAAAGCAACATACATATTTTGAATTTTTTTTAACTTTGTAGGATGAACTTAACTAAAAGAAAGATTGAACAGTTAGATGGGGCTATGGCTACATCTCAGTGGTAGAGTGCTTGCTCAGCATTCATAAGGCCCTGTGTTCAATCCTAGCCTTGTGTGTATGTGTGTGTGTATATGTGTATGTATATATTTGTATGTATGTGTGTATGTGTATATATGTGTCTGTATGTGTGTTCATGTTTGTGTGTAAGTGTGTATATATGTGTGTGTATATATGTCTGTATGTGTGTATGTGTGTGTAGATATGTGTGTGTGTATATATGTGTGTAGATGTGTGCATAAATAAAAACGTATATTGGCATTTTTATTCTCATACTAAGTATCGCTAAAACTTACTTAAATATTAGTGAAAATGAAGACATGAAAGGACAAATATTTCAAGTCTGCTCATATGAAATACATTAGGCTAGCCAGATTCATCAGGCTAGAGGATGGAACCTGGCCCAAAGACTGTGGGCAATTACTGTTCAGTGGCTTGCAACATTTCAGTGGGAAAATGAAGATGATTTGGGAATGATGGTGATGACCTCATGCAGTGGGAATGTGCTTCATGTACACCTACACATGTTCAGAATGGTAGATTGTGTGGTGTGCATGCTTTATCACAATTAGAACATTCTTAAAAAGCAACATGTAAGCCCTGCAGAGTTTTTTTTTTTTTTAAGTAGGGCCCCAAATAATAGTTAGTGTAGTAGAAATTTTGAAAACAAACCGTACAGTCCCAGCAAGACGTCTCACAAATAGCAGAGGAGTCCCTTCCTGAAGGGCACATTATTGAACATTTGAGTTTACAGAGTGCCCTGTGCTAACTTCCTAAAGAGAGCACAGGGATGGGACGAATCAAATCTTTCCTGATTGCTATTTTATTTGGTTTGAGCTTTGAGACAAGTCTCTCTGTATAGCCCTGGCTAGACTGGGACTTGGCTTTGTCATCAGAAACTCAAGAAATCTGCCTGCTTCTGCCTTCTGAGGCTGGCGTTAAAGACCTGGACCACCACTGCCCAGCTGTCCTGATTGTTTATAATCTGTGTTCCTACCTAAGTGGATTAGAAATGCATCGTTATATTATTTTATTTATTTATTTATTTATTTATTTATTTATTTTTTGGGTATGAGTGCTCTGTCTGCACATAGGCCTGCAGGCCGGAAGAGGGCACCAGATCTCCTGATAGATGGTTGTCAGCCACCATGTGGTTGCTGGGAATTGAACTGAGGACCTCTAGAAGAGCAGCCAGTGCTCTTAACTGCGGAGGCATCTCTCCAGCGTTATTGTTATGTTTATGTGGTTAAAAAAAAGTATCCCCAATGCAGCTATCAGCAGAGAAGAGAAGGGACAGATAACTCCATATGTTACCCTCACTAAACTCCTAGACCAGTGGTTCCCAACCTTCCTAATGCTGTGAGCCTTTAATACAGTGTTGTGGTGACCCCCCCATACATTATTTTTTGTACGTTGCTACTTCATTACTGTAGTTTTGCTGCTGTTGTGAATCGTAATGTAACGATCTGTGTTTTCTGATGGTCTTAGGAGATCCCTGTAAAAGGGTTGTTCGACCCCCAGGTTGAGAACTGCTGCCCTAGATTACTAGGGACCTTGACTTAGACCAAGCCAGGGTTCATGGCTTTGGCATGGAAAAGTCAGTTAGGAAGCAGATTGGAGGTTTATTAATGATATTTCGATACAGGCTTAAGTACAAGGCTTAAGAAAAAGAGGTTGCCCAAAGAAAGAGTTGCACCTGTAATTCTCAAGGGAGAATGGGCGATTCTCGATGCACAGTATATGCCATTCTGGTGGCTTAGACTGCATCGGGAAAGCTTGCTGAGAAACCTTACTTGCCTTCTCTCTGGTTTTGATGAATGGATAAATGAGGCGGCTCTGAACAAGCCTTGGGTGGCGTTAGGTCTGATGCAGTGAAAGCCGGAGCCACAGCATTGCTGAGTCTAGTGCATGTCCTCTTCTGGTGAGAGTTCATGGCCGGGGAAGGGAGAAAGGGCCACAAGTAGTGCTGAGTGCAGCCGCCTCCCCACGTGCCTGGGGCACAGGTTCTGTCCCCACCCACTTTTGGTGCCGAGACTTCCTTTCTCAGAAGCAGCCCGGTGACGCACACCTAGAATCTCAGCACATGAGTGACCGAGGCAGGAGAATCAGGAGACTCAGAAAAGAAAAACGAAAATCTGTAATCTCAGTGTTAGGGTCACAAAAGTTTTGAGAAATTGGGTTGAATTAGCCTGATTTGTTAGACTGTGAGGTCCAGAGATGCTAACAGGGGCACTTTATAAGCAGACTAAGCCCATGGTAGGTGGCCCTTCTTAACTAGAGTGTCAGGTTGATTTGCAGTGTGCAATGCAGAAAGATCCAGGGGCCCCACCCCCACCCTCAGTGTGTGGGAGGAGTTAAAGGGCAGGTGCTTTGTATGCTGGCACAACCTAATATCACATCTGTTTCTGACATTGCATCTGCTTGGGGCAGAACCTCTGAAGCAGGAGCTAAGTCAAAAGGCGTGTGAGCAGCCAAATGCACTAAGGATTCTCTAGCGGAGTAAATGGCTCATGGGTAAGGCTTGCTCTCCTTTGTCTTACTCCATTAGAGCAATCCACTGCTAGCAGCAGACTGGAAGCGGTGAGGGGATGAGAGGGCTCCCCCTATAGGTGATGAGTTGATTAAAAATAAAATTAAATTAAAAGTGAATGTTGCTTTTTTCCTTAGAAAGCTGGGATTGGTTGATTTCAGAAAGTTACTGATTCATAATTACTAAACCTCACTGATACCTAAAGAAATGTGTATATACAGAATTGTACCTGTGCTTCTAACAATTCCACTTAGTGTCCGTGAAACTCCCAGGTAATGCAGCCTCTAGTAGAGAAAGTTTAGGTATAGAACATCTTACTAACTTGAATATCCAAAATTTTTGGTTTTGCTATCTTTAAATCATATTGTTCAACCTGAGAATAATATTAATTTCATTTTTAAAATCATAGTTAAAAACCTGAGATAAATTGGAGTGTATAGGTTTGAGCATTGGTGACCAGATACAGGAACTCTGTGCTTACTTTGACTTACAAAGATGATACGGTGCCGTGAAGGTACTCCAGGTAGCTTGTGGGCTGTACCTGAAAGTCTACTCTTAAGTTTAATGAAATTACACTCAGGCCGGGCATTGGTGGCGCACACCTTTAGTCCCAGCACTCTGTGAGGCAGAGGCAGGCAGATCTCTGTGAGTTTGAGGCCAGCCTGGTTTACAGATCAAGTGTTAGGACAGGCTCCAAAGCAATACAGAGAAACCCTGTCTCAAGAACCAAAAAGCAAAACAAAACACAAAAATTACAGTGAGAAGCTAGAGCTCATTAGGGGAGATTCTCTCCAGGGTCCACTCCTTAGTGAGCAGCTGCTGGGGGAGGGAGGATTCGTGGCCGGCCGGTCTGCTCATGGTGGTGGAAGTTCTTTCTGGCAGGTTTCTCCTGCTCCAGTGGATACCTCACGTCCACACACATGTGGGCAACACTGGTTGATTAGAGGGAATGTGGGTGGGAGGGGGGAGTTGGAGGAGGGGAATAGATGGTGGATATAATCATGTTCAATACTGGGTGTATAGCTCAGCAGTGGGGCGAGATGTGGAAGTTATGGATGGGTCTGAGGCCTAGCTGCTATACCCTGTAAACAAAAGTTCTGTGAGACTTTGTTTTAGGGGTATCTCTATGAATTAGGTAGAAGTATGGTGGCATTAATGATTATTTTTTACTGTAGTCCCAGAGAAGTTTGAGAAGTAGTCATCTAGAGAACCCGTGAGGTAGACAAGGGAGTTAGACACTGTGTGCTAAGCTAGTTAGTGGAGGTCTGACTTGGGCAAGCATCTAAGTATTCTGAGCATCTAATCTCATCGGGAGATTGGGTACAATGTAACATTCCCTTTGTATCTCATCGGGAGATTGGGTACAATGTAACATTCCCTTTGTATCTCATCGGGAGATTGGGTACAATGTAACATTCCCTTTGTATCTCATCGGGAGATTGGGTACAATGTAACATTCCCTTTGTATCTCATCGGGAGATTGGGTACAATGTAACACGCCCTTTGTACCTTTCAGATTGATCATGAGGACCCCAAGTGACAAAGTATAAGGAGTCATTTGTAGTTGTCAAGGATGTTTTCACTAAACAGTGCCTACAAGGTGCTGTGCTGGGTGGACCATTTGCCTGGAAGGACACATGTTGTCCCTGCTTGGCTGAGAGACACATCCTTCCATTACTGTGATGGTGTGCACAGGTGCTGTGTGCATGTAGGAAGATGGAGCCCAGGAGTACGCAGCAGGCTAGAGCTGATTATTCCCCAAGTTAACTGTTCGTTTTCACACAGCACTAGTGCTTCCCAGCTGAGAGCCTCCACGGTTCTGTAGGTCAGTAGTCTGGGACGCCAGAACTGGCTCTGTTTTTCGGCTGTCAAGGTGTTGTCCAGGTTGGCTTCCTAGCTGCCATGTCCATGCGGTTATGATAGAGGTCAGTCAGTGCTTGGAGGTCTTGGTCTCTGCAGGTTGTTGAAGAGTCTCCTGGAGACTGCCAGCAGTTGCTATGTGTGCCTGTAGGCATTTTGCTTTTATTCAGCACAGCACATAGCTCTTTAGCCTTAGTCTCTGTCCTCCAGACCCAGATTTGAAGGACTTAATGTTACTACATTAAACTTATGTAGGTAGTTGCTTTTGTTTTTAATTAAGAGTAGTTCATTTTCAGCTAAAATCATTATTTCAGAATCCCCCTTTCCATCTATGATAACACAGTTGTGAGAGTGTTTCTGGCCGTCCTGGAATTTGCTTTGTAGATCAGGCTGGCCTCAAACTCTACAAGATCCACCTGTTTCTGCCTCCAGAGTGCTGGGGTAAAAGACGGCTCTGCCACCACCACCTGGCTACACTGGTTTTTCTTATACTGAAGGTGAAGCTTCTGGTCAGCTAATAAGAACTTGGCAGGGAATGGAGTATGAATGTGAGCCTGGATAGCACTGCCAGTTCACCTAGCAAACACACACACACACACACACACACACACACACACCACACCACACACCACACACACACACACCACACACACACACACACACACACCACACACACACACCACACACACACACCACACACACACACACACACCACACACACCCCAGATGGAAACCAGGGCCTTTCCTATGTTAGGCAAGTGCTTTTCCATTGAGCTGCCTCCAGGCCTTTAAATTCATCCCTGTCTCTTAAGTGTGAGAGCCCATTAAAGATCTGTGCCCCAGGAGACCACCTCTTCTCATGGGATTCCTCTCGAAGCTCCAGAGAAGGTTAGGGAGCCATTAGGCTGAATGTTGCCAGGTGCTATCCTGCTCTTCTCGGCACGGTGTTTCAGAGCTAGGACATCATCAGACTTACATACTTAAGTCACTTTTTAATGCCTGCCCACAGTTGATGAGGACTGATTAGACTTAGGGGGCCGAGATGTGCGGGTGACTTTGAAATTCACATTGAGGGTTATTTTCAAGCTAGTAAAGGTCTATGCAGGGTGTCCTTTGCTGGCATCTGGGTGTTTGGAGAGCTGAATTAATAACCCAGAGATTTCCTAGGCATTGTGGAATCACAAAGGGAATTGGTTGGTCTAGAACATTCCCTCTCATCAGTAGTTTCTCATTGCCCTTCTAACATTGCACCCTGTCCAGCAGGGTGCTCTCTCTCTGGCGTCAGTCTTTGGAGCTTGCTTTGAAAACTGGCTCTAGTCTAAGAAGGGTACAGCTGTGTACTGCTGTGCCCCACATTTTACATGGCTGTGGAGTACCAGAAACTCAGGCTTCATGCCTGTACAGAAAGCACTTGCCCAGTATTCAGTTCCCTCAACTTTGATGAAAGCTGTCTGTGGAGTAAACAGGCTTTAGTGGCTACCCCCCCCCCAAAATCACAACACAGACTTTTGGTTATGTGTATATGTTAAGCCATTGCTAAAGATTTATGCCGCGTTCACCTATTTGCCTGTTTAAAATTTTAAATCCTATCTGGTTCATCTTGTTTTGTCTTGGGTGGTAGAGGACATCTTATCCTTTAATGTGACTTGCACATAGCTGGTTTTAGTGGGTCCTGTGCTGATTTGAAGGTCATTTGTAGAAGGAGCACATGTTAGAATTCTTTGTTGTAAGTAACAGAATTCAGTCGGGGCAGGAAGGAAGGAAAGGAATTTGTTAAGGAATCTTTGGAGGGCTCTGTAGCCGGGGCTGATGACTACATCCTGGACTCTTAAAAGTGTTCAGGTGCTCACACCTGGCACCAGCAGGGCTCCTCCCAACTCCACTGTGCTCCCTCTGCCCTTTGTTTCCAGCTCTCTGTTCCTGTGCTTCCCAAAGGGCGACCTTTACCTTTGAAAGTCTATTTCCTTAGGTGTGACTCAGTCCCACGTGGGTGTGTCTGACTGGCAGATCTCAAGTTGCCTATTGCAGATAAACGGAGGACTGGGGTAGTAAGTTTTTAAGGTTGAACTTAGGCTGTATAAGAGCTGTTTATTGAAGAAAGTTATTGAGCTTATGTACACAGGTGTCCTTGCCATTTAAACTCACTCTGCATTCTGCCTTTGACATAAACATCCTTTCCATTCAGAGGCTAACATTTGTATCTTTCCCAGAGTGGATGGCCAGTTGTTTCTACACTGTTTACTGACCATGTGCCCTGATGTGAAGTTTAGCTTACATCTGTTTGTTTGTGTAGTGTGTGTAGTGTTTGTATGTGTGTGCTCATGACCCAGCTCCACCCTGGTCATAGCAGTGCGCTGGCACATAGGTTAGCGTTCCATTTGCCCGCTTGTTGTGTGGAGTTCAGGGGTGTTATTTTGTTACAAGTACAAAGGAGTGGTCATGTTTTGCTTTTACACTTTCAGGGCTGTTTCTTTGCTCACATTAGACTTAAGATGCCAGGATTAGTATTTGGGCTCTTTGTTCTGTATTGAAGATTCAAGTAGTTCTGTTGTTCTTAGCGTCTGAATGTCCAGCTGTGCTTACATGTAGATCCAAAGATAGGCTTTTGACTAGGGAGGTGGGACATAGCATTTACCTGTAAAGTTCATAGTACTGAATGATTCAGGGACTTTAAAGTTGAAATTGACAAAATTGGTTTTAGTTTTTTTTAATTTTTTGATTGATTGATTGATTTAATATAGTGTTCTGACTGCACATGTGCCTGCAGGCCAGCAGAGGGCACTATGTCTTATTACAGGTGGTTGTGAGCCACCATGTGGCTACTGAGAATTGAATTTAGGACCTCTGGAAGAGCAGTCAGTGCTCTTAATCTCTAAGCCATCTCTCCAGTCCTGGTTTTAGTTTTTCAAGACAGGCTTTTTCTGTACCCTTGGCTGTCTTGGAACTCCCTCTGTAGACCAGGCTGGCTTCAGAGTCACAGAGATCCACCTTCTTGCCTCTGCCTCCCGAATGCTGGGATTAAAGGCGTGTGCATCTGGCTCAACCTTTTTGTTTTGTTTTTGACAAACTTAAATTTTTTGAATCATTTTGATTTACAGAAAAGTGGCAACCATAGTACCGTTTTCATATACTCTTTCTCCCAATATTATCCTAAATATAGTCACAGTCTTATGATATATATATATATATGTGTGTGTGTGTGTATATATATATATATATATACATATATATATAATTGATTGTCAGGTCAAGGACCTAGTGGGTAGCTGTGTAATTATTATTTCCTGCTTTTTTTATATGTCCCTTTCCTTCCTTTGAGTTCCTGGGCATGAAGTAAGAAAAGAACCGCTCAAAAATAATGTACTTAAAAAAATAAAAGAAACAGAGTAAAAAAAATATAATAAGCCAATATGAGAAAAGGAAATTGTACTAGTCAGTGCCTCTTCTAATTTGTACAATGATTTTTTAAATGTAGGCTTCCTCCAACTCTGCAACACCAACAAGGATTAGAAGCAGGACATCGTCATTTACAGACCAGCTTGATGACGTGACACCCAACAGAGAGGTTAGTGTGGCATTCTCAAACACTTGTCATAGGAAGTTAAACTGTAATGCTGATGATGGGGATAATATGGGAAATAATTTTCACAAGTCGGTTATTTAATTCCTTGGTATTATATTTATTAATAACTCAACTTATCTTTTTCTTTTTAAAAATACAAGTAGCAGTTAACTCTTGTAAACTGTTATAGAAAAGTAATTTGAGGATAAGTATGTTTATTTAATTTTGGAGCGGTTAGAATAATTCAGTAATGTTTTGTTCAAATATGGGGGAAAGCCCTATATTTTCAAGCTGGTGGCTAGAAACTGAAAAGTAACAACCAATTCCATACAACTAGATTGTTTTTGTTCCTTTTTTCCTGTGAAGTATAACAAATATAGCAAGATCTTAGAGGGATTGGAGAAATGGCTCAGTCAGGAGCATTTGCTGCTCTTACACAGGACCTAGATTCATTTCCAAGCAACCACATGGGGATGCATACTGCCTACAGCTCCAGTTCTGGGGGCTCTGAGTCCCTAGGAGGCACTACCTGAGCGTGATAAATCTGCCACATCTGTAGTTACAGTCAGTTGTGGGTATGTGATCCCAAGTGCTGGGATCAAAGAGGTGAGCTCTGTTACGCTTCACTCCTGTGTAGGCCAGTGTGGTCTAGAACTCAGAGAGATCCATCTATCCATCTGTCTCCTGAGTTCTGGGATTAAAGGTGTGTATCACCACTGCCTGACCGCTATAGCTTGTGGCTGACTTTCTGAACCCTCCAGCAAGCTTTATTAAACCATAAATAATATATCACCACAAGGAAAAATGAGTGACTTCAGAAAAAATAATGACTACCCCACGGTAGAAAGACACAGCTGTAGAAGGGATGGCATGCATGACATTCACAGGATAGGTGGAATCCTTCAGGGTAGCCTGAAGGCTTCAGATGGTTGACATGAATGCCTGGGCACATCACTCCACTCAGTGTTGGTGGGCCCCGCCTTTTGGGATTTTGGTCACCATTTCTCTGTGATGGTGTCACACTTGGGTGGTGCTTTCTTAAAACCTTACATGTCACTTCCTTTTAAACTTGTATTATTATTATTATTATTATTATTATTATTATTATTATTATTTTTACTTGCATGGGTAATAATGTTTCTGCTTTAAAAAATTAATTTGGAAGCCTAAGAGAAGTGAATCTGTATAGCTTTCAACTTACAGTTACCATTTATTCAAAGAATGGCCTTTCTGAGAGCCCCAGAGTCAGATTTTCAGTAAGTTTGGATGGGATTCTTGGAGCCAGGCAAGCATTTAGGATAATTTAATATATAATTGGTAATAACATTTAGAATTTAGTATAGGAAGTTCTTGGATTCCATCCCAGGAGCTCTAGTCATCATTATTACAAAAAGCTTTTAAAAAGAATCTATACCCTGGGTTTGGGAGAAGGCTCAGCTGGCAAAATGCTTGTTGTACAAGCATGAAGACTCCAATTTGGATCCCCAGAGCCCATGTAAGAAGCCAGGTGTGATGGTGTGTGTATGTAATTCCTGGCTGGGGGAGCAAAGGCTGGAGGACCTGGAGCTGGCTGGCTGGCTGGCTGGCCACTCTTGCAAGATTGGTTAGTTTTAGTTTCAGTGAGAGAGAGTAAGGTTGACCAGGCTGGAGAGGTGGCTCAGTGGTTAGAGCACTGGCTGCTCTTGGGGAGGACCTGACTACGGTTGCCAACACCTCCCTAGGAACTCACAACTGTCATTAACTCCAGTTCCAGGGGACCTGACACCCTCACACAGATATACATGCAGGCAAAACACACACATAAAGATAAATAAATATTAAAAAAGAGAAGAAAGGTTGAGAGAAATGGAGGGAGGCACTCAGCGTGAATCTCTGTCCTCACATTGACCCACATGCTTACATGCATGCATACACCAAAGTGCACATGCATCATTTTAAAAGTTGTTTAATTTTATTTTTTCTTAGTCTGGCATAGTGATACCTAACTAATCCAGTTAGTGGGGAACAAGAGTCAATATTTCAAGGTCACCCTTGCTACATAATAAATAAGCTTGAGGGCAGCTATGTGAGGGCCTGTTTTTTTTTTTTTTTTTTTTTTTTTTTTTGTTTTGTTTTGTTTTGTTGTTCTCATCCAAGACAGGGTTTCTCTGTAGCCTTGGCTGTCCTGGAACTTGTTCTGTAGTCCAAGCTGGCCTGGAACTCACAGTGATCCGCCTGCCTCTGCCTTCTGAGTGCTGGGATGAAAGGCGTGTGTCACCAATGCCCGCTAATGTTTTTAAACTTTTGCACATGCTCATTTTCAGACATGTCCTTTACAGGATATATAATTTATTGTATATTAGGTACTACATTATATAGTTTCTGTTTTGGTATAACACTTCTGGAAGAAAAAGAAAGCACAAAAGAATATGCATCCAAAGAACTAATATTAATAGATTTTGTTTAGTTTAGATGTTTTTTTATGTGTGTGCTTTTTTCGGGGGGGGGGGGGAGGATTTGAGACATGGTTTCTTTCTGTAGCCCTCTGTCACCTGAGTGCTAGGGTTAAGGTGTGTGCCACCACCGCTTGGCTCTTGTGTATATACTTTTGATAAAGGTAATTTTGCATATAAGTATGGATGAAGGCTTTGTGTGTGTTTTATTATTTGTATATGGCAGTGCTGTCTTTTTAAGTCTCTAAAGAAGTCTTCTTAGGCGCTCACTTCGGCAGCTTATACTAAACTGGAACGGTACACAGGAGACTGGCATGGCCCCTGCGCAAGGATGACACGCGAATTCTTGAGGCGTTCCTTATTACCAAAAAAGAAAAGGAAAAAAAAAAAAAAAAAGAATACATCTTAGTATTTATAGAAGTTATGCCAAAGTTTTGTGTTGTTTACATTTATCTTAAGCCCACTTTACTGAGATAAGATTAACATGAAAGTTTTCTGTTTTCCGTGTATGTAAGTCAGTGAGTTGAGGATGAGTGTAGATTTGTGAAGTTACCATTGTTGGGGCTATAGCTCTACCCTATACCCATCACCCCCTGAAGTTTCCTCCTGTCATGATTTTGCTGCCGCCGAGGAGAAGGATGGTGTCTGGTAAGAAGAGCTAACGTAACGTCTAAGATGTAAGCCTGCTAGAAGAGTTTAAGTACACAGTCTGCTAGTTCTGAGTCTTCATTGCTTGTCACCAATATTTTGCACTTTTGTGGGTTTTTTTTTTCATATTGGAATACCACATTGCCAGATATACTGGGTACTATGATGCCTGCTGCAGACAGACATCCGTGTGCCAGTTAGCAAGTGGCTTCCAAGTTGGCCTTTGAAATCCTAAACTAATTAGTTCATCCTATTCGTGATCTTTCCCAGCAACTTACTGTTTCTTTTTTGGTAGACGGGGTGATCATCATGAGAGTGGCTGTAGTGGTATGAACGTTGTAGTGTAGTGCTGTGAGAACTTTCTGGAACATGCCATGATTTGTATTTATCATTTGTCTTGTTTTTATGCCTCTGCTTATTACACCGACTGAGACAGGTACTAGCCGGGATGGTAGCAGAACCTGCCTTTCTCTCTGAGTATACTATCTTTGCTTTGGATTCCTCCAAACAGCCTAAAACACAGATTGGCAGTGTGGTGAGTCCTTCCACCGCTTTTTGCATTCCCTTGTGGGGAAGCAAAACATTCGGGTAGTTGTAGCAGCAAGTCTCATGCGGTTTACCCCTTGCCTTTCCTCATAGTGACTTCAGTGTCGTGTTGCTAACCCTGCTCTAAACCTCCAAGAACAAGTTCCTGGGTCTGGCTGCTAGTTGCTTCCTGGGAACTCTAACAGCGTCGCAGTAACATCCCCCCTTCCCACTAATGTAGCGAAGGCGACCTTCACTTGTTAGAACTAGCGCTCATGTTTTATCCCTTGGAAATGTTTGCTTATATCAAAAAAGCCAGTGTGTGTGATTAGAAGTCTGTTTTACTGTTAGGAAGAAGCCACGAATGTTTGAAACGAGACTTGACTTTTTAAGGGAGCTCATGCTTTCATTGTGTAAGTCAATAATTAACAACATTGCATAGTTAGGTGGATTCTGTTACAGCATGTTCATGTCTTTATTTTGAAACGACAGTTAAGAGTAAGTTCATTGTGTTTTGTAATGACTAGTTCTTGAGTATGAAAGGAAATAGCTGTCTCATTTTTTTAAAAAATAAATTAATTCACTTAATTTTAACTTTATATGTGACTTATTTTGGGAAAGTAGACATTTTTCTATTTGGAGTAGCTGGTAAATTGATGATTTAATAAACTAAAATGTAGCAGTGTTTACTTCCTAAGGATAGCCTTTGATGTTCCCTTGGAGGATGGCTGAACTAACTGGGTTTGTAGTTTTTCTAAGTGTTGAGAATTAGTTTAACGCGGTAGAAACAGAACATTTGCTCTTAAACCAGGTGGCCAGTGAAGGCTTCTTGTGCACAAGGACTCTAAGCTTGGGTCTAGAGAAGAGAGCTCTAAGGTAAAGAGGGGCTGTCAAGGGACATTTGGAAAACTGCTTTCGCTCTGGCTCTGGCTGCAAGCAGCGCTTACTATTTATAAAGATATTTGGGGCCGAGTCAGGAGTCCCAGCTACATCATAGACTTACCAGTTTAAAAAAAAAAAAAAAGCATGCTATATTCTACATATAGGAGTAATAGAAACTTAAAAGGTATACCTGTCATGAATACAGTGTATAAAATAATTTCTTTTCCTATTCTGTTGTCAAATATGCTGTAAGGTAAAAGTGAGTGCTTTAAATTATGTAAAAATAAACTTAAGTAGACTAAAAAACTAATTTATATATATTTTGTATGTTCATGATTAAAAACATCTGCACGAGACAAAGGGAAACTACAGAATAGTTGTTTGGTATCATAATAAAAACTTAGTGTGGGTTAATTACAAGTTTATCAAGTGTTGAGTTTTCCGTAATTTAGTTTTTTCTTCTTCTCCTTCTTCAAGGTTTTTATTTATTGGGTCAAGGCAGGGTCTCATTATCATTAGCCCTGGCTGTCCTGGAACTTGCTATGTAGACCATGCTGGCCTTGAACTCACAGAGATCTACCTGCTTTCCAGATGCCAGCATCAAAAGCATCTGCCAACTTCCAGGGTTTAACTTGGTTAAAAACAACTGTATCCTTAGTGCTCAGTAGTAAAAAAAAAAAAAAAAAAAAAAAAAAAAAAATGGTTATAGAAAGATTGAAACACATGTAATTAGAGAAGATTGTAGAAAAAAGTAGAAAGAATATATTTGAATACAAATCTGGCAGAGAAGCTGTAGGAAAATTTACCTGTTGTTCAAGAATTGCCCCAGTTGGTGACCCTGGCCATCAGCATAGGGTGACTGAGTTCTTCTGCTTCTCTGGGACAAAGACGTTGAGAGTTCCTCTGTGAAGGAAGTGCCCAGGCAAGGGTTTAACAGTCATTCACTGGGTGCTTACTCTTAGGCAAAATGTCAGATACTGGGTGCCAGGATGGGAATATTGGTGTGCCCTGCCCTCTGAGAGCTAATGGGTTAATGTGGAGACAAAGATGTCTATGTGTATGTTTACACAAAAAGAATCCAAGTCTTGTAGAAGAAAATAAGCTGCATATAGAATGCGTTGTTGGGTCTGCAGATGAGCCAGATGGGCTTCACAAAGCAGGGATTGCAGAAGCTGAAAACAGAACAAGGCAGAAACAGATAGTGGCAGAAACCTCAAGCTTTGCTTCCAGAGAGCCCTGATCTAGACTCACACAGTCTACCAGGCCAGTATGCTCTCAGGTGTGTACTATACCTGCCTGGCTGTGTGATACGGGGTTTACCTTTAGACGTATTTTCAGAGCTAGTCATGCACGTTCATTCATGCCTGTAATCTCAGCACTCAAGGCGAAGGAAGGGAAATGAAGAGTTCAAGGCCAGCCTCGGCAATGTAGATAATTTAAGACTTTAGACTACGTAAGACCCCGTCTCAAACAAACAAGTGCAAAGAGAAGAGAGCTTTAAGAATGGTTTAGGTGCTGTGTGCTGAGCTTGGTTGCTGGTGTTTAAGTAGCCGGGGAGTTTTCTCACATGGACCACAGTTGTGTGTCAGCTCATTGCCTTCACGAAGAGTACGGACCTTGCTTTCCCTCTGTCCCCTGACCTACCGCACAGAGCCCTTTGAGACCTTTCTTCATGATTTAAAGTGTACTCCTGACCGTACGTACACCATTATGATGTTATGTAGATGACGTGTCCCATGCAGTTACCGTGTAATTGAAGTGGCCGTGATCAGGAAGGTTGGGGAATTCCTATGCTGTCCCAGCCATTTTTCCTATGTACCTTTAAAAAACACCTCTCAGACTGGCAAACATTAAGAACATATTTTGGAGGTGAGAGAAGGTGCTTGAAAGGTTTAACTCAGGAAAAATGGAGGCATATTATAAATAGTAACAGTGTGAATATTCCCCCTTACCACATGTCCGTTTCCCACTGTTAACAATATAAGCTCATATTCGTCCTTTGGTATGTTGCTGCATGTTCTCACACTTCCGTGGCCACACTGTTTTCCACCCCCTGTAGGTATGTATCTCCAGGAAGTTAAACCCTAAAGCTAGGGTGGTGCACATGTGTAACCCGGGATTGAAAAACAGGCGGAGCCTAGGCAACTTAACAAGAATGCCAAGGAAATCCTCCATGTGTACATATTTTGCTTTCTTTCCTGAAAAATAAGGCTAAATTATATGACACAATAAGTTTGTAATACCCAATGACTACTTTGTTATTAGTAAATACCTCATGTCCCTTGAGAAACTGGAGAATACTTTTGACAAGCTACCCGTCGTCTCTCCTTTGATCTTTCCTTGGGTTAGCTGTAGAGGAAGAGGAAGTGTAGCATGGAGTTGCTGGGCCCCTGGGACATTGACCAGTGCTGTATGGGGTGCCATGCTGTTGTGTACAGCAAGGCGGTGGTTTTCCTATGGCTGCTCTGTAGTGGTGGTGGAGCGTGGAGGCTGTGCACTGTACATGCTTACAGAATTCTGAGTCTCGGAGTCCTGAGCTGCCCAGTGGCTCTTCCTGGGAGCACTGGGCTCACCAACAGTACCTGCGGAAGAAGTTTCCAGTAGAACATTTCCCGAAAACGTTTGCACTTGCCTCATTTACATTGTTGGCGTAGAATGAATGAGGCATTTCAGTTTCCTATTACCACGTTTTTTTAAAAAATAGCTTTGCCCAAATAATTTTAATTTGAATGTAATTTTACTGTGGGGAGCAGGCGATATGACTTCCTTTTGGATAGTTTTCTGTTGGAGTGAGCTGTGCTGACTGAGTCCCTCTTGTTGGGCTTTGTCATGGGGACAAAACTAGGAGCATAACGGGAAGAGGTTAGCTTGAAACAAAAGTTCTACAAACTAGATGATTTAGTTTCATGTTATACAGCAAAGCGATTTTTCTAAAACACTTAACCACACTACTTTTGCTTGCATGAAAATCTTCTAATAAACAATTACTAATTTTGTTCAACAGAGAAAAGTGTCTACTAGGTCTTCCTTAGTATTTTGTTTTCAAACTTTAGTTTTCTGTTCTTTTTTTTTTTTTTTTTTTTTTTTTTTTAATAATGTTCTTTCTTGTTCTTAGAATGCATCAGCACAAGCAACAAAATCTCCAGATGGTGTTAATAGAAGCGAAGCATCCCCTCCTCAGGTTGGTTACTAATTTATTTAAAGATGCGAGTCCTTTCAGATTGCTGGCCCGTTTGTCCTTACTGCTACGGGACTGGAAGGGGACGCCACACGGCAGCTTTGCCGACAGAGTGGCTCATCAGGCAAAGGTGCTTGCCAGGAGGCCTGAAGACCTGAGTTTGACTCCCGGGACCCCACTGCAGGGGGGCCTGACTCACAAGTCGTTCTCTGACTTATGTGCTCTATTTCCTGATATGTACAAATAAATTAATAGCTAGAATAAAAGTTAAAAAATCCCCTAGGCCCAGAAATAATTAGTGAGCGCCTCTGGCCCCTTCTGCCCCTTCTCTCCTCTGCAGAGGTTAGCGCCATTCTTGGTTCTAGCACTGCAAGTTCATTTTATTATTCTGACCTTTATAAAAGTGTCTGGTCTCCTGCCCGCCTGTCTCCTCCTCCCTCCTCCCTCCCCTCCAGTTCTTTAGGTGGTTCTCAACCTGTGGATGGAAGCCCCTGGTGGGTGGGTGGGGTGGGTGAGGGGCTGGGAGTGGTGGGTGTGGTGAATGACCCTTCCTTTCACAGGGGTCACATCAGACATCCTACATATCAGATGTTTACATTCGGGTTCATAAGCTGTAACTCCAGGAGATCCAACACCCTCACACAGACACACGTGGGGGGAAATAATAAAATGAATCATTAAAAGCATAATTCATAACAGTAACACCATTACAATTAGGAAGTAGTGGTGAAATAATTTTATGGTTGGGGTCACCACAGCACGGGGAACTGTATGAAAGGCTCACAGCAGTGGGAACGTTGAGGACCACTGATCTAGACAGTTTCATATCTCACCTTGACTGGTCTAAAGCTTTCTGTGTAAGGCAGGCTGGCTTCACGCATGCAGTAGCCTCTGCCTCTGGAGAACTGAAGTTACAATATGAGCCACCCTGCCCAGCTAGCTAGCCTGGCTGCTTTTGTTTCATACTCCTCCACGACATGGATCTGTGTTGTTGCTGTGATTCCAAACCGTTTCCATTGCTTTCTGGTATCCCAGAGGTGAACAGGATTGCTGGCTGCTATTCCACTGGTGAACAAGGAAGGCAGTTATGACGACATTCTGTAAAATAGGCTAATTTGATGTAGGGCCATTTTGGTTGTGTCTTTTGTTGGCCATACTTACACATTCCTGTTGGTGCATGTGTAGGAATGGAATTGCTGGGTCAAAGCGTGACTGTTCAGCCTCGGGTCTTCACGGATTGCTTCACATCCCCACGCTGTGTGCCACCACCGTAGTTCCAACTAACCATTTCCCGGGCTGGGTGGGGTCGGGGTCAGGAGGTGGTTTGCACCTTCATGGGTTTAAATTTGCATTTGAGAAGCTGAACATTTTAGTCTGGTTGTGTTCTTACACTCAAACCCTGGCTGTGGTAGGAAGGAAGAAGGGAAGGTTGGATTGTAGCACAATAAATAAAAGACCCAGAGACTGATTGATATTGGGGTCCAAGCTTTCTGAAGATCGGAGAAGCAAAGCAGCCAGACCCTAGGTCTTACCTCTCCCTCAGCTCACACCAAAGGGGTGATCCTCAGAGTGTTCCCAACTTCACTGCTCCTCAGATTCACTCAGACTGCTCTGCTGTCCGCAAGGGGCTAGAGACTAATTCTCCACATGAGACCCTTTGCTTTTATACCTCCCTAGTGCTGGGATGCAAGGTGTGTGATCCCTAGTGCTGAGATCATCTTTGTGTGAGCAGTTGAAGACTGATCAGTCTTGTGTAGATCTGGGTGGCCTTGAACTCACTGAGATCCGTCTGTTTCTTAATCCTGAGGCCTGGGATTAAAGGTGTGTACCACCACCACCACCACCGCCACCACCACCTGATCTCTGCAGCTTGAGGCTGGCTTTGCTTTCTGAATCCTCAGGCAAGCTTTAATAAATCATAAATAATATATCACCACATTGGATGTCATGTGAAAGTTGTACCTGCTGTAGCAGAGCCTAAGTTGTTAAGACACGCCCACACAATGGAAAGGCTGCTGCTGGCTTCATCTTCTATAGGTAGAGACAGGCAGAAAGAGGTTGTGGCACTTCTTCCAAGCCACTACCTACTGTGGCAGAGCTAAGTCAGGCCCCATAGCAAATGCCCTTGGTTCTTGTAACCAGAAGAAAGAGTACATGCTCTGCCAGCGCTCCATCCACCGTGCCGGTGAGTCTCTTATTTCTGCCTTTGCTTCTGTTTGACGCTGTGTCTCTTAGTCTTCCGTCTCTTCATGCTGATTGTTGCTGCCTGTTGTATTAACTCTCTCCGTCTTTACTGTAGTTGTACAGAGTAGACGGCAACATTGTCATCGTCATCATCATCATCATCGTGGTCTCCATCCCCATCTTACAGAGGAGGAGACAGGACTGTTGGGCTTAGTGACTTGCTGCAGGTCCTGTAGGACAACAAAAAAGTTGGGACATAAGCTTTGGTGACACCGACTCTAGCACTGAAGGGACGAGTCACACTCTCTTACACACTGTGGTCCTCCCACCTCCAAAACACACCGAGAGTTACCTGAAACCCCAGCTGTTCTTAGCGTTTCTTCCCATGTGCTTCGTCTGTCTGTCCTAGGGTCTTCCGTAAGGAGGTTGTGTGCTAGGAACTGAAGACGACTGGTAATGGGATTGCTATCAAAAGCAGTTCCTGAAGACTGTTGACAGGAAGTGTTCCTTCTCTTCCTCCTAACCCTGCCTCTGTCACGAGGGTGAAACTCGTCCCTTACGAGAACAAACTAGAAAGTGCAGAATGATGTAACACAAACACTAAATCCATCCAAACTTTTACCACACGAAGCCAGTTTATCTCTGCATGTGTCTGTCCTTTGTGACATGTTCTGATGGCACCTGTGAAAATATACATAGAAATGAAAACTATTCTTAAACAAGTCAAAATGAGCTCGTGATATGCATTCATTCTGCTTTCTTTTCTTTTTCTTTCTTCTCTCTCTCTCTCTCTCTCTCTCTCTCTCTCTCTCTCTCTCTCTCTCTCTGTCTCTCTCTCTTTGATGGAGTGTTTCAAGCTCTGTGTAGCCCTGGCCATTCTTGAACTTGATCTATAAGCCAAGCTGGCCTCTAACTCAGATCCACCTGCCTCTGCCTCCCAAGTGTTTCAGGTAAAGGTGTGTGCCACCACCACCCAGCTGTACACTGCTTTCTAGCTTGATCTTTATTTATTTACTTTATAATTATGTGTATGTATATGTGGGTCAGGGGATAGTCACGTGGGTACAGGCGTTTGAGGAGGCGTCAGATTCCCTGAAGCTGGACTCACACAGGTGCCTATGAGTCATCTGCCATGGGTGCTGGGAACAGAACTCAGGGCCTCTGGAAGGGCAGCGCATGCTCTTAACCGCGGAACCATCTCTGCAGCCCCTGCAGCCTTGTCTGCTAGTAGTGCCTTGTGGACTTCTGTGCGGTGGACATTGGGTGGTTTCCAGGTTATACATACTACTAGTACAGACAGCCTGAGTTGGTGGCAGGGGGTCCCAGCAGAGATGTGTCACAGGTCCCCCACTCCCCATCCAAGGAGAGGTGGCTCACCAGAGCATTACCTTCTTCCTCAGCCCATTGTCCTTTTTGGTGAAAAGAATGTTCCGTGAAGACTCACCAGGTCAAACTGACTTGAATTGAGCTCCTCACCTCGCACTTCACCCAGGTTCCCACACTTTGGGCGGGTAGATGAGACATTACAGCCCCTGTGGGGTGGGGTCAGCATGCTAAACATGCTTCCTTTTGTTCAGATGTGCAGACTAGAGGACAGTGACTTAGTGACGGCTTGCGCTGCTAGATGACAGGCAGGAGAGTTAGGACTCCAGACATTTTACAGAAACTGGCCAGCATCTTTCATTTTCAGAAGTCAGTGTTTTGTGTCACTTATCTGGGATGCAAGTTGAACTTGTTAGAGCTTTTACTAGACCACACTGGTAACCGAGTAGTAGATGTCTGCGTGTGTATTTTAACTCTTGCTCTGCTGGGCTCTGCTTACAGACAGGCGACACACAGACCTTTGCGCAGAAGCTCCAGCTCCGAGTGCCTTCGGTGGAGTCTCTGTTTCGCAGTCCCATAAAGGAGTCTCTGTTCTGGTCTTCTAAAGAGTCTTTGGTGCGAACATCTTCCAGAGAGTCCCTGAGCCAGCTCGACCTGGACTGTCCCACTGCCACCTTTGACCCACCTTCCGACATGGAGAGCGAGGCTGAAGAGGCACCAGGGAGCTCAGATGGCCTCAGCAGGGACCAGCTGCTTCAGCGGTTGCGAAGAATGGAACGAAGCTTAAGTAGTTACCGAGGGAAATACTCAGAGGTAGGAGCAGGCCTTGGTTCGTGCGGTCCCCTTCGGCTTGGTCTCCTATTCCTGGTTACTGGGGGCAGGTAGTTGGTGGCGGGACCTAGGTACTTTTGGCAGACTCTGCCATTTTGGAGATTATTGTGTGTAGCCTGGGTTTCCCATTCTCTGCAGAGTCTGTGGACACCCAGGGCAGAGGTCATTCTGTTTCTTTTCTCTGTCCCCATGTTACGCATCTCTGACGAAAGTAGCTTCAAAATGACCTAACAGCATCGGTTTAGCTCAGTAGTTCTCAACCTGTGAGTCTAGGCCCCTTGGGGGTCAAATGACTCTTTCACAGGGGTTGCATATCAGATGTTTACATTACAGTTCATAACAGTAGCAAAGTGACAGTTATGAAGTAGCAACGAAATAATTTTATGGTTGGGAATCACCATAACATGAGGAACCATATCAAAGGGTCTCAGCATTAGGAAGGCTGAGAACCACTGTTAGTTCTGATGATCACACTGTAGTCTGATGATCGCAAAGATTTGGCTCATTCTCATTGTACCAGTAATTAAATTTAAACTCTTTGTTATGTATTGTGTATTTGTATGTGCATGCATGAATGCAGGGCATAGCACATGGGAGGAGAGGTTATAGACAGTCTTATGGGAGTTGGTTCTCTCGTTCTGCCATAGAGATCCTAGAGATTGAACTCAGGCAGTCAATACCCTGGGCCACAAATGCCTTTTCTCACTGAGCCATCTTGCCAAGCTCAGGCTCAGTTTTTAACTTTTGAACATTTAAAGTTTTAGTTAACATTTGCTTGCTCATTTATTTATTTATTTATTTATTTATTTATTTATTTATTTATTTATTTATGTTTGTTTGTTTGTTTTCCGAGACAGTGTAGCCCTAGCTGTCCTGGAACTCGCTCTGTAGACCAGGCTGGCCTCGAACTCACAGAATCTACCTGTCTCTGCCTCCCTTTCCTCCTCCCCTCCTCCCCCCTCCCCTCCCCTCTCCTCCCCTGTCCTCCCCTCCCCTCCCCTTTTTAGTACCTCAGGAACAAAACCTGTACATTTACTCTCTCAGCCCCTCCCTGTCTGTCAAATGCAGTGCAGACCCTCTGCTTCAGGAAAGCCTTTGCTGCCCTTGGTTCACGTTTATCCTGTTCAGTGTGCAGCATTTTAATTGGACATGGCTACTAAGTCAATGTTACATTCAATTTTCCATGAATGGTAAACTTAAGGGTTTGGGTGTAGCTAGTTTACTATCCACCCTGCCAAATCTAAAATGAAATGCTGGCAAAATAGAATGGAATTTTGTGGACCCTAGAAATGTACATTTCTGAAGCCAGGTATCTCTTTTCGTAGTTATGTGTGGAACTAGGTAATTTTTTCCTTCAAAAATTTTAAACTATTAGTTTTTTTTATTTCTACCTATGTTAATAATGATCTTAAATCTTTTTGTTTATCTTTATGCTACTTTTATAAATTTATCTGTGGTTTTATGTCTGAAGCTGGGGCAGCAGTATAGCTAGCATTTAAGTATGCCAGATACTGTTTACATTTATAATGGCATTTAATTTTGTACACCCTTATGAGCAAATGTGAGTTTGCTCAGTTTTGTAGAAAAGGGTTTAGGGATGCATAGAGATTAACTACCTTGCTTAAGGCCACATAGGGTAGCAGTTGATAGATTCTATGTTTGGTTCTCAGTCACTCTGGCTGCTCTCCCCTTCTAGGCTGTCTTAGAGTAAAGCAGCTTTGCAGGCATAGAGCCCTCATAGACCTTGCCTCTCTCTCTCTCTCTCTCTCTCTCTCTCTCTCTCTCTCTCTCTCTCTCTCTCTCTCTCTCTCTGCTTTTCCTTGCTGCCGCAGGTATCCAGGAAGTAGTAGAGCTGTAAGTGACATCTAGCCCTGGGCTGCTCTTCCTCCCTCTCCACCTCTGTCCTGAGTACAAGCTTTCCAGTCTGGAGTTAAGAAGGGGTCCCCCCAGTTCTTAGGTCTGCTCCTGGACTCACTTCTGCATCACAGACAGCCTCCTGACTCAGACATCAGCAGTGACATTTAGGGGCACACATCATGTTTCCAGGGAAAACGGAGACTCTTGCAGACCGTCATGCTTCCCTACAGCTGCTCTGAGCTGGACAGAGGCCCCTGGCTCTGCTAGCGCAGGCCCCAGCTGTGCTTTGAATGCAGCTGTCAGTGTGTAAAACTGCAGGGTTAAAACAGCGTTATTGCATTGCTTCATGGAGCTGTGCTTGGGCTCCTGGCTTCATTTGCTAGTTATGCATTTCTTTCCTCTGACATTTTTATTATTTTGTTTGATAATAACCAGGAGAGCTTTTAAAACAGATTCCTGTCCCTCTACTGTGTCCCTCACTTCTCAGTGAGTTAATTTTGGGTTAGGCCCTGGAATTTGTTTCCAGAAGATACTTGCACAATGCTGTTTGTTGCAGATGTACTTAGTCCTGGACTACAATTGGGTAGCCTTCCACCTTCAGGCAACTTGGCTGCAATTCTCACCTATAAGGTGTTGAAATCTGAAGGCATGCCTGGAGATTCACTGGCTTACAGTAAACTTAAAACTTACATTTTAGAAATAGACTTGCTGGGCTGGAGAGATGGCTCAGCTGTTCGTTAAAGGCTGGGCTCACAACCAAAAATACAAGAAATAGACTTGCCACGTTACTTAGTTTTTCTTATGGATTGAATAAGGCTCAGTTGTCTGTGTAGGACTGTTGTGATTGGTTTTTGACTTTTGCAAAGAGAAAAATTTTTAGCAGCATTTAGAATAATGAATTGTATTTGTTGAGAAATGAAATAACTAATGTTATTTTTGTGGTTTGTTTGTTTTAGCTTGTCACAGCATATCAGACTCTTCAGAGGGAGAAGAAAAAGTTACAAGTGAGTGATTTATTGACCGTTGTTGAGTTATATTTGATTTTAAAGTCAGAAAAGTTATCGTAGGAATATTTCCTCTCCTTTTTAAACATCCTGTGTAGTTCTAGATTTAACCTGTTTTACCGTTACTAGAGGTGTGACAAAAGAGTGAGAGATGGTGACCCCAGAGATGTTTCCCGAGATAAAGGCACGGCGTAGGTATGGCCCTGTTACTGAGCCTGACGCGGCAGCTCCCAGGGCAGCACGGGAGGAAGCAGAACAGAGCGCCTGAGCATGGTGTCTGCATCCGGCATGCACAGGTGTGTCTGCACTAGTCCTGGCACACAGGACCACAGTCACACCATCAGCCTCTCAGAGTGAAGGGCTGTGTGCGCCAGCCGCCTGCTCTCTGCTGGGTCTCTAGGGGAAACGTTTTCCTTGATGCAAATGGTTCTAGGTGACTTTCAGTTCACAAGGCTTGTATGGGCACAAAGTCCAGCACAAACTGAAGCCACTGTGGCCAGGACATGGACCTTGAGCCACGGGGGTCTGCCAGTAGCTGGTGCTGGCTGAGGGCTGTCTAGCTAACTGCTTGGCAGATAGCCTGTCGCTAGCCTGGGGTCCCAGGGAATGGTCTAAAGTTGCCAGTGAGGCACTACCTTCCAACATTTTAGCTTGTTTGAAAGAATAAACGTTTCTCAGGCTTAACAGTAGCTGTGATGGTTAACTTCTGCCCCACTCAAAGAGAGGCAGAGCCCTCTGTGTCAATAAACAGACATTTTGCCTGCCTGTATTCTCTCTCTGTCTCTGTCTCTGTCTCTCTCTCTGTCTCCATCTCTGTCTCTGTCTCTCTGTCTCTGTCTCTCTGTCTCTCTCGTTGTCAGTCACACAAATCTGAGAAGCTGTAAGTTACCCTCTTGTGATGTTTTCCTAAGGCAGGGTCTCTCAGTGTAGCCGTCCTCCTGACTCAGCTTCCTGACTTCTGTGGTCCCAGGCTCGAGCCGTTACTTTAGGTCTTTACCTTTGTGTGTTAGTGACAGACAAGTGCACGCAGTTACCATTTCCATGGCCTGCAGCTTGGCATTAATTTCTTACACTAATAAAAGCCTGCCACCCTCCAAAGTGTGAGGTATACATCTTTTAATACATTACTTTTTTAACTTGATTAAAGAATTTTAAAAGAATTTAATTATTATTTTTTAATGAGTATGGTGTTTTGCCTGCATGCCTGTCTGTGACCGTGTGTGTGTGTGTGTGTGTGTGTGTGTGGTGCCAGCGGGGGCCAGTGGGAGGTGTCAGATCCCCTGAACTGAAGTTACAGATGGTTGTGAACTAAGAATTGAACCCGGGTCCTCTGGAAGAACAACCGGTGTTCTTAACCACTGAGCCACCTGTCCAGCCCCCACTTGATTTCTTTTTAATGGACAGTTACTACTTTAGCCATCTGTAATGCTGTTTGTGAAAATGAGATTTTTGCTTTTTCAAGATAGGGTTTCTCTGTATGTCGCTCTGGCTGGCCTGGAACTTGCTTTGTACACCAGGTTGGGCTTGAACTCATACAGATCCACCTGCCTTTTCTTCCCGAGTGCTGGGATTAACGGTGTGTGCCACCCCCGCCTGGTAAAAATTAGATTTTTTTTTTAAAGAAAAGTTTTATTTCATATAAACTTTTACAACACGATAATGATAATTAACGTGGTTACAGTGAAATCATTTGCTTCTGAAGTTTGAGTTTACTTTATAGATTTTCTTTTGTTAGTTAACATATAGTTAAGTTTGTAGTTTGACTTCCATGTTTATGCATTTTAGCAAATGTAACAAAGCTAGAATTCTGAGTAATTCTATGCTGTCATATATTTTTTTTTTTTTTGCATGAATATGCCAAGTAGATGTTTAACCACCCTCTTTCCTTTTTTAATTAAAGGGTATATTGAGTCAGAGTCAAGACAAGTCACTTCGGAGGATCTCGGAATTGAGGGAGGTAAGGTGGTGATTTAGCCTCTTAGTGTAGAGCGATGGTCCACACGCCTTGTGTGCAGTGGGAAGTGAGCTGGGTAGCCATCCAGGCCAGCCCGCGAGCTCACGCACCATCTCTGTACTTTAGTTTGTATGGTTTTCTATGGTAGATGTTGTTGAAATTAATGAAATAAAATATGTAAGTCTTCAGTGTGAGTAGTCACTGTCCACTCTCAAGGCTAAATTTTTGCCACTGCTAAATCTCCTAGGCTTTTTTTTTTTTTTGTCTTTTTGTCTTTCCTAGTCAACATGGTTTTGTTGAAATAAAGTAACTTGTAATTTGGGAGTGGTAATTCTTTGTAGGGTCAGATTGAGCTGCCTCCTTGATGCCCCTCTGGGAGCATTTTGCCCTGCAGTGAGCCCACATGGAGGGGCTTTCAGAGGTTCATTGTTGGCCCCTGCCCCAGCCTGGAGCTTCCTCCATACCTGCTTAGTGTTGCTGGGCGCGTCTTGTTGCATGTTTGTATTGTGGATGTTCTTCATGGGTACCAGTTTGCTGCTTGTGCTATTATTTTAAGAGCTTTGAAGCAGGGGATTTCAGGGCAAACAATAGTATTTAGAATTCTATGTATTCTGAGTAGAATTTTATTTGTGGAATTTATCAGCCTAAGATACATAGTGGATTAAAAGTACAAATCTGTTTACAAGTAACAGGTTGATAACGTTACAAATAACAATTGCTAGTATAAGACTAGGAATATAGCTTAGTTGTAGAATAGTGTTGAGAAGGTAGAGGGTGACATGGAGGGAGAGAGGGAGGGAGAGAAGGAGGGAGAGAGGGGGGAGAGAGAGAAGGAGAGAGAGGGGGAGGAGGGAGGAAGGGAATGAGAGCACTTTCTGTCTGTGAGATGGGGCAGAAGAAAAGCCGTAAGCCGAGCCTGTCCTTTGAGTGATGGGTGTCACCAAGAGCAAGCCCTGGTTTTTCTTAGAATATCTGTTATTTTTAACGACAAGTTGTTAGTATTGGTCACATATTAATTTCTTGTATCACATTGTTTCATTTGTATTGAAATCGTGTTTAATTTCTAGTCTCTTGTTACATTTTGTATACATCCAGTTCTTACTGTTTTGTTCTTTAAAAAATTCTAAACATAACTTTGACAACTAGTTTATTTCTGTTACTTTACCAAGAGTAGACATTGGCCCCTCTCATGCAGATAATGGTAGACATTCTTCCTTTGTGAGACGTGTTTGGAGCTCACACCCTGGAAGAATCACTACTCCCTATGGAGGGACGGTGCAGGGATGGATGTAGCCCACCCTAGTGTTCCGAGTCCACGTTGCTGGTTTGACCTGGCAGACAGCGGGTGCTGGAGAGCATGAGCTGAGGCTGCCCTGAGCAGGGTGGGAAGAGAAGTCCCCTCGACGCTTTTTCCGGTTACAAGCATCTTTGCTTTCCCTGGCGAGACAAATGATATCTTTTTGCTTAATGTATTATTTGTTCCTTTTCTTGTGTTTTGAGAGTAAGTGGAGGTCATTAATTGATCCTGTTTGGGGCAAGAAATTCAGGCTTTATGCATGTAATGATTAGATACATGTAGCAACGGAATGCAGTCTTGTTTAAAATCCAGAAAATATCTGTTAGAGGTGGGTGCAGGTTTTGAGGGTGTTTACAATGGTGTTTATCTAGAGACACAGAATACTTTTTTTTTTTTTTTTTTTTTTTTTTTGTCCTGCCGCTAAGGAGTCCCTCAGTGAGGGAGCTATCCTCAAGAAAATGGGGCGTGGACCTCTGCTTTATTAATAGATGGGTAAGCACATGTGATATTCCTTTTTGCTGCCTGTTGGTAATCTCAGTGCAGGGAAGAATGCAGGGCACTTCAGTGCAAGGTAGCGCCCTGCTGTTTTCAGAACAAATCAGTTTGGAACAGTGCAAGAACTGGGTGCCAGCCCGCGGCCTAGCGGATCTGTGAGGGATGGTGTAATCAAAGGGCCGTGGTGATAGTTGTAGAAGAGAACCCAGACACTCGAGAGCGATTAGTAAAAGAATTGGGTCATAAGCAAGTGTCTACAAAACGACTAAAATATAACTGAATATTTTAAGTTACAGAGTCAGTAAGGTAGCAACCCCAGAATAATAGGGTGTTTGTGTCCTGCTAATATATTCCAGATCTTCATCTCTAACGTTCTAAGAAAGTGAGATTGAGGAGAAACGGAGAGGACACACAACTGTCCTGAAGGGACAGGTAGACTCAGTTAAGGGCAGAAGGCTGGAGTTAGGAGGGCATTGGCGATGAGCAGGAGCCCAGCTCGAGGAGGCCCTTCTTGTGCAGAGATAAACATTGATCTCTGGTTAATGACCTTAAAAAAGTAGCATTTGTGGTCATTTGAGGAGCTGGAAGGGCTCTTCCTTGGTGGACAGCCAGTGAGCTCACCCTCTTGGCTCCGCGGATGGGAGTGCTGTGGTTTGGGCGGATGGGAGTGCTGTGGTTTGGGCGGATGGGCAGGGCACCCCTGGCGTTGTGTTTGCCATGTTACACTTTAGCCCACGCTGCGCTCGTCTCAAACCTTCCTTTCCCTTGTATTTACTGTTAGTCACTGCCGGTTGTTACAAGAATACTCTTTCTTTGGAGACCTTCATATTGTTCAAGGAACAAAACTACTTACTGATGTTAAAGTTTTAAATACTAATGTCTAATGTCTTCCACACTGAGGGATTCTCTAATTATTTTGCATATGCTATTTTAAGAGTGAGGCAAATTTGAAACGATGCTGTTGTAAACTCGAGGTGTGTATCTTCTGTCTTACATCGAAAGCTACCTGTAATTCCTTTTGTGTTCTAGGAGCTGCAGATGGACCAGCAAGCAAAGAGACATCTCCAGGAAGAGTTTGATGCTTGTCTGGAGGAGAAAGATCAGTACATCAGCGTCCTCCAGACGCAGGTAAAAGAGCAAGTGAGTGAAACACAGAAGCCAGCGCTAGAAAAACGGGATTGTGGTGGGAAAGGTGAAGTGTCAAATGTAAAGAGGAAAACTTGTTTCAACGCCTACCTTTCTTCCACTTTAGCACTGACTGTGCGTTTTGATTATTGTATCTTTTGTCTGGTTGTGGAGCTCCACTCACGGCATAGGAGCAGACTGTGCTTGGCATAGTAAACATACTGTTCTCTCCCACCGCCCTCTTTTGGTTTTTGAGACGGTTTCTCCATGTAGCCCTGGCTGGCCTTGAACTCGGGAATCTCCCTGCTTTTGCCCTGAGCGCTATAAAGTTGTTCACCATCATCAGCTAGGTTCACTGTATTTCTTACAAATTTTAAATGAAACCTTTCTGCCATACTGCTGATTTTTTTTTTTTAAAGGTCTCTCTCCTAAAGCAGCGGTTACAGAATGGCCCATTGAGTGTTGACTTAGCACAGCTGCCCCCTCCAGCTGAGCTCCAGGCAGAAGTGGACCCTGACAAAGAGAAGATAGAGGATGTCGGGGAGCCAGTGGGTAAGCTCAGGTTCTGTCAGTGTCATTTAACAATCAGAGGGCAATGTTGAGAGGATTCAGGGTTTGAGCTGGTAGATGAGACGGAGGCAGAAGGAAGACGTCCTTGACCCTAATGTTTCTTCAAAGATTCAAGTTAATTTTTTTTTTTTTAATTTACTTTTTTTTTTTTTTTTTGAGATGGGGTCTTTCTGTGTAACAGCTCTATCTGTCCTGGAGCTAGCTAGGTCTGTACACCAGGCTGGCCTCAAACTCACAGAGATCCACCTGCCTCTGCCTCCTGAGTGCTGGGATTGAAGGGGGAGGGAAAAAAAAACCCAAACCAAAAAACAAACAAACAAAAACCCAAATTTATTTAAGACTTGCAAATTGCATAAACTTTAAGGAGACCACATTTTAAATAATTGAAGTACATAAATTATGTTATACTATTTTAGTTTCTTGAGACAGGGTTCCATTATGTAATCCAGATCACTCAAGTTGTGACCTTTTCCTCTTTAGCCACTTAACAGGTTACGTCACCATACTTGCCTTATGCATGGCTTTGTTCTCTTACAAAGAGACTCTCAGTAGACTTTGGTCCACTCAGACAGAGGAAGATGCAGCCAGCCATCTGAGCAGTGGCCCTGCAAGGGGCCGCAGCTCCTGTGGGTATGAAGCTGCACCCACAGATGTGGGGGATAACCCTGCAGTGACCAGGCTAGAATGTGGCCAGAGAGAATACTTACTTCAAAATACCATGGAGACGGGAACTGGTGGGGGCTTAGGAATGGTACACTTTTAAGTAGGCCAGATCCAGTAAATGCCAACACGTATATCACTCCAGGGTAAGGTTGAACCACTAATGGTGTGAATTTATACTTGGCATCTTCAAATAAATATCACACAGTAACTTGAGAGTAGAAGTTTGGAAGAGTGATACTTGGCTTATTGGGGTATCCCTTCTCTTGATTTGTCTGAGAGTATAGTTAGGTTTGGGTAGAAGGGGACATTGCAGAGACTGAGTCTGTAGCTCAGTAGTAGAGTGTGCTTAGCTTGCAGAAGGCTAAACACAGCTCCCAAAACCCCTTCCCTCCCTCTTAAAAAGATGAACTGTTCCCAGAGTTCTTTTGTATTCCTTAAAATTGTTTTAAAATTTCGTTTATTTATTTAGTGTCTGTGAGGGTTCATGTGCCATGACGTGCGTGGGAAGGTTCGAGGACAGCTCATGGTGCTGGTTCTCTCCACCGTGTGGAGATTGAACCGTCCTGGGGATTGAACAGGAGCTGGGTGGCAGGCACCTTCACGCACTGAGCATCCCGCTGGCCTGATGACTTGTGTTTCTACCAACTGCCTGTGTTCATCATGTGTAGGAGGTGAAGCGTCCGCTAAAACCCTGGAAATGCTTCAGCGAAGAGTGAAACGCCAGGAAAGCCTCCTTCAGCGCTGCAAGGAGACGATTCGGTCCCAGAAGGAGCAGTGCACACTACTAAGCAGCGAGAAGGAAGCCTTGCAGGAGCAACTGGATGAAAGGTTGCAGGAGCTGGAAAAGATGAAGGTGAGGGGCCACTGGGTTCCGGCCTTGGAAAGATGTGTGAACCAGATCCACAGCTCCTCTCCGGGGAGCCACCCTCACCCTCCTGCCCATAGACCGGGTGGAGAGGGCGTCCCTGTATCAGCACCCAGGTGCCCTGGGTCTTGGAGCACTTAGCATCCAGTGCAGGGTCCCTGTCTACTTGTCCCGCTACACTGTAAGGATTGTCTACATTAGATAAGCTGCGTAGAGTTCTCAAATGAGGCAAAGCTTAATTAGAGATGGAAATGAATTTCTAAAACTTTTTTAGGAGCTTCATATGGCTGAGAAGACTAAACTTATCACTCAGTTGCGTGATGCAAAGAACTTAATTGAACAGCTTGAACAAGATAAGGTAAAACCCCCAAATTTATGACACTGAGATTTGTCAGGTCCCCCCCCCCATATTTACTTTGAGAGCAGTTAGCAGTATTTACATTACATGCTTTTCAAAATTTTTGTAGCTGCTTCCATAAAAAACTAGTTTTAATTTCTAGATTTATTTAGTTTTTACCATTAATAAGCCTGATTCTCTGAATTCTTAATACCAGTCAGCCTTGTGTCTTAAAGACAAACAGTAATGGTTACAAAGGAAATCGATTTGTAGTACATACCTATTTTTCAAAGAAAAATTATTAAAAGTTAATTATGCTGAATGTGAGTGGTTTCAGTATTTTCTTTAACATTGTAGAAATAGATCGATCATTTGGGTGAGTTGCCTTAAAAGTAAAGAAGTGATAATGTGCATATTAGCATAAAACTTTGTACGTGTGGGCTTCAGGATGCTCAGGTTACTGGAGGACAGGACGGGCTGAGCTCACGGAAGTCACTTTGGAGTTAGAGCAGCGCCTAGCACCCAGCAGAGACAACTGGGAGGGTCACAGGTGAACAAAGAGCCCCCTTCGTAAAACATCCCCCCCCGTTCATACCATCTATCATTTTATTTGACACGTTGGTTCATAACTACAGTATTTTAACCTGGCTTTGAAACAAAGTATCTTGGTTTCTTCAAATGATCTTATCTATCAGTTTAACAGTAGTTCATGATAGTATCTGCTGTGTAGTCATTTCTGATTTTTCTTATCATCTCACACGTTTCTCTTTACAGACCAAGTAAGCTCCTGTATTGTAACTGATAGGTGTAGTTGTCCTTTCATCTCTTTGGGATGTGAGTTTTGGAGACAGTGAAGGCCCACTATTGCATTTTCAGTTGTCCTGAGTGTGCTTTACTTCCCTGGTAGTTACATTAGCACTGGCCGTCCGGAAGAGTCATACTCCAGGGCAGGCTCAGCAGGCCCCGCAGGAAAGGTCTGAGCACCTTTGCAGGAGACTAGCTGAACTACCCAGATTTTTTGTTTGTCCCAAGTGACTGGTTTTGTACATGGTGATTTGATTTCTTTCCGCACATTGACCTGTGTTTCTGTAGAGATTCTTCCCAGAAGGAAGAGAAGCCTTCCTTGCGGTAGTTAGGGTAGTGATGGCCCACAGGGAATCACAGGAGAAAAGAGAAGTAGGCACAGCTGGGCTCCAGCCTTGTCCACCAGGGTGGCAGCAACTGCCCCACATAGTGTACCAGGCCTTTTCTGTTGGGCCTCAACCAGCTCTCAAATCATGACACAGAGTCTTCTTATTAGGTATGAATGTTCAACCTAGCGTAGGCTCATTTCTGGCTGGCCCTTTTAACTTAAACCAACCTGTCTCCCTTTACCTACCTTTTGCCTGGGGCTTTTTACTTCTCTTTCTGTGTGTCTTTCCTGCCTTCTCCAGTGTCTGGCTGGCCGCCACTTGGTCTCTGGCCCTGGGTGTGACCCTCTCTGTCTTTTTTCCCTCGTTCTCTTCTCTCTCTTCTCTCTTCCTACTTACCCTCTCTGCCCGCCAGCCCTGCCTACCCCTCTCCTGCCTTGCTATTGGCTGTTCAGCTTTTTTTAGACCAGTCAGGTGCCTTAGGCAGACAAGGTGAAGCAGATGCAACATAAACAAAAGTAACAATCTTTGCCTAGTTAAAGTCGCATTCCGGGACAACATAGTGTCTGGAATTCTTGCTGTGAAACCACTGTGGCTTATCTTATTCTGGCCCCGAGTCACATTCAGGGGCTAGTTTTGTTCGTTACTGTTTATTAAGATGGGAATTACCGCACCTACATCAAGATTGTAAAGTAAGTCTTGTAACTGAAGCACTTACTGGTAAATATTTTCGTACTGAAACACCCTGTCTGCTAAGGCACGGAGTGAAAACACAGACTTGAGCTTGTGAGAGACTGAAAAGATTCTCCCACTGACCTTAGTAAGGAATGCCTGTCCTGCCTCTGCGTCGTTTGGGCTGTGCTGTGTGTAATGGTGGCGCAGCTTTATTCTGCAAATGCTTTAGCGTCTGCCTTCTGTTCAGGGAATGGTAATAACAGAGACGAAGCGGCACATGCAGGAAACCCTGGAACAGAAAGAGGAAGAAATTGCTCAGCTTCGCAGTCGCATCAAACAAATGGCGACCCAAGGAGAGCAACTGCGGGAACAGAAAGAAAAGTCTGAGAGAGCTGGTGAGAGACCGGGTTCATATTCTGTACCATCTCAAAAGTCACCCGCGTTTCAACAACTGAGTTAATTGTTATGTAGCTGCGTAAGTGTAGCGGCCCCTTATAAGGAAGGCCTCTGTGGCCGGGTGTGTGTGTGTGTGTGTGTGTGTGTGTGTGTGTGTACTCCTAAATGTTAGAAGAAAATGTGATAGAGACCATATGTGAAATATTAGTATCTATTACAGAAAATGTTTGTTGACCTCTGCCTTGGAGTATTACAGTTGAGGCTTAAGGAAGTTACGGGTAAGCACAGCATGGGGCTTATTTACAATAACGGCTTCTTTATAGATGATGCAGGGTAAACACAGAGCACACGGTATGTTATCTGCTTCCGTCCGTGTCGACAGACAGCTCAGGTTACATATGTTAGCTGAAGAACACAGGCCAGAGTAGTGCCCGTCACACGCAGTGCAGAGCAGCGTTGAGAATGGAGAAGATGAGCGAGCAGGTGAGGAAGGACCTGAGTGAGTGAGCGGAGTGTCAGTCACTGCAAGATCGTGACTAGGCAGAGGAGCAGATGGCATCCGCCAGAAACCGTGTCTGCTGAAGTTGAAGTCTGAAGGGGCTGGCTGTCGGGATCTTAAAGGTGAGTGACTGCCTTTCATCCTGTGTATAGGACAGTAGGAAGCAGTCGAGGCGAACACAGTGTGAGGGCAGGAAGTGAGGCCAGAAGCAGAGCCGGAAGTTCAGGTGTGAGGACGGGAACCCTGGAGGGAGGTGTCTCAGGGAGAAGGAAGGGGAGAGGAACACAGGTCGAAAGAGAACGCTCAATAGTAAGGCCGTCCAAATTGGGAAATTGGGGGTTGATTACTAAAATGATTGCTTAAAATGTTTTGAATTTGAATTAGCCATGGGATTTACCAGTGGAATTGACTTATAGGCATGTGGAGGTAAGAAGTTGGCGCATCTTTTAAGAGTCTTTAGCCTAAGGTAGCAGCCTGTGGTTGAGATTTTGTGCTGAGGCTCACAGCCACTTTAGTCTTCATTGTTACTGGTGTTTGTTTATTCCTGCACGGTAGTGGTTACTTTTAATAGCAAGGGGTGTGTAACACCACTACAGCAGTGTCACCTACAGTAGGAAGGGGTGTGTAACACCACTACAGCAGTGTCACCTACAGTAGGAAGGGGTGTGTAACACCACTACAGCAGTGTCACATACGGTAGGAAGGCAATGCTGCTGTACCTACACTTCATCTTTATGTTCTGCCAAACAGTACTATCATTACCCTCATTTTACAAATAGGAGAACCTAAGACTAATTTGCCTCCATTTATGCACGGAAAGTAAACGTGTAGCCAGGACTTGAAGCCAAGCATGTGGCTTCAGGGTATGTCTTGAAAGGGCTTGCGTTTGACTGATAGAAATAAAAGAGAAGGAAGAAGTTACTCCAGGGTGTCAAGGACTGTGCGTACTTAGGTTTTAGGGGAAGTATGGTAGGTATTTCATGAAGTGGGTTGGGGAGGTGGATCGAGTTTTATAAAGGTCTTTGAATTTGATGAGGATTTGATTGAAATGGTCTTAGAAAACACATTGGGAGTTACCAACAGGGAAATAGAGCCACATGGGAGAAGTAATTGGTTAGTACCATCTGTGCTTGTAAATGCATCTCTGTCTTCTTTGGAGATTGTAGTTGATGAACTTGTTCTCATTAAACCTAAGAAGAATATTTCCTCTGTGTGTGTGTGTACGTGTGTGTGTGTGTGTGTGTGTGTGTGTGTGTGTGTGTATAGCTCTTTGAAGAATATAAGCTTCTAAAACACAAGTGTTGTAAGGTACGGTCAGACAGGCTTGCCTTCAGTGAACAGAAGCCTGGACGCAGCCTCAGCGCATAGGAGCCCTGTGCAGCTGCCCTTTATAGGGGCCCGTGTGTAGCTGCAGCTCCTGCCACCAGGCCTTCCTGCTCCAGAACCTGTTATTAACAACATAGCTAGTCAAGAAGGAATGATGGCCGGGGATTGAAATGTTCTGAAAATGAGTTATGCCTTATGGGGAATATTAAGTTGAGAAGTGTAAATGGGTAAATAAGCAGTTAATTAATGAGTCAGACCTTAGTTCTAGAACTTTCCTTCAGTGTTTCTCTTTAGATGTAATTTTCACAATGCATTGCAGGCAGGACAGGCGGGTTAGTGGTTGAGAATGCCCTGCCCGTGCAGAGGCCTGAGTTATGTTGCAGGGCCTCTGTTGGGCAGCTCACCACTCACCCAGCCTCAGGGGTCCCACTTTGGAGGTGCTAGAGACTGAACTGAGAGCTTATGCAAGCCAGATGTGTGTCCCACCACTAGCAGCCTCACTCCCAGAACTGTGCTTTTGTAAATAGTTATCATCTATATGTTGAAAAATGTTTCTGTCCATGTCAACCTCAGAAGAGTACACATTTTAATAAATACTGAAGGAGAGACTAGATACTTAAATTATTTAATAGGTCCATTACTTTTGGAAAGCATCTAGACAACATAGTTTGATGTTTCTGTGTGTAGTCCTAACTACTGAGTACTGTGGTGGAAGTCTATAAGAAGGCTGATTGTACTCTGAAAACACTACAAGTTAAATCTGACCTGAGAACTAGTTCTGTGTGCCACCCGCACCTCAGCCCATGACCTTGGTTGAGAGGGGCTGTCTACATAAAAATCAGTCCTTCGTTTCCAACATGAAGCATAGATGCCAATTAAAAGAAAGCTCTAGATGAGTGGGAAACAGCCAGCGTCCAGTAAACAGCTACAAACACCATCGGTTTTTGTAGAATTCAGTTGCTCTGTTAAGCACCTGTCTTATGTCTTTTGAGTGAATTCCCAGGATATATAAAGGAAACAGTAACATCATGATAGTTGGCTGTTGGTATTTTAGAATCAGATGTGTCCACATAAAGTTGGTACCAAAGAAAAGAAACTATCCTGATGCATTTTTCAGTATAAGGGATTTAATTGTTATAGTCCTTCTGGATGCGTGCCTGTTGATAGATAACTGATTCTGTTGACTCATCTTTCTGGGTGTTAGCACTGACTGACTAAGGAGTGCTCTCCGTTGCATCTCTTGCAGCATAGTCCATTGCACTGCTTCTTAAGTGTTCTATATACACACTGATGCTGCCACGTATTTATTATAGGACGAGGTCCTGAGCCAGTCTCTGATTTATAAAGAAGAATTCTGTTTCAGATACTAAGGTGTGAGCTAGGGACACAATGAGTGAATAAAGCACTTGCCACAGAACCCTGAGAAACACAGTGTGGACCCCCAGAATCCACACAGAAGCTAGGCATGCAAGGGTAGACCCTGTAATCCCAGTGTGCAAGGTAAGCTAGCTAGCTAGACTAGTCACAATTAGCAAGTCTCTGACTCAGTGTTAAGACCCTGCCTCAGTAAATAAAGTGGAGAGGAGTTAAGGAACATTAATTACACACTTACACATATGTGCCCAAATACATGAGCACACGAGCACACACATACCACATATATATGTGTAAAATTACGAAGACATGAGTGTAATGATGTGTTTCCACCAGGACACTGCAGTCCACTTCTAGAACTTTAATGTCTCCTGGGAAGGCTGGATGTGGTTCTGAAATCTCAACAGTACAGCACGCTTGCTTTGTTCAAAATCAATACCCTGTTAGAAGCACTGTGCAGCAATGGTGATTTCATACCTTTCTACCTTCCTAGATATCACTTAAGGACACTGTGATGATCGGCATCCAATAACCTTATTGAAAATATGGAGAAATGTAATTTTTCAGCTTTAGGCATATTGCCCTAGTTAGATGCTAGGACAAATATATCCTTATCAATGTAGAAAGTTAATATGGCCAGCTTACCACTGGATCCTGAGAGAAGTGTGTATGTGTGTGGTTATGTGTGTGTAAAAAAATAAGAGATGGGGTAGATGGCTAATGAAATACATTTTAGAGATAGTAAAAGTTGTGAAAATAGAAGTACATCACTGAGTATACTTTCTTTAAGTCTTTATGTAATTGATAGCTTTATATTGTAATAATATTGTACATTTAACTTTCTATGTTTTTATGCTACCACTTTGCATAACGTTTGGAATCCTTGTATATGTAGCTAAGGTACTAACATGCTTGAATGTTAGTGGTTTGTGGCACAGTGCATGTACTCATTTCCTTGGTATCCATTCCTCTGTTCATAACTAGTAGCTTATTTTTAAACTGGTGCTCTTGAAAATTCTGTAACAGTTCTGTAATATAGATTAGTAGATTAGTTTATATCTTTGATGATTTTTCTTCTCTCATGAATTTTTTACCCATGAAGCTTGTCTTTTTTTTTTTTTTTTTTTTTTTTGTTAGTTACTGTTAGGTGATTCAAATATAGCTATTGCAAAAAAGAAACCATAAATCATAGCATTAACTCTCTTCCCAAGTAAAAGGAAATAAGATAACTCAGGTCGTCATGTGCTTGCCACCCAAGAATGGTGAGAAGTTCAGATCCCAGCCCCTGGAGAAGGAGCAGACCCTAGTGGTGTGCGTTTGCTAACCCAGGGCTGGGGAGGCGGGGAGCTGGGGAGCTGGGCACAGGCAGAGTTCTGGGGCTTGTTTGCCAACCACTTCAGTGTGCTGCAGGGTTCCCAGCTAGTGTTAGATACCCTGTTTCAGAAAAGCAAGGCAGATGGAAAAGCAAGGCCTGAGGAGTAGGGCCTGAGATTGATTTCTGGCTTCTACATGTATATGAAAAAGTACACACACACACACACACACACACACACACACACACACACACACACGCACACACGCACGCACGCATGCACACACGTGCACACACATGCACACACACACATATCCACACATACATTCTCTCTCTTCCTGCAATTATGCAAATCTATAAAATATCGGAGGCGCTAGGAAGTTTTTCAGAGTGCACTAACTTTCATAAGCTTTTTTTTTTTTTTCATGCCCCATCCTTGCTGAATTTATGTGTTTTAAATGATTGGCTGCATGTAAAAACTTGGGTTAAGTCATAATATTCTTTGCTTTGTTACTGTCATGTGTTTTGTATGGTGCAGCCCAATAAGCCAGACAGAAGTAGAAAATATGCATTTGAAGTCTGGGGAGCCTTCGACATAAGACTGTCTCTAATGTGTCAGATTAATGCATATACAACTAACCCAAACCATTGTATGTGAGTGTTGTGTTAACTGTTGATGCTTAGGTAACAGTTTCCTTGAGTCTAAAGTCTCACTGAAAAATCTTATTTTTGTGCATCCACACATGCCAATAAGTGAATCCGGTGCCTTTCCCAAGCCTTGTATGAACAGGACTGGGGTAAGGCTGGCTTTCTTTCTTGTTTTTCTTCTCATGGGTACTTAGAATGAGCCTTTAAAGGAAAATTCCATGTTTCTCAGGCCAAAAAAAAAAAAAAAAGCATGAATTGAAGTTAACTTTATGCTATGTTTGGAAGTTATTTATATTTTAATACTAAATGCATATCTGTTAGCAAGGCTTATGTTTCAAATAGGCTGTTAATGGGTTTCATTTATGTCCCAGATGCAATCATTCTTGCTGGAAAGCCTCAGCATCTGGAAGAATAAGTTTGTGGGTGATCAGTTAAATTTACTTCATTTGCTTTGATGCAGTAGTTTTAGTAGTTTTCAGGGTCAGAGGCTTTTAAGGTAGTGTTAAAAATGGGGTATTGGATAGAGCTGCAGGTGTTTGAAAGTCTCCCTCCCTCCCTTCCCTTTTTTTAAAAGTGTTTTCATTTTTGAGGCAGGGTCTTTTCTTAGCTCTTGCTGTCCTGAACTGGCTATATAGACCAGAGCTGACTTTGAACTCATGGAGGTTTTCCTGCCTCTGCCTCCTGAGTGCAAGCAGTGGCTTTCAGTTAATGTCAGGAGGCCTCTGGTTCCTATGTGAGCACTGCACTACTTGCTTCTGCCACTGGGTGGTAGTATTTTCTTTTCTTTTACATAAACCATAGTGCATTCTTCAAACTTTTTGTTCCAGAGAGGGACCTCTTTACACACCTTAAAGTCAGGGCATTTTCAGGGACGCTGTACTGATGTTTATTATGGTAGTAGCTTAAACTAAAAAAAAAAAAAAAATTGTTTTTTAAATTTTCACATACTTTCAAAATAAAAATATACACCTGTTACTTTTTCTTATAGATTTTTATGCACATTTGCAAAATAAAACTGTGTGTGTGTTAATGTACTCTGTTACTTGGTTTAATGGAACACACTGGATTCCTGTGCCTCCCTTAGGCCGCATCTGTCAGTCTGTTGACATGGCATGCATTAAGAAAGCCTGTTCCATATGGAAAGCTATTAAAAGGAGAGCATCTCCGAAGGGTCTTTCTCCTGGGACACTGCTGCTCTGGGTGCTGCTCTATTTGTAGATTAGCTCTGTGGATTGAGTAGGGTACTAATATTGCTTTTAGTATTAATTTGCATTTCATTCACTTTGTAGCTGTGTTTTTTTCCCTAATGACAGACCATTTTTTTTTTTTTTTTTTCTTCCCTGGAGTAAAGATATAACCCCAGCTTACTCATTTTGATATCACTAGCAGTGTCATAGGGCCCACAGTTAATCTATAGGTTGTCACCCCCGCTTACTCCCTGAAAGGGGAGAACTGATCCTATGAGCCTTCTGTGTAGTGCTCTCCAGGATGGCAGCAAAGCAGTGAGTGACACTCTGGGACTTCAGGACGCTGCCATTGGCTTTAATGGGAGGGGAGAGGGGGGAGGGGAGGCAGCGGACTGTTGGAAACAGTGCTTTTTCTGAGTGTTTGTTTTTATGTCGTTTTCTCCTTGGTCAACTGTCTTGTGAAGTATTTTCTGCATGTTACTCCCTAACATGCAATTGGCATGTGGTAAACATCCAATTTGATGAGTCAGGGGTGAGATTATTGAACTGTAGGTTGCCAGTCCTGCTCACGTAACTCGTGTAGTACACAGGTCCATTTTTATGCTCTCATAGACTGGATGAACCTTATCTGAATTGGAAGTTGAAGAGCTTGCAATAACATCGCAGCCCTGCATCTCATTTAGTTCATAGAGGATTATGCAGTTGTATTTAGTTGGTTACATTTTTGCCTAGTAAGTTTTGAAAGTGTTTTTTTTTTTTTTTTCTCCTTTCTTTTTTAAAAATAAAAATTGCCTGAGATACATTGAATTTTGTTTTGGAAGAACACTGTGTGTGTTTCCAATACTGTGGCTGTTCATGCTTAGCCTCCCTGCCCTGTGTGTGCCCTGACTGTGGTTTTCTCCACTCCTGCATGCTAGTGACGATGACTCACCAGCTGTGGCTCATGCACGCTTTCCTCCCACTCGCTTATCCTTTGTTGTAGCTAAAAATGAATGACACAGGCGCTCGGAACTTACTGCTGTAGTGCTTTTATTGGAATTGTAGCCTGCTTAGGAAGGAGTGGGCATTCACTTTTACATTGTCGTAGGATGTGACTACCATTTTACTGTGGTTGGTGTTTGCAGGGCCGCGTACACGTCTGGTTTCTCAGTATGCCCTCATCATCCCCTATTTAAACATTGAAATGGGGTTCACTGTTGGAAGCAGAGTTCTGTGAGGAAGCGGTTTTCTTGTACTATAGTAGTGTAGAATCCATGGTAGGTTTGAATACATTTCACCTGTTTATTATATGTGGGTATTTGAAATTCATCTTAATGCTTTGGGAAGAAAGTTTTGTGCCTGTCAGCACATGGCACCATCCATCATGCCGAGACCCAGGAGCCCCTTGTAGGTGACTGGTTCAGAAATCCTGGCTAGGAGAGAGATTTCCACTCAACTGAGCTTGGTCACTGTCAGCATCTTTAGATTTCAAAATACTGCAAAGCAAGGGTTATGTTCCTTATTTACAGTTGTCCCATTGAGGAGAGATTGGGGTGCCCCATTATTGCATTTGACTGAGGATATTAGATTAGAAGATTGCAAAGTGTTCTTTTGTAGCTGTGAAATCATTTGGTTCTCTGACATAACAGGACAGTAAATTGAACTCTATTCTCCTGACATAATTCCTCTAAATTTTGGATGTTGGAGCATCTTCAGGTTCTGCAGAGCTATAGCTTTAGAGATTTCTGTGGCGTAGACTAGCAGGCTGGCGGGTGGTTTCAGGAGAAGCGATAATGGGAATGTGCTGGTAACTTCTACCGCTATTCCTGCCCCATTCCCCTACTTTCTCAGCCTTAAATCTTGAGTGCAAACCACGAAGTGAGCACTCTTGGACAATCTCCCTACTCAGGCAGAGTTTTAAGAGAGGAAACTAGTGTTTTGGGAGTAGCAAGAGTTAGCTGTTGCTGTATGCCTGGCACTAGAATATAGTAAAAACAGAGCTAAATAAAGCAAAGATACTACTATTCTTTGTTGGAGTATCTTCATGTTTTAAGACTTGTCCTGATGTTTCCAGGCAAATGTATAGTTAGATTAAGACTCTTGAAAAAGGATTCCAGCCTTTTCCTCCCCTCCCCTCCTCTCCCCTCCCCCCTCTCCTCTCCTTCTCTCCCTCTCTCCCTCTCTCCTTCTCTCCCTCTCTCCTTCTCTCTCTCTCTCTCTCTCTCTCTCTCTTTTGCATTTTGTAATCAAAGTTATTAGTTGTAGGAAAGATTAACTTTTTAATGCTGTTGAGCACTGACCTATGCTTCCAGAGTTCAGTCATATATAACCCTTCTATACCTAATGCTATTTACTATTAAGAAATTGCTTTAGAATAGTTGTTTGTATGCAGGTATATAGTGCCTATGTCTAAATCATTGTCTGAAATCAACCTTACGATGAGGCTCCCATATTCCTTAAAAGTTGGTTGGTTATACAAGATACATTACATGTGTTGGTGGTGAACTGGACTGTTTCTTGATGGAACTGGAAACCCTTCTTGACCATTAAGTGTGTAGTGGAAAGTCTCAGCACTTCTGTAAGGGCTAAAGGAAATATTCTAGGACAACAGTAATAGGATTTTCATAGGGTATTTGTTCAAAATGTGTATATGGATCTGTACACACATGCATATGTATTCACACACATCTACACAGGTGTACACACACACACACACATACACACACACACACACACCCACACACACACACTGTTAGCCAGCGGTTATATGCCTTGGTTGGATGCCTAATGAGCGATTTTGTTCCCTTAGAGACTTAAAGGTAATTATGTCCCCAGGGCCTGAACTTACCTTACCCATGAGCTGTTGGCAGAGCCCTTCTGTATACCATTGCGTTAGGTAGTTTTCTTCCTAGTCAGCTAGAAGCAGCCCTAGTTGGAAACTTACACATGTAGTGAGTTTCATTTCAGAAGTACATTGTAATTTTGTGATTCACCCAATAAATGTTTTAAAAAAGAAATAAACCCCTGTTCTTTTATATTATGGTTAAAAAGTCTGAAAATAAGATTTGCCAAAGAAAATTGTTTTTCCATTCTTGAAAATGTCCTAGTGAGCCAGGCATAGTGGCACATGCCCGTAACCCCAGCACTCAGGAAGAAGAAGCAGGAGGATTGCAAGTTCGAATCCAGCTGGGCTACATAGTGAGACCCTGACTCCCAACACAAAAAGGAGAAAGTCCTAGTGAGGACACAGTGGCATTACCCAGTTATTGGTGATCGAGGAGAAGCTGAGAGCTGTAGAGCAAACAATGTAACTAAAATCGTACAGAGTAGTAGGCCTGTTGTTGAACTTGTTAGCATAGGTAACAGAGAGCAGGAAATGTGTCCGAGCTCAGCCACCAGAAGCAGCCCTAGTATTCTAGTCCAGGACTTATCAACAATAAACGTGGATTTTCCCCGGGACACTTGGTGGCACCTTGCCGGACGGCTCGGAAGTCTCTCACTTGGTGGGACCTTGCCGGATGGCTCGGAAGTTTCTCACTTGGTGGGACCTTGCCGGACGGCTCGGAAGTATCTCTTGGCTTCTCACCTGCTCTTCTGCAGCTGCTCTTAGACCTGTAAAGGGACCGTGGGCGCTTGACTCAGTGACATTACTTCTTGAGACACGTGTTTTCCTCTGTTTTCCTTATAGCTTTTGAGGAACTTGAAAAAGCCTTGAGCGCAGCCCAAAAGACCGAAGAAGCACAGAGAAGGATGAAGGCAGAGATGGACGAACGGATGAAGGCAGTTGAGAGAGCCGGCGAGGAGGAGCGCTGCCGTCTTCAGCGGGAACTGAGTCAAGTGGCGAAAGTAAGGGTGACTTTGATCAGGGTGGCTTCAGTCCCATGTTTAGTCTCCAAAGCTTGGCTTGTAAGAAAGTCAGTTTGTGTTTTAGACCCTGGGCATTTAGCGATGTTCAGGAGGCAGTGAAGAGCACTTTGGTAGAGAGGGTCCTATTTAGACAGGTCCCTGGGTCCTTCAAAGCCTTGCCCCCTCTCCAGCTGTGATGTCCCCTTACTGGCTCCCTGACCTGAGGCTCCAGGAAGGTAAATCGCTTAGCTGCTTCAGTGCAAACCCTCAGAACTCAGGGAACTTAGGAGTATGTGACTAAGGTTGGGTATTTAAATGTTTTCCAGGGCAATTAGTGACTTACTGGGTTTTTATGCACTGGTGAGGATTGAACCTTTGGCTTCATATATGATGAACACTTGTTTACCACTCACTGAGCTACAGTCCCAGCCCCTGAAAAGATAGTTATTAATGTCCTCCTTACTCTTAAAATATGTAGGTATTTTCAAAGTGAATCATTTTTATATAGAGTTGTCTCTTTGGAACTTACAGAGATAATTGCTGTGTGTGTGTGTGTGTGTGTGTGTGAGTGCATGAGTGTGTGTATGAGTCCTATAGCATGTGTGGAGGTCAGTACAAATTGAGAGAGTTGTTTTTTTTCTTCTACCATGTGGGCTTTACAGATAGAATTCAAGTCATGAAGCTTAGGGCCAGGTGCCTTCACCTGCTGAGCCATCTTTCCGGTCCATAAAGTTGTAGAGTTTTGTTTGTTTGTTTGTTTGTTTGTTTGTTTTGTTTTTGAGACAAGATTTCTCTGTATAGTTCTGTCCTGGAACTCATGGAGATCCTTCCGATTAGGTGTTGGGACTAAAAGCGTGCATCACCACTGCCCAGATTATTAAGTTGTCTTTTATGACTAAGGAGTCTGAGGCTGAACTGGTCAGTATGCGAGAGTGCTTGCTGTGCAAGCATGAGGGCCAGAGTTTGAATCACCAGCTTCCAGGTAAAAAACTGGGCGTGGCTGCAGACTGGCAGATCCTGAGAGCGGCCTGACCGGTCAGCCAGCATAGCTGTAAACTGCAGACTTCCTGATTCAATGGGAGACCTGTGTCCAAGGCAATAAATCACAGAATAGGAGAGGAAGACTCTGCCCAGTGTCCCCTGGCCCCCACATGTGTGCACATGGCAGCCGCATCCCACACTCAAGTGCAAGCACCACACACAGCATGCAGATACATAAGAAAAAGGAAGAGTAAGTTTCAAAACCCCCAGGTTTCCAGTTTTTCCAGCCAAGTGAACATGTTAGTATAGCCTGATCCCCAGTCTACCTCCCTTCCTGTCCTTCATTTCATACCTGCTCTCAGTGATTATTTCTCTATTTCTTCCTGTTCCTTCATCGATTCCTGGTTTCTGTCCTTGATGTTTGGTTATGGCCACTAAAGTGAATAAGGAAGTTACAGGCTATAACAAGTGTTTTACAATGATCTGGAAGGGCCTGCAGCTTTTACTGATTAGTGCAGAAGGCTACTATGTAAATACATTGTGCATACAGATACAGAGGGTGGAAAACTAATTTTCACACATTTACTTTCCTCTGTGGGACTAGAAAACATCTAGAAAAGAATCAATTAATTATGGTCCATTACTGGATATACATGGCCTTGGCTCAAGCTCTCTGTGTTTTAAATTTTTTAATATGGAAAAGCAAAAGGGGGCGGGGAGCTTATTGAATGTTGCCTCATTGGGACAAGGAACAGAGAGATTTGGTGCCCACCCACCTAGTCCATCCGGGGTTTAGGCTTAGATGGAGCCAGGGCTGCTCATGTAATCCTGTCCAGCACTGACTGCCTCAGCCTCAGCCTCAGCCTCAGCCTCGTCTGTGGGTCCGTCTCTTTCCCAGCAGGATATTCTGGGCGAATTTCAATGTTTTCCTTTTTAAGTGGTCATGTGATGTGTGTTAATATTAGTATGGAGTCTAACAACAGTAATAATTTGTGAATTATTTTGAAGATAATGACATGACTGTGACAGAAGTCAAAAGATGAGGCTGGGGTGATGGTGCAGTAATGCATTTGTTGTGCAGATTTGGTCCCTTTGTTTGGACCCCAGCACCCAAGGAGAGAGCCGAGTGTAGCTAGCTGTGCACGCCTGTAACCCTAAGACTGAGGAAGCAGAGACAGATGGAGGCTGGGGCAGTGGCCAGACAGTCTCGCTGTGCCAAGAAGTAAGATGTAGAGCGATAGAAGGTGGCACTGGACATGGTCCTCCGCATGCTCATAATCACACACGCGTGCACACCGAGCACACACTTACAACTGAAAGATAAACAGTGTCCAGTGAGGGCTGGGAATGCAGCCCTGACGGTGAGTGCTTGCCCAGCACACACAACACTGGGCATCCAGCCGCCTTTTAGTTTTTCCAAAAAGAACAAGCTTCTTTTTAAATATGCTTACAGAGATGGTCCCCGCGTTAGGTTTCTATTGTCTGGTGCCCTTTAGTGTCAGAACTATCTACACTGATAGCTGGTCATGGTGCCATTTATTTATAGGCTGCTCAAGATCCCCTCATATAAAGTTCTCTTGCGTGAGTCAGTGTCCTGCTGGTATTAGATTGCCAGTGTTTGCTACTGCTGATTCTACGCACTAGCATTATGCGTATTGGCTCTCTTATACATTCCTTTTTGGTAGATTCTTTAAAGTGAATCCATTTTTTCTCCAGAAAAAAAGTATATCTGTTTTTAATTATTGGTCTGCTTGCTCCAAGCCCTGTGATGGGCAGGGTAGACTTTTACAGCCAGGTGTTGGAAGTTCCCCTCGTCACAAAGATAGTCTGCTTCTCTTTTACCCTGGGCTTAGCGTGAAAACAACAACTGTCATCGTTGTTACCTGCAGAAGTCTTGCCAGCATGGTGAGCGTTTCATGCTGAAATGTGTTTTTTCCACTTTGAGCTGCCTGATCAAATCCTTGGCTTGTTCTTATATTGGGTTGAGTGGCTTGTTGTCCTCATTATTTGTTTGGAGAAGCTCTTTACTGATAGTGGGAGCTAGAGTCCTTTGGCTCTAAGGAACTTACTCAAATACTCCTTTTCTGTTGAACAGGAAGTTTTCTTTTCTTGGTATTTAAGATTACTGTTTTATTCTTTAACTGCCTCCTAGATTTTGTTGCGTTTAATTATAATTTCATTCATTCATTCATTCGTTCATTCGTTTGTTTGTTTGTTTATTTGCTGTCTGGGTATAGGTTAGAGGGCATCTTGAGAGAATTGGTTTTCTCCTTACACTACTTGGGACGTAGGACTCAGACTAGGATTATGAGTTTGGCTGCAAGTGCTGTAAAGTGCTGAGCCATCTCAGGGGTCTGCCTTCAGCTCTGTTTTAAAACACATGGGGGACTGGGGACATAGGTCAGTGGCAGGCACATGCCTAGCATGTACAGGGCCCTGGGTTCAGTCTAGTCATGACATAAACCAAAACACACACACACACACCCAATTCTGAGACCATTGGGTTTTTTTTTTTGTTTGTTTGTTTTGTTTTTTTCCCTTTGTGTGTTTTTATTTTGGGGTCTGAGGCAGGATTCCCCATGTAGCTCAGGCTAGCTGCTATTTCGTGCCTCAGCCTCCCAAATGCTGGGTTACAGATGTTAGTCACCATGCTTTATGGTTTTTTTTTTTTTTTTTTTTTTTTTTCTTTAATTCTGTTGTTTTCTTTTAAGGTTTGGATACTTTGATTTGTTTGTGGTTGAATCTTTGTTCTGACTGAAATTTATTTGGAACAAAGAATAAGGTTGAAATTCAGTTTAGTTTTTCCCAGCGCACTACTGGCAGACTCTAAGTCATGTGTTTAATTATGTGCCCCCAGGGGACTTCCATCATACTCCAAACCATGTGTATAGTAACGTGCCCTTTGCCCCCGACATGCTGTTATCTCTATTGTGTAATAAGGGTGTAAGATGGTGAGTGTATGCCCTCTTTTTTCTGGATGCTGTGTGTGCGTGCGTGCGTGCGTGCGTGCGTGTGTGTGTGCGTGCGTGCGTGTGTGTGTGTGTCTGCGCGCGTGCACGCAATGCACACTGTGATAGTCCCTGTGTTTGAGCATCTGCTCTCTGCCTGCCTGATAGCCCCCCCTCCACACCTGTCTGTTGGCGGTAGTGCTGGGGGCAGTGTTGGCTATTCTAACGTGTAAGTTTTTGTCTCTGAGCAGCCTCCGTCATTCTTTTGGTGTTTGATTACATTAACTTTTTAGTTTTATTGCTGGAACTTGATAGTTTTATGAAGTTGAATTTTCCTTTCCAAGAAAGACCAAAGCGAGTAACTCTTTAATAAACAATGCCTTCCTAGAAAGCTAGGTGCAGCCTGAGCACAGTGAGTTCAGGGTTCTTGTCTCCTGCCCTCCGCTCCCCTCTGCTCTACCCTGATAGCAGGGCATTCACTTCAGGCTATGGACGGGCGGGCGGCTGCAGCCCCACACGCCCCATGCAGCCCCACGGTCTCTTTGATGGGCTTTCTTTTTACTCCTCTGACTTTGGAGTGTATTCTAGTGTCTCCTCCTAACAAGTTAGTAGCGTGACTAGTTTCAGGGAAGGGTGCCTGGCTGTTCTGGGTGCTTGCGTTCACCTTTTGGCTTGTTTTCAGAAAACCGCAGAGGAACAGCTTGCTGACCTTCAGAGGCTGCATGCAGAGGAGCTGGCCAGCAAAGAGCAGGAGCTGGCCAGGAGGCTTGAGAGCCGAGAAAGGGAGCTGCAAGAGCAGATGAAGATAGCTCTGGTAAGTGCTGCTCAGTCAGAGGTAACCGCAGAGCTGCCCTGCACGAGGGTGAAGTGGACGTTTCCAGCAGCCTCCACCTCAGTGTATGAGAGGACAGGACGCAAGCAAAAAGGGCTTGTTGGCCTAGTGTGTTTGAAATCAATTGTCTGAGGCGCCCAGATTTCATCAGTTGGTTTGTTTGCCTGCCCCTTTCCATCCTACTTAGGCAGTAATTAGAGGGGAGAAAGGAAAAGATGGTCAGTGTCTCAAAGCCCAGCGTACTGGCTGCATTGATTGGCTCCCAAAGGCGATTCTAAATTGAAGCTTAAGGGCAAAACTTTGAATTCATATGATGTTTGAAGAGCAAAAATAGCACAACCGAATGAACAAAATAATAGTCAGAAAAGCAAAGGTTCACATTTTTGCTGAAAATGTGATTTGAATATTTAAATAAAAAGTAATTTTCCTCAGTGGTGAAAAGCTTTCATTTGAGTCCCCATAAAAAAGTGTCAGTGCCAAAATGTAGTTTGTGTTGATATGAAATTTTTCAGAAAATAGCTGAAACTATCATCCACAAAGTAACGTGTGTGATTTTTAAGTGCGGGATTGGAGGCACTGTCTGGAGTGGTGGCCCTCCCTCCCTCCCTCCCTCCCTCCCTCTCTTCCTCTCTCCTTTCTCTCCCTGCCTGATTGTCCAAGTTTCTTGGCATTTCTAGCAGCATTGATTCTTGCTGAGAATAAATTTTCTAATCTCTGGAAGGGAAATAGACATTTGGATTTAATGTATACTTATGCAAGGCTAGGAAAATTGTGTGGTTGAAATTGCACCCACATGTTGTGGCGCACGCCTTTATTCCCAGCACTTGGGAGGCAGAGGCAGATGCAGGCGGTTCTCTGAGCTTGAGGCCAGCCTGGTCTACAGAGTGAGTTCTAGGACAGCTAGGGCTGTTACACAGAGAAACCCTGTCTCAAAAAAACGAAAACAAAACAAACCAAAAAACAAAAACCAACCAACTAACCAGACAAACAAACAAACAAACAAAAAAAAAACCCACAAGGAAAAGAAAAGAAAATTTTGCTCAAGAAAGAAATTAAGGGTAACATATAAGAATATTTAAGTTATATCTGGACAGCATAAAATAAAAATAGGGGCATGGAAATTAAAGAACACAAGTGGGACATGAATCTGGAATCTGTGCTGTAAGGGCCTGCTGTGGGCCTTGAACTCTGGCATCAATGCTATCTATCGTCTAGGAGGTGACACACTCAGCTCTCTTTCACTCACGTTGAAGAAGAAAGACACACAAACAGGCGCACACAACTCCTTAATTCAATAGGTTTTAACATTTCCTACTTAAACATACTGAAATTGAGGTTGTGGATAATTCTATCCTACTATTAGTCTATTTTGTAGTATGAAATCATTTTGTAAAAACCCGTGTGTCTCCATGGTATAGTGATGTGTAAATACTGTGAAACAATGCTCGCTCTTTAAGCAACAATATAGATAAGCACCCTTAAGTTGGAGTGCAATGAAGAAATTACAGTCAGGTGTGCTAATCTAATGATGAAAGTGCTCTTAGCCATTGCTAGGGATGCTCCTGTACTAAATGGAATCTTTTCAGAGCTGGCTACACTGGAAGGGCTCAGAGCCTGGATCCTGCATTGAGATGTTGTTGATTACCTCACAGGATTTGGTGCAGATCAAATAGAAAGCGTGGTCCCATTGAAGGGCTTTGGGAATGCTGAAGATTTATGTGGGATTAAGATGGTATTGTTTTTGGCACAGGAGAAGAATCAGTCAGAATATTTGAAGCTCACCCAAGAAAAAGAGCAGCAAGGATCATTGGCTCTAGAAGAGTTGGAGCTGCAGAAAAAAGCAATCCTTTCAGAGAGTGAAAATAAACTCCAGGAACTTGGGCGAGAAGCAGAGGCTTACCGAACTGTAAGTTCACGTGCTGTGTGGGCTCCAGAGCTGGGGATACATGTGTCTGTGGGGACTGTCCCCGGAGCTGGGGATGCGTGTGTCTGTCTCCAGTCAGTATGAAGCTCTGATTGGCTCGTGGGGTCGGGTTTACATACACACGCTCTTCATCTTGGGCCCCCATGTCTCTGGCGGGCCTCCATTCCGCCTTTAGCACACACAGCCTGCAGCTGTCTCCACTCTACGCTAACCCGCCTTCATCACTAGGAAATGGCCGCACTTCATCGGCAGCGGGTGTTCTCAAACCTTACTGCTTGTCTGGCTTCATCATGCAGTGTGTCCTAAATATAATCCTTACTCGTCTTTTGTCATAGTCTAGTTACACTGATGCCATACTTTGAGGTTTAAAATCACCCATTTTTTCCATGTTTACATGGTGCTGGAATGAAGTATCTGTATGTCTTCAGTGTGCGTAGTCCCTTTCCTTAGTAGTAGCGATGTGCTGCTGCAGTAAAACCTGCTGATAGAATGTAGGTCCTCCACTCTTGTCAAACAGTTGTCAGCCGTCTTTGCTTTTCCTTTACCCACACCTCAGGCGTGCAACTGGTGGGTGTGACGTCACGGAAGCACTTGCTTGATCAGCAGTGCATTGCACCTCACTTTCTTTGACAGCCACCGAGAGATTGGACTTGCCAGTCTCTTAGGACCTTCCCAGCTCTGATGTTCAGAGTGAATATTCTGTGAGATAACAGACACCTTTGGTAAATTATGTATAAGAAGCTTCTTAAACAAAACAAAATATGCCAGGCTAGTGAGATGGCTCAGGGCAAAGTGATTGCCACAGAGCCTGGCCATCTGAGTCTCATCCTAAACCCACAGTGGAGAGAGAGGACGAATTCCTGAAGATCTCTGAGACCTCTGGGCCCCTGTAGCTCCCCTCCCCCCAAGTAATAAAAGTTTTAAAACTGTTAAAGTACATGCCTTTGGGAGTAGAAAAATGAGATACTTTCCCTCTAAAGTTAAATTATAAAAGTAATAAAATATTAGTGTAACCTAAAAGCATGGAGTATGGAGGTCTAATCCTACCAAGCTCACTGCCATTATTATTTGTTTTGTGATTCATTTTCTCTTTTTTAACTTTCCCATTAGAATACTTTTGAAAATAGAGATAGTTGAAATGGTTACCCAAGTACATAGAACAAGCCCAGAACCGAGTTTGTTTATGATCCCATTAGTGACTGAGCAAGGTGTATTGCCTGCCCTTTCTTATGTTTTGTCTGGTATGTGAAGTGTCCAAATTGTAGCCTCTAGGTAGGTCCACATGATCTCTGCATCTCTGCTAACAAACAAGTATGTGCATTAATAAAAAACGCGCCTGTTTTCATTAACAGAGAATACTTGAATTGGAAACCTCTCTGGAAAAAAGCTTAGAAGAAAGCAAAACTCAGTCAGAGCATTTAGCTGTTCATTTGGAAGCTGAGAAGAATAAGCACAAGAAAGAGCTCACAGCCGTGACTGAGGCGCACCGGGCAGAACTGGGGCGCCTCCAGCAGCAGCAGGACGGCCTGTGGGCCGAGAGGCTCCAGGGCCTGGCTCAGCAGCACCAGGCTGCCGTGGAGGAGCTCAGAGAGAAGTACGAACAGGAAAAAGGCGCCCTACTAAAGGAGAAGGAGGGTCATCTCCAGGCCATGAATGAAAAGACCTTGCAGAAGCTGGATGTGAAGCAGGCAGAGCTGGAGTCCCTGTCCTCTGAGCTGGCGGAAGCGCTGAAAGCCCGTGAGCAGCTGGCCCAGGAGCTTTCTGTCCTGAGGGGTGATGCGGACAGAATGAAGCAGGCCCTCGAGGCCGAGCTGGAGGAGCAGAGGCGTCACCACCAGCGTGAGGTGGACAGCATCAGTAAGGAACAAGAAATAACTGTTCAGAGAACTGAGAAGGCCTTGAAAGATGAACTGAATCGGCTGGAGCTTCTCCTGAAGGAGAGAGACGATCACCTGAAAGAGCAGCAGGCTCGCATAGACGATCTTGAAGCTTATCTTCAAAAGTCTGCCGGGGAGCTGCAGCAGGCCTTGGCTAAGCTGGACCTCCTCCACAAACAGCAGAGCAGCACACAGGAGCAGACGGGCATGTATGAGGAGCAGCTGGCCCAAATGCGGCAGAAGGTGCTGGATCTGGAATCAGAGAAGAACCTTCTTGCCAAGCAGGTAGCTGACATGGAGACACAAAGAAAGCACACGTGTGTGGAATTAGACGCTCTGAGCGCACAGGTGCGGCAGCTTGAGGAACAGAAGCGTGAGCTGGAGGAGAAAGGGAGGTCCTTAGCCCAGCTGCACGAGTCACAGCTCAAGGACAGCCACGTGGAGAAGGAGCAAACAAAGCAAATTCTGATGGAAAAGGAAAATGTCATTTTACAGATGCGAGAAGAACAGGCCAAAGAGATCGAGGCCCTCAAACAGAAATTGTCTTCTAAAGAAGAAAGTATGAGCATTTTGCATGAGGAATATGAAACCAAATTTAAAAATCAGGAAAAAAGGATGGAAAAAATTAAGCAGAAAGCAAAAGAAATGCAAGAAACGAAGAAAAAGTTGTTGGATCAGGAAGCCAAACTTAAGAAAGAGCTTGAAAATACCGTCCTGGAGCTCAGTCAGAAAGAGAGACAGTTCAATGCCCAAATCCTGGAAATGGCACAGGCCAGCTCCGCTGGGATCAGTGACACAGTGTCAAGACTGGAGGCCAACCAAACGCAGCAGATAGAAAGCCTGACCAAAGCTCACCAGCGGGAGCTTGATGACGTCACAGAGTGCTGGGAAAAGAGGCTGAGCCAGCAAGCCGAAGAGCTTCGGGACAAGCACGAGAGGCGGATGGAGGAGAAGCAGCAGGAGCTGGCAGAGCTGAGGCAGAGGGTCCTCACACTGCAGTCTGACAAAGAGGAGGTGAACAAGGAAGCCATGCGGCTGAAGGAGGCAGTGGCTGAGCAGGGCACCGCGCTAGCCCGTCTGCAGGAGCAGTTAGAGCAGAAGTCCGCTCACATCAGCTCACTCTCTCAGAAGGAGACTCAGTTGAAATCCCAAGTTGAAACGCTGGAAGTCGATTTGGGTCGTTCTCTGAATGAGAAGGCTTCCCTTGAGGAGGAGCTGGCTGAGCTCAGAGTGCTGACCGAGAAGGAGACGCTCAGAGTTTCTGAGCTGACGGGCAAGGTGCAGGCTGCAGAGGAGGAGCTCCACAGCTGCAGGGCTCTTCAGGAAAGCAGTAGCAAGAGCCTAGAGGACAAAAGCTTGAACCTCAAAACCCTGCTTGGGGAACTCGCAGCTCAGCTAGACAGTCGCTGTGAGAAAACCAAAGCTTTGTTAGAAGCTAAAACAAATGAACTCCTCAGCGTCAGCGGTGACAAAACAGATGCCATTCTGTCTAGGCTTTCCCGCTGTCGGCAGCGCACCGCCACAGTTAGGGAGGCGCTGCTCATGAAAACGCGCCACGTTTCTGACTTAGAAGCACAACTCAGAAAGCTCACAGAAGAGCAACACACACTAAAGAGCTCTGTTCAACAGGTCACCCATCAGCTGGAAGAAAAAGAAAGTCAGATTAAGGCCATGAAGGCCGATATCGAGGGTCTCGTCACAGAAAAGGAAGCCTTACAGAAGGAAGGCGGCCAGCAGCAGCAGGCGGCCTCGGAGAAGGAGTCCTGCATTACACAGCTGAAGAAAGAGTTATCGGAGAACATCAATGCCCTTACACTACTGAGAGGGGAGCTCTCCGAGAAGACGGCAGAGACGGACAGCCTTCGCACACAGCTCAGTGACCTCAACGCTCAACTGGGGAACAGCGTCAGCCTAAGTGACAAAGCAGCGGCCATTTCGTCCCTGAACAAGCAGCACGAGGACCGGCAGATGGAGCTGCAAGCTCAGCTGCAAGAGCTGTCTTTGAAAGTCGATACTCTGAGTAAGGAGAAAATGTCTGCTCTTGAGCAGGCAGATCATTGGTCCAACAAGTTCTCAGAGTGGAAGAGAAAAGCCCAGCCCAAATTCGCACAGTACCAGAGCACCATTAAAGACCTGCACACACAGCTTGACGTAAAAGCCAAGGAAGCCGCTGAAAAGGACGAGCAGATACAGCTGCTGAGGGAAGACCTTGGTCAGCAGAATAAACGGTTCGAGTGTTTGAAGGGCGAGATGGAGGACAGGAAGGGCGAGATGGAGAAGAAAGAGTGTGACTTAGAGGCCGAGTTAAAGACGCAGACGGCAAGGGTTGCTGAGTTAGAGGACTGTATCGTTCACAGGAGAGAAGAAATTGAGTCCCTAAATGAAACACTTAAGAGTTACAGCCAACAGAAGGACACTGAGCGGAATGAACTGGTTCAGAAACTTCAGCACTTGGAAGAGCTGGCAGAGGAGAAAGACAACAAGGTTAGGGAGGCCGAGGAAAAGGTCCTGAGCCTAGAACAGCAAGTGTCCTCCCTGGAAGCCGAACTTGGAAACCTGAAGAAAGAACTAGAACATGTGAATTCGAGTGTGAAAAGCAGAGACGGGGAGTTAAAAGCTTTAGAAGAGAAGCTTGAGCTGGAAAGCACTTCGAAAGTGGAGCTGAAGAGGAAGGCGGAGCAGAAGATCGCTGCCATCAGGAAGCAGTTGCTGTCTCAGATGGAAGAGAAGCGGCGGGAGGCCGAGAGCCAGCTGAGCGAGCTGAATGCGAAACTGCAAGGCAGAGAAGAGCAAGTTCACACCCTGGAAGAACAACTTAAAAACCTACAAACTTCCCTCCAGTCGGAGATGCCAGTTGTGTCCACGTCCATACAAAACGCAGCAGCATCTCCTGAACAAGGAGCAGCCGATTCCCAAGGCTGTACGCGCAAGGCATGTGAAGAGAGGATCTGCACACTACAGAGAAGATTAGTTGAAAGAGAAAGGCTGCTGCACAGTCTGGAGCAGAGGATGGGTGAGTCAAAGTTATCTCCGACCGAAGTGCAGCTCGCCACGAAGTTAGACGACATCCAAGCCAAACCGCTCAATGATGAGAGTTTGATAGGACGTCTTCAAGAAGAACTCACAGAAAAGAAGGCGAACTGTTCCTTCATTGTGCCCCAGCCCATGGGGGAAGAAGCCGGTAAAAATAATACAGGGATGAAGCAAAACTTGGCCAGTGTGGTTGACAGTGTCCAGAAAACCCTCCAGGAAAGGGAGCTGGCCTGCCAGACCCTGGAGCGGAAGGTTAAAGAGCTGGAGTCTGACTTAGTAAGAGAGAGGGACTCACACAGACTGGAAATGGAAAAGCTGACCCTGAAATACGAGAAGTCGCAAGCCTCACAGCAAGAAATGGGTGGGAAAAATCAATCTGTGGAAATTTTGGAAGATAGTTCTGAGGAAAATTCCAAGTCACAGGTGATCCAGCCGAAATTGGGGAATAACATGGACACCCAGCATCATGATAATGACCTGGAGTTAAAGTTAGCAGGGGCGGAGCGGGAGAAGCAGAAGCTGAGCAGGGAGGTGGCAAGGCTGCAGAAAGATCTTCGGGTGCTGAGAAAGGAACACCAGCAGGAGCTGGACATCCTGAAGAAAGAGTGCGCGCTGGAAGCAGACATGAAGCTCAAGTGAGTGCTGTTCCTACCCGGTGGATGTGTGCGCGTGCGTTCACGCGTGTGCGTGCGCGTCTGTGTGTGTGTGCGCGTGTGTGTGTGTTACACACGCACGCGCAGTGTGTCATGCAGATACTTGCACCTGCCCAAAGCGTTACATAAATCCATTAAGTTAAATGCTGGGGGGAAATGAATTCGGGGCAGAAGGCAGTGAGTGTTATTCCGTGTTCGTTAAGAGGACACACCTTTTCTTGCAGGCGAGTAATGGCCTCACTGTTGCATGACAGTAACATGCGTGTGTAGGGGAGAAGTTTAAAGTGGGAAAGAGCCGTAACCCCGGCCCCACAGTTAGTCACTGAAGGTATTCAGAGTTTCTATCTCTAGTTTTCTCTACCTGGACCCACAGACGCACTCACAATTGCCTCCATAACAGTGAGAGCACATTGTGCAAGCTGTTTTTGAAACAGCTTTGTAACAATGTGCTGTTTAGAGGTAGCTGTCATCATCATCGCTGTCCACTCTTGTTACTCAGACAGGAGCAAGAGGACCTGGAGTTGAAGCACACGTCCATCCTGAAGCAGCTGATGAGGGAGTTTAACACCCAGCTGGCTCAGAAAGAGCAGGAACTAGAAAGGACCATCCAGGAGACCATCCGTGAGTACAGTCTTGAACCCAGCAGCGACTACCCTCGGCAGAGTCCACTGCTGCTGGATTTTTCTTGTCCTGCCAGGTCCTTCCGGCCCTCTCAGCCCCAAAGTGTTCATGGATGCTATATTAATTACAAAGCTATTGGCCGATGACTAGGGTTTCTTTTTTGTTATCTCTGTCTTTATTATTAACCCATTTCTATAAATCTGTGTATTTCCATGTGGTCTTGACTTACTGGAGAATGCCCAGATCTGCTACTCCTTTTCGGCTACATGGAGTCTGTTTGAAGTCTCCTCGTCTCCTAGTCCCGCCTATCTTCCTGCCTCTATTGACCAAATAATGTTTTATTCATGAACCAATAAGAGAAACATATATACAGAAGGACATCCCCTATTGGTCCACAGTCTATTCTCTTTTTGCCCTTGTGGTAGGTGTACCTACCACATTAACTAGGGGGAAAATGGAAAATGGTCTTTGTCCGAGACAGTGCTCTTCCAAGTCCTCTAGAAAGTTCTCAAACCTGCTTCACACCTCAGCATGCCCGTTCTTCTGGATTTCATGAACATTGATTTGAAATGAGAATTCCTACTGCTGTTGGCATATAGATAGTCACGCATGTTTGCTTATGCGTGTCCCTTGTCCTGCACTAGATAAGGCCCAGGAGGTGGAAGCTGAGCTTCTGGAGAGCCACCAAGAAGAGACGCAGCAGCTGCATAGAAAGATCGCGGAGAAAGACGATGACCTGAACAGGACAGCCAGGAGATATGAGGAGATCCTTGATGTAATTATCCCTATTCTCTTTTGGAACAGTTTGTGTTTTATGGGGGAGCTGATTGTTTTCAGATGTAGAGACATTTTCCCTTTGACAGAAACTAGACTAACGTGAGGCTTTGAGATGTGGCTGAGTGCTGGGAACTGGATCCAGTGCACCGTCGGAGGCTTAGCTGGGGTCTTCTCAGGATAGCCAGCCAAGCCATGCCGTCTCCACTCACTTTCAGGGTTTTGATGGCCCAGGGTGGGGGTGCGTTGGGAATAAAACGGAATTTCTCAGCTTGCTCTAATGACATTGCATTAGCAGAATAAAATAAGCCATAAATGCTAATAAGAACTTAGGACCCCAAGAATGTTTTCAGATACAAAACGCTATGAGTTACTCTCTTTTTGCTTATTATCCTCTGTAAGGCTACTCCAAGCCTTACTCTATCATGCGCCAAGAATTTTCATTCCGGAAGAGCTGTCACCTTCAGCTGACAGTGTCAGCAGCGCCTGTGTGACCCAGAGCAGATTGTAACAATCACTGTTTTAAATGTAATTTAATTGAGTAAAATTATGGAATATGAAATGTCAACTTTGTGCACTTTGTAAGCTTTAAATCTCATTAGGAAAATATAAAAATATTTACAGATTTTCTTGTACTTTCAAAGTACATTTATGCTAAGTTTTTAAGAATACCGCCAGGGGGCTGGAGAGATGGATCAGTAGTTAAGAGCTTTTACTGCTCTCGCAGAGGATTCACGTTCTGCTCCCAGTACCTACCTGGTGGTTCACAGCTAACTGTAACTTCAGTTCCAGAGGGTCCATGCCGCCCTCTCTCCTCTGTGGGCACTGCACGGTCACGGTATACATAGATTCATGGGCACTTGCATGCACACAATATAGCTAATTTCACGTAGGTACATGCACATGAATAATAAACGCATTTTTAAAAGTTCTATTGAGGTGTTAGTGGTAGATGCCTGTAATCCTAGCATTTGAGAAGCTGAGTTAGGATCAGGAGTTCAAGGCCAGCCTGGGCTATATGAGGCCTTGTTCCAAAACAAACAAACAAACAAAAAAACAAATGCAGTCACTTCTTGACTCCTAATTGAATGTTTGACCACATGCAGTATACCTAATATATCCAAGGTACCTAGTTTAGTTTTACCATCTGGTATTTGTTACTGTGCTTTTGCTTTTTGTTTTTTGTTTTTTTAATACAGAAGGGAAGGCAACCTTAGTGTAGTTAAGTGTTTGCATAATATATTGAGTTCTGGAGTAGAGATTCATTATTACCTTCACCTATTTCATAAATAATGATGTCTTTCCAAGGAAGGAACTTTAAGAAGGTAACAGCTATTTATTGTGATTAATCATGCCTGGAAGTTTCAGGGAAGGGATGAGCTCTTGTTTGTGATTCCTTTTCTGTATGTGAATGATGGGTCATTAGTGTTGAACTTTATTTTTGGGACCACCAGCCCCCTCCCCCCCAAATAGTGACACGGAGACTAATTAAGAAACTTTGGCCTTTAGCTGAGGCTTGTTCACAACCAGCTCGTGTAACTTAACCTGTTTCTATTCATCTATGCTCTGCCATGTGGTTCTTTGCCCCTCCTCCATTCTGTATGCCCAGAAGTCCTACCTAACTTCTTCTGCCTTCCTATTGGCTGTTCAGCTTTCTACTACACCAATTACAGTGACACATCTTCACACATGTGTGAACAAATATTCTACAACAGGTCATCAGAGAGTAGACTGTTCACCGTCACGGACCTCTATAGGTCCAGGGCTGCGGGCCAGGAAGACAGTAGCCGCAGTGCTCTGGCAGCTGTCTGAAGGGAACTGGGGGAACAGACTCCACGCTGCAGCTTAGAGAGGGCGCCTTATTTCAATAGTGTGTGTCAACTGGCTCAACCCTTGTGAGTTCTCCCATGTGAAGTCAGCATGACAGGCCTACTCCATGGTCTGGGGATTGGGGAAAAGCTGTGTCTTTGTCCTCCCCCCTTTCCTCTCTGAAAAGTTCTGTCACATGACGTACTGTGCTGCACTTCCTCAATTGTAATAGTTCTTGGAGTGTTAATAACAAATTCAAGCACAAAGGATTCCACTTTCCCCTCCCTATCTTAGGTAGCATTTCTTTTTGTTGTTGTTTTGATTTGGTTTGGGTTTTTGAGAGAGGGTCAGGCTGGCCTTGAACTTACTGTGTAACTGAAAATGGCTTTGAACTTTTGATCACCCACAGTTCTGCCTTCCGAATGCCAGGATCGCTGGCTGTCCTTTATGATAAAGTTCTTACCTTCCACATCTGAAGAACCGAGATACTTGTTCCCGAATCACACAGGTCCCTAAGCCCCGCACACAAGTATATCTTTGTAGGTGGGGATCTGCTTATATCCCTAGCCTCCAAATGGCGTGAATCTTTGTTACTGCCTCTGTTACGCATGTGCGCGAGTGTGGTGGTTCGAATGAGGATGGTCCCCACAGGCTCCTGTATTTGAGTGTCTACTCCCCGGTGGGTGCTAGGTCAGTAGGGTTAGGAGGTGGTTTTGTTGGAGAAGGTGGGTGGGTCACTGGAAGCGGGCTGTGAGGGTTCACAAGCTCATGCAGGCGTAGTCGGTGCCTGAGATCAGGTTGTGGCTGTCAGTGCTGTTTGAGTGCCATATGTGTTGCCATACTTCCGCCATGATAATGGACTGACCCTCAGACCGTAAGCAAAGTCCCAGTTAAATGCTTTTAAGAGTTGCTGTGGTCATGGTGACTCTTCACAGCAATAGAACAAGCGACCAAGACAGCGGGGATGCCATTGTCAGGGGTTGCCCTCCATCTTGCTTCCTGTGGTGTGGTCACTCCGTGACCCTGGAGTTGCAGTGGTGGCTTGACCCCCAGGGTCTTCGCATTCGCAATGTCGGTATAGACTTGGCAAACCTGGCTTTTGCATGGGAGTCTGAGCCTGAGTCCTCAGGGTTGTGTAGCAAGGTTTACTCGACCACTCTGTGCTGCATCTTTAAAGGGTTTTTAAAGTTAATTTTTATTTAGATGACCCTGAATCAAACGCATTCACATGCATATTTGAGAACGGTGTGGACTTTCATTCTCGTTTGTTGCTTTTAAAGGACAGAATCAAGAAAGTTAGACTCCCCACTCCTCCCTCTCTCCCTTTTCCCTTTTCTGATGGGGTAGGGATTTACACGGGACCTGGCACCTTGTTGTCAGCCCCCTACCACTGAGTTGTCCCCCAGATCCAGAACTATTTTTTGTTAGAGATGATTCGTTAGAGACCCCTCTAACTCTTAGACGGCTTCCTTGCCTTAGCTCTGGTGTAGTTTGCAGCTGTCGAAGGATGTTTCGACATAGCTGAATGTCATTGTGCCTGAGGGAGTAGCTGTGGGACCTCTGCCACACTGGCATAGGGCGTGCACAGGGGTAGGCTCAAGACAGCCACGACCAAGGACAGCAATAGCCCAGTTCCAGGTTGATGGTGTTGAGGTGGGGCTGGGTCAGTGTATGCCTCTGTGAGGAGACAGCTGAGCACTGGCCAACAGGCTTGTGCTGGTTGGTTTCCCGTTAGCCTTCCTCATGAGAAGTGGTATTTAAAATCAGACCAGCTGTGTGTCATTGAGAATGGTGTCTCTCATGTTTCTGGCAGTCAGTGACTGTTAAATGACCCTGTTGATGGCTGTTTTCCTGTTATGTCTCTCTCAGCACACACACACACACTTACCTTCTTTACTCAAGTCAGATTGATATTCTAGCTGTAAATGTTCTTCAGCGCAAAGCTCTTGCAAGATTTATGACTTGGGAGTGTCCCCAGAACAGAACAGAAAATGACTTGTATGTCAAAATTTCTGAATAGGACTATGGGGACAAAAATCACCTAAAAGTTTTTAGGGTTTTTTTTTTCTAGTTGAGCCTTGTCTATTTGTTTGTTTGTTTGTTTTTGCAATATTTTGGGAAAATGAAGAAGATTGCACTGGTCATCAACATGTTAGACAGACTAACTGTATTATGTTGACTTCCAACGCCATGTGGAGATGGGTAAAATGTAGACAAGGTTCAATGATGAACCCCTGAGTTACACAGCCCCTACGTAGTTAGTGAAGAAAATTAAACCAAAGCATTGCACAGCTTCTTGTGATGAGTGGGTTGCCAGCTGTGTGTGAAAATACTACTTTATTCCCTGAGTATCTGTAGGCGCCCACTGTAGAAAGTGCCCAAACCTTACCTCACAGGACCTGTGATACAGCACAGGACCTGTGACACGGCTAGACCCTCATGCTTACGACCCGGTCAGCCCAGGGTGAGAGGAGGGCAGCAGGTTGACCTTGGTGACGGATGAAGGACGAGTAACAGGGCGTCATGGTATCCTAGGAAGAGTGAGCAGCCTGAAGCGGAACTGACTTGGGTCAGAAAGGTGGCTAGGAAAGCAGAGGGATGAATGGAGAGCAGAGGGATGAATGGACAGCAGAGGGATGAATGGAGAGCAGAGGGATGGGTGGAGAGCAGAGGGATGAATGGAGAGCAGAGGGATGGGTGGAGAGCAGAGGGATGAATGGAGAGCAGAGGGATGAATGGAGAGCAGAGGGATGGGTGGAGAGCAGAGGGATGGGTGGAGAGCAGAGGGATGGGTGGAGAGCAGAGGGATGGGTGGAGAGCAGAGGGATGGGTGGAGAGCAGAGGGATGAATGGAGAGCAGAGGGATGAATAGGAGAGCAGAGGGATGAATGGAGAGCAGAGGGATGAATGGAGAGCAGAGGGATGAGTGGAGAGCAGAGGGATGAATGGAGAGCAGAGGGATGGGTGGAGAGCAGAGGGATGGGTGGAGAGCAGAGGGATGAATGGAGAGCAGAGGGATGGGTGGACAGCAGAGGGATGGGTGGACAGCAGAGGGATGGGTGGACAGCAGAGGGATGAGAAAGACAGCTGTGTGTGTCTCAGACTGTTGCGTGCTCTACGCTTTTCCCTCTCTGCATGGTTTCAGTGTTAATACCACATTGCTATTTCCATCCTGAAGGCCCGTGAAGAGGAAATGACTTCAAAAGTAAATGGCCTGCAGACTCAGCTTGAGGAGCTACAGAAGAAGTATGAGCACAGGCTAGACCAGGAGAAGAGCATGCCGGACAATGTGAGAGCACTTTGAGTTTCTTCTTATGGTTCTTGGAAACACCGCCATTGCCCCGGTTTGGCTCACCCATTGACATAAGATTCATCTCATTTAATCCAGAGGGACCCTTTTAGGACCCATGCTTTCCTCCTTCAGTTAGTACAGCCAACACCCCAAGAGCTCAACACAGTGTTCACAGCTCATGTTAAGTGTCGTCGTGGAGTTTAAACCGGGCTCCCGCACTCAAAGCCTAGACTTGCTGTTGGCGGTGCTCCCTGGACTTCCACAGACAATATAGCAGAGCAGACTGAGCCCACACCCTGGGAACGCCAGAGACTGTCCACAGCAAGTGGGACTTACTGAGAAGTTTTTCTTTAATTTTTTATTCTTTGACAATTACATACTTGCATATAACACGTTTTTGTCGCAATCCGCCCTCCTGGTCCTCTGAGCCCTTCCTGTTCCCACAGGCCTCCCTTTTCTTCCTAACAAGTGCCCCTTCCACTTCATGTCCTTTTGGTTTGTTTTGTGCCCTGATTTTACCCTGGGCCACCCGCATGGGTGTGGGTGTGAAGCTGCCCATCGAAGCGTGAGTTACACCATTGATGACGATGAGTGACTCCCCGCCCCCAGCATTTGGACATATGTAATCTGTATTCTGCTTTATAATGTATCCTTAGTTGTATGGCACGAATATGGTGGCTTTTCAGTCGTTCTGTGCTGGTTCATCTTTGCATGGCTACTGGACCAGATGCCGATGCTGATGCAGATGCTGATGTCGGTGCAGATGCCGTGAGATGCCTGACATGACAGAGCTGGCACTGCATCTTTGGCAATTTTTAAGTAACCCCAGTCTTTAATTAAAGTTAATGCTAGGGAAGACAGGCCATGTATGCCCCTTGGCTGCTGGTCCTGCTGTAGATCCACAAAGCATGCAGGTCCCAGTTTGAGAAGCCCGATGCTGGAGCATTTCTTTCTGATGGTTATCCCTGCTCTAGGATGGTCTTTTTCACAGCAGTGTCAGGAGGTTCTCGGGAAGATGGACAGATGCCGTCTGTGATTCCACCCGAGAAGACCTAGTACAGTGTGTCAGTCACGGACAAGAGCAGTCACATGGGTCTCTTTCCCCTTTATAAAAGGCTTTGCTGAGCATCGAATCACACCTAATCAGATACATCTGTACGAGCTCTGAGCAGGCAGAAAGGTCCCTTCCTTTCAGGAGAGCCATTAATGCCGTTCTGTCTGTCTGTTAGCCTGTCTACAATGGGGTTGTTGCTGCCGCCATTCTTGCTGTTAAATATGACTTCTATGAAAACACATGCATTTTACTAACAAGAGCTTCCCCTATCATCAGAGTATTAATGTTGCATCCTGACTATCATAGCGTGTTGATGCATTGTGAAACTGATATCAATGCTGAGTTCTTTACCTTGTTGCAAAAGGAAGGAGTAAATAATAACTGAACACATTTGTTCCTTTGTGGTCTCCTGATTCTCCTTGAGCATGCTTCTAAGTATTTAGATTTTGTTTTTTACTTGCGATGGTAGTCCTGGCGTGTTTCCCAGGTTGGTCTGAATCTTCTGATCAAACGGTCCTCCCATCTCAGCTTCCCAAACAGTGGCAGTCTAGACGGTCCTCAGTCACAGGTACCTGTGCTGAGAGCTCCATGAGAAACTATTTGTAATCAGAGCCCAGCATGAGCCTTGGGGGTTGTACTTAGAAATGTCCTAAGGGACGTTGAGAGAGCTGACCTTTTACTCATAGTTACTGGAGTGGTGCACACATCCCCTTGTGTTCAGTATCCCTGAAGGATAAAGCCTCCAGTGTGTGTTGTGGCATCTGTGTCCCCTGCTGCAGAGCCCACAGAGCCTTTCAGCCCTCCTTTGTCTGTGGACATTTTATGTAACAAAAATGGACCAGTTCAAAACAAAGATTTGAACTTGCTTTGTTTCAAACCTGCTCGCCCTCTGAAGACGGGAAAGCTGGCTTCATGCTTGCTTGTCATTTCATAGCGCTGTATTGTTTCCCCTGCTTGTTGGTTTTATTGTTGACGTTTTTGTTTTTGTTTTTCTTTTCCATCTCCAGGAAACAATTATGGAGCTACAGGTAAGATTAGTTCTTCACTGACGTTTCCTGAAGCTAGTCCATTTTAGGAACATGCTCTCCCCAACCCCTTTTTTAACAATTAAAACATAAAGCTACTGTTTCTCCAAAGAAAGTTTTTTGTAGGCAGGGTAGAAACATGCCCGGGGGCTGATGAAACACACTAATCTCAGTCTGGCTCTTGTTCTTTCAGACACAGCTAGCCCAGAAGACCACTCTGATCAGTGATTCCAAGTTGAAGGAGCAGGAGTTGAGAGAGCAGGTACTGGCAAGTGCAGCCTCTGTTGATTTGTACTTGGATTTGGCCAATAAGGAAACAATTGAGTTAATTAATTTGCTTTGAATTTCTTTCAGTCTTTTTTTTTTTTTTTTTTTTTTTTTTTTTTTCTTTTGAGACAGAGTTTCTCTATATAGCCCTGGCTGTCCTGGAACTCACTTTGTAGACCAGGCTGGCCTCAAACTCACAGAGATTCTCCCGAGTGGGTGTTGGGACTAAAGGTGTTAGCCACTATCACCCAGCAAAATTCTTTCAGTCTTAAACAGGAAATTTTATTTCTAAGTCCACAAGTTCTTTGAGGCAGTGTTTACATTTACAATTGCATGCATTTAAACTAGAACATTTGTTGGTTTTTTAAAGGTTTATTTTATTTTATGTATGCATATATCTGTGTATGAGATGCATGCCTGTTGGCATGGATCCCCTGAAGCAAGTTATATTTGTGAGCTGCTATGTGGGCACTGGGAATTGAACCTGGGTCCTCTAGAGGAGCAGCCAGTGCTCACAATCACTGAACCATTTCTCCAGCCCCATACTAGAACATGTTATCCTGTTCTTTCTAGTGTAACATTTTGAATGTTTTGTTCATATCATTATAATAATTTATGTAAAAAGGAGTTATTTTTCTTGTTTGTCAAAGTAAAAATACGAAAGTCACTAGTGTTTTTTCCCCAATAGTAGAATTACTGTCATATGATTTATACACATAGTACCCAGGGTCAGTGTCTGTCATTCAGGGTCAGTGCTTTCCAGGGACAGTGTAAGCACGTGCCAGGTGTGTTTATGTGCAGGGCGTGATGCTTTTTTAAGTTCATAAAGACAGTCATCGAGTTAAAGTGTTGCTTTATTTCCCTTTCCTAGTAGTGACTCTCCCCGTTTATGTTCGCAAGCTCGCCGCTTTAGCGTTCCCTGATTATGTGTCTTTAAACCTAAACCTTCAAAACTGGCATAGCGTATTGAGTTTTGTTCTGGCTTATTATGTGTTCTGGATACATATTCCTTATCAGATATGTGGTTTGCAAATATTTTCTCCCATTTTGTAATTTGCCTTTTCACATTTTTGATGTAATCTGTTAATGCAAGCGGGTTTTTTATCTTAATAAAATTCAATTCATGTATTTTTCTTTCATTGAATATTCTTTTAGTTTCTGCCAAAGAAACTATTTTTTATCTGCATATACTGTTTGTTCCTTTGGCATTAAAAAGACTCCGGAAGCTATTCTTTTACAGCTCTTCTTTTCCTTACATGTGATTTTCATATTAATTTTATGGTATGGTTTGAATGTTATCTTTAGGTCCATAATTTAGAAGACCGTTTGAAAAGATATGAAAAGACCGTGTGTGGGACAAGTGTGGGGACACCTTACAAAGGTGAGCCGACTCCTTCCACGCCACCTGAGTACATCTTTTACTGGCAGATTTATGAATGCGTTTACTTTTTTGTTGTTGTTAATTCATATTCTTTTATTTTTATTTTGAATCATTTTTAGTAGTTGACAAGTATAAATTATATATACTCACTGCAACATGTTGCTTTTAAATATATATTTGTGGTGGGACACACATGTTGAGCTCATTGGTACATATTACCTCACATGCTTAACCTTTTGTTGTGTTGTGTCTTCGTTATTGTAATGCTATGCAGAGTCAGCATGACAGAGGCAGCTTATTAAGTGAGTGCTTGATGGAGTTGAAGACAGATAGTTATGGTTATAGTTTTCCTTAGTTAGGACTAAAGATAAGTTATTTATAAGACTTTAGAATCACAAAGATAAGATAGGTGGTGGAATATTTCCTTTAATTCTTGATAATGTTAATGGATATAATATTAACTATAGTTCTTATTTGATAACTGTTTTGTTATATATTTATTATGTTATAGTTAAAACCCTTTTTATATAGATAGAAAAGAGGAGATGATGGGAGATGTCATTCTGTATATGTGTTTCTCTTATTGGTTAATGAATAAAGCACTGTTGGCCAATAGAAAAGCAAGATAGGCTGGACTAGGAGACAAGGAGGATTCTGGGAGATATAGTAGGAGAGTCAGCATGTAGAGACTTGAGAGAGAAGAGGTCCGGGCCCTCTCTCTGGTAAGAAGACCACGTGGAAACACTTAGATTAATAGAAACGGGTTAATATTTAAGACAGAGCTAGCCAATAAGAAATGCTAGTAACAGGCCAACAGCTTTATATCTAATACAGTGTCTCAGTGTGTTATATATCTAATACTGTGTCTCTGTGTGTTATATATCTAATATAGTGTCTCTATGTGTTATTTGGGGCTGATGCGGCTCTGGAACCAGGCTGGTGGGACAATTGCTCGTAACACATGTGTGCACTTCTCTAGTAATATAACCAGCACAGTCATGATGCCCAACCCTTCTGACACTGTTATTCGTTCTTCTGCCTCATATTTAACATCTCTGTCTAAAGTTTCCAGCAACATTTTGTCCAGGTTTTCCCAGTTAGGGAATTTACATGATCTGTTTCTTTTATTTACTGTAAGTCTGAGAGTCGCCTAGGTTGTATGCTTTATTCCATTAGTTTGGCACATACTTGCACATGTTTCCTATAATCTAATGTGAAAGATTTTCTGTAGACTATAGAGCTAAGAATATTGGGCACCACTGTGGTCTCTCTACTGCTAATATGTGCCGTGGTCCTTCCATGCTTGGCTGATCTGCATTTGATATAATGTTGTCAGGGTTTTAATTTTGTTCCTGTTCTTAGTAGTTGTAGTAGTAGTAGTTATTTGTTCTTTCTTAGTTCTAGCTGTGTATATATATTTCTTCCTTTGTGGAGTGCCTTATATTCCCATGTCTTCTAAAGTTAGGATGTCGTTTTCTTTTTCATGAGCTCATAAACTTATGAGCTCGGGACATTTCCATGTATGTATATAATATGCATTTATCATGCCTTTATGCATAAATATACGTTTACCCACTGCCCTCATTACTCTTTGTTACCTCACTTTCTGTTTGTAGTGGGATTTCAGGCTTGTGCCACTGTACACAGTTCACATGAAAATGTTGAAAAGCGCTGTGACACTGATACTTTGCACACGTTTAGATTTTTATTTATCTTGTGTTTCAAAACATTTTTAAAATTTGATTTTAACTGAGTACTTTAATATTGGAATGCTTAAAAAGAAACTAAAAATGTCTGAGGTCCTAAGTCATGGATAAAAAGAAGGTGGTAATGTAGTCACCGGAATATCTGAAGTCATCCCCATGCTGTTTAGCAGAGATCTCGTTGTTAAGGAGCTTTTCCACTGGCCGTGTGATCTTGTAAGAGAAGGGTACAGGAAATAAACATTGTAGATGACAGTTCTGATTTCGCATCCGCAGGCAGCTGGGCTGTTCACAGTGTGACTATGTGGCCAACGCAGGGCAGCGAGAGGAAACAGTGTGCCTCTCTGCTCCCTTCCTCGTGCGCTAAGGCGTCTGTTTTCTGAACGACAAGCTATCTGGGCTTGCTTTTGTAATATTTATTTTTGTCTTTCTTGACAGGTGGCAATTTGTACCACACCGATGTCTCACTCTTTGGAGAACCTACTGAGTTTGAATATTTGCGAAAAGTTCTGTTTGAATATATGATGGGTCGTGAGACCAAGGTATGGTTCCTCCCTGGTGAGTTAGCGTGTCCTTTTCACAGACACATTAAATTGTCACGTAGGCAGTATTCTCATGACGAACCGACTGGCAGTCTTGTTCTGTTTATTAGATATCAACTTTAAAAATGGTTCTGATGTTACTAAATACTACTACAATGAAAATTTCACAAACAATAAGTTGTTTTTAAAAAAGTGAAGCATGTGGCTATTTCTGTTTTGTTTTTGTTGGTGTGTGTGTGTGTTCAGATCACAAAAGTAGAAGCTGTTAGTGTTCAGGCATCCATACTGGCCTGTCCTTGGGGTTCTGACAGGACACGCCCTCAGCTGCAGCCACTAAGAGCATCACCTGTGCACATTCACTGTGTTCCCCTTTAAAAGGGCCACCTCCCATCTTTTCTGTCTGTCTCTCTGTCCGTCTGTCCCTCCTTCTTTCTTCTGTTGCTCCTGTCCCCAGAGACAGGTCTCCGCCCTCCCTTCCCTCTTTTTCCCATTCCCTTTCCCCTGTGTGGCTATGTGCTGAGTCACGGAGATGCTAGGCAGTTCAGACAGTGATAGAGGGCATAGATAAGGACCTTAAACAGGGTTACAGCGAACACCAGTGAACGGCCGCTTCCCCTTACTGCACTCATACGGAGCTAAAGCAGCAGCTTGAACGCAGCAGCTTGGGAGATGGCTCACATTACCCTTGTGCAGTAGGAAGGAGGCTGAGCTTTGAGACTCCCATCAGTAGACACCTGGGACTGTTCTGTTGGGGTGCAAGTGGTGTGCCTAACCGACTGTGGCCTTCCTGAGTCTAATGCTAGCTGCCGCCGCCCATTGCTCCTGGGGAGTGTAGCGCTTGTGGAATGTTGTTTCCCAGTTTAAACCTTTGGGAAAGACACAGCCCAAGGCAAATGTGATCTTGTGCTCCCTGAGCCTGTGGTTCACTTCGGGTTACAATTTGGAAGGCAGCGAGTACTGCTCCAGCACTGTCAGAGGGTTTTGTCTGCGTTTGTTGTGGTTTTCTGACTAAGGATGAACGGCCTATAATTCTTCAGCACATTTTACATGGACACGTTGAAGCTGGTGGTAGGTTTTAATCTACTGTTTGTTTATACACGGTCATGGGAGCTGACACCATTCCTGACTCTAGAATTGAGCAGTTCAATTCTGTTAACCACACTGTGAGTGGAATGCAGCTAAGGACTGTTAGCGCTTCCCCTGAGGAGCTTCAGGAGTGCCAGGCTTTAAACAGGGAGAGGGTAGGGTAAGGTCAGGGAGCTCAACATTCATCCAGGATGGGCAGCAGCTCAGAGAAGGCCCAAGGCAATGACCAGTGAGGTCCATGAGCTGCAAGTGGTCTGTTTGGTCCAGCAGCATTGATTGTGTGAGGTGCAAGTGTTCCCAGGATTGGACAGTCTTATGTCTGCGTATCAGAGAGGGGATGGCCCCAAACATTGCCAACAAGAATAAAGCTGGTTTTGGATACATCTTTTGCTGATTTGTTTAACTTACATAGTAACAAAGAACTCAAAAGTGGAGAGCAGGTTATGTTGAGAATGAGCCAGCCTGTGGAAGACAAACGGTGTGTGTCATCGCATCCTGGCGTTTCCGTGTGTCACCCTACCTGTTCCTCCCCCCTGATTTGCCTTAGCATCCTTTATGAGGCGGGTGCCTGAAGAACACCCGTACAGTACACAGTCTTGTGGAATGGAGCTCCTCAGCCTGCTTTCTCCTCGTGGGCTTTGGTCCTCCATTCTGTTGTGGATACTGACATCCAGTCTGCCTTCCTGTTTGCTCTGTGAGCTTCATTGAAGAGCATCCCCGGAGGAAACAGTAGCTGAAGAGCTAGCTTATAAATCAGCTGGCTCATTTGAACTTCTCCTTACTTCTTGGGGCCTGAAGATGTGGTTTGGAGAACAGACAGTCTGATTTCTTTCCAAGGTATACCAAGAGCCCGGGCTTCTCCATAAAAGCTTTTCTGGCAAGCTGGAGGCTTTATTGGTTGTCCGCTGTAGGTTCTGGGTCATGGATGAATTTAGGGGTAGATTTTCCAGTTAGTGTTGTCTGGAAGTGTGAAGAGACAACTAGTTACAGATAATGGTTGTATCTTTATAAACATGTCTGCACATGCATGTGAGTGGTTTCAGAGTGAATTATACCTTGATAGCTTATGTGATACCGAAATCAAAGAAATGTTCCATATAACTGAGTTTTAGAATTTTAGATTTTTGGTACCTGGCAAGGGGTGGGATGGGGGTCTTTATAAATGGGACACGAAGAGATGCCTCTCTTTTAACAAAATGGAACAGTTACTACTTTGTATTTCTCTTGGCCAGTTCATGATGCATATACTTGCCCTCTGTACTCAAGTTTAGCATACTAGTTTGTTTTCTGTCTAGTTAATATGGTTTAATTGAGAGGCGTTGTCCTCCAAGAACGTGATTGGTTTGTGTTTGTGTGTTAGTTTGTTTGTTTGAGGCAGGGTTTCTCTGTGTGGCTTTGGAGACTGTCCTGGCACTCGCTCTGTAGACCAGGCTGGGCTTGAACTCACAGAGATCCTGTTGCCTCTGCCTCTGCCATCTGAGTGTTGGGATTAAAGGTGTATGCCACCAATGCCTTGTATACGTGATTGCTTTAAAGGCGTTTTAGATTTTTCTTTTAAGCTATTATTATAGCAGAGGCAAAGGTATTTGAAACTAAAGTCACTGTGCGTGGTGTTTGCAGCCAAAAACAGCCTCAGTTGGTCTGTTAAGTGAAGTAAGTTATCAAGAATGCATAATGTCTTGCCTCAACTCTGTAGGTCATAGTTTTAAAATGTTGGTTTCTATTCTTTCTGTTAGTAATTGAATTTTGTCTAGTGATATGAATAAAGTTCCAAACCTTGGGTTGATAATATTGTGCTGATTGTTTTTTCTACAACTTTCACCAGAACACCACTGCTGCCGTACACACAGCCCTATACACAGAGCACACTGCTGCCATACACACAGCCCTATACACAGAGCACACATAGCCATGAGCACTGGTTCCCTTCTGGGGTTGCTCTGCCATGCGCTGTAGGAATCCGCAGGAGAGTGAGTGTACCACCTGACTTGATGTAAGCATTAACTCCTTGTCCTTCCTTCATAAGTGACATCTTCCCTCTCTGTCTTCCTCACAACATCTCATCTTGATACACAGTAGGGAGTTTCAACCTTTGAGGAGAATTTCCAGGAGCTTATGGGTGACAGTCTAACTCAACGGTATATTTATTCTGAATGGCACAGTTTATGATCTTGTTTAGCAAACCTTCGTGTATAATGTTTTGATTCATCATGTGTTCTACCAAACAAAACATTGTGTTCCTTTAATATGTAATTCCTATTAGGCCATTGTGCTGCATGTCTTGAAAAGTAATTACTAAGCAAGTTCATGTCCATGCAGTATCCCATGTTAATGAGATATATGATGTGATTTAGTTAGAGCTGAACCTGGGGCCTTCTAATCCTTGATTTTCAGAGCATATGTTTTGGCAGTGCATCACTGTAGGTTAACTGCAAATATGAGGCCTTCTCAGATGAATTCATATTACAGTTTCACGTTACTAAGACAAAAGACCAAGAGTTATTGGGAATGCATCATCTAAAGTAATTCAGATGCAGACCTTGTAAAGAATCTTCTTGAATGGAAATGCTAGTGCTTCCTTAACTGACTGCCTTCACAGCATACTTCTTTGTTTGTGGCTTCCATTGAGAGCACTCAAGAATCCCCCAGCAGAATGTGTCAGACAGTGTGAGACGACATTGCCTCCTGTCTAATGATCTCTTTCCTGTTGCTTCTAGACCATGGCTAAAGTTATAACCACTGTCTTGAAATTCCCTGATGATCAGGCTCAGAAAATTTTGGAAAGAGAAGATGCCCGGCTGATGGTAAGTTCCAGAAGGGAGGTGTAGGAGGGTAGCTTTCTTACACTTTATGTTCTGCCTCATTTGCAGAGCCTCTCCCCACATAGAAGAACTTGGCATTTTTGAATGTCTTTTGTATTACAACTTAAAAAGTGGCGGTGGATGGACATTAAGAAAGTTTAAGCCAGATGTGATGAGGACTGTGAAAGGGAGAGAGTAGTCTTTCTCAGTAGCATTGTGTGGAGTTCCCAGAGCTTGAGCTGCGGACGGGAAAGATGGAGAAGACCTGGTCCGTTTGCTTCACAGAGCACTTTCTCGTATTGTAAAGTATTTCCATGTACATTGATTCTGAAGAATTTAATCATCTTTTAGGCCATTACCATGGCTCATCAGATAAAGACAGAGAGTGAGCAACACCAAAACCAACAAAAAAAAAAAAAAAAAAAAAAAACCAAACCTCTCAAGACAGACCAAAGAATGTTTAAGCATATCTAAAGGAAAACATTCGGTCCTTTATCCTTGAGTAAAGCAGTATTCATTCTAGAAAGTGATAAACTGGAGCTGGTTCTGAGTTAATCTTCCTTTACCCCTGAGGCTGACCTGCCTAGGCTTTAAACAAAGCCTCCTGGCTTTTGACACTTTACTTGCTGAATAAATTCAGTCTGTAGCCACCGTCTATTACAGTTGTTACAGAGACTATAGGAAATTGGAAGCTTTGAAGGACGTGGAATTTGGGGTAAGTGGTAACTTCCATCCAATCACATGTGAATGAAAGCAGGCCCTGAAGTGGAGAGATCCTAAAATATAACTTGAAAAAAATCAAATTGATTGTGTCCTGTCTCCCCCCCCCCCATTTTTTTTTTTTTTTAAATCAGTCTAAGAATATTGTTGGTATCTGTGAACTGACTCAGGATCATTTCCTCTATGTTTAAGAAAATTTCACTAATAAAGTATGTTGTAGTTGGCTGAAATTTGGAACCAAGAGATTCTTTTGTTATAAAGAAGCCTCTTTTTTTACGTTTTCCTAAAAGAGCATTTTTCTCATTGAAATGCTCCTGACCCCAAAGGCATAAATCTACACGTCTGTTCCCCTAATGATGGCACTGGCAGAGTATGTCTTCCCTTGGTCTCTGAGGGTTTGTTTTCTTCCTCAGTCACTCGCTTGTGCTCGGCTCTCACACTCACCCTCCATGTTGCCTGCTTGCTCTGTGCTTTGTGGTTTTAGAGGCTCACACCTCAAGCCTCACGCATGCTGGAGCCCTGCGTCAGTGAGCCACAACCTCGGCCTTATGCTTAGTTCTGGCTTAGTCCTCTATCATTCCGGTATTGTTGGTCTCTTTCAGTCAGAACTTTTTAAATCTCCCAGGTTGGTCAGTCATCTTTAATAGCATTTTAGGTGAAGTCTTCCATGCATGCCAGGTGGAGCTGGAAAACAAATTCAAATAAAAATGACGCATAATAAAAAATAACGTATATGTAAAGGTGTGTTTAACTGAGAAAGTAGTTTTGACTGACATTATCAGAGTAAGACTCTATCAGATCACTTTTTTTAAAATGTTGCAAACAATTCAGAAAAAGTACTTAGAAAATCTTTCATAATCTTTAACATCTCCAATCTTGCCCCATGCCAAGATCACCTCTGTCAATAGTGTGGCCAGCCAGGAACGTGCCTCGAAATCCCAGCACTTAGGAGGCAGAAGCAGAGGAAGCGCACGTTCAAGGCCATTGTGAGCCACGAAGCAGGAGACCCAGAACAAACCCTGAACCGCTGCACTAATCTTTTCTTTGCTCAATTCACTGAGTGGTTTTCGGTTCTTAAAATCGCAGGCAGGAGATAACCACACACCTATTTTTTATGTGCATCTGCAAATTTTCCTGCAGAATACTAACCTTACTATGTTGTGTGTATTGAAAAACATTTTTCTAGTTCATGGCTTAATTTTACTACTTTTTTCTGACTTCATATTAAATATATACATATTTCAGACGTTTGTCACACCATCCAGAAATAGACTTGAGTTGTTGAGTCTGTTGTCCTACTGTTACTCTAAAGCAAACTGTAAAGCAAACCGTAAAGCTAGTTAATGATGAAGGATGATGTCACCTGAAATTAGGGCGTAGGATTTATTTAGAAGGTTTGCTGTAGTAAAAATGAACTGAGATGAATTTCTATTATGATGAAATTACAGCATGGTATATCATTCCTGCAAACCATCTTGACACTGTGTTGAATTGTAAGGGAATTATCCAGTGTTGAAAGTGATACTTTTTAGGAATAAGAATTCAGTGTACAGGTACACTGTGTTTCATATTCATCAATTTCCAAAAGTTTATGCTGGTAAACTGAAATTATGTAATCAAATTTTAATTTATACTATAATTATGAAAAAAAAATCTTTATAATATAACCTCCTGATTTACTGGCAGTTAAAATGCATTCTTAGCATGAAGTACATCTTTCAGCATTTAAACTTTTAAATGAAAATTGAAAGTAAAAACTTAGGACAGAGGAAGCATTACATAGTCCTTACGCTTTGCATGATGACCCTCAATTTGAAAACAACTTAAGTACTATCGGTAATTCTGTCCACTTCATATACACAATATAACCTATGACCTATTTGTCTGACAACTAACCCAACAAGCTTTTCCTCTTGGCTTTGTAGTTCCCTTCACCTCGCAGTGGCATCTTCTGATACCCTGAGTCTGTGCTTAGTAAGCGTGTGGTGAGTGGAGAGACATATGTCTTGTGTCTTTGGTACTGAAATCATGGATATTGCATGCAACTAACCATTTCACTGGGATTATTTTGTTCTTTTTAATGAACATGATTATGACATTGGGTTTATGTAATTGCTTTCTTTTGATTATGTTAAACAGACTGATATATAGACTAACAGCCACCAAGAATTGATGGCCTTACAAAGAATGGCATTTGAAATTACTACAGACTACTATAGAGAAATAAAGTCATTTCTAGATGTGCAGTGATAAAGTACAGTGTGTACCGTGTTTCGAATTCAGATGAAGAACCTAAGGTACTTCAAAGCCTAACTAGAATGATAGCTTAAAGAGATGAAAACTAATAAAGTTGATTAAAATAAGCACAGTTTCATTGCATCCTAGGATCACACAGCTTGATGCAGGGTAGCACATGCGTTCTGTAAATGCTCCTGGGCAGCCTAGTTTAATTGACTGTGGCTATTTCTGATAACATTTCATTACAGTGAAATGTAATTTTCTAAAATGTTGCCCATGATTTACTGTCTTCAGTGTTTAAGGGTTCCCAGCCTCACACGGTATGCAAGCCATTAACTTCCTTTAATATTGCCTTCAACATTTAGGGAACACATACACCTTGAACTTGGCTGTAATTTTTACAAAGAAATTTAATCACAATGACTAAGCCCTGGTTGTACTTGATGGTTTCTTTCAGACATGAACAAATTAGCAGGATTAAGTCTGAGACATAATCTTTTAAGGGTTTTAGAAATAATTACTTACCTTAAAAAGATTTGTTTGTTTTCATTTTATGTATCTGTGTGTTTGTCCACATGCGTAAGCGCCACAGAGGCCAGGAGAAGGCATGAGACCCTTGCAATTGGAGTTATAAGGCGGCTGTGAGCCATTGTGTGGATGTTGGGACCCGAACCTGGTCCTCTACGGTAGCAGCTGTGCTCCTAAGCTGTGGAGAATGTCTCCACCCCTCTGCTATTTAAGTTTTGTTTTGCCTTTTAAACTGCCTGCGTTGAGTGTCATTTAATTTGCTTGCATGGTTATCTAGAGCTGTCTCATTCCTGTCTCCATTACAGTGACTGGCAGTGCAGAATATGGTTTTATTAGGTTGCTGTGATAAGCCTTGGGGACAGCCTGTGGAATCACCTTCAGAGGCAGACAGAAATATGGCAGGGGACAGATAGTGTCACTTGCCAGACAGGAGTGTGTCTCCCTTCTATTCGGAACGGCAGGACTTGGCCTTCCCACAGACTCTCCACCCCTCTTCCAGAAACCCTTTCACAGCGCTTATCACAAGTGCTGGTGCAGACACGGGGTTTGGTGCTCCTGGGAGCGGGGTAAGCAAGGAAGGCAGTCCGTTACCCTGCTTGTCTCCTGGCGGATGGTGGGCAGGCCTTGACCAGCATTCGCCTCTGGCTTGGTTTGGTGTGGTTTGGTTTTTTTAGGCAGGGTTTCTCTGTGTAGCCTAGGCTGGGATCTTCCTGCCTCAGGCTCCCTAACGATGGGATTACAGGCATGTGCCATGAAGCCTGCCTGCAGTGAGCTTTATTTTGCTGAGTGGCCTCTGTTCTGATGTCAGAGATTAGGGTTAACTGGAGTGGATCTAGCCATGCAATCTCTGGGAGACAGTTTTCAAGTGGAAGTCGCGGTGAGCATTAACTATGGCTCGGGTGACGAGAGCATTAACTAGTCACCCACGAGAGTAATACGAGGGGACAAGATTACAGGTAACTTCACGGGCATTTGAAAGGAACTTTTTACTTCACGTAATAAAAGCCATGCTGGCATCTTCTAGTCAGAAACATAAGAAATAATAACAAGTTTATGAGACTTACATGGCTGGAGGCTGATATCTACCTAGTAAGTCAGACAGTAAGTACTGTGCCGCACAGAGCTGTAGATAGCTGCTCTCTCACACTGAAAACGCACGTCTCGGCTTAAAACTCTCAGACCCAAGCTTTGCTAAAATAATTGAGTCTGCCGTGCCTTTCCAGTTTCTCACTCCCGGTTTCTGTCCACATAGTTCCCCTTCTGTGCCTCGTTGACAGTGACCTGTAAACATCATGCTGGCAAGCATCTGACACTGCAAACACAGTGAATAAATGTGTTTTTAAGAAGAGGCTAGTCATACACAGTATGACTGTCACACTCAATAAATGTAATACTAAGATAGTACTAATATCTGATATTATACATAGCATTCAGATTTTCCCGGTTTTTAAAAATTAACTTTTATTTAAATTAAAAACAATTTTATGTGCTAATCCCGGTTCCCTTTCCCTCCCGTTGTCCCATTCTCCCACCAACCCCACATCCCACCCCCATCTACTCCTTAGGTGAGGCCTCCCGTGGGGGACAATTTTCCCATATTTGAATGAGATCTTTCATAGATATTTAAGACCCCAGGCTCCACCAGGAACATGCATTGCATCAAGTAGTCATGTGTTCTGAGGTCTCTTTCAAAGTGAGGTCTTGGCCGTTTTGCTCTCATAACATTGATGTAGTTAGTGCCTCTTTGACAACTGAATTTTGTTTCCTAGAGGTGTTTGAGCCATGGTTTCAGAACTGAAAAGGAGTGCCTGACCAGGATCCTCACAGCTCTCCATTGGGCTCTTGGCCAGCGTGATTGTTGAGCTGGCTTTATAAACGAACACTCAGACACCTTGGCCTTCCCCCTCTGAATGTCAGTGGACACTTGGGCTCCATACTTAACATTTTAAACAGCGTACTCCATCTGAGCACTAGTTTGTAGCATTTTAATCTAGGAGACTCTTAGGGAGATTCTGGGTTTGTGTCTCAGCGTTTTGTAAGTTCTAATGGACTTGGAGGTGAAATGTAGCCTTTTACCCCACAGAGCCATCACAATGCCATTTGTCTTCTTTTTTTTTTTTTTTTTTTTTTTTTTTTTTTGCCATGCATAACGTGAGAGAATTGTAGGATGTAGGAGAGCTGCGCCCAGGAACGTGGAACCGCCTCCTTCCTGAGCACAGTTTGAAGAGTCATGTCTGTGGGCTCTCCACACGGTGCAGGTGGTTCATGGTCAGGGCCTCAGCTTCAAAATCCCCGCTTAAATACTGTTCTCCGGGATTGCCCAATCAGTTTAAATTACTAGTAGGTTTTAGACGATTCCATCAGAAATCAATATTTCAAATGTTTTTACTTTTTTTTACTGTTATCTCTAGAGTGTTGATTTATTTTACCTTGAGAAACCAAACAATTCTCACAGAAGGTTGGCTATGAAGGCTTGTTTGTTTCTTATTTCACTCTGATTTCCTTCCCTTCCCTTTCCTTTTCAGTCATGGCTCCGGACTTCATCTTGAAGAAAGGGAACGTTGAAGCTGGCAACCGCCGCTGTCCCTGCTTGCGGTTTTTGAAGGAAGGTGATGTCTTTACGGGCCATTTTGTCATGAAGACAGGTACCCTGGCCCAGCCACAGATGTCCTGCTTTTGAAGCAGATGTTCTTGGTAGAGCAATGGTGATGGTTTTTCCTGGGAAGTCTCTGTGGGTTAGAGGCTCTTCTGACTGGCCTGGCCTGGCCACCCAGTGTCTCAGTTTTTGGTTTTTTCCCTCTTTCTAAAGAACTGCCTGTCTTCCTTATTTATTTTAGGGTGATTTTTTTCTTCTTCTTAAAGACTTGTGCAATATATTTTGAGGTGAAACCTAGTGAAATTTTTTTCTGACAAATTAGAGAATTTAATGGACTATTTCCCAGATTGATTTTTTTGAATATTTGCTAAAGCCTAATTCTTTAAGCTATGATAAGTCCCAAATGGCAGCACCTCATGTTTACCTAGCTTTTATACTGATATTATTTTTCAGAGGAAAAAAATACTACTGTAAATTGTAAATAGTCAATACATAGCCCTATTGTATGCAGACCTGTGACTGTTGGCCATGTCATCTCAGAGGATCAGATAAATAAAGTTTATTTCCTATATAATATTTCTCATTGTGCTTCTTCTTAGGTTGAAATCACTTCAGGCTGGTTAAGCACCCATGTTTCAGTGAAGTGAATGTAGAGAGCTATGGAGTGAGCTAACCAGGAGACACTAGGAAAGCTTTGTCTGGGTGTGTGTCCAGCATTAATATGAGCAACGGGAAAGGCGCGGACCCCGCCTCTGGTGTGTTGCAGGAGGACTCTGTAGGTGCTGGAGGTCACCTAAGCATAACATGACAGAGAAGCTTCTGGACACCAAGCTGTGGGAACTGCTAAGAAGGGGTCTCATAGCCTTCACGTTCCGGGGAACATGGTACTCAGACTCTTAGTTCTATAGAGCGCCTGCCTCAGATTGAACTTCAGTTGTCCAGCCAGTTGGCTAGCCTTGTTGGGGGTTCGTGCGCTATGATGAAGTGTGCTGTGGAGGAGGCCGGGCCACCTACACCCTACAACTGACTTCCCATGATTCTTTAGAGAGAGGACAGGAATCACACAGCCCCCCCCCCCCCCCCCCCCCGCCACACTTACCTAAATTGACAAGGTTGTGTCCCACTGAAGGGTTTCTGACAGTAATATGACTGTCTTTTTTTCATGCCTCTTTCCAGGGAGTAAGCGATGGCCTCTTCTGTGCGGTCAGTGTGACTTCTTGTAATTTGTCCTTAACCCGTTTGTGAACATACCCAAACATAAAAGCAGGGGCAGCCCTAGTCCTGAAATTCACCAGAAAACCAGTTCTACCATTTTGGCAGAATTTAATCAAGCTTTTATTAAGATACCAAATACTGACCTTGATGGAATTTGGTCAGGACCACCACCTGGGAGCTTTTCCAGCTGTATGGCCTGGAGACACATGTTGGCGGGGCTTATACCCACAGGCCACTGTAATTTCCCATGAGGCTTTGTCGTTATTTCCCAAGAACTCCAACTCCCAGAACCCCAGGAAGTTACCTGGGTTTGGGCAGGTGGGGCTTACAGGTTAGCTTCAGGTCTGACATGAGTTGGCAAAAATTTTCTATAATAGGACCAGCTAGTGAGCATATTTGGTCCCAGAGCCCTGTGCTTTTGTGTTGCAACTTCCTAAGTCCTTCGTTGTAGTCCGAGCAGCTCTAGATAATTCTTAAATGAGTGAACAAGGTGTGTTTCAATAAAACTTTATCTTATTTTTTATTGGATGTGTAGTGTCCATACATGAGTAAATGTGCTTGGATGTTTCACCTCCCGATTCTCTTCCCCTTTCCCTCCTAACAACGTGTACTCTCTTTTTAAAATTACAAATTCAATACCTACTGAGTCCGTTTAGTGCTGCCTGCATGTGCGTGGCCTTGGAGCAGACCGCCTCCCTTTCCCTGCCAGGCGATCCTCTGTGAGAAGCGGGGCTTCATGGGTCCCTCCCCATCCATGCTGGGGTCTTGGCTGGCTAGTTATCTAAATTGTTCTGTTATCAGTAAAAGTAGGAGTCAGTCAGACATCCGATAGCCCCCAACAGGTTTGATCTTGTGCAAGTCTTGTGCTTGTAGCCCCAGGGTTTGGGAGTTCATGGGCGCAACTGTGCTGTCATGGACTGTTTAAAATGTTATGTTCAGGGCTGGTGACAGGAGGTGGAGAGATGGCCCAGCCATTAAGAATATTTTCTAGTCCTGCAGAGGACGTGGGTTCAGTTCCCAGCACCCACTTAGTGGCTTGCAACCATCCATAACTAGTTCTGGGGGATCTGACACCCTCCTCTGACCTCCATGGGTCCCAGGGTATATATGCAGTCCACATGTATATATACAGACAAAACAGGGTTCGTTTCTAGGGTGTATTCTCCCGGCTCCTGGGGAAGGAGTCAGCCTGGGCTTGTAAGCATGGAGTGAAGAGAGGGTTAGCAGTTTACACGCAGAGGCTGCTTGCGAAGCTCAGTGACTCACAGGAGCATTGTCTCAGCTCGCCTATCCCCGTGAGAAGCGGGGCCTTTGGCTGTGCCTGATGTTAGCCCCTTGGGCCCAGGGAAGAACTCTCAACGTCGACAACACAGGTTGAGACTGGGAACTTTGTCTTCCATTCTCTGTACCTGAGAAACAAAAGTTGATAATGGCTGTGGGTGAGCTCCAGACCGCAGAGAGAACCTGCCGTCTCAGGGCTCAAGCCAGACCCAGCTCAGGCCCACATGCCTGAGTGAGCATTCTGAGTCCGTGCCTTTTTAGACATCATCTTCTAGTGGCTTTACCTAGATTTGAAGGGCCGAAGTACAGCCAAAGCATACCCATGGCAGCGGCAGGTGGGGACATCAGCAGGAAGGACACTGGCATACCCTGTGTGCCCACAGTGTCCCCTCCTTGGTTTGGAACATCTTTACTTGGGTTTTGTTCTTTAGAAAAGCTCAATGTTGAACACTTAATGATGCAACATAAGCACTTTAAAGTTTTAAAATTATTTCTTAGGTGAGCATGCAGAGAGTCACTGTACACGGGCCCCTTTTAACAGAATAAGCAGCCTGCAGTGCAGGCGGCCTCATCATTTTCCAGGTAGTTGATGGGCTGGAGAGGTGGCTCAGTGGCTACCCTGCTTTTGGAGAGGACTGGAGTTCGGTTCCCAGCACCCACATCAGGCAGCTCACGGCCACCTGTGACTCCAGATCCGGGGATCCAGCGCCCGTTCTGGCTTCTGTCATTGCCGCACACAAGCGCATGTGTGCACACACGGACACAGTCACATAGGTAAACATTCTTTCAAAAAGGTTTTGCAGTTGTTCACCTTGCTGCTGCAGGGAGGCATCTGCCTGCCCCTGTGCCGGATGGGCACACAGCTTGTGAAGAAGGAGCGTGTCCTGTACTCCGTCCGTCCCTGTCCTCCTGCCTCCACGCCAGGAGTAGGCAAGACACAGCATTTGTCACTGAATTCATAGTCTCATATAGAGGATGACATCCTGAATGTGACATCCGATGCAGCCATGGGACCAGGCTTCCAGGTTGTCGTCAGGTGAGTGTCCTTCACTTTGGGGGTGGCCAGGAAGGAAGTGCTTCTCTGGCTGCCCTTGAGGTTTGTAGTGGCCTGGTTCTTCACGCTTCTGCTTTGGAGTTTTTTGCAAGTACATACCTTGTTGTGGTTATCTCCCTTTGGATGGGCAGAGCCCCTTTCCCCACCCACCACCCTCAGGCTGGCCACAAGTGGACGGTACACATGTTCCACCCGAGCCCCTGGATGGGCCGGCCCTTCTCTGTTCCGCCACAGGACCGAGGTCTTGAAAGGAAGGGGGTGTCAGGGAGCGTGAAGGGCTTTGGTACTTAGGCATGCCCTTGTGAGAGCTGGGAGAACTGCAGGGCAGTGCCACCGTGTCCAGGCTCTAGCAGTTTGGCTGTGGTGCGTTTGGCATGCACTTCCCTGTTGCAGTTTCCCTGTCCAGCCAGGTCCCGCCACACATAAGCACACAAAGACTTATATTATTTTATAAACTGTTGGCCTACGGGTAGGGCTTCTTATAGGCTAGCTCTGTCTTAATTGGTAACCCATACAAATCTATGTACTTCTACTTGGCCTTATCTTAACAGCGGACACATGGTGCATCCCATCCTCCTGGTCTCTACATGGCGTCTCTCCGCGGTCTCCCTCTGCCTACATTTCCCAGGATTCTCCTCATCCCCTAGTCCCGCCTATCTTCCTGCCTCCATTGGCCAAACAGTGTTTTATTCATCAACCAATAAATATACACAGAAGGACATCCCTCCATCACTTGTATGGATGAGAAGTAAGTGCAGCAAAGAACTTGAGCAGGAACTACAGAAACATGGAGCTGATAGGCAGAGTCCTCTTGAAATTCAGTGGCTCACTGAGGAAATTCCTAGAATCATATGAGTATGAAAACAGACATTCACGGAAGCCTTTGGGACACATGTGCTGTGGGAAGAGTCGGAGCAGGAGAAACGAAGCGGTGAGGAGCAGGCCGATGGGGGAGGCCTGCATGCCACCAGGGCCATGGTGACGCCTGGGCCCAGGCTGCTGCCGAGGGCCGTGTCAGGGTCCATGGTCCAGCTGCAACTGGGGCCTGTGTCACCTCAAGAGGCCATAGGGATCGTTTGTGACAAAGTCAGACGGTCATGCTGAGCCAGCCCTGTCCTTTGCTGGCCCTGCCTCTCCCTGGAACCTGTAGCAAGAGAGCTGGCCCCAACCCTCATGTGCGAGCTGATGCTGCACTAGGGAGAGATGTCCCTAGCCCTCACCGCAGGAGAGGAAGAGCTGACCCTCAGGGCATGGGCATAGGGGAGCTGGATCTGTCCCTTTGCCTGAGGAGGGTGGCCCCAGTGACCTGGTCTGACCAGCTCAGCTCCCACCCAGGCCCACAGCCCAGGCCCGGGGCTGGCCCATCCTAACATCTACCCCATGTAGGACCTGCTGGAGTTTGTGAAGGAACTGGTCCTGTGGAATGAGACGTGCAGGACTCTGGGACTCAGGTGGTTTCAGGGCATCCCAGAGGAGTCTCAGTGGGCACCCAGTATTGACGGTGTAACGGAAACTAGGGGTCTTGAACAAGACCAATGACTCATTGTAATGTGCATTTGCTAGCAAAACTGATTGAACAAAAGCATATACTATGTGAACCTCTGCTCCCAATGCCACCAAGATGAATGAAGAGGAGTTGGAAAGGCTGGAAAAATGGAGCCGTGAAGAGATTTTCTGTTTTTGTCCTTGTTTTTGTTTGTTTGCTTGCTTTGTTTTGTTTTGGCTTGTTTCTTTTTTAATTTGCAGGATGAGGGGAGAATATAGGAGGGACTGGGAGGTAAGCAGAATTAGCATGCATGGTGTGATATTCCCAGATAATCAATAAAGAAATTATGTTTTTAAAGGGCGGGGGCAGCCTGGGACATATAGTTCCAGGCCATTCAAGGCTACATAGCAAGACCAGGCCTCAAAACAACAGAAAACAATTGAGAGAGAGTGCAAATGAATAGTGTCAATGATGACCTCTTAGCTTTTGAAAACTAAAAGCAAGGCAAAGGCCAGATTAGCTGGAGAAGGAACTGAAGGGAAAAAGCAAGGCAGAAGTCGATGACAGAGACAGAGGAATGATACTAATGATAATGACTAATGGCAAAACATTAGTCAAACCCAAAGCAAAAGAAGACATAAATTAATATCCTTAGAGATGAAATGGAGGGACAAAACAGAGACCAAGGAAATCCAGAGGGTCATTAGAGAAAAGGCTTGGAAATGTATATTCCTCAAAACTAAAATCTCTAGGGGGAAAAAAATGTATATGTTTCTAAATGTATCCATTACCAAAATGATGGCAAGAAGGTATAAACAAACACATTTATCTGCCAATGAGGTTGAAACTGAAGGAAGCCAGGCAGCATGGAGTCACATCGGAATTTAAGCACATGTTATGGAAGAATGGACATCTGTGTTCCTCCAAATATCCCTACATGGAAAGGGAAGGGGTAACATTAAACCTACTCTATGAAGCTGGCTTACTAACCTTCATCCCGCCATGCCCCTCCCATACACCCCTGCATCTTTGGGGACTTGCCCAGTCCTTGGCCTATACATATCAATGAGACCAGTCAGACCAAGGGACCATGGAGAGTAGGGACCTCTGTCCTCGCCACTGCTGAAGGCTTGAAGCTTGGCTAGGTAGATTCTTCACAAATCATATGAGTCTGCTTGAGGGCCACTACCCAGGTATCATGGACCAGCCTTGATTCCTATCATACCCAAGAGGAAATATTTATAATCTTAAAACACCATCTTGTACAGTCCAAGAACCTTCTACATCCTTGGAGACGTTGCCAGAATATGGGGACCCCAGGACATCAACGCCTTTCTTCCTCTGCCCTCTTCACACCACCAGTCCACCATCAAAGATGAATTCAGAGGCTGGCACTCTGTCCAGGAGGCGGGAAATGTCCTCTAGAAAGTTTGTACAGTGTCCATATCAGCTATGTGCATTGAGAGCCATTATAACTCCAGACACGAGCCACGTGACGATAAATGCACGAGCTTTGCTTTGTACTGAGATTGGGCCCAAGGCCTCACACACGCCAAACATAGCCACTGAGCTACATTCCCAGTCCTCTTTCTTACTTAGTTTTGAGACAGTCACTGAGTTGCCACACTTGAACTTGCCTTCAGCCTCAGCCTCCCAAGTAGCTGTGATTTACGGAAGAGTACACCATAACACAGCAAGGGGTTGGTGGAGTAAAGACTGGGGTTCGCCAGAGCCTAGGAGGTGGGTTACAGGGACGCAGGCTGCTGATGTTCCAGATGCAGAAGTCAGACGGATGACGAGAGCTGAAAGACATTGGTAAAGATGGAGAAGAACCTACTGGAGTTGGGTGCCTGAGCTGGCAAAGCGAGACACCAAGGTCAAAGGCCCCAAGCCCCCTGCAGAGCTCGTAAGAGAAAGAGGATGAGCTAGTGAGCACAGAGATCCGGAATGGAGTGGCAATGGCCGCTTCCTGCTCACGCAGTGGGACCTCTGAAACATGCCGTACCCACAGCCCCTTCTGTGCTAGCCCAGTGGCTTCCAAGATGGTATGGCCCAGTGCTCTACCATCACGCTGAGGAGTGGAGAGAGGTCAGAGTTCACAAGGTCTTGGGTGCACACCCTCCCTCCCCCCTCCTCCTGTGTCCCCTTCCTTCTGTACCCTCCCCCTCCCCCCCCGTTCTCCTCTCCCAGTTTCTCACCCTCCCTTCTCTCCTCCTCATCTCCCCTTCTCTTCCTCTTCCCCCGGACTCCTCCACAATCATTTCCACCCTGTTTGTCCTCCTTTCCTTACCTCGTTCCTCCTGTTTTCCTTCCACTTGGCTAAACATTTGTGTTCCTGTTTCCAGGGGCTGCACTGCAATTGCAACAGGGCACCGACAGAGGGCGCTGCTCTCCACGGAAAGAGCAAAGGTAAGCCTTCTCCAGTCAGTCTTGCCACACAGGCCTGTGGAAACCTCCTGAGGATGCAGAACTCCCTTTTAGCCGTATTTAAATCTTTGCAAAAAGTTTTAACTGAATATTACTGGATAATAAGGATGGCGCTTCAACAAGAACATGCTAAAGCGTCTGAAAACCAGGGCCTTGGGTCCTGTGGTAATATAACATTCCAACTGTAATGATGGTTGGAATCTTAGCTTAAGAGCAGTGGATGTGCTGGAATGTCTCAATTATAGACAGTGTCGGTGTGGGGGCACTCGAGTATGCCAAGAGTAACAGTTCTTGCCTTGGAAACGGCCGCTGAAAAACGTTAATCCTCTGAAGTGTGTCCCTGGCCACTCTATCAGGGCTTGTCCAGGCTCACTTGCTTTCGCTTTCACTGCATCTATGGGCAAGGAGCCTCGGTCATCAGACAGGTCTGGAAGTGGCCAGAAGCTAGATGGCCACAGAGAAGGCAGGAATTGAATCCCAATCCAGACCGGCCTAAGCTTGTTGCCATGGCAACCTGGTAGGGGTCTGAGGGTACAAGTTGAGAGTGCACAGCATCTTCAGGCCTAGGTTGGGGTACCACACTGTATCGTTTTCTACAATCTGTCGAGCAGAGCAAGCTTGAAGGCTAATCCAGAATCAAAGGCTGGGGAAGCTTGCAGCCAGTCCTTGATGATAAGAAGTGTGGGTCCGGGAAGGGAGAAACTCCATTTTTACAAAGACTGGCTGCACTGGACTAATTAATGTGCAGTCCACTCCAGTATGAAGTCATAAAAGTGCGAGATCTTCCTGCTCCCACTCATGCTTTCCGGTGTGTGTAGGCTGCGGACTGTGGCTCCGCTTTGTGGCTGTGAGCCAGGCTGCCTGTGTAACCTGTGCGTCACATAGAGAGGTGTCCTGGAAGCCCTCAGAGGCATGCCTTTGCTTAAGGGCTGTCTGATTCTCCCTGGTCTAGTTGTTGCTCATTGGCAAGGCTTCAGCCATTCACATCTAACCCTACTGCTGATTAATGGAGACGGTCTCACTTTATTGTCCCTCTGTGGAGGCTTGTCTCTGGTGGCAGGGCTGGAAGCCACTCACAAGTCTGTGGCCATCTATGGGCAAAGCCGGAGCCCTGCTGTGCTCATTCAGAGACTACTGTGTCTAGGAGCAGGAGTAGTGTCCTGCATTGTGAGCTTGGCCAACACCACCCCAACATCTGTGACTGCCTCCTTTCTCTTCATTTCTAGTGTGTGCGCGCGTATGCATGTGTATGCGTGTGTGTGCGTGCATGCATGCGTGTGTGTGCGCGCACGTGTGCGTGTGTGTATATTCACAGGGGTGCAGGCCTGGTCTCCCCCTGGCCTGCATCTTGCTGACTGAGCTGGGCTGGCTGGCCAGCAAGCCCCAGGCGTTCACTTGTCTCCGCTTCCGCGGTGCTCGCACTGAAAATGCACACCACGGTGCTTGGCTTTTTTTATGAGGGTTCTGGGGATCAGACTCAGAGCATCAAAGGATTTACAGACTCAGTCATCTCCCAGGATCTTCATTTTTATTAAGCAGAAGGTCAGACCTCCTTGTCCTCTGTTTTCCTTCTTTCCCAGGCCGTTGCATCAGCACGTGAGTATGATGCCGTCCATTGCTTCTGCCTTACGTGGTTGACTGTCTCTACACTCCCCACTAGAGAACAAAAGATGAGCGCTAAGCAAACGGCCATGTTTGCAGCGGCCTTTCATCTCCAAGTCAGTAACTCCTCTCCTCTGTCTCTGCTCTTGGCAAAACCAATGCCAAGGCCAGTGGGCATTCTCTGTGGTCAGCTGATTCTCCACAGTGGCCTTTCCGCTGGAAAAGCTCCCTCATCTGGTGTGAAGGTTCATCTTCACTGTCAACTAGACTGCATTTGGAGTCACCCAGGAGACTCGCGTCTGAGGTACCTGTGCGGATGTTTCCAGAGACGTTAACTTTGAATGCGGCAGCCACGCACCAGCATTCATCTCTTTGCGTCTTGAGAGCAGATGTAACATGACCAGCTGCCTTCCCCACCGTGACGGATGCATCCTCAAACCACGTGAAAGGGAGCCCTCCCTTGCTAGGTGTCGAGCCATGTCTAGCCGCTGTAAACAGATTTTTCTTCGGCACCAGCTTGCATAAAACAGCATGGAGACTTACTATTCATTATGAAAGCCTGGCCTTAGCTTGGGCTTGTTCCTAACTACTTCTTGTAACTTAAATTAACCCATCCATATCGTCTAATATACGCCCTTTTGCGTGGCCTTTACTATGTACTGCCCAGCCTGCTTCTTTCCAGAGTCCTGTGTCTGCCCGTAAGTCCCACCTACACCCCCTGCCGTTACACTAACCACAGCAGTGCATTTTCACACAGTCTGCAAGTATCCCACGACAGGCCACAGTACTAAGGAAAATAATGGCGCCTGGCTCCTGCCTCCCCTACTGGATGGTTCACACCCATATCCCTGGCCATTGACTACTGAAGGACCTCAATCCTTTCCTCTTCAGAACACGATCCATCCCCTCTCATGGCTGTATGCCAATGACTTTATGACTGTGCGTGTAGCCTACCCCGCCCCAGCCCCCTCACTCACACTCACATGTTAGATGCATGTCTAACATCTGCAGCCGGACGGAGGTCAGACCAGACTCAAATGGGGAGCTCCCAAGCCTGAACCCCGAGTGTCTTATCACTGCTGTTCCTCCCATGGTGGCTTCCATGCCACTGGGATCTCTCCCTTCCCTCCACACTGATTGTGGAGTTCTGTAGCTTTACCTTTAGTTCTACACTGGACCTTAGCCAAAAGGCCAAGGAACCACACTCTCGGTTCCAGAGTATGCACTCGGTATCCAGGGACGTCTGAGCAGGGTTCACTAGACACTAGAATTAAATCTGGACTTCCAACTGTTAGAAGCAACACAGTTCTCCATGTAAAGATGTGGATTTTCCTGTAAGCCCTTGACCTACAAGGATTAAACGGAGCATCTCACAGCAATGGCCGATGCTCTGCAAGTGCCAATATTGTTAATATGATGCAACGATTTCTCAGTTATGTGACTTTAAAAATGGTTATAACTAAACATGCATGTTGTGGGGGTGGTAAGTGTGGGTGCCCGTGGAGGCCAGAGCAAGCATGCATCCCTAGGAGCGGGAGCTACAGGCAATTGTGAGTTGAGCAGTGCGGGCTCTGGAATTCAAATTCTGGCCCCTGATAGGATATTGCTGGTCCCTCTCTCCAGCCTCCTTTGTATGACTTTTTACAAATCCTATGCCCTCACTTTGATGTTTCTATTCTTAACTTCGGTATCCAGCTTCTAAAGGAGACAGCCTGATGACGTGGCCCAGCCCTCTTCAGCCCTTAGGCTGCAGACGTGTCTCACCGCACCGTGTTGGGGACTGCAGCTGGACCCATCCCATGTTACTCTAATGCTTCCCAGCTCTCGTCTTCAGGTGCTGTGTTACACATCTGTACCAAGCTGCCTTCCACGTGGAGACAATGACAACCAGAAAGTCATAAGCTTTGCAGAAGGGGCCCCAAGCTGGCATGAGTGATGAAGAGGTTAGTGTGTGTCTGAACTTTTCACACGAGTACTGGAAGCATACAACACAAAGAATAACAAACAGGCAGGCAGGCTAATTTGGAGCACATGGGACTGGAGGCCCGTCAGCATTTCAACAGCCCCCCCTCTCTGCCTCTGGGCTTCCGAAGCCAGAAATAAAGGTTCGTTTCTGCAAGGGTGGTGGACTAAGCCTTGCAAGGTCCCACGGTAGTCTGCCACAGCCATTTGCCACTTACTTCTGACTGCAACTGACTTCTAAAAGGCAAAATAAGAGCAAACGCCCAAGACACCGGGAAACCGCATTAGAGAGGCGGGCGCAGCCAGTGTGAGGCAGAGCCTGGGCCACGTGCCGGTCTGTCGTGTCCTGTCAGCCACCGAGGTGGCAGAAGAGGGTGGAGGAAATCGCACAACACGCAGCTGTAGTAGCAGCCAAGCCGAGGCTTAACGTATGTGTGGTAAACTGCACATAATCCGGGGCTATGGAGATGTCTCAGTGGGGCAAAGGCACCAGCTGCACCAGACTGGCAAACCGAGTTGGATCCCTGGACTCTGTAAGCAGAGTCCACAGAGGGTTCCCCTGATCACCTCACATGTGGTCTAGCCTCCTGCTTTCTCCCACCTTCCAATAACCCTGCCATGCTAGAGATCTATCAGTATGTTAGCCAAAGCTGGCGCTTCAGAGCGTGAGCCATGTTCGAGATCTAGCAGGACGTTACCCCCAAGACTCTGCCTTTCAGCTCATGAGCCATAGCCTCGAGATGGGGAGGGTTCTTCAGAGCCAAACTGTAGCATCCAATGGGGGTTCCCCCATACTTTGGGTTCAAGCCTTTTGTTAGAAAATGGTTTGCAAAGATTTTTTTTCTCTGGGTCTGGCTTATATTTTCATTTCTGTCTAAAGAGTAAAAGCTTTTGATTCCGTTAAGTCTTATTTGTACTCCACATTTCATAAACTGTACACTTTAAAAAAATCTTAGTTACATTCTGGAGTTTTCTTTGGTGTGGTGGTTAATAATGTCAATGTGGCAGGATCTAGAATCATCTGGGAGACAATGTCTTTGGGGGGATTTCTAGATTGGGGTGTTAAGACCCATCCTAAATATGGGTAGCTCTACTCCGTGGGTCTCTGATGGAGTAAGGAGGAAGTAAGCCAAATGCAAACATTCACCTGACTCTCCCTGGTTCCGGGGGGAAAGGGGATAGCAATGTGAACAGTTGCTACAAGCTCCAGCCTTCATGCCTCCCTGCCTTGGTGCACTATACTCTCAAACAGGGGGCTAAATAAACCCATTTGTGCTTAAACTGCTTCTGTCTGGTGTTTCATCATAGCAGTGAGAAGAGTAAAGGATACTTTCATCTTGATAATGCCACACAAATTTACCCCTTTTACTGCTTAGACTGTATGTCAATCCCCTCCGCCGCCCCTCCCCCCCCCCTTACCAATTGTTTAATCTTTAAGCTAAGAGCCATTCATTGTGCTGGAGTGTGGTGATCTCGTGTCTTCCTGAGAATACTAACTGGTCAGACCCACACAGTCTCTTAGCCCTGTGTCCTCAGGAGTAAGTTTTGTGTTGGGTACGATCTCTGTTGCATGGAGTTGCATTTCCATGGCTTGCCCTTCTTGGTGTTTCTTAGGCAAGGAGTCATCTTGGCACACAGGGCCTAGTCCAGGTGGCAGAGGACACAGAGTATTGATCCAAAAGTGCCTCCTCTGGCAACTAGTCCCTCGGCCACTCTGGCCTGGTTTCTGGTACCTATAGGCTGTCTCCAAGCAAGAGTCCTTCCTGTGTGCGCTTCAGTACAGGACCCTTTAAAAGCTAGGTTCTACCGCCCTTCATTTGTCAGGGCATCTCACGGAAACGGTCCAGTCTTCCAACGTGACTGTGGCTCAGAACCTCATCTCATCTCATTTCCCGAGAGACTCATGGTGGGAGGGAAGGGCTACAGCTGATGTGCATTCCCGTAACACAAATGGAAGCTGGACACAAGGGTAGCACCCACAGTCCACGTGTGCAAAATACACATTCCATAGGCCAGTGTGAAGTTTGTAATTTATGCCCCTGTGTGTGTGCGTGTGTGCGTGTGCGCATATGTTTGTGTATGTCTCTCTCTCTCTCTCTGTGTGTGTGTGTGTGTATGTTTCTGCCCAGGGTGTGTGTGTGTGTGTGTGTGTGTGTGTGTGTGTGTGTGTGTATGTTTCTGGTACCAAACCCAGGGCCCTGATCATGCAAAGCAAGCACTATGCCACTGAGCTACATCCCTGCCCTGGTTTGATGCTGGCCTCTTTTAATTGTTCAAGGAGATGATTCCAACCCTGCGCAGGGGCCCAGTGACTTGTCATGACCTGGGAGGGGCTGACACAGGCACAGACAGAAAAATAAATGGAATTGGGCTGTCTAGGTACTTTCCAAAAAAATGTTTTCAATTCTAAATCAACTCCAAGTTAAGCATATTTGAAAAATGAAAATAATCCTAAAATGTCACAATCAGGAAAGTCATTTAGATAAGATAATAGTCAGAGAGAACAGTAAGGGCCTCGGCCGTCAGACCCACGTGGGCCGTTCTTCGTGAAGTTCTTGGCAACATGAGTGGTCATAGTATCAGTTGTTCATATTTAAATACTTTTTATGTATATGATATATGAATATGTGTGTGTGTTTATATGTATGTATAATATCAGTTGCCTTCCTTACTTTGTCATTCTCTACCTTAGTTTTTTTTGAGATGGGGTCAAGACTATACTTTCAGGGATAATTTCTTTTTCTTTTCTTTCTTTTTTTTTTTTTTTTTTTTTGAGACAGGGTTTCTCTGTAGCTTTGGAGCCTGTCCTGGAACTCACTCTGTAGACCAGGCTGGCCTCCAACTCACAGAGATCCACCCGTCTCTGCCTCCCGAGTGCTGGGTTTAAAGGCGTGCGCCACCGCTGCGCGGCTCTCGGGGATCATTTCTATAGCTCGTTTTTGAGCTAGGGTCTCACACTGAACTTGAAGTGTACCAGCTGACCTAGAGTAACTGCCCAGCAAGCCCCACGGATCCTCCTGCCTCTGCCTCCCCAGCGCAAGGGTTACAGGTATGTACCACCACACCCAGCTCTTTATAGGTGCTGGACTCAATCCTCAGTGCTCTCTCGAAGCAAGCACTTCACTCACTGAGCCTTCCCTGCAGCCCCGTAGCTGTCTTTATTATGACCTTCTGTTATTTTAGCTTCGCTTGTCAGGTTGACACACTTGGGAGGAGAGAGCCTCGGGTGAGGAATCGCCTCCATCATCTTGGCCTGTGGGTGTGTCTATGGGAGCATTTTCTAAATGGCCAACTTGATGTGGGAGGGTCCAGACAACTGTCAGCGAGGCCATCTCCAGGAAGATGGGTCTGGGTGGTATAACAAAGGCACAAGCAAGCCCGTACACAGCATTTCTCTGTGCCCCTGTTTACTTCCTGCCTCCTTGACTTCCTCAGACGATGGACTATATAGCCTGTGAGCCAGACACATCCTTTCCTCCCCACGTTGGTTTTGGGCATGGCGTTGACCACGGCAGCGAAGATGAAACTACAACACCCTCTGTGTGACTCTGGTTGCGGTGTCTGCTCTGTTTAGCACCCTTCACAACTGAGGGACCACCATTGTTATCTTCCTGCAAAGGCTTAAGTAAGGTGTAGCAATGAGCCCTGGGCCTGGCCGTCAGTGATAAAGCAGGACTTTGCCTCAGGCCTCAAGTCTCTCAGGCAATCTCTGCATCAGTCCCTTTACCACAGAGCCATTCCCACGACAGGAGGCATTAGGACCGTCCCCCTCAGTTCCCATGTACCTGACTCAGATGGCTGTAGAAATATGTCTGTTACAAGGCTCTCACCATCTGCCCCATGCTGTCTTCACCAAGGCAGAGAGACCCACACACCGCTCTGTGTTTCTTTACAGGGTTTGTTTAGTCTGGTCCTGACAGCTACCTAACGAACAGGATGCCCTGTTTACAAATGGGGAGACTGAGTCCTGTACAGCCTATGCTCTCAAGGTCAATACTGATGCTATCAACTGAGTATGTGTTTCCTCAACACAAGCATACACACACACACACACACACACACACACACACACACGCACGCACCTGAGGACACCAGAAGCGACCACCTGCGGGCCTTTACAGGTAGGGTCCTCTTGGCTCCTATCTCGGGCGAGAAATTTGATTTATGCTGTGTAGTGTAGGCACCGTGCAGTGTTTTGTGATGGCGGCCTGAACTGGCAAATACACCTGCCTGGTCACTGGGCTCATTGTTACTCTCCACCCTAAGCTGTCTTGAAAGTTATGCATCCTCCAAGTTACAAGGTGATTACATCCCAATAAATCCATGGAAAGCTAAAAACCCCTGAAGTGGGGACTGTGTTCATCACATTTGTTATTCTGGATATCAGGGCTCCTCCTCACCCACCTTAGACACCCCAGAACACACGAATTGTCCAACATAAAACTTACGACAAAGGCACCGAGTTTTGCATGAGGAAAAGCAAACCATTTGTAAGGGAACATGTTCACACTATCATAAAGTTAAAAAACAAAACAAAACAAAAACCCCTAAATGCAAATGAGGAGTGCTTTTTAAATCTACCTATCACACAGAGGTGTGTGACTATCCTAACATCAGTGTTCATCACTCAATGCAGTTTTACTATCTGTGGGTCTCTGAGCCAGGAAACAGTTCGGGAAAGTTACACCCAAGAGCAACATTGGCTTTTGCGTACCTCAGTGGGAAAGTATTTCCTTCAGTCTCTGCCCGCTATTCACGTTGAAGACTTGGCGGCAGGATTTACCTTCCTCTTGAACTTATCAGGCTTCAAAACACATGGAAGTATCATTTGTGTTGTGTACAAAAATATAATTCAGGTGGTATTTGAAGACTTCGGCTTTAAGAGGTGCATGGCCACATGCCAATCACTTAGAGGGTGGGTTGCCCCACGAATGATCTAGAAGACCTTTCTCTTTTCCTCTCCTCCTCCTGGAGCCGTCTGGATACGGACCATTTCCCTTCTTGCACATGCTGTTGGCTGGCCTCTTCCTCAGCTCTGCTGGCACAATGAGCCCTTCCACAGAAGCCAGGACTGTAGGGCAGGGCTGGCCAAGAGGCTGCTCACCGTGGTTACTCTAGCTCTGCCTGCTTCCGATGTCCAGAGAAGCCCAAGGTTTCTTCTCGGTTGCAGAGTAGATAGTTGGCTTTGCACGCACTGATTCCAGTGCTCCTCTCCCTTCGTCGCTTTATATCCACCCCCCCCTTGGGTTCGAGGACAGAGTTTTACCACATAGCCCTGACTGGCCTGGAATTCATTATGTAGAGCAAGATGGCCTGAAACCTACAGTTATGGATGGATGGATGGATGGATGGATGATAGGTGGACAGATAGATAGATGGAGGAAAGATAGATAGGCAGTCTCAACTATGATCATTGCCTCTTACTTTTCTATCACTATAATAAAATACTATGACCAAGGCAACTTATAGGAAGGAAGGGTTTAGTTGGATTTATGGTCCTAGAGGGATAAGGAATGCTCCAAGAGGCATAGTGACAGAAGCAGGAATCCAAGGGCTCACATCTCGAACCAAACCGAGAAGCAGAGAGCAAACTTGAAATGCTGCTCAAAGTCTGCCCCAGTGATATATGTCCTCCATCAAGGCCACACCTCCTAAACCTACCCCAAACAGTGCCACCAACAGGATCTCAAATGCCTGCGACTATGGGGGACTTCCCATTCAAACCATCACCCATGGCAAACACGGTAAATTCCGTCTTCCTCATTATGTGCTGCATGCGTGTAGATGCAGTTTGCACAAACAAGGTCAGATTGAGTGTGTTATTTGAGGGACTTTAGTTTACTCAGGTATGCTGCAGGTGTCTGCTTGTAGGTATATCGGGCTGTGCGCTGTCCTTTAATAACACACCTACTGAACGTGCTGATCTCAACAGCAAGTAGCTGCACTACAGACTACAGTGTGTGTCCACACAGCCTAATTGCTGAGTTCTTTGGCTAACCACATAGAATACCTGTGTGGGCCCTATGAGCAGGATGGACCTACCTGTGGAGCCTGCTTTTGTGGCTGGACTAGAATTGTAAGAGGTTGTTTTAGGTAGGTCTGGAGTGTTTATAAAGATAGTCTGATCTGGCTTCACATTCCAGAGTCCTACATATACTCTGGCTCCCCTTTAAGGGTTTGAAATAGGAGCTGGGGAGATGGAGGCCGGAGGGCCCCTGAGACTCATTGGCCAGCCAGCCTAGCCCAGTTAGACAGCTCCAAGCCAGGGAGAAGATAAGGTGCACAGTGCCTGAGGAATGACATCCAAGGTTGTTTTCTGGCCCCCCCCACACAAAACACACATACACACACACCACACACACACCACATACACACACAACACACACACACAACACACACAACACACACACACAACACACACTCATCACATACACACCACACACACAACACACACATACACATAACACACACCACACACACAACACACACACACAAAACACAATACACACACAAAACACAATACACACACAAAACACACACAACACACACTCATCACATACACACCACACACATACACATAACACACAACACACACACAACACACACACACAAAACACAATACACACACAAAACACACACAACACACACACAACACACACTCATCACACAACACACACCACACACACCACACACACAACACACACACACAACACACACAAAACACAATACACACACAAAACACAACACACACTCATCACATACACACCACACACATACACATAACACACTCACCACACACACAACACACACACACACACACAAAGGACAATACACACACAACACACACACACCACACACACACAAACACATACAACACACACACAACACACACACATAAACACACAACACACACATGTGTGCACATGTGCATACAATTTGAGATAAGGTGAAGCTTCCTCATAAGCAATGGGGTTATTGTATGATTAAGTTATTCAACGAATTAATAATTAGCAAGTTTTCTTTTTGGTGTTTTGGCTGAATAAATTCCCAGATGTCTAGAACTGTTTTTTTCCCCCACAAAACACCTCAAATTGTTGAATTAAGTATAAAACTGAGCAAAGGAAGGCTTGGCTGGTAAGAAAGTAAATATTCAGAAGCCAAAAATAATGAAAAATTCTAAAACAGAGTAAAAATGGGTGGTGAGGTCAGCCTCAGACTTGGGTGCATCTGGATCTAAGTGGGTCTCACAGGTGCCAGGGAGAGCAGGCAAAGCCAGGGACACGAGCCTGGGGTGCCGTCAGAGCTGGGGTGCAGGTCAAGCTGGGATGGCTTGTCCCATTGGAAGAGCCATCTGAGGCGGGTGTGGCTTGTTTTCTGTGCTCTGATAAACACTATGACCAAGTCTTTCCTTGGGTTGTGACCCTTGGTGGAATGTAAATGAGTGAAACGGGAGGCTGTGTTTTATCTGTCTACCTATCACCTACATCTGTCTACTATCGACCTACCTATCTATCCATCCATCTACCTGTTACCTATTATCTACCTATCTATGGTCACCTATTACTTACCTATCTGTATATTTGTTGCCTGTCACCAGTCACCTATCTAAGCCAGACATTAGGTCACAGCAAAGGTGGATCAGCAGTGCCCAGGCTGTTGCCAGAAAGAAGTACAATTTGTCCACGGAGAATGTTCCCAACAAAGACAAAATTCCAAGGAACGAGAGGTTGCAGCCAAAGCTCAGCACACACAAGGAAACAAGCTACACGGAGAGTGAATGCGCAGAGGCTGCGAGGTGGTTACAGCCTTCACACCCCTGGATGACGGGAGCTGGGAAATCTAAAGACCTGAAGGAAGCGGTCAGAGTGGGACTAGGAGCTGGACATGGGGACAACTGTGAAACCCCAGCGATGGGAGGCGGCGGGAGGAGGGTTTAAGGCCACCGGGTCATGTAGTAAGACTTGGACCAATGAAAAATCCTACCAAAGAGAAAGACACCAGCAAGATTGGCAGGTTTTAGGACCACAGGGATGCAACCCACAGACCAATATGTGCTTAATATGTGAAAAGGCCCTTTGTTAATCCCATCACAGAAGCAGAAGGGCTACACACAGTTCTTTAGTTAAAAATACAACATCGAGCAGGCTGGCAGCTCCTGCCTCATCCACACACATGCGCACACATGCACGCACACACGCACACATGCACACACACAAAGGCACACACACACACAGATATGTATGCATGAACACACACAGACATATGCACGGACACACACAGACATGTACACACAGACATATGCATGAACACACAGACATGTACATACACACACACACACACACACACACACACGTGAGCATGCATGTACATGACTTTCCCTCTCAGATTTACATACTTCTTTTTTTCACCCCCTCCCCCCCCCCCAGTTCACTGTGTATCACCAGTATCTGTACAGGGACATTCGATAGAGCTTGAGCATCCATCTGGAGTCACAGCTCTGAAGAAAATGATCCCCTTCCCCAGTGGCCCTCCCCCATCTGTGCTGAGGGTTTGTCTGGCTTGATCTTGCCCAGGTCTTGTGCATGGAATCCCAGCCTCAGTGAGCTTCTTCCTAGGAGCAGCTGCCCTGTCGTGCACAGCAGCCCTCCACTACTTTCTGCCCTTCTTTTCCCCCAGGAGCAGGGAAGTGTGAATGGACGCTCCATTTAGGGCTGAGCACTACAGTGTCTCCTGTTCTTTGCACCTTGACCCAGGGGTCAATCACCATCTATTGCAAAAAGATGCTTCTGAGCTGAGAGCTGAGAGTCGCACTGACCTATGGGTACAAAGGAAGAGGAACGTTGGGTTGTGATTTTGGTTAGAAAACTGGACAAGAGATGCAGTTTCTAAAGTAACACAGTGCCAGGAAGTAAATCTGCCTTCTGTGTGGACAGTTTGATGAGAGCTTTCCCTGTGTTCAGATCTTCACTGTCAGCTTGGTTGAAGACAGGGTTACCGTGGAGACACACCTCCAGACATGTCTGCTTCCATGACGGTTTGACTGAGGAGGGAGATTCACGCCCAGTGTGGGCGGCACCTTTCCATAGGCTGGGATCCCAGACTGGATTTAAAAGGGGGAAAGGTGAAAGCCAGTGGAGAGGCATTAAACCCTTCTTCTCTGCATCCCCTCTGCCCAGATGTGAGGAGCCGCAGAGCGTGCTCCCGCAGCCATTTGCCCTTCCTTCCCCACCGCATTGACAACTGTGAGCTGCAGTGAGCACTTTTCAGAAGACTCACGGATGCACCAGCCCTCTACTCAGCCATCCCAGAGACAGAGAAGCTTGTCCTGGCGGGGAGGAAATTGAACTAACTGTTGACCACTGATGCCAAACAGTATGAGTAACCATTAACCGTTCCCTTTCTATAAATTTAAAACCACCTCAAACAGCTCATGAGTACATTTCAAGGGCTTATCAGTTTATGGTGTCCTCACTATATTAACTTACCAGGTTGCCACAGTTGGTCAGATCTGAGATTTGAGTCCCTGCTTTTATTTCTTTGTTTGTTTGATTTTTCCCCCCAGTCTATGGCTTTCCTGCCATAATGCCAAGCTGGGGATCTCTTTTCTGAGGACGTGTGTGTGTGTGTGTGTGTGTGTGTGTGTGTGTGTGTGTGTGTATGTGTATATGTGTGTATGTGTATATATATAATTTTAATTAATTAATTTTTTTTGAGACAGGGTTTCTCTATGTAGCTTTGAAGCCTATCCTGGCACTCGTTCTGTAGACCAGGCTGGCCTCTAACTCATAGAGATCCGCTTGCCCCCACCTCCCGAGCTGGGACTAAAGGTGTGCGCCATCACCACCCGGCATTTATTTTCTTTTTAAGTGATTCCCTGGAACTGGTGTTACAGGTAGCTGTGAGCTACCATGTGGGTCTTGGAAGTGAACCTGGGTCCTCTGCAAGAGCAGCAGATGCTCTTAATGGCTGAGCCAATCTCTCTATCCCCAAATCTATTTCTTAAATGCTATCCGTGGATTCCAATGTATCGTCATGTGCAGGAGCCCCTGTTTAATGAGATGAAAGGCAATAGGTTTTACCAGCACCACTTTTAGGGTTCGTTTGTAAAGACTATAATCAGTGTGTTTTAGACAATGGAGCTTTTAAAGATCCATTTACTTTTATGTGTAGACAGGATTATTTGCCTGTGTATATGGGTACAGCATACACAACATACAAGAAGTACTTGTGGAGATCAGGAGAGGGTGTTTGATCTCCTGGGGCTGGAGCTGTTTGTGAGCCAATATGTAGGTGCAGAGAATTGAGCCCAGGTCCCCTGCAGGAGTAGCAAGTGCTTTCAACCTCTGATGTATTTCTTGGACTCCCGGTTCCTAACCTTTTCAAGTTACCTTTTCTACCTTACCTCTTAAGGATCTGTTAAAAATCTATGGGTCATGTTCACACACACACACACACACACACACACACACACACACACACACACACTTTTACATAGAGCTTAAGTTACTGTACTAGTTAGCATAGTTAGCACTAACTGTCAACTTGGTACAGCCTGAAATCACCTGAAGAAAACTCTCAATTGAGTAGTAATTGTCCTCATCAGTTTTATCTGTGGGCACAACTGTGGAGATGGTTGTCGGTTGGTGTGTGAGGGCTCAGACTGTGGGTGAGCCCTCAGAAGTGGGTGGTACCACTTCCTGAACAGGTGACCTATGCCATATCTAAGGCTGAGCATGGGTCAAAGAGCAAGCCTACAAGGAGGCCGGTACCATAGTTCCTCTAGGATTCCTTCCTCGACGATTGGCTTGGCTTCCTGTGCTATTTCCTCAGTGAGGGACTAGCCTGTAGACTGGGATAGCCTCTCTCTTGCCCTGGTTTGTTTTTGGTCACTGCATTTTTGCCACCGTTCAGAAAGGAAACTTGGGTAGGGGGACAGCCCGGTTCGCTGATAGTTTTATGTCAACTTGACATAAAGTCATCTGAGAGGCAAAAGCCTCAATTGAGAAATTAGTGATTGATGTGGGAAGGTTCAGCCCATGGTGGGTGGGGCCATTGCCGGATTGGTGGTCCTGGATTCTATACAAAAAGCAGAGGGAGCAAGCCAGTAGGCAGCGCTCCTCCATGGCCTCTGCACCAGCTCCTGCCCCCAGGTTCCTGCCCTGTTTGAGTTTCTGTCCTGACTTCCTTTGATGATGATGAACTAGGAATGTGAACAGAAAAACCCTTTCCTTTCCAGCTTGCTCTGGGTCACGGTGTTCATGACAGCAACAGAAGCCCTGGCTAAGATAGCAGTTACACATCAGGGCTATGCGGATTACCTGAACACAGTTTATCATCTAACAATTCTGCAGGTCACAGGTCTACAGGGTGCCACGGCGTGCCTGGACTGTGTTCCTGGAAGCAAGGGAGAAAATATTCCCACTGTCTTAAGGTTTTTTTGTTTTGTTTTGTTTTTTTTTTTTTTTTTTTTTTTTTTTGTAGCTGCCTGAGCTCTTTGGCTCATGGACCCTTCCCTCCATCTCCACAGGCAGTGGTGTAGCCTCTTTGTGACCCTACTACCTTTCTGATGACAGCTGGGGGAGGCTCTTCACCTTTAAAGATCCATGCGTTTTGTGGTGACTAGATAATTCCTAAACATGCCCTCCCCACCCCCACCCCCAGGCTCTTGAACTGGTTGTCACAAGGGCAAACTTGACTAGAAAGAAAGAAAACAAAACAAACAAAACACACAAGCAAGCAAAGCATGTGTTTAGTGTGAGTGAGGCTTTGGCAGAGGAGAGGGAGGGAAAAAGGGAGTGGTGGAGAGTTGGGGGAGTGTGGCCAGATCTTACCTGAGCAAACGTTCAGTAGTAACATTAAACTCGGACTAGTCAACTTCGTAGAGTCAGAGAGGAAGTTTGCCAGGGGCTGGGCTGCGGTGGGGTACTTGATGAAAGTGTATATAATTTGATTTGCAAGATTTGACCGCATTGCGTGTCTTCCAAAGGTGGAAAGCACTGGCCAGGTCAGGTCAAGGGGTCTGGAAGGTTGCTCCGCTCGCTTCCACGCGACTAAATTCTTACTAACACCAACTGATTCATGGTCTTGAGTGTTTGCCTCTGAATAAGAGCTTCCATATGGGCAGGGCCAGAATATTCACCCATCCTTCGCTTGGGTGGCTTTTGGGCTTGGTGTGAGTGTGACGCTCACGGGGTAAGACAAAAGGAAGAGATTCAGCCATCTGGACCCCCACAGAGTAAGAGACGCTGGCGAGGATGGAGTTCCTTGGGATCCAGCACCGGATCCAGCCGGTGTTCGTGGCGCCACGTCCAGCAGGGGTCGCTGCGGGCCCGTCCCGCCCGGCCTCCCGGGCCGCCCACCCCGCGGGCGCGCCTCTCAGTCCAGCGCCGCCCGGGCCGGGACCCGCTCCTTCTGAGAGCGCAGACCTCTCCACGGGGACCAAGAGGACGCGGCGCGCTGGCGGCCGCCCCTGGCCTCGCTCCGGCTCGCACCGCGGCTCATCGCTGCGTCCCGGGCTCCGACTCGGAGCGCACAGCTCGCGCCCCGGGCAGCGGCGTGTCCCGGGAGCCCCGACTGTGGGGCAGGGAGCAGGGCGGCGGCCGGCTGGGGATGGGCGGCCCGGCTGCGGCGTGGACGGGCGCCGGGGGGCTCCGAGCGCTGCTGCTGGCGCTGGTGGCCGCGGGGGTCCCGGCCGGCGCCTACAACCTCGACGCGCAGCGCCCGGTGCGCTTCCAGGGCCCGGCGGGTTCCTTCTTCGGCTACGCGGTGCTGGAGCACTTCCACGACAACACGCGCTGGTGAGTGTCTCCGCGGCTCCTCGACCCCGGCGGACACCCCGCGGTCCCCCAAGTCGGCCGCCGCCTTTCCGGCTTCTTCCATGCCGCCTCCCGTAGGGCCGATTTAAATGTCTGGCGGCCACGCTGACATCCCGGCCTGCTCCGGGAGGCCAGGGGAGTCCCTGGGGTCCCTGCCCTCCCGGGACTATCAGATGCAGCTGCTCTCTAGCCGCAGCAAAGTTACTTGGGCTATAAGCCCTTCAGGGGCCGCCGCTGGCTGGCCAACTGCCCCGTATCCTAACCCACCTCCCCGAAGGGCCCCCAGAAGGCCGGGCTGCTCTTGGGGACCACTCCATGTCCTTTTAGAGCAACTGCATTCAGGAAACGGGGACGTTGTGGGAGTGGGTACTGGGGGCTTGGGGATCTTCAGGAGGGGTACGGGTGGGGAGGGCTCCCACAAAGTCCCAAGAGAATCTGGGATACAAGGAGGCTCCCCCAGGGGGCTGTGTGGCTGGTGGTCAGGCTGGAGCTCATCTCCCACTTGCCATCCCAATCTGGAGATGGGATTTAAGAGGATGAAGTTTTGTTTGGATCAGGGGTCCTGTTGCTGACAGACGAGATGGGTGGGCCTGTAGAAAAAAGTAAGCCTCTCATTAAGCATCATTAGCGAAGTCAACTGACTCCATAGCAAGATTGCTTAGTGAAGATGGGTTCCCTCCTAGTCCACTTCCTTGGGATGAAGCAGCTGCACCACGCCCACCTTTTCATGGCAGTTAAGAATTGGGTTGTTAGTAGCTCCCTACCCTCGTTTTCGATGATATGTTACTGTGGGCCCAGGTGACAGCTAGCTCGAGTCGATGGTGTTATCCAGTGTGTGTGAGCATCCTTGGAAGGAGCAGGCTGGGAGACAGAGATTAGGAATGTGTGTGCTCTGGGCTTGTAATATACCGGGAGTCTGTTCAGAATTGGACAGGACTGAGGGAAACGAGGGTTTGTGGATGGGGGTCCTCCAGAAGCCCGAGGAAAGGAAGCTTCGTGACCCACATTTTTAGCAGTCGTGGACTTGGGAGAGCAGCCTCCGAGAGTTCTTGTGTGTAGCTCTCATCTACATCCTTTCCTGACATTGACTCTAGCCACGGAGTTCACAGCCTCAGCTGCTTCCTGCATTTGCCAAACCCTTCCTTTTCAAACAGCGGGCAGAACATTTTTCCTATGTTCAGCAGGCTCCAGGTCCACTGTGGGCTTTGGGTTTGGTACAGATATGGCTGCATAATGGTGAATACACACAATGCAGCCTAGGCATTAAACACATGGGAGGAGCTGTCAAAAATAGGGTAGGGAGCTGCTAAGGAAAGCCCTAGAAGCCAGAGCTTCTGTGGGAACTTCAAGCTTGAGCTGGACAGTGACCTGCAGTGATCACATGGTTCTGGGGAGGGGGACCAGGCTCCTGTCACCCAGATTTGGATGGACCACAGGCCACCGCCTCTCCAGTTGGAACCAGACAGGAGTAGACCCTGTGGAGGCAAAGGTGTTCAGCTTGCTTTGATTCTGGAAGAAGTTGTAAATAGATGTCATGGGAAAAGACAGTTTCAGCACCCAGGCTGCATTGTAGGTGGCAATACTGGAGTGTGACCTTGTCAGGGGAGGGCCAGGCATCTCTGTGGGGACAAGCAGCTGCCCTGCTGATCTCAGAAGTGTCCCCTCCTGCCCAACCACACCCTGCACTGGAGCGCCTGCCTCTGTGTTTCAGCAGCCCTCTGAATTTTACTATAAAAATCTTTTGAAGCAAATCGTCCTCTTACCTCAATGCCTTATTTTTTTTTTTTTAAAGTCCCGTCTTAATTTCTCTTTCTGCTTAAAAACCCTTTTCTCCTCACATTTTCTCTTCTTCCCTCATCTCCCCATCATTTTTGTCCTGGCTCTTAAGTATGGCTTCTTCTGATGCTGCTCCCTGCTTTGAGACGCGTGGACTTTGAAGCAGGAGAAACTTCATTTCCTCTCTCCTCCTTTTCTCTAGAGCTAGACCTGCTGATGGTTAATGGGACTCCAGACAAAGACTTCTCACTTGCACAGCCCCTATGGTAGCTCTGTGTTTACTTTCAACCCTATACTTGTAGAATAACTGTAAAGCTTGTCACTGCAAATCTGTAAGATTCCAGTCTTGTGAAATATGCATCTACCCCAACTCATTGCCTTACCTTTCAACTCTGGGGTTGGTTGATGAACTTGGTGACTCATTATAAGTCCCTCAGTATATTAGACAGTCCCTGAGCTCTTGGTCCTCTAGACTCATCAAATTATTTCCAGTTGTTTATAACTGTAATAGCATATGTAAGCATTATCGCAATGGAACACTGTGGATATTCTTAATTATTTCCTTCCAATCAATTCCTGGAATCAGAATTCCTGGGTCAGCAAGGATGACAGTTTCACAGTATTCTGTGTGTATTATAAACGTTCCTGGGAAATGGCAAACTCATGGGGCATTCAGGTTCTGGAGTTTGGTAGCTCTTTAACAAAAGACTGGTCTGGTCTGGTGCGGTGGGAAAGCAGAGAAAATTGCACGGGGTAACTTAGAAAGTTGACAGTCAAAAGCCGAGGAAGGGAAGGAGTTTCTACAGGGGAAATGACGTCAAAACCTGACTAGGAGAAGATAACTAATGTTAGGGAAACATTGTATCTTCTGTCCCTCTTCTGGATCAATCTTTCTTTATCTTCTTAGTCAGTATGCGATTTGAGACCTTTGTTTCATGCTAATGAGCTCCCTGTTTTAGAGGTGAAAGGATGTGTTGTACACAGGGCAGAGAATGTACTAGAAAGGGCAGGGAGAGCCCAGACCCCAGGTGGCAGAGCTGAAGCGTCCAGGTTGTGCTAGTCAGTGTCTGTTACTGTAACAAATGCCTGAGATGGTAAACTTACAAAGACAAAAGGTTCCTTTTGGCTCACAGTGAAGATTTTGAGTCAGGTCCATGGCTGTTGGCGCTGCTGCTTTTAGCTCTGTGGTGGGGGAGCGCACTGTAATGGCAGTACACGAAGGGGCAGAAATACAGGAGGCAGGCGCTGCTGGGCTGTTCTCTCTAAGAGTAGACTGCCCTGACTTCCCACAAATCTAACCCCATAAAGGCTCCCACCTCCCAGTAGTGACAAGCTGGGCCTAAGCCTGAGCTGCAGCATGTTTTACAAGACTCCCAGGTGCTTGTGTATGGCAGAGCCCAGGAAGAACCTCCACCGTGAAGCTGTCAGTTCTTGGATCTGTAGCTGAGATTTTATGGACCGAATCTGTTTCTTCTTGGGGGAGGACAATGCCTGAAGAAAGAACAGGGTTGACCTTGCCTTTCAGAACCCCTGTGTTAAGTCTCACTCCTGTAACCATAGCCCACACAGGACCCAGCCAGACCCAGCCTTGTTCAGAGTAGTTATTTGACAGACCCTTGTCACCATGACTTAGACAGCATGAGCCATAATAACCCACTGGCGTTTGTATCAGTTTTGGTGCAGATGTGAAAGTGACTGAGCTTTCTTTCTTTCTTTCTTTTTTATTTTTTTCTATTGACACCCAGAGAGTGTCTGCTCACTCAGAGCTCTCCTGTCCCCACCCTCCCCAGCCCTGATTCTTCTGGCATCTTTTGAACAACAGGAGTAGGTGCCAGGGAACATAGACAAAGCCAATTTCTGTCCCGTCCCATCTCTAGCAGTTTCTCAGCTGCAGAGCGGACAACTGTAACACTCTGTGATATAAATAAATGGGGCTGCCTACCCCCATACCCCCCCATGCTCTAGAGTCCAAAGTGGTTGGGTGCGCTGGCTTCCTCTCTGGCGACATGCTTCCTGCTTCTCCTGGGACAGTAAGAATGCTGTGCTCAGGCACTGAGCAAGCACTCGTAAGTGGCAGGCTGGCGGAGCATCATTGAGTGAGGAGACAGAGCAGCTCCAAGATTCCAAGATTTGCATTTAGAGCTGAGGACCCAGAGTTCTAGTCTGCTGCCAGATGCTGTTGACACCTGCCAGGGGTATTATGACTTTACACAAATATGGACCAAAACTAGACAAAATTAAGAGTTCAGTCTCACGGTCATGTACGAGTAGCCACACATGGCTGGTGGCTATGTCTGGGACAGCCCCAATAGGCAAATGCTCATCACGGCCCACAAGGCAGTACTGATTGAAGACTTAAAGAGCAAGGCAAGAATCAAAAACAACAAAAGTGGATTCTTAGCATATTTAGCTATTAAAACCCCATCAAGGTGCTCACATAAAAGACTTATGGAGCATGGAAAGGGGTGAGGTATCTTTTCATTCATAAAACACTGCAATGCCCGCCTATTTTGTGCTTATGGAAACTTCACCCACTGTGCTGTGGGACTCTCGCCTTGTGCCTCTCGCAAAATATCAGCTGCCTCATAGGCTGCAGTTGAGGGAGGCAGACACGAGATGGTTATTCAGAGGGAGGAGGGGGTTTCCTATGGAGGTGAAGGATTTGGAAAGAAGGCCTGGGATTTGGGGCTCCGCTCCCCAACCCCATGTGGCCTTGTGAGCAAACCCCAGAATCAGTGTTAGCCCTGCCATCCCACAACCCCACTAACAAGTGTCAGCTCGTCTGAGTGCTCCTTGAGCTCTCCTACTTAACTCTGAGCTGGCATGGAATGTATTTCCTCAGAGACTTTTCTGGACACCCATGCTCACACCAAGCTTCCCTGGTCCTGCAGAGTGTGTTTATTGAACCTCTGGGGAGGGGTTGGAAAGCACACTCATGGTGTCTGTGTTCTAAGGGGACCCAGAGAGTATTCTCTAGAGAGTTTCCCTGAAGATCCTGCAAACAGGCAGGGGTGCTGTTTCCCCAGCTGGTGCTGAATCACCTTCTTGACCAAGGGAGAACCTTCCAGGGCCAGAGGACAGACTATTTTCTCATGACAGCCTGAGTGTCTCCTAGTCCCTCCTATCTTGCTTTCCTATTGGCCAACAGTGCTTTATTCATTAACCAGTATGAGAAACATAAACAGAATGACATCTCCCATCACTGTGACCTGCTCGTGTGGCTGTTAATCGTGTCTTTTCTGATAAGGTGTGTGATCTGTCCCTGGAAAGCCCTGTTTTTGTGTTTATTGAAAGCAGACACTGTTCTCAGAAAACATTTACCTCCAATGGAGTTGATAAAATGCAAAACGAATTCCTCCAGAGAGTGTTTCTGGGTAAGGCCGACAGGTCTGTCGTATTATTCCTGGGCATAATTGAATTTTGTTAAAACATACATGTTTGTGTGTGTTCATGCACATGTATCAACATACATAGAGGCCAGAGGACAACCTGAGATGTCATTCTTCAGACACCATCCGCTTTGCTTTTTGTGGTTGGGTCTCTCACTGGCCTAAAACTTGCCAAGTAGGCTAGACTGGCTGGCAAGCCAGCTCTCGGAATCCCAGAGCCACGATTATAAGCATATGTCACCACACTTGGCTTTTTAATGTGGGTTCTGGGGACTGAACTCAGATCGTCAGGGTTGTGAGGTAAACTCGGCCAACTGAGTCATCCCCAGGCCAATTAACCGAGTCTCTCTCCTCCTTCCTCCACTGCAGACAGCCCGGGAGACTCAGAAATGATAACGGGCTCCGGGCAGGATCCACATTATTCTTGCCACCAGCTGGCTCTCGGAGTCTCAGTTTCTGATGTCAGAGGACTCAGGAGAGAGGCATTGAAGGCAGAGAGCCCCCCAGTTTTGACCCACTGGGGTCTATGAACTGTAAATCTTTTTAAGCAAGTGGATTTGGCTGACAATCAAGACAGAATAAGCTGTTTTATTTCCCCACCTCCCTTTGTGCCAGAGGAAGTCTTAGGGACTGAAAGCCGATCCAAGCTGGGGGGAACCGAGAGTCTGAAACAGAGGACTCACTTGGGCCCCAAGGCCTGCCCTTAGGAGAGCCACAGGGGTTGGTGTGGTGTATTGAGATTAGCAACGATGGCTACAGAAACACATGGGAAAGGTGGTTCCCGGGTGGCCGGAAAGGCCCTAAGGTGGGAGTGGGGGAGGAAGAAAGCCTCATGCCTGTTTCGTGTCCCTGTATTTGGGACAACTGGTCTTCCAGCATGTACTCAGCCTTGGGAGCAGCCGTGTGCTCTCCAGACAGGAGCTTCCTTATCCCTGGTGGGGGCTGGAGGACCTGGACTAGGTATTGATGTGGAAACAAGGCAAGAGGCTAGGTGAATGCAGGGGACATTCCAGAATGTTCCATATTTCCAAGAACACTCATCCTGGTGCCAGAATGACTTGGTGTGACAGCAGGATCTTTAATCAGAGACCGGTGGGATTATGGGTCCTTGAGTTTTGGATGTCCTGCAGAGCTGGGAACAGGTGCAGCCTACCTCATCACAGGAGCTCTGACTCCCACTCCAGGCTGTACCAAGTGTGGAAAGAATGTTATCAGTCTTTTAAAAAAAATCATCTATGTGGTTAAAATGCCTTACAGAAAACACTTGAGGGAGGAAAGATTTCTTTTGGCTCATGGTTTTTGAGAGCTGACTGGGTCCACTACTCCTTGGCCTAGCACATATGGATAGAGCATTGTGGTGATGGGTATGTGTGTGTGACTCAAGTTCTTCTTAAAATATTATACAGGGGGATCTACTTCACTGGATGGCACAATAGGGTGGGTAGCCCAACAATGGCTGTCCGCATCTAGGAGAGCCTGAGAGCTTGGTAGTTGTTTGGTCTGTGAAATGAGATACCTCATCAGGTCCAGACTCAAGCTGATGACCTGGAAGACTATGAAGAGTCAGATGCTTGTTACGATCACTCTTTCCCACCAGCCTGGTCCCACAGCCCCAAATAAACACACAGACGCTATATTAGTTGTAATACAGTTGGCCATTGGCTTGGGCTTCTTGTTGGCTAGCTCTGTCTTAATTATTAACCCATCTCTATTAATCTAAGTATTTCCATATGGTTTCATCTTTACCGGAGAGATGCTTCACTGTGTCTGTCGTCGTCCTCTCTTCCCTGGGCTCACATGATGACTCCTCTCTGCCTACACTTCCCAGAATCCTCCTTGTCTCCTAGACCCACCTATCATCCTGCCTCATTGGCCATAGTGCTTTATTCCTCAACCAGTAAGAGAAACATATGTGCAGAAGGCATCCCCATCAGATGCTTGTCTTTCATTTCACTGTGTAAGGCTGAAGCTGGGTTCTGATATGGCGGAGGATGATGCTAGCATCGAGGCTACTGCAGCATAGACATTTACTGACAGGATTGGAAGCTGGCAGGCAGCTCAGAGTAACTTCACCTCACAGCGGAAGGAAGGAGAGGGGACCAGAGCAAAAAGCGTTCTCCAAAGACACACCCACCCAGAGACCCGAGTCATCCGACCGGACCCTGCCTACTGCCTTTCCACTCCCAATGATGTCGTTGAAGGTGTGAAGGGATGGACCCATCCATTGGGTCAGAGCTCTCAAGATGTAGCCATCTCTGGAAACGTCATCACAGACACGCCAGAATATGCTTTGCTAATCTAGGCGTGTCTCATTCCAATTAATATTAACTGGGGCTAAGTAGCTCAGCCAATACACTGGTTGCTTACACATACATGGGGACCTTAAGTTCCATACAAAGCAGGATATGCTGGCATGTTGTTGTCATGGCAGCCACTGGGTGAGTTCCAGGCCAGTGAGGAAAAACTGTCTCAAGAAAAGATACACAGTGCTTGAGAAATGAAGGAATCCAAGTGTGTCCTCTGGCCTTTACATACCTCTGAACATGTATGTGTACACACACAAGCATATACACAGCTATTACATATGCCTGCAATCCCAGGGGGGCTGAAATGGTGAGAATCTTATACTTCTGCCACTTTATAGATGGTAGAATGTGAAAGCCTGGCCGTTTTTCCAGAGAAGAAAATGACCCCAGGAAAACAACAGGGGAATGAAAAGACTCTGATTTTGATCCCGCAGAGGCCTAAGCGTGCAATATTGTTATCAGACATGTGGTCATATGACCCAAGACAGGGTCAACCGCCTATTCTCCATTAGCCAACCAAAACAGCCAAATTAGTATGAAAGGCAGACAAATGTTTCTTCTATGTGACGTGCCCACACTGTTGAGGGTGGGGAGAGGTCAAGGGACATCCCCTATTCCAAGTCCATCTTCAGGTCTTGAAGTGGGTTATGATTTAAAGAGAATACATACTAGTTACGTACCAGCCAGTCCCGAGCAAGGTATGCTCCTATCTATTATTGTTTGGGGGCTCTGGTCTCTTCAGGAAGATGGGCCGTCAAGGTGGCAACACTGTTAAACCTCTTTCCAAGAGAAAAGTTCCCTCTCTGGCTGGACCAGTCCGAGACTTCTGGGGGCATTCCAGTTTCTGGGAGTCCCATTGTTTTAAAAGTCCAGTAGCCAAAGTGTGAAACACAAACATCACTTAGAATATCCTCATCCCTGTCACACAGCTTCCTTTGGACCCCAATGTAAACTTGATATTCTCATCTGTGAGGGGACAGTGGCCCTTGGTCACAACTCCTCCCCTACCCGTCTCCCTTGGTGCATCAGGCCCCCCCCCACCCCAGCATGACCCATGTGACTCTGCAGTCTTCTCCTCGAAGCTGTATTAGAACTCCATCCGCTTCATTATCTGATGACTCTCCTTCCCTTCTATACTCCAAGCTACAGTTTGTTTGTTTGTTTGTTTGTTTGTTTTTACCAGCCTTTGATGGACACTCTGTGTGCCAGAGGCATCATGTGTATTGTCAGCCTGATGCAGTGGAGGCTACCAGAGTTGTTGAGTCCCCTGTCCAAGATTACCCAGCAAACACACGGGTGGAGTTGTCATCGAATCCAAGTTGGTCTAATTAATGCTAATCCGACTACTTTGTGGATGAGCATTCTGCCCACTTTCCCTTTACCCCAGTCAAGCTCTTGCTCAAGGAAGTAAGTTCCCAAGGAGGAAAGAGGTGGCTCAGCTCCTCTCTCAGAACATTTTTGTGAGTCTTTGACCTTGCAAATGAAAGACCGCAATCCACCCACCGTGTGGTGTGGGGTTCCCAACACTTTGACACCTGCTGTGTCCTTTTGTGGCTCATCATATCGCTGTGTTGGAAGGGAGCCATGGAATAAATGTCTCTATTCTAGAGATGAGGAAAGAGAAGGCGAGGGGACCTGTCCAAGGCCATGTGGCTGGGGAAAGCAGTGCCGCTCCTGGGACAGTGCAGTAGTTAGGTTTCTAGCTACTGTAACCAAGTCCTTGGTGGGAAACAATGTAAGGGAGAAAGTTATGGCTTTAGCTCATAGCTTAAGGGTGGGGAAGGCAGGAGCTCCAGGTGGCTGGTCACATTGTGTCCACAATCAGAAAGCAGAGGAATGAATACTGGCTCTCGGTTCACCTTTAATACCCTAGTCTGGAATGGGTCTTCATGGCGGAATCGAAATCTAGCCAAGTTGGTGGTGATCAAGGCTAACCACCACAGCGGATTTGAGGCAAACCATTCAGGGCTTTCCAACACCTACCACGCCTCTCACAGGTTAGAGTCCTCAGTGACAGTGGTCCTGGGTGGGGGCGGGAGTCCTTCAGAGGAAGCGAGAGGCACTGTAGAGATGCAGCTCAGCAGCTGCTCAGGATGACTGGGATAGACTCAGCAGCAAGCGGATGCGTGACAGTTACTGAAGCCCAGTCCCCTTCAACAAAGGAACCTTCTTTCCAATGACCCTAAAGCCCACTGGCTGTCAGCAACCATCATTCTGGGCCTTGGGATTCCATGGCTATGAGGTTAGGCTGGGATCAGCAAGTGTTCTCTCCTGGGCCTGGCTCTCTCAGGTATTGGTGGTCAACCTCTGTGGTGGCTGGTTGGCCAGTGGTGCAGGATTGGCTTCAGCTGGATGGCTTGTCTCTGCTTTCTGTGACTTTCATTCTCTAGCAGGGTAACTTGGGCTGGGCACAAGGGTGCCAGGAGAGTCAGTAGAAGTATGCACGAGCCCTGGGGGGGGGCAATCCTTCATCTTCCTTCATATTCTATTGGCTAATGCAAGCTTCAGAGAGGAGGGAGCAGACATCACCTCTCAGTGCAAGGAACTAAAGGATTCCACTGACCAGGACGAGGATACAGGAAGGGTGGAGGACAGCGGCTGCTTCCCTAATGCGACTGGTGGTGAAATCACCCTCACCATCCCTGGGTTTCTGTGATGTCAGCGGAAAGCGTGAATAAATGCCTGCCTAGCAGAGCAGAAAATAGAGCTAAGTTCTAAGGACCTGTGAGATTCTGGGGCGCTGCCAAGAGTAGGACTAGGACAAGTGTCTGCTCACCCCTACTAGTGCTGAAGCACTTTTTTGAGCGGCCACTTTGTCCCAGGCACTGTGCCGGGTCCCTCATAGCATTCCCTTAGCCAAACCTCACAGGAATCTTCGTAGGTACATTTCCACCCCGCCCCATTCGATAGCAGAGGGAAACAGGCTCAGTGTGTTCAAGAAACGCATTGCAGGTCATACAGCCTGTGGAGGGAGAAGACAGGCGGTCTGGGCATCTTATACTTTATCACAACACTTAGGGTACAGGTGGAATGCTAGAGGCGTGGTTCAGATGGTGGAGAGCTTGCTTGTGTCACATGTGTGAAATTCAGCATTCCCTAAAGCCAGGCTTGGTGGTGCACATCTGTAATCTCACAGTTCAAGGGGGTGGAGGCACTGAGGATCAGGAGTTCAAGGTCATCCTTGGCTATATACTAAGTTCAGGAGCGGTCTGATGTACAAAAGATTCTGTCTCCAAAATGGAGGGGGCTTGTGAGACAACTGAGCCCGTAAAGCTCTTGCTGTGCAATTGTGAGGACCCAGGTTTGGTTCTTGGCACCCAAACAAAAAGCAGGACGATGTGGCACGTGCCTGGAATCCCAGTGTTGAGGAGCCAGAGACAAGAGGGTTCTGTATCTTCTTATCCAGCCATTCTAGATAAAGCTTGGTCTCCAGGTTCAGGGAGAGACCTTGTCTCAAAATATACGATGGAGAGCAATAGAGGAAGACCCCCAGCCTTGACCTCTAACATACACATGTTTACTCACACATGTGTATCTACGCATAGAAACACAAAAATGAACACACACACATGCATGCTTAACCCCGCACACAGACACACCACCATTTACACACCACTTGTGAACAGACACAGCACCATGCACACACACATGTGCATGCTTGCTTAGTTGCGCACACAAACACGCCACCATATATACACATGTGCATGCTTACCAGCACACAGACACACCACCATGTACACACATGCACATGCTTTCCTATACACATAGACACCACCATGTACACACACCTGTGCATGCTTGCTTAGCTGCACACACAAACACACCACCATATATACACATGTGCATGCTTACCAGCACACAGACACACCACCATGTATACGCATGCACATGCTTTCCTATACACAGACACATGTACACACACCTGTGCATGCTTGCTTAGCTGCACACACAAACACGCCACCACGTACACACATGTGCATGCTTACTTACAAACTCACCACCATGCACACACATATGTCACAAAGACACACCACCTTGAGCTCACATGTACAAATAACCCAGGTGGTACTGTTAAAGGGCCTAATAAGCCTGCAGCTTGGCCACCTGGAGCCTCGGTGTCCTGAAAGGTCAGGGAAACTACCTGAGAAATTCTGGTCCATGGCCCCAGGTTATAAGCACTGGCTTCTTGTTTTCCCCCTCTGGGATGAAGCTTTCAGCGTGGTCAGGGGGCCCCAGCACAATTGTCCACTCTGCTTAGCTGTCTTGTGCCTAATGAGGGCCAGGCAGCAGATCCCAGGGTTCTCTGCACTAGATACACACTGATTAAGCTCCATTCCTGTCGCCGGGACATGGGTTTGGTTTGGAATAAAATGCATAAAAACAAATCTAATGGGTCGGAAGTTTGTAATCCCCACTCATTGTCCTCAAACTGGCTGTAATCTTGCCCTGAGGTATGGCTTCCAGGGAGGCGGGAGGGGGGCAGGGAGGGAGCCTTGAGACACTGGTGGTCCCTGGCCTTCACCAGGAAGCAGCTGTGCCTCTGCCTAGTCCCTGCTACTGCTCTCCAAGGAAGTGACCTGCACATGAAACAGGAGAATTCAGAGGGAGGCGGGGCTGCCACGGGGCCTTTGCAGCCAGCTTGACCTCATGTAGGAGAGCAGAGAAAGCACCTTTACTAGAGACGCGGAAGACACGGAAGTGACACTCAAGCATGTCCAACCTTTAGACATTGTCATCAGTGCAGTACACACACACACACTCATACACTCACACACTCACACTCTCACACACACACACACACTTACACACACTTACACATACACAGTCTTACACACTTCTCACACACTCACACAACGCTTCCACACTCACACATCCACACATTTACACACTCACACACTCATACATACACATAGTTTCACACACACACTTCCACACTCATACACACACAATCTCACACTTTCAGACACACTCACACTCTCACACACACTTACACACACTCACACATACAGTCTCACACACCTCTCACACACTCACACATGCTTCCACGCTCACACACTCTCACACTCACACACCCACACATTAACACACTCACACACTCATGCATACAGTTTCACATTCACAAACTCACACACACACTTCCACACTCATACACACACAGTCTCACACTTTCAGACACACTCACTCTCACACACACGCTTCCACACTCACACTCTCACACACACTTATACACACTCACACATACAGTCTCACACACCTCTCACACACTCACACATGCTTCCACACTCACACACGCACACGCACACTCACACACGCTTCCACACTCACACACGGACACACATGCACACACGCACGCACACATGCACACATGCACGCACACACACGCACGCACGCACACATGCACGCACACGCACACACACACGCACACGCATACGCATACACACGTGCGGGTGCACACACACCTCAACCTATTTTAAGTAAGTTTATGATTTTGTATTGGGCCTCATAGCTATGGTGGTGAGCATGTGACTGTCTATTAGGAAAGAGTTGAAGGGATAGGAGAAAGAGTCCCCTGGCAATGGACGCTAGGCTCAGAGGCCACCACTGTGCAGCACAGCAGTGTAACCCAGACTCCCAGAGTGGGATACACACAAGAAGTTGCCTTCATCGGGAACCAGCTTCATGAAATCCTAACTGTTGCTGGAGGATAAATAGATGGGTGTATGCTTCCGAAGAGGTTTATGAGCTACTTACGAGGGAGGTGGACCTTTGGTTAGCACCATGCTGGCAATGTCGATGTTTGAGAAACCCAAGCCAGTGGCTGGAGTTCACCTCTTCCGTCCCGTGAACCTGGAGGGAATAGAAAGGCTTTCTTTATGTACTATACCCCAGTCTTGAAGTGACGGGCTCCAGAGTCAAGTTGTAACCTCAGCCTGCCCACAAAGCCTCCTTGGGCATCCTTGAGTATGGTCATACACATGAGTAGCTGGTAGCAGGAGGGACACGGGGCATCTCCTTCCTGGCTGGCACGGTCTGAGAAGGAGGGAATTTGGGTGACATGCTGTTATGGGACTCACGATGCAGCAGGCAGTTAGGGCTTGGGGCAAGTGTCAGGGGCAGGTTCAGTCAGCTGCTTCTCCGCCTGTGCAATGGAGAGAAGGCTAGCAGTCCTACAGGTGCTGCCGTAGGGCCACACTTGAAGGAGCAAGCAGAGATGGGAAACCGCTTGATGCGCTTATCTGATGGGAGGATGTGGCTGGGGACATAAAAGTCTCTGATAGGGTACCTGCTCAGAGGAAAGGCGTGGTCTTCTCTAGGGCACCCGTGAAGATGTGAGGATATTTGAAGTACTTGGAACATGACTTGGTAACCCAGAGGACAAAGAAAGAAAAAGTGGGTAGCATTCTGTCAGCATCACACCCTGAACTCTGAGCCCTTGTAATCTCCGTCTTTCAGAATCAGCCTGGCCAGCAGCCAGTTGAATGAGCTTCAGACAGACTACACTCCAGGGCTGGCCTGCTGCAGCCGTCTTGCTGGACTGTGGCCTAGGTAAAGAGCCAGCATTGGGCTGCCAAGGAAGCCACAATGTTCTGTAAACACAGAGGCATTCTCCAACACGCCATCCTGTGTGTGTCAGGCACGTGCATTTACACACGCGTCTCTTTAGCTCACATCACAGGATCTGAGAACACCTTTCTTTTGTGACCTGCTGGATGGACCAGAGGGATGCTAGCAGGTTTGAATCAGCAGCTGTTGTTAGGACCACTGAGTGCTTTGGGCTTGGAAAAGCTTAGAATCCAGCGGGTCTCTTCTCTGCTTTAGTCTGGCAGACCTTCTGTCCCAAGTCTTGGCTCGAGGATGAGAGAAGCAAGTACCTGGGCACTCTGCTCGCCAGGCTCGTTCCTGCCTGGCTGACCTGGGAATTGGGAGTCATGGTGCCAGTTGGCAGTTCAGGATTGTGGTGATAATGTTGGGGGCATGGTGGACCTACAGCCTGCTGCTTCCTATAGTCGCTTTCTGACTCCTGTGGGCAATGGGTTTCTCTCTCGTCTTTGTTTACCGTGACTTCAAGGTTATCCCTTCTTCAAGAATACTTCCTTATAACGTATTTGGTCACACCTACCGTTCACTCCACAGTCCTTCTCCTCCCGGTCCCCTCCGTCCCATATCCCCTCTCCATCATTTCATTCTCTTTTCTTCTTTAATATTTTTTATTAAATTAGTTAATGAATTCGTTTATTAATTTTGAGGCAGGATAGCTCTGCATAGCTCTGATTATCCCGAAATTCATTACGCAGACCAGAATAACTTTGAACTCACAGAGATCCACTCACCTGTGTCTCCAAAGTGCTTGTATTAAAGGAGTGTGCCACAATGCCCAATCCATTTTCTTCTTAAAAAGAAAATAAACACCCACTGAGTCCAGTGCTTCTCAGTGCTCAGGGGTCATCCTTGAAGAAAACCGTTTCTCCATCTCTGCTCCTCGGCAGCCATCCCCGACCAGTAGCTTCTCAGCTAGGAGGCCCTCCTGCTCCATGCTGGAATTCTGACTGGCTTGTTCTCACACTGGTCTTGTGCAGGCAGTCACGGGCTGTGTGAGTTCAGGGGTGCAGTGGTTCCATTGTTTCCAAAAGATGTTTTCTCCCAGCAGCCCCCAGTCAACAACCTTGCTCTTATAATCTTACCAGTCCCCTTCACTGATGTTCCCTGCGCTCTGGGAAGCAGGGGTGTGATACATTTGTCACTGGCTCCCTGCACACTGACCAAGTGTGGGTGTTTGTATATGTCACCCAGGGCAAGCGGAAGTTTCTTTCCTGAGAGGAAGGACTAAACTAATCTATAAGTGTAAGGGTACACGTGCAGAAGACAGCTGGACGCAATGGTGGCTTTTTATTTCATTTCTGGTGCGTGGTGCTGGAGATGGAACCCAGGGCCTCAGACAGACTCCCTGGTCCCTGTTACAGGATGAGTTATGAACAGTGGTTGTTTGCTGGGTTGATGGGAAACTTGAGTCTGTGGGAGGCTTCAGACCCATCACTGGGGTTTTACATTTACACTCCCTAGCCCCTAGGGCTTGACATGGCAAGCCATGGATGTTTTAGCCATCTTCATTTGTCAGTCTGATAATTCTTTTCACCTGTGAAAACAGTGGCGGTCTAAGGCAGACTCTCTGACCTACTCACTCCAAAGACTCAAGCTCAACCCAGAAGGAAGGGGGCGGGGTGGGGGAACCACCCATCAGTGTGGCTTTATTCTTGGGTTTGAGTTAGAGCATCCAGAGGCTGGCCAAGCCTCCCTTGTATGGCTGAGCGAGGCAGCAAGTCTGACCTGTGTGGGAAAGGCCCCCTTAGTCCTCACGGACACAGGGCTTCTGCTAGGAAATGGGGCATTGGAGGCACATCATTGGTGGGGATGTGGAGTGTGTGTGTCCTCGCTGAGGTCCTGCAGGGGCACATAGCAAGGCTGCTGGGCAGGGACCCTCAGTGTTGGAGGGTTAGCTCCTCCACACACCAGCAAGATAACCTTCCAGGAGCAGATGCACACCTCCCAGGGTTAATCTGAGAAGACATAATTCCTTGCCAGGACAGGGGTGTCTCTGGGGTCCTCAGGGCTCTGCCAGCTTCTGGGGTAGGAATTAAGACAGAACCTTCATGCCTCCCTGTGGCGCCTGACATCAGGCCCCAAAGTGGGTGGCTCTGGTGGCTTCTGGAACAGAGCAAGGAGATCCAGGACCAGCTTTCTTTACCCCAGGGAAACTACTAACTTCTGCTTAGTCTGGTAGTGGTGCAGTCTATCCCAAGGCTTGCTGTATCTAATGTCCTGGGCTGCTCAGCTCTTTCCTGTTTCCTGGCTGCTAGAGACAAGGGACAGCTCGGGTCCTCTTTGAGCATGGGCTTGGAACCTGCAGCTTGAGCAGCGATCCGGTTTTTGTCTGAGTGCCCTCATACAATGCCTTTTCCAAGGGACTCACTGCTCAACTCACCACACACTTGCCTAACTGTTGTTGTTTAGTCTTCTGTGCTGTAGGACTTGGGCTGCTACCTTTCTGAAATATGCATAATACTCTAGAGCTGGAGTGATGGCCCAGTTAGCAAGGAGCTTCTATGCAAGCATGAGGGCCTGAGTTCAATCCTCAGTACCCACTTAAAGCCAGGTGTGCTGGTTCCTGCTTGTAGTCCCTAACTGGGCTAGGAGAGACAGGTGCATCCTTGGGGCAGTGAGAAAGCCAAACAGAAGATGGATAGAACCCAAAGAATGACAACCACACACACACACACACACACACAAATGCACACACACACACAGACAAACTCTAGGATAGATTTATTTTTGTAACACCTTGAAGTGAACTTAATGTTACATCCCTCTTTGGATTTTGCACCCAGGAGGCCCAGACTGATTCTCCTACCACACCCTACCCTACTGAACCCTACTGGACCCTACCCTACCCTCCTGAACCCTACTCTAACCTACCCTACCCTCCTGAACCCTACTCTACCCTACCCTACCCTACCCTACCCTGCCCTACACTACACTACCCTATCCCTCTAGTAACTGGTAACTAGTAAAGATGAGCATCTGCTCATATACCTACTGATTGTCTTAGTCATGCTCTCTATTGCTGTGACGAAACACCATGACCAAAACCAACTTGGTGAGGAAAGGGTTTACGTGGGTAATTCTTCCACATCACAATCTGTCACTGAAGGAAGTCAGGGCAGGAGCCTGGAGACAGAAGCTGATGCCGAGGCCATGGAGGAGTGCTGCTCACTGGCTTGCCCCTTATGGCTTGCTCAGCCTGCTTTCTTACAGAATCCAGGACCACCAGCCCAGGAATGCACCACCCACAATGGGCTGGGCCCTTCCACATCAATCACCAATTAATAAATAGAATACCCTATAGGCTTCCCGACAGCCCACTCTTATGGAGGCATTCCTCAATTGAGGATTCTTCTTCTCTGAAGACTCTAGCCTGTGTCAAGTTGACATAAAAACATAAAACAATCGCAGTCTTTGATTCATTTTTCTTTTTTTTTAAATTGGTGGTTTTACTTTAACTTGGTGTGTGTGTGTGTGTGAGTATATGAGTGTGTGTGTGAGAGTGAGTGTGCATGTGAGTGTGTGTGAGTGAGTGTGTGACTGTGTGTAAGTGTGAGTGAGTGTATGAGTGTGTGTGAGTGTGTGTGAGTTAGTGTGTGTGTGTGAGTGTGTGTGTTGTGTTGTGTGTGTGTACACACACAGTAAATTAGTATGGCTTCCTGATACGTACTCACATTGTTCACACACCTCTTCTTCTCCAGCACGGGATGTGACAGCATGCTTTTTCTTTTTGATGTGCAGGGTCCTTGTGGGTGCACCGAAGGCAGAATCTAAATATAGCACTTCAGTGAAGTCCCCTGGAGCTGTGTTTAAGTGTCGAGTCCACACCAACCCTGACCGGAGATGCACCGAACTGGACATGGCTCGAGGTGGGTGGACATGATTGTCAACATAGAAATGGGACTGATATTCTCACATTTTATTCTTTTTCACCTGCCTTCCCTCTGTCTTACAAATATGATTGAGAGCCTGTTAGTTAGTAAGCACTGGGATATGCCAATGAACAGAGGAAACAAGGAATCTGTCATCTGAAGCCTTGACAACCAGTAGCCAAAACAGACATTAAACAATAGAGTAAGAGAAATCCAGAGGGAAGGTGTGTGTTAGGATCAACTCTCTATTGGAAGTTAGAAGAGGCCTCCTTGGGGACCTTTCTGGGTATGGAAGGTGACTGGTGCCCAGCTGGGGAAGTCCAGGAAGTGAAGTCTCCAAGCAGAGCAGTGGCAGCATCATTGGTAGACCAGCTGGAATGGTTCTGGTCCAGCTGTGCATATTGGGGAGGGCTTGCCTTGAGAAGACTGAGATGGGAGAATTGAACTCATACCTCATCCCTTAGAATCCACATGAAGAGCTGGATGTGGTCACACGAGCCTTCTTCCATCTCAGTGTTAAGGAGGTGGAGGTGAGAATCCCTTGGGACCACTGGCGAGCCAATGTAGCTAATCCTGTGAGCTCCAAGCTCAGTGAGAGACTCTACCTCAAAGTATAAAGTGGAGAACAATTGAGGAAGACTCCTGGTGTCAACCTCTGGACTCTACATACCTGAACACACACTTGAATGTACATTCCCAACATATATGCACATACACAAACATATAAACCCACACACATGAATGCACACCTCCAACATGTGCACACATGTAACGAGTATGGTTTTCCTACGCCGCCTGGTCTTGTCCTGCCGCCGCGCCAGCCCCAATTAACACACAGAGACTCTGTATTTGATATTATACTATTGGCCAGTTACTACTTTCTTATCGGCTAGCTCTGTCTTAAGTATTAACCCATTTGTGTTAATCTATGTATTTTCACGTGGTCTTCTTACCCGGAGCCGGCTGCCGCATACTGCTCTCTCCAGACTCTCCATCTTGGCTCCTCCTTACTATTTCCTCTTCCTCCTTGTCTCCTAGTCCCTCCTATCTTCCTTTCCTATTGGCCAACAGTGCTTTATTTATTAACCAGCATGAGAAACATATACAGAATGACATCTCCCATCACACACACACACACAAACACATAAATGCACTCCCCCAACATGTATGCACATACGCAAACATGTAAACACACACAGACATGAATACAAACCCCCAATGTACACACAGAAATGCACATTACTAACGTGCTCACACACATACAAAATTGTAAACATACACAGCAAAGCAACAACAACAAAAAAACCCAAAGAAGTGTCCTGCTTTTCTTTGTCAGAAGAGGAGCCTTGTCCATGTATGACCTGCTATGTGAAATGTTCCTTAAGGTGACTTCTTAGACACCTTTTGCTTCATGGTGATTTGCTGTGGATAAAGAGTGGGCTGAATGAAATAGCAACATTTTGTTACAAGTTTCTGTCCTGTTGACATTTTGTTTCAAGTACAAAAACTTGAGCCCCCGGGACAACTGTTGGAAGGGCAGCCGGCTGTACCACTCTTCAAGGCATCTCTGGCCTCTTTTCTCCCTCTAGGGAAGAACAAGGGTGAGCCCTGTGGGAAGACCTGCAAGGGAGACCGAGATGATGAGTGGATGGGGGTGAGCCTGGCCCGGCAGCCCAGAGCAGATGGCCTTGTCCTGGTAAGACCTCTGGGGAGAGGGCGACTTGGGACAGGGCGGCACCCTCAGAATGAACGACTCACCCCATAGGCAGGCCGGCTAGCATAGAAGCCAGAGCACAAGCTTTAAGGCTCTCTGTTGCTGCTTTGAGCCATGCCCACCTGCAGCTTCAGGCCACATGCAACTGCATGCAGCGGAGGGCAGCTGTGTACGTGGCCACACAAGACTGCAAAGCCATTGAAAACATCATGAGATGCTTTTATGACATTTCAAAGTAACTCAGCTGTGTGAACCTTGCTGGTGACGGTCAAAGGCTGACATGCCCAGGACTTATCTGTGTGTTTTCTTTAGACAAACTGGGCTGAGGGCGTAGCTCACTGGTAGAGTGTTTTCCCAGCAAGCATGAGCCCTGGTCAATCCCAGGAGGCATTAGGAGAGAGAGTGGGGGAGGGGGACACAGGTAGAAAGAAGTTTGTAATTTTGTTTCCTACTTGTTGTGTTTGTCTTCAGGTCAAGGTATAATTTACATAAAATACACAAATCTTGAGGTTTTAGCAAATGCACATGTCAGAACATCCCAGGATGTTCTCTGTATCTTTATCTAATCATCCCCTCGAATCCCAGTGGCAGCCACTGCCTTGCAAACATTGCTGATGGTTTTTCTAGAACTTCACGTGAAAGTAATTCTGCCATGTGCTCAATTCCTGGGACAACCACACTGAAGGGAGAGAACTGACTCCCACAATTTACCCTCCTAAGTACACACACACACACACACACACACACACACACACACACACACACGCACACACCAGGCAACAATTACTATAATAAAAAAGAACCTCCATGAGAGAGGCTTGGTTTTTAGGCATTTTCTCTTTCCTCTTTTATACTCTCCTGCTGAGGTATAAGCTAAGACACTCAAGCCTGCACACCTCACATCTTGGTGACATTTTTACACATGTACATCTAGGCATCCCCGTGGCCAGCTCCCAGAAGGCTTTGTGCCCTTTCCCAGGCCACTGATGCCCTGTAGGGTGAGCCTCTTCAGAGGACCCAGCTTCTGCCATTGGCTTTCCTCGAAGGCTCTAGGAAGATTTGTGTTTTAAAAGTTCCAGGTCAAGAAGGGAAAATGAGTCCAGCTGCTGCATCTCAGGAGTTTCCTTTGGATCACAGGCCGTCCGTCAAAGCTAGGGTTTTATGGATGTTTGCTCCCAGGGGAAATGGGTTTTCCTCAAGCATACAGGCCGAAAGTTCCCAGCCCCCTCTGAGGAGCTGTGTTCTCTGCTGATATCAGCCCCACCTCAGCACACTTACGCACCCCCAGCATTGCTGGGTCCTTGGAAGAGAGGGGCAGCTGGATGCTGTCACCAGCAATGCCTCCCCAGTGGACACTAGTGTAGGTCTCATTGAACAACCCCTCATGTCTGCTGGCCTTGGATTCCAGTCCTTTAATCCTTGTCTCAGCAAGTCATGGATGATGGCCAAGCCACCACATTCCTCTAGGCATGGTGGCCTGACCCCACAGGGTGATTCAGCCCCAAAGGGCCGGACTCTTGTCTGCCATTCTTGGGAAAGAGAGGGGGAGAAACTAAGTATGTATATTCTCCAGAGGAGGCTCAAAGCCATGACTCAGAACCAAGAGAGAGGAGTGGGCAGCAATGCAGGAGATGCCCCTGCAGGCAGAGTCTGGAGATACACTCACTTCTTGGGGATGCGGAGCCTCAGTGCCCCAGAGAGCTTGTTTGCAAAGGTGCAAGACAAAGACTCAGCACTGTGCCTGTTGGTACAAGACTGGGCCCAGTCTGGGATCTCAGGCATCAGTAAGGAACATGGGAGACATTTGGCACAGGCATCAAAGAGGCAGGGTTGAGTATTTGTAGGAAACGGTGCTGTGGACGACCCTATCTGACTGAGTTAAATTTCTGTCTGACACAATCATTGCTTGCACCCTTCATTTGGTAAGCCACTCCATACGGGCGCTGGGAAAGGACGCAAAGGGTGTCTACAGCTCGCACGTCTCTTGTCCTGTTGAGGTCATATATATATATGATATGGTGTAACACCTTTGCCTTCAAGAATATGAGATGCCTTGAAGGTTTATACACTTTTGTTAGACATTCATGCTACTGGTAAATAAAAAAATCGCCTTCCTGCTAAAATCAGGAGACAGTACCAGAAGTATGTATGAGAACATTGTTGCACAACAGCATCTCTAGGAAGAACTCTTGATTCTGCAGATGCCAAGCTCTGCATCCACTGGCCATGACTCTTCCTCTCGCCCCTGGTTCCTGGTAACCACCACTCTAGTTTTGAAGTGCTCGTCCATATCAGATCCTGGCCAAGCGGAAGCAGGCAGTGTTTGTCTTTTTATGATGTTTTCTTTCATTTGGCGTGGTGTCCTCACGGCTCGGCTCTGTTGTAGCATATAACAGGATTTCTTCCTTTTCTCTTAGGGCCAAGTGATAGTTTATCACGTACGCACACCACGTTTTCTCTATTCATTCGTGTGGCTCCTGATCCTTGCCGTTGGGAACAATGTTGCTATAAACATCAACAAAGATTTGAGACTCATTTTCAGTTTGTTATGGGTGTGTGTATATAGGTGTGTGTGTGTGTGTGTGTGTGTGTGTGTGTGTGTGTAGTGGGATTATCAGATCATGTAGTAATTCGCTTTCCCTCTGAAGTGCACGGACCATTTTGTGTTCGGCCAGCATGCAGAAAGTTCCAGGTACGTTGTTCTTCTGCTCGCTGTCGTCTTGTGGTACTGAAGGTAGAGCTCATAGCTTCGTGCTCGCTAAGCAGGTATCCTGTCACTGAGCCACTCTCCTGGCACAGCCCGTTTACTTTTTAAGCAGCGGCCATCCTGGAGAGTGTGAGGTGATATTTCATGATGTGTTTTGCTTTCCCATGTGTGTATATGTGTTATTAAAATCCTTTTTCTTTTTCTTTAATGTCTCACTTTTGTCTGTGAAATCTTTCGGGGAGGGATCCCAGCCTCACTTCTATCCTGTGCCCATCACACATGTCTTAGTGGCCATGGTGTGGCCTGGATGTGCATAGTGGACTTGGAAGCATGACAAAGGCTTGTCCTTCTGTGCACAGGAAGTGCAGGTGTGTGAGGGTGGCCGGGACAGACAGGCATTTATGACCAAGCCACCCTCCAGGAAGGACGTGTTGTGTTCACACAACAAAGAAAGCCTTCAAAGAGAAGTGGACATTTTCTTCCTCTTTATTCCTTGGGAAGAAAATCAACCCTTCTAACTTGAGATGTGTGAGGCTAAGATTTGGGGTCATGGTAGGACCTCAGCTCTTTCCTAGGGTGACTTGGATGCTGAATTTAAACAGGTTATTGCCTCCTCTTTTCTTTCTCCTCCTCCCCTCCCCATTCTTTTCTTCATCCCCCCTCCTCCCTGTCTTTCTCCCTCTCGCCCCTCCTCTTCCTCTTCCCTTCCTCCCTCTCCTCCTCTTCCTTTCCTCTTTCTCTTCCTCTCTTCTCTTCATCTTCCTCTCCCTCCCTTTCTTCCTCGTCCATGCTGTTTCTTTTTTCCTTTCCTCCCTTCTTCTCAGCTCCCTCTTTTTCTTCCCTCACCTCAAACCCAGGCCTTGTTCACACTCGTAATTACACACTATACCCTGTTCACATTCCTAATCACACTGTTCCTTGTTCACGCTTCCCTACCTCTGAGCTACTGCCACAGCCCGAAGGAAGCTTCCTGGGAATTCTCTGCTTTTCCATTCTTCACTGCTCTGTTCCCTTCCCTACCACTCACTCCCCAAGTTGATCAGTCATGCTGCTTTGCAGTTACATAGAGTCCTGTTGTTTTACTACAGGATGCAGGTCAGACTGATACATGAGTGTGATGATAATCAGGCTAAGAACAGTGTTTTCTTCTTATAATTTATGTTCAGAGTTCCTGTCTGCTTTCTGGAGTAGGGCTTGTCTTTGACCTTTGGTTTCTGTCCTCCCAGAATACCGTAAATTAGATGAGTGTAAAATGAAGTATTTGGGTCTCCTAAATATTCTCCAAGGTCACTCCTAAACAGTTTATGGGATGGCAAATACACAATACAACAAACATCAAGGGATGCTGCCTGTGTACAGCTGGCTGCTGGACCACAGCATCATAAACTTCGGCCCCTCCAACTCAGAATGTGATAGGTAGCAAAGGCTCTCAAGCTGTGAACTGAGTTCTTCAACTAGAGTAAAACTGCCCACCCATGAATGGGTGATCTCAGGGACACAAATGTAGAAACTGAAAGAACTAAGTCAGACCATCCCCCCTCTCCCCACCAAAAATCAATCAGTCAACCCTTCATATCCACGGTTCTGTGTACCTATGGGCTGTGGATTTAACTAATGGTGAGCAAAACTATATTTTAAGATCTGCCTTTACCCTAAGCATGGGCTGACCTCTCTCTTGCCATTGTTCTCTGAATAGTATGAGACAGCAACCCCTGCATGTTTGTGCTGTTACTGTATCTGTAGGGATGATCTGGAGAATGTGGGGCCTGGAGAGATGGCTCAGTGAATGAGCTCACCCTGCCCTGCAAGTGTCAGGACATGAGTTCTAATCCCCATCACCCATGTCAAAAACTGTATGATCACACGTGACTGTAGCTCCCTCATGGGGATGCGGAGCAGACAGTCAGATTCTGGGGACTTTCTGGACAGCCAGCCTCGCTGAAATTGTGGGTTCAGTGATAGACCCTGTCTCAAGGCAGTAGGGCATCACATACAACACACACACATGCATGCACGTACGCACGCTCGCGCGCGCGCACACACACACACACATACACACACAAACACACACACATACAACACGCATGAGCACACACGCACACATGCATACTCTCACACACACTCACACACAGAAAGACACTCACACACATACACACACACACGCACGCACGCACACACGCGCACACACACGAAGGCTGTCTCTATGTGGAAGTGTGGGGTAATTACCTCATGATCATTCCTGTTTCCCACTGCATGCTGTTTCCATTTGCTGAGAGATCAGAAATGTGTGGGGGCTTTTTGGTTTTTGTCTTGCTTGTTTGGTTTATTTATTTATTTATTTATTTATTGCATAAAATAACTATCACACGGGCAGGAAAGATGACGGTGTTGAGTAGGAGTAACAGGCAATCCCTCTGTTGTGTGGGCATGATCAGCTCGCCAGCGCCGTGCGGGCTGTGTCACAGTGAAGAGTGGCTTGTCAGGGGCCCTGGTGGCAGCTCCATCGGAGGACAGAAGAGCAAAGATAACACTGGTCTCATCATACCCTGAACGGGGAAGAGCCAGCACCAGGAGGCCTTGGGTGTCTCAGTCCAGCTAGGCCTCATGGGAAGGGCTACAAGACATCCAACCGCCCTGTGTCTCGGGCAGGAGTCGGCACTCGCAGGATGGAACAGTTTCATAGAGAGATGTGGCTCAGGGACCACGGGCCCTAGTCCTGTTCTCTGCATCCATTGTGTTACTCAGCCACTCTGCTGCTCAGCGCTCCCATAAAGGAAATGAGAGTCTGGGCCACAGAGATGGCTGCACATGTAAAAGTGCTTGCCGTGTCAACCTGGGGACCTGAGTTCCATCCCTGGATCCACACAAAGGTAGGAGGAGACACCCGGCTTTTAAACAGCATTCAACTGGGGCTTGTGTACAGCTTCAGAGGGTTAGTCATGGAGGGGAGCATGATGGCAGGCAGTAGCTGAGAGCCTACACCCTGGTCCATAGGCAGAAAGAGGGAGAGGGAGAGGGAGATGGAGGGGGAGGGGAGAGGGAGGGAGAGGGAGGGGGAGAGGAGAGAGAGGGAGAGAGGGAAGGGGAGGGGGAGGGAGGAAAACTCTGGGTCAGCATGGGCTTTTGACAGTGACACACTTCCTCCAACAAGGCCACACCTTCTGATCCTTCTAATCCTACTCAAACAGTTCCACTCTCTGATAACTAGGCATTCAAATATATGACCCTATGGGGCCCATCCTTATTCCAACCACCACAACCATCAAATCAAAGCGGGGGCTCTGTCATCTCCGGCAATGGGTGGTAGAAGTCACCGGCTGAGCGGCAGCTTGCCGAATGCCATGACTCACTGCAACAGTGTGTAAAGGAAGCAAACCGCCCGCAGAGGAGGCTCAGACTGTGAAGTGCCTGCTGGCCAAGCCCTAGGACCTGAGTGCAGTGCTCAGTACCCTCATAAAAACGTTGGCCTGGTAGGAATGGCTGTAATCCCAGCACCGAGGAGGTTGAGTCAGGCGGATTTGGCGGCCAGCCAGTCCAAGCTGAATTGGTGAGCTCAAGGTAAAAATGAAGACACTGCCCCCACAAAAAACTAGATAGCAGATGTCTTGAGGAATGAAACTTGAGGTTGAGGTCTGGTCTGTACACACATGTGAGCGCGTGCACAGGCACACACACACCCATGCACGCGCGCGCGCGCACACACACACACACACAATCAAAACAAAACAAAACACAAAATAGAATCTCTGATTATTTTAATATTCGTTATTTTAAGAAAATATATCCATTGTCCCGAACAAAGTGAGCTGGTACCAGTGTGAGGGATTCTCACCTGAGAGAAGGAGCCAGCTGGGCTGTGAATTCCCCCTGTCCCATGGAGAATGTCCCGCCACAATGGGACCAGAGGTCACATCCCAGCACAAAGCAGCGAGGTGTTCTGCAGGTTGGGATGAGCCAGGTCTGTGCTCTGGCTGGTGGCCCTGGGTCTCTGAATAGAAACTGGTCAGCCTCAGTGTTTGTCTCTTCAGAAGTTTGACCCTGGAAAGCTGACTGAGGGCCACCTGTACCTGTTCTCCTCACGTACATGGTACTCTGGTTCATCTACCCTCCATCCGGAACCTTCCCTCTGCCGCTCCTCCTTGTCTTACCTCTCCCCACAGAGCTCCTTCTGACTGGCCTTGGAAGGCATCCAGCACCTGGCACTGGGGAGCCGTCCTTACTAAGGGTTTGGGGACACAGTGGTGTGTACTTACCAAAGCTTAAGGGTTCATTTGAGATGCGTGCTGCTGGGCACTAAATCACTTCAGTAGATGGACCAGTTTTATAAACTACTAATTTAAGATGTGTTACATTTGTTCATGCTGCGGAACATTTGTTTGGTGATGTGAAGATGTGTTGCGTTCTTTTCTGTTGCATTTGTTCCGTGGCCTGACTGAAATACGTGATTGGTCTAGTAAAGAGTTGAACGGCCAATAGCTAGCCAGGAGAAAGGATAGGCATGGCTGGCAGGCAGAGAGAATAAATAGGAGGAGAAATCTGGGGAAAGGCATTTAGGAGTGAAAAGAGGAGGAGGAGAGGCCTCCAGGGGCAGCCACCCACCCACCCAGACACCCACCCAGCCACCCAGCCACCCACCCAGCCACCCACCCAGCCACCCACCCACCCAGCCACTCAGCCACCCAGCCAGCCAGCCACCCAGCCACCCACCCAGCCACCCAGCCAGCCACCCAGCCACCCAGCCAGCCAGCCAGCCACCCACCCACCCATCCAGCCACCCAGCCACTCAGCCAGCCAGCCAGCCACCCAGCCACCCAGCCACCCAGCCACTCAGCCATCCAGCCAGCCACCCACCCAGCCACCCAGCCATCCAGCCACCCAGCCACCCACCTAGCCACCCACCCAGCCACCCAGCCACCCAGCCAGCCAGCCACCCACCCAGCCACTCAGCCACCCAGCCACCCAGCCACCCAGCCAGCCAGCCACCCAGCCAGCCACCCAGCCACAGAGTAAGGAGGAAAGAAAGGTTTGTAGGATAAAGATGAAAGCCCAGAGGCAAAAGGTAGATGGGATAATATAAGTTAAGAAAAGCTGGCTAGAAATAAGCCAAGCTAAGGCCAGGCATTCATAAGGAAGAAAAAGACTCCGTATACTTTATTTGGGAGTTGGATGGTGGGCTCCCAAAGAGCAAACGGTTAAAGAGTTAAAAACAAAATACAAAAACAAAACAAACAAAACAGTTCAGCAGCAAACATCTGTTTCCAGTTAAGGAGGTGCATGCTGTGTCTCTGCAGGTAAAAATCTAAGAATAGTTTCTCCTCCCCCCAACGCTTGTCACCTAGTCCTTCTTCCCTTCGGTCAGCTCTCTATGCCGCCTTCCATTCCCATGCCCTGTCCAGTCCAAAGCAAGCGACATCTCTCCCTGGGGGCTGGGGCGCTACCCACTTCTATCCTGCCTACCTGCAGGCTCTGTGTGGCAGATGAGGGAACTGTAAATTGGGTCACACCACACACCTGCAGAGGCTGTATCCTGGTTTGCCATTGCCCATCCACTGGAATCGGCCAAGTCCTCTGGGGCCGGGCTCCCTCTCACCTCCTCTTTAGACCCTCCCCACTCACCTTTCTTCCCCTGGAACCTCCTAATCTATCTCAATGCTCATTTCCTGCACACCAAATGCTCCTCTTCCTGGAAATGTCTTCCTCTTGCGCTTACTGTGGAGAGCGCTGCACCACGCTGTGCCTCTGCCTAGACGCCCGACTTCTCTCACCCACTGACTCCAGTCTCCTTTCATTGTATCCCCACACTCAGTCCCAGCTATGGGAGTCGTTATTAGTTATTATTATTATCTTCATGATCACTGTCATTATTATTTTGGGCTCATGTCTCTCTCCTGCCAGTGGCCTCCCAGGAGCTGGTTCCCCTTCATTCCAGTTTTCTGACGCCTTGGTGTGAACTTTCTCTTCTTACTCTCTCTCTCTGTCCCTTCAGGCCTGTGCCCATCGCTGGAAGAACATCTACTATGAAACAGACCACATCCTGCCCCATGGATTCTGCTACCTCATCCCATCCAACCTCCAGGCCAAGGGCAAGGTGCTGATCCCCTGCTATGAAGGTGAGTCGGGGTCGGTTCTCCCCAGTGCCCTCCTAGCTGGGTGACTTCAACAGCCCCTCAGCCCTCGCCCTCCACACCACCCCCTTAGCATTTCCCTGGCTTTCTGCTCGGCGACATGATTGTCTCCGGATTGATTCTGGCATCAAAGTCCTGTCCGGGGAAGAGGCAAACTGCAAAGGGGGCACTGGTCCAGACCCTATCCAGCCCGGCCTGTTCCTCCACACAGAGCCCATGGTGCTCTTTACCAAGTTCCAGGAACAAGTTTTGGCCAAGCCATCCAGTGCTTCCCTTAAGGTTCCTGGCACTGACGACCATCAAAGTGTCTTGGGAAACTTACTGTCCTCTTCTGGGCCTGAGTTTCTCTACCAGAAATGCCAAGAGCTGGTCCACAGCTCCCCTGCAATGTCAGGATGGTCATGGGACTTCCACACAACTCCTGAATGTTCTGGGCTGGAGAAAGGCGATCCAGTATCCATAAGGCAACAGCGTGGCAGAAGTTGATCACCCAGCTCCAATTACTCAGTCATCTCATGAGATCCTACTTGTGATTGTCATTGAGTGTTCTGGAACCACACAGAGGCACAGCCCTTGGGTCTGAGGAACAGTTTATGTCAGTCAGCCATCACTGCTTAACAACACATTTTCATCGCAAACAATGATAAACATGGGTGGCTTTTCACTTGTGCAGGCCAGACAGGCTGGGATCAGCGGAGCTGGGTGGGCTCTGAATGCAGGTTCAGTTCAGGTCCATCTCACTTGTTCCGAGTCCAGAGCCACACAGGGTGAGCTGTGAGAGCACAGTGACCACTTGGGGACGTCTACAGTGCCCTGCTTCAGAACTGCAAGTGCTCGGGCAAAGCTAAGCTATTGCTCAGCCGGTTGAGTCTGAGCCTTAGATGCGTGCTGGTGGCTTGCACTCTCTCCTTTCCCAGCCCCGCTCTGGTGGCTGAGCCAACTCCCTCTCTAAGTGCAAGGCTCTTTGGTTTCTAGTTGCCTCTCACTTGTTTGAAAAGACGTCTCACTGGCCTGGGCCCACACCGCCTTGTGCTTCCCTGGGCTTTCTTAGGTTTTGCACTGGTGGCCATCAAGAGAGTCTTGACGCTGTGTGGACATTGTAAATCATTTTGGGTTTTTTTTGTCTCATGATGGGAACCCCAGGGCACAATTTAGAACTCAGAAGGCCCAAGCAGGATGTCCTGTGAGCTGTTCTCTACAGAAAATCCAACAGGGACATGACACAGGGCATTGGCCTCTTCTGGTGTGAGGAAGGGCCATGTTCGTAGCTGCCTCTCTTCCCTGCCTGAAGAGCCTGGTTGGCCCTGGCTGGGCCAGGTGGGAAGACTAAAACGCTGTTTGCCTCCATATTGTCCTAATGGAAGAACTTCATCTTACAGACGGTGGTGATATAGCCAGGGAAGAGTGATTGATTGCATAGCATGCCTGAAGTCCCAGGATTTTTATCCTCCAGGCTAGCCAGGGCTTATGATCCCTGTCTCAATTACAAACAAACGAATACATGAATAAGTAAATAAAAATCATGTCATCAGTCAAGGGTGGAGCCCATGAGCATCACGCCAGGACATCAGGTGCTCGCTGGCCGATCTCATTACCTCCCATGTCCCACACAGCTCACTGCTAAAAAGCAAACCCACATGGAACGGGCCTGACCTCGGTTTGTAGCCAGAGGCCACCATTTCAGCTGAGCCCTAGCTCATGTGCGACTCCACAAGTGAGACGACAATATTCCTTAGCCTGTGCTGGGAAGATTCACAGTTGTTATGCAGAGGTAGCTAAGGGAGGCAGGCTCAGCCCAAGGGACTCCAGCTTTGCTTGGTTCTCGACTCCACAGTGATCAGATGGAGCCGGGGTAGACATTAACAAGATGGTTTTGCTCCCGCCAGCCACCTGACTTTCTTCCTTCAGGACAGACACACATTCTAATTTGTCCTTTGGCAAAGCAAACAGTAATGGGTGGGGCTGGTATAGGATCCTGGGACAGAGAGCAGCTGCTTAGGAAAAGTGAGGAATGGACAATGGTTCTATGTCCTCACATCTGTAAAATGAGAGGGCTGGCGACACTCAGATCTCTCTAGAAGACTGGGCCGGTGAGGGGGGTAGGGGTGGGGGCGGGCCACAGTGAGAGGGCCCTTGCCTGTACTGTTGGTTTTGGAGGCCTCTACTTCCCTGTTTTGTGGTCTAAATGAAACCAACTCGGGCTCCCAAAACAGCCATTCTTTTCTCTTAATGTGGAAAATCTCAGTGTCGAAAGCTACCCGCCCCAGGTGGGGAATCACATTATGGTCAAGGACAATGGAAGCGTTTAGTGTTTAACAGAGTCTTTCAGATGTCCCAGACCAGCTTGCTAGGTGTGTCAAGGTCCAGAGGGATAAGCGTGGTTCACTGTGTGGGAGTGGACGGATGACTGACAGTGTCTGGAACAAAGCTCAGGATCCCAAGTCCCGGTGACGGAGTCCTGACCCTCCAGCTCCCTCTTATGAACTTGGTCTGCGGCTGTTAAGTGATCAATCAATACGTCTCAGTGTCTGGCATGTATCCGCTAACATGGTATACGCTGAGCACATCACGTATGTTAATATGCTTGTCATATGCCATTGCGCTGGGCTTAACTAAGCAATGCTTGTTTTTCACTGTAAGGTGACTGAGCCCATTTAGTTTTGTTCCGTGCCTGACAGGCATCAGATAGACGCAGTCCCAGGAGACAGGGCATCGGGACATGGGGGTAGAACAGAGAGAAGGGGGTGTCTGAGTCTTGGAAGACAACCAATGGGAATGGGGAGGGGTATGGGAGGGTAATGGGGGGGGATGTGAGGACAGCGTGCACTAATACATGTATGAGGGATGGAGAGTTGGTTCATGGTTAAAGTGCCTGCCACCAGAGTTCAGGTCCCCATGTAAATGCTGGTGAATGCGGCACAGCCATGGAAGGAAGAGGCAGAAGAGGCCTCACCTGGCTGGTGAGGCTAGCAGTTGTGATGAGCTCTGGGTTTGATTGGGAGGTCCTGCGTTGATGAGCTCTGGGTTTGATTGGGAGGCCCTGCATCAATGGATATGGCAGAACAGCACTTGAGGATGATTCCTGATGCTGATCTTGACACGCATGCATGCACAATATGCACATGAACGTATGCATACCCACATACACACATGCACGGTACATACATATGAAAAGCTACATGCCTGAAAATGTCATAATTAAACTTATTTTTTTTTACAATTATTAAAAATCAGATTCAAAACAGAAATCTCCCGCTTGCAGGAGAGAACACAGGAAATACCGCGTTTGAGCATTGATGCTGTGTAGGACTGAACTCCCAGACTACACACGCTCTGTTGGGTACCTCTCCCCAAGGGCTTGAGCTGCATCCAAGCTCAAGGGGGCGTTAAGGCAGGATCATTCCATTGTATGACTGAGGGGATTGAAATCTGCGGAAGGCTTCCAGTCTGTGTCAGTCAGGGAAGCGAGGGGCAGAGGAAGTCTCCTGTAAGTCATGGCAGCCAGCAGGGGGCAGGGGCAGGGGCAGGGGCAGGGGCAGGAGAGGCTCCTGCTTCCAGGTTCACTTCCTGTGTGGTGCTCACAGAATGCAGGGCTGCTAAGGCAGTCTTGACAGAGGCTAACACTGCCTCCTCCTTGGCATAGTTAAAGCTCCTGCCTGCTCTGCAGTGGGGGTGCGTGCTGGCATGGCTCCATCCCTCTTTGGGTTGTTGTGGGGAGCTCACAGGAAAGCTCAGATGACCATACTCAAGAGAGCCTACCTGTTGGACTGTAGTGTGGAAGCTCCTGGTAGGGCTTCCGAGGGTCCGCTGTGCAATCGTAGGAAGATCGGAAGGTTAGTTCCTCAAAGTCTCTGCGTGTGGGTCACCTTTCCAAAATGTCTAGAGCTACTTTTGTTTTATTAAAAAAATAATTTATTGTCAAGAGGTGGTGCACATGTCCTTAATCCCAGCACTCAGGAGGCAGAGACAGATGGATCTCTGAGTTCGAGGCCAGCCTGGTCTACAGAGTGAGTTCCAGGACAGCCAGGGCTACACAGAAAAACCCTGCCTCAAAACAAACAAACAAACAAACAAAACCCCAAACAACAACAACAACAAGACAAACAAGCAAGAGAGATTTTAATTTTGCCTCTCTCTCTCTCTCTCTCTCTCTCTCTCTCTGTGTGTGTGTGTGTGTGTGTGTACATGAGTAAAGATGCCCACGAAAGCCAGAAGGGGGCGTCAGATTCCCCGCTGCTGAATTTACAGGGGGTTTTGAGTCACCTGACTTGGGCTTTCTGTGAGAGCAGTGCACACTTTTAACCGCTGAGCCATCTCTCCTGTCCCTCAGGCCTTGGGTTTGGCACAGAACATTTTTCTCTGGCTTCTCAGGTGCTTCCTGCTGGATGGGAGAGGCTACCAAAATACCCTGCTGGGACCAGGAAATACAGAAGGAATTGGAAATAAAAAGAGTAGGGCATAGAGCAAGATAAACTCACAGAGCATCCCTTCAGCAACACGTTAAGTTTACATTTGTCTCGTACAAGGACAGTATCATTGTGCACATATGCTGTCTTTGTCAGAACGTGGGAGAAGATAAGAACAAAGGGGAGTGACTTGGGGACACTACCTGACATTAGTGACTGTTAAATATACCAGAAATGTTTAATTTATTATTATTTTTAATCCCGTGTGTGTGCGCGTGCCTGTGTACACGCTCTCTCCAATGTGAGTGCAGCTTCCCTGGAGGCTGGAGGTCAGAGGTATCAGATCCCCCAAACCATGTCTCCAGCCACCACACCAGGGTATTTTAAGCTTCCCAAAACTTAAGTCAGTACATGTGATAAAATCAAGTACAGCCCCTTCTTTCATCCTTTACCCTTGAACTCACCAAGGCAAAAAGCCAGAGTCGGCAGGAGACTGCAGAGAGCCCATCTTGTTATTGTGATGGGAAAAATCTCATGAGTCTGGGGCAACCTGAGGGCAGCCTGGGAAAATTAGCAAAGAGCGTTCACTGATCTGAGGTGCAGTTAGAAGGCCAGCGAGACGCTCCGCCGGTAAAGGCGGTCCCCGCCGAGCCCTGCCACCTGAATTTGAGCCCCAGGCCTCACAGGGTGGAAGGAGAGAACGGATTCCGTTGTTGTCCTCTGGCCTCCACACGTATGTGGTGGCATGTGCACAGGCTCCTGCCCCACAGATAGCAATGGTGGTACCCACTGTATTTCAGGATGTGGTGCTGCCCGCCAATCACATGACTGACAAGTGTCTGTTCCTCCTTTCCAATTTGCAGAAGCTTGGAAAGTTTCTGTGTCGTCTCCTGTAAATTGGGGAGATTGGTACCTCCTGATGAGGTTTTTTTTTTTTTTTTTAAGTGCCTAAAACAGTTCCAAGCTCAACAAATGAGAGTTTCCAGTGATGTGATATTCTCAGAAGGTGTTCAGTGAATGCTTCTTCAGTGAACTGGTAGCTAAGGCCGAGAGCTGGGTCCCATTAAGTAGTCTGAAGAGCCTTGGAAGGTCTGTAATTGTTGGTGGACTTTGGCCTCACTGTGGAATTCTAAGTCCTCCTGCCTCAGCCTCCCAGGAGTTAGAGTCACAGGCATGTGCCACCGTGCCTGGAGTATACTTTCTTAGCTGGCTTTGAAGATCTCATTTGTGCAACCTCTTGAAGTTCTCTGCCCCGATTGCTGTGGAGGATCTGGTGTTGTGTGTAAATGCTCTTAAGTTTGAATTTGGAGGGGTCAGAATCAATCTCATTTTTTACTGCTTTAAAGTTGAGTTTTCAAGTGTTCTGCAGCGTCCAGTGTGCTCGGAGCAGCTGGCTGTTTACATCTCATGTGCATTTCTTAAGGCAGTAGTCATTCCCAGAGAAGGAGCCAGACCCAGGCATTCAATTGTGAAGGCATTTGCTCTTCTCCTCTTAATGCAGAAGGCCAGGACCCCACAGGGGATAAAAATCAATCACGATCCATTTACAAATCAAAAGCATTTGAGGTTTGGGTGGCTTTTTCTTTTGTTTTAGAAGGAATTGTAAAGGGCTAAGCTCATCCATTTAAAAATTCAAGAAGCCCCATCCATTTTTATTAAATAATGAGCTCCGCTGTTACACAGGGCTTTCTGCTTTCCAAAGAGGATGCTGTTCTGTATTTTGTCTAGGTAAGAAGATGGTCCTGGGGCTGGAGAAATGGGTCTGTTGGTAAAGTGTTTGCTGCATAGGTGTGAGAACTCCACTCAACCCTCTCGAACCTATATTAAAAAAATAAAAAGCCAGTTTCAAAATGCACACTGTATTCCAGCTCTGAAGGAACACAGCAGGAGGATCCCGGGCTCAATGTTCACTGGTCAGCCAGCCTAGGTGATCTGGAGAGCTGCACGTTCATTGAGAGGTCTGTCTCAGAGTTAGGGGATGGGTGGCTGAAGAAGACCCCTGATGTTAGCATGTCACCTCCACATGCATGAATGTACACACACATGTGCATTTACACACACAGAGACATGGACACACATATGCACACACACACACACACAACACAACACAAGAAATGGAGACCCCACAGGACAGTCAGGGCTAAAAGGAGGCCAGAGGTCTCTGCAAATAGGCCTGGGAGTCAAGGATTCTAAGTTTCTTCTTGGAGCCAAGACTTTTGGGGCAAAAATGGATTCTATACGTCAAATAAGTTTCCACACACTGTGTGGTTGAGTGTTTAAATTACATCTTCTAACGTTACAGATGTCCACATTTTCCGAGTCTGTCCTAAAAGTGTCTGTCTGTGTGGCTGAGTGTCTTGGGGAACGTTGTCAGGGAAGCGCCCAGACTAGATTCACCTGATAATTATTAAGTACCTGCCCAGTGCTGGGAGTTGGGATAGGATACAATTTGTAATCGTATTTGTGATCACATCATTTTGGGGTCAGCATTTTTCTTGTAGTTTTATGAGAATGAGTCCTGCCACGTACGCCCTGTAAGCCCTGCTTTCCCTGGAGCTCACTGTGTCCTGGGGCTGGCTTTGAACCCATGCTGGCCTCCTGGCTTTGCCTCCTGGGTGTTACAACTGCAGGTGTATGTCACCCCGCCTGGCTGGGGTCAGAGTTCATAGCCAAGTTGTAGAGATGAGAAAACAGGTTCAGGGGAGGTTGATGAAGGTCTTATTGAGGATATATTGAGCACAGGGTGAGTCGTGGGTCTTTTCTGTTGGTGTGTTGGTTTCTTTGTGATCAGTGGGGTTCTTGAACTCTCACAGGGAAAGAGCTCCAATGTTTATCTTATGAAGCTGGTATCTTTTCAGGGCATTATTCTACAGATTTTAGGATCCCGATTCAGGTTTTATTTTGCTTTTGTTTCCATGTTAGATGCAATCTAGAGGCAAGCCCTGCAGTTAGGGAGGGCAGGCAGTCTCGGCCACATTTCGTTTTGATAGTTCAGCTGTTTATCACTGGTTGTTTCATGAGGATGTTCTTGTCAGCCACAACATTGAATTCTATTCAGCTCTCACTGAGTTGTGACTGTCTCATGCCCGGGGCTTTCCCTGGATGGAGGAAACATAACTCACTGTGTACCAAGCAGAACACACACATTATTATGCAGCCTCCTTGCTGATTTTTCTGGAGTGGGAGGAGGCAGAATCTTGCTTGCTAGATCCTGAGTGAAAGAAACTACTAATGGGTCAAAAAATTCTAATTTTTTTGTAGTTAAAAAGTATTTATTTTATTTTTAATTGTGTGCATGTGTGTCTGTAGGTAGGTATGAGCATATGAGTGCAGTGCCTCTGATAGCCAGAAGGGGCTGTTGGATTCCCCTGGACCTAGACATCTAACTCCAGTCCTCCACAAGAGCAGTCAGTAACAGTAACAGCTGAGCCATCTCTCCAGCTCCTTGCCTTGTAATTTTTTATGGTCAAAAGTACATACAAACAACGTTGTAACTGTTTTTGGAGTATGCCTCAATCCCATCCACAGTGGGCAACTGTCCCCAAACCTCTCTCCAGAACTCTTTCGTGGTTATCATCTGAAACTGTCCCCAGTCAATACTAGTTCCCCACCCCTTTCTTCCCCAGCCCTTGGCAATCACCAGCCCACTTTTCCTCATGAGTTTGCTTACTCTGGATTCCCCACACAAGTGGAATAATCCAATACGTAGACAAATAATGTGACTGACTAACTCCATTTAGCTCTGTGGTCTCTGGGTGTATTCTGTGTAGTAGAATGTATCAAAATTTCTGTGCATCTCAAGGCAGAATAATATTCCATTGTTGCCATATCATAATGGGCCCTCTTGTGTGTGACGGCAACCCTTCCTGTGGGAGAAGAAGGTGAAAGGTGGTAGGAAAAGTTGGGAGACCCACCCTTCACTGCTGTCTGAGGCTATCTATGAGCAGGCAAACCTCTGGCTGTGAACAGGGGCACCCTGCTCTGTAAAGCGAATGCATGCAAAAGGTCAAAACGATTCAATATTCTCGGTAGCTCCTTTCTCCTCTTCAGATCCCCTTCTTGCTTAATTGCCTTATGCAATCAGCTTGCAGGGCTTGCCACAGCCTCCTCAGGAATTGTTTAGATAAGTCTTTCCCTCTTCCGCTCTAACTTCGCTATTTATAGTGTAATTCTTTATTTCCCAGTTAGACGGAAGTCCCTCAGTGTGGAAGGTAGTTTGCATTCTCTTCCTTTTGTGGGGGAGGTAGATGCTCATTCCATTACTAAAGGCCCGTCTGCTGATAAGTGTGGACTCCTGATTCCTGTCTTATTTCAGTTACTAAGAGATTTGTCACTCCTTGGTGATGTTTGGAAATAACTTAAGGTCAAATAGCCATTTTTTCCTGATAATTTACTTTCTAGTTGAGTTAAGAATGGCTGGAAATAACTGGAAATCAGTACGTTAAGAAAACTAATATTGAACAGGAGATGGCTCTGTGGTTAATGTGCTTGCTGTACCCATGTAAAGACCAGGTGTGGGGTGCATGCATGTAACCCCAGCTGGGATGATGGACAGATATGGAGTTGCTAGGGGTTCACTCACCAGCCATGCTAGCCACATCCATGAGCTCTGAGTTCATTTAGAGATCTTGTCAAAAGGTGGAAAGAGATTGAAAATGACACCCAAAGTAAACCTTTGGCTTCTATGTGTGAATACATGGACAAGGGCATCTGTACATGCATGCACGCCTATACACTAGCTTCACCAAAAGCTAAAAGTAGAGCCATCATATGAGTAGGGCTACCCTATTCCTAGCTACATACATGAAGTCAGCATTCCACAAAGACATCTGCATATCCATGTTCACTGAAGCACTATTCAAAGAGCCAAGACTAGATGCCCATCAAAAGAATACATCCAGAAAGTTTTATAAACATATGTATGTTTATATATACATACATGCAACTAATATTATATAATATATATATGTATATATACTATGCAGGTACATATAAATATATTAATTGGGTGATTGAAAAGTGAAATTCTGTCATTTAACACAAAGTGGATGGAGCCTGAGATCATCAATTGGGTGAAATAAGCCAGACTAATAAAGACGAACTGCTCACTTTTGTATTATTTGTGGGTTGTCATACTTGGTTTTTGACAAATAACACAAAGCTGACATAATTAGGAAGAAAGAATCTCAGCTGAGGTATGGCATCTATCAGATTGTCCTGAGGACGAGTCTGGGGCATTTTCGTGGTTGCTGATGGATGTGGAAGGGTCCAGTCCATTGTGAGCAGTGTTACCCCTGGGCAGGTGTCCTGGGCTATAGAAGACAAATCCTCAACAAGCCAGGGGAAGCAAGCCAGTCGGCAACACTCCTCTGCCCCATGCTTCGGTCCCTGTCTCGTGTCCCTGCATCAGCCTCCCTCAGTGATGGACTGTCAGCTGTAAGATGAAATAAACTCCTTTCCCGCAAGCTGTTTTAGGCCAGTGTTTTTATCACAGCCACAAACTAGGTCCTAGGATTCTTATATACCTGTATACCTATAAGCATTGATTTCTAGGCCATTGTTTAATGTTCAGTTACAAAGGCATTCATCATTCCCTGATGACACACACATACATTACACATACACACACGGTTGTATACATGACTATGTATTGTCTGAGATGATAAGAGAGACTTAAGGGGAGACTAATGTAAGGAAATGAGGAGGGGATGGATACATCAAAGAACACAATAAACCCACAATAAACACAATACAGACAAAGAAAATGAAAACAAGCAATTGGCTTTGGAAAACCATATTTTCTCCACCATGTAGTCAGAAGTGAGATCCTACGAAGAATGTGTGCACGATTGTTCTGTGTTGGTCTAAGTGCTTACCCTAGCATTCAGTTCCATAGCTTTCTAACATCAACTATAATTCACTGGACCGTGGGTGTCTGAAGCCAACGTTTCTCTTCATCTTGGGTTGCCTTCTGTTTAGGCAGGGTTTGTGGAACTGGTTGATAAACCAAGGAAAATTGCTACCACTTTGGAAGGTTGAGGGAGGCATGGTGATGTTTCTCTGTGAACTGTCTTTAGAGTCCCAGCCATAAAGGGACTTGGAGTGTTTTAAAAGAAGTAACATTTGCACACAATTGCTATCATGTCAGATTTATAAGGCTGAACTGTGTCAGGCAAGATGGTCTCTTTGGACTCTTAAAAACCCAGTTTCCTTGATTGCTTCATGTTTTAGAGTTACAGTTGTAGACAGACTCTCTCTCTCTCTCTCTCTCTCTATATATATATATATATATATATGTGTGTGTGTGTGTGTGTGTGTGTGTATATATATATGTAGTGCCTGGCCCACAAGCATGACCATAAATAGCGGACCGTGATAGGTGGGGACTCCTAGTCTAACTGACCAATGAGGGGCCACGACTCAGAAAACAAAGGTGGATAGCTCTTGAAGAGTAGTGCCGGAGGTTGTCATCTGGTTTCCATATCCTTACATGTGCACCTGTGTGTAAACATGCATCCAAACAGGAACACACAACTGCATACATGCAAAAATTACAGTGATTTGTTTAGCGTTAGAGTCTGTAGGTGGAAACCATTTATCAGACATCCTGGGTTTTATATGTAACTGCTTAAGTTTGGACATTTTCTTTTTTTTTTTTTTTTGTTATTGTGCTATTTTTTCTTTAAAAAAAGATTTTGTGTGTGTATGTATACACACGAGCACACATGCATGCTTGAGCACATGTGTACAGGTGCCAGAGGAAGATGTGCAATCCCCTGGAGCTACTGGACCTATAGTTACAGGCAGTTGTGAGTTGCCCTATGTGGATCCTGGGAATTGAACTTGGGTCCTCTGGAAGAGCAGCCTGTGTTCTAACTGCTGAGCGGGCTCTCAAGTCCCACACTGTGCTATTTGAGGCAAGATACATTTTTTTTTCTACTTTGCATCATGCCTGTATCCTGAAATTGATATAGGATTTATTTCTTTACCCATATCCCCCATTCAGCTCCCACCGTGAGATTTTGGGCTGCTTTTGACAGCCGAAGAGTCTTCCTCATAATGACCGGACAGGGCCGGAGGAACTGATTTTGGCTTCACAGGGGAGAGGAGTAACTCAATTAATGTTCCACTGTAATTTAGCCTGGATTAATGGCCACTTACTGGAAATTGTTACAGGCTCTGTGATGTGTTGTTGGAAACTTAATTTCTCCCCGTTTCCCTAGGGCCTTTTCTCCCTCTGCCCAGAGCACACACTTGGAGCTTCAGGAAGGAACATCCTGTTGCAATCATAACTTCATTGTTCCTTCCTATTATTTATTTAGTGTCTTCAAAAAATAATTCCATTGCCTTTAACGATACTAGAGAATCACTAAGAAAGAGCTTTGGGGACAGTGTAGGGGGTCACTGGGTTATTAGCAGGGTAACCCCAGCCTGAAAGGCTCCAGCAGGGTTATTGTCACATCGTGGGAGAAACTTGAGGGCCCTCTTCTGCCTCCTATTCTTTGCTCCTAAGATGACTTCCGACAGTGACTGGCTTTGTAAAACCTTCATGAGACCACAGCGGTGAAAGAGTGTGTGTTAAGTAGCTGTGTGATCCTTGGTGATTCATTTCGCCTCTCTGAGAACGGGTGTTCTTAGCTGTGAGTGAATGGAGAGATGTGTTTCCAGGAAACAATGGGAAGGAAGGAAGGCAAAGCCTGGGACCAGCTAGACAATCCTCAGGTGGCCTCCCTCCCTCCCTTCCTGAATGGCTTAACAGAAAAAACGGCAACAACAATGCCCCTATGCTGAGTAGAAGCATGGTGTGCATGTGGACGCATGTTCAGTTGTGTTTGTGTGTGTTAGTTTGTGCACACTTGTGCACTTGGAAGGTAGAGGTTCAGAGGTCCACCTCATACGCCAGCCATCTACTTTGAGACAGAGTCCTCACTGGCTGATTCTCACTGGGCAGAGGTCAAGGGTCAGGTCCTCCCGGGTCCGCCTCCCCAGCACTGGGATTGCGAGTGTGCACATGCTGCACTTGGTTGAAAAAAAAAAAAAAAATAGGCCCTCTCGCTTACACAGCAAATGTTTTCATCCATTCAGCCAACTTCCCCAGCCCTGGCTCAGTTCTGGCCCCAGGAGCTCTCCGGGTTTCTTCCACACCCGGTGAGGTGTTCACACACACCAGCTACACACACCACATGCTGGGGTCAGTCCCCTCTCCCTCAGGCCACGGGTAGAGAAAGCAGGTTGCCAGGGCCTGTACTGAATGACTCTCGGGGAAGGTTGACCTCCTTCCAGGGGACTCCACATGGGAACGTCTCCAGTATTCCATTTCCGAATCCTGTTTTTAGCTCCCTGGCTCCTCTAGGGACCTCAGTTCTGTCTGAAGTCAATGGAGTCATTGTCGCCAGCCTCCTGGCTAATGACTGTGGCTGTCACTCCTCTTCCTCCTCATGAAGGGAGGTGATCCACGAGGCACTTGGCAGCCCGGGGAAGTGGTCAGATCCGCACCTGCCTGGCACATATTGACATGGCTGTGGTCTGCTTTTCTCCCGCCTTCCTCCAGAGTACAAGAAGAAGTATGGGGAAGAACATGGCTCCTGCCAGGCCGGGATGGCAGGGTTCTTCACCGAGGTGGGTATCAGCCACGCGGCACTTATTTCTCTTACCTTCTTGGTTGTTTGGTCCTTTCCATTTTGTGGGTGGGTGGCCCCTGGAGATGGGAATTCTGGTGTCCCGGGCAGTTGATCCCCCGAGTGAGCAGATTCTGGTGTGTCTACCAGGGGACTTTAAACCTGATGAAGGACACCGGCTCAGGCGGGGTCGCTTGGGTGTGGGGGGCTGGGCTGGCTCATGGGGAGATGTCTACAGAGTTGGATTGGTTCGAGATCTGTGGAAGGAGCTGACGGCAGTTTGAAGATATGTCAGTCACCCGGGTGCCAACTTCACGTCACTTCCAGCCCCTTAGCAGAGAGACTCAATTTTACACACACCAGCCTTTCCGAGCCTAGAATTCTAAAGGCTTCTACTCTGGAATGTGCCCAAGTGACAGGAACAGGGTGATTTTTGACTGCTAGGACATATAAAGGTACTGTTTACTTTATTAAAAATACATTATTTTTTTATATGTGCATATGTGTATGGGTGAACATGAATGGCACGTGTGTGGAGGTCAGAGGACGACTTTCAGGAGTTGGTTCTCTGCTTCGACCAAGTGTGTTCCAGAGTCAAACCCAGTGTCTTAACACATGGAGCCATCGCAGTCCCCAGGGAACTTTCCTTATTTAATGTTCATCTTCTGTAAGTTTCTATATTCTTGTGACAGCCAGGCATGTGCCATTCCACTTCTGGTTTTGCAAGCAGCAGTGCCAACCGTGAACTTGTTCAGGTCAGAGATCAAAAGTGCCTTTCCATTACACGCTTATCTAGATCCTGTTTAGCCCCTAGAACACGTACTGCCTCACATGACCCTTCTGCTGAGTCATCACCCTTCCTGGCAATGGCCACGATGCTTCTAGAAAAGCCTCCAGCACCACTTGCTGGCTCACTGACCCCAAATTGTCCCCCCCCCCACGATACTTAATTTTTAAGAGACAAGATTTTTATAGATTACGTGTATGTGTGTGAGTGTATGTGCATGTGTGTGCAGTGCCCGCAGAGGCCAGAAGAGGGGGCATCAGATTCCCTGGAGCTGGAGTCACAGCAGGTTGAGAGCTGTCTGACATGGGTGCTGGGCTGCTGAGTCATCTTTCTAGCTGCCCCTCCCCCCTTTTAAATCATGGTCAGACATACGTAGTATAAATCCTTCCGTTTATAACCACGTTAAAGCCTACCGGTCAGTTTTTAATGAATTCACAGTGGCATGTGGCTGTCGCTCTTGGGTAGTTTTATTGTATTTATTTATTATTTTCTCCCACTCCAGCCTGGGTCCATTCTTGAACATATGTTCTCTGCTCAGTAGCCTGAGGGATTTTAAAAAGCGAGTCCTGACATCCTGGCCCCATGCCCCCCTGTGACTTGGAAGGCAGAGGCCCCGACTCCACTCTGCCTAGGGCAGACTCTCAGGTCTGTGCCTTTCCCTCCTGGAGGAGCATGCGCAACACTGAGCTGGCAGGAAAGAGCATTCTCTGGTCTCGGGACTTTCCAAATGGCAGCTCAGAGCCAGGCGTGGAGTTGGCCTGTTCTCGGAGACTTCTCTAAAGTCAGAGAGAAACCGTTGGTAATATAGACAAAGAGAGGATTCTTTGAGAGCTGCACCCTCAAACTGGTAAACACAAGGTGCTTTGCCTCTAGCCCCCTTCCGCTGGCCCAGCCCATTCATACCGCATTTTCCCGACTCCTATGACAGTTACGTTCAAACCGTGTGGCCCAGGGTCTCCATGGATTTGGCCCAACACAAAATGCATTTAAAATGTAAAATTCACTTTTGCAAATTTATTTATCACATTTGCAAGCAAGGAGACCGAGTTCTGTAGCGATGTCAAAAGGATGGACCTGTCTGGACTACACAAAGTCCCATGCTGGGTCCTGCGATTGACGCCACCATTAGTTGTTGACGTAAAAAACGTAAAAAAACGAGAGTCTCTTCCTGCCTCCCTCTCTACCATCCTGCCAGTCTACAGCCCATCCCCGAGATGGGCTTTCTCTCTGCATCCTCCCTCCCCACTGAAGAACCCTTGTCTCCATTTCCCGAGTCTGGTCTCCCACAAGGAGTGCCTCACAACCACGGTCTGCAGACAGCCAAGTTCCATGGTTCTTGCTCAGATGCCCAGTGTCTCCCCATCTGCTTACCGGCTTCTGATGAGATCTAAGCTCTGCTGTCCACAGCCTGCCTCTCCGGCCTCTCCGGCCTCTCCGGCCTCTTCCACTCCCCATCTCCTCCTGCAAACATAGCCATGGTTGCTGCCAGGACACGTTACATTCTCACTGTGACAGTGTACTGGAGTGCCACACGAGGCCCTGGAGCTTGTTACACACAGCGCATCCAAAGGCATTCAGCAACAGAACGTTGGTGTATTCTGTTTTAATCACGAGGATGAGGCACTGGGCTACTCAGAGGGCTGCTTCTAGAATATTCTTGGGCATGTACTGCGCACAGACAGAGTTAGGGCTTGAGTGATTCAGCATGGGGCGGTGTGGAGATATTTCCCCCTAAGGATGGAAGAGATCAGAACTCACTGAGCATTTGACAGGGAACTGGGGGACAAGGGTTCCTGGGGGAGGTGGGGATAGGTAGAAGGAAGGTAGGGGAGGCAGGGGGAGGTGGAGGAAGGTGTGGGGAGGTAGGGGTGTGTGTCTGTTTGGCCCCATCAGCTGGTAAGTTGGAGAGGGTGAGGCATTAGAGCTGGACAGAAGGAGGGCAAAGGGCAGGGCATGTAGGAGAGACCCAGGCAGTGGGTGCAAGCTAAGGGTGACCAGAAGGAGGAGAGAATAGGGACTCAGAGCCCAAGGTACCCTTGGTGCTTTGCCATTTGCCCCCTAGGCTCTGCAGGTAAGTAGGGACAGAGTATCCAGAGCACAGGAGAGGGTGGACGGCCCTGGAGGGGAGGCCTTCATATAGTTGTCCAACTTCAGCATTGTCTCTTGACTTGCCTGTGTTCAGCCTCAGCTTTAATTCCGGGCTTTGGGTCCCTGTAAATAGAGGGTCTTTGAACTCTGTCTCCCTCTTTTCTGGAACTTTAGCTGTCTGCAACTGAACAGGAAATATACTTGAAAGGGCCAGGCAGGCCCCAGTTCCTATCCCCGCCCTCCTGCTGACCTCCACACCCTGCCCCTGCTAGGAGCTGTAGTTTGCTGGATGTGGCCATGTTGGGCCACACTGTTCCCACCCGAGATGTCTGCTTGACCTGTGGGTCAGTGAATGTCCCTGAGTTATGGATGCCCTGTGTCCTTGAGGATAAAGGACAATGGTAGTCATTTTTGTACACTCACTAGAATATTAGAGGGGACATCCTCCAAGCTTCTAGATGAGACAAGGAAGGGCCAGACCACCATAGAGATGTTAGGTGGCATTTCTCTGCTCAGATTTAACAGTAGATGCCCTGCTGCTAGGTGGCAGGCAGACAAAAAAGCCCTTTCAGGCTCATCCCCATGACCTCGAACTGTAGTGGCATCCTGGGGAAAGGCCCACGCTGCTGATTGAGGGGTTGGATTTATTCAACTCTGTCTTTTACTTGTGTGCACTTGTGAGTGACATTGGTATTGGCTGTTCCTCAAGTGAAAAAGAGCTTAGAATTGATCACATTTTTTCCCTGACGTTTCTGAACAGCACCAAAAAGGACCCAGACACCACTCACAGTGAATAGAAAAAGCCAAACACGAGGGCTTCCCGAAAGACAGCGTTTCCCTTGAATACAGCCAGGAGGGCCACAGCGTTGGCTGAGCCTGCCAGCCAGTGTGGACCAGATAGACAGTGTGATGACTGATGAGGGAAGAGGAGAAGAAAAGTAGGAGTTTAGTCTTCATGTTATAAATTTTATTATTATTAGTGTGTATGTGTGTGTGCATACATACATGCCTGTGCATAGGAACACACATGTACATGCATCTATAGAGACCGAAAGTCATCTTCATGTGCTGCTCTTCAGGAGCCGTTCACCTCGTCTTTTGAGCCAGGGTGTCAATGAACCTGGAGTTTGCTGATTAAGCTGGCTGACCAACGAACCCCAGGGAGCTGGCTGTCTCATCCTCCCTAGGCGAATGCCACCATGCCTGGATTTTTACGTGGGTGCTGGGGATTGAACTCAGGTCCTCACACTTGTGTGGCGAGCACTTTACAAACCAGCTAGGTCTCCAGCCATCTTTTAAGGTTTTAAGGTGACCGCGTTTAGACACTTTGTGACACTTGAGAGGTAAACAGGAGATGTTAACTATCTACTTAGTTTTTCTCCTGGATGGATACACATCACAGGCAAACAGCGCGTCCCTTTGCTATCTCCTGCTGTTGCTCAGAGCCTCAGCTCAGGACAGGTGGCGGCGAAGGGAATTTTACACTGTGTCAGGGCTGGTCCTGGGGGGGGGGTCTCGCTCATGCTCTTCAGAGTCCTTTGTGTTCGGGCATTGACTACGAATTCCTTTTCAAGCTCGAGGCCAAGAAAACAATCTCTGTCCTCTAATGAAGTCGTGGTTTGTCTTTCAAACACGCTGGCTGAGAACTAGCCCTGCCCTCACACCAGTGTGAGGAGAGGAGAGGATGTGGATGGGTGAGGGAGTATGCATCGCACCAGCCCTCCTGGTGACTGTGGAAGTGGTCTGTCTCATAAGAAAGGATGGGATGGAGAGAAGAGAAGAAGGCTTCCCATAGTGCTGTGGCCCAACAGAGGAAGGGACCATAAACACACGGAGGCCCAGCGCCTGGACTGTATCTGTGTTTTCATACTGACATGCCATTAAAATTTATAATCTCAATAAAAGCTGAAGTATACCCGACATTGTCTTTCAGCACCTATATTCTTATTTTATTTAGTATAGCCATTTCCTTTTTTTAAAAAAAGACTTACTTGAGTGCTTGTCTGCATATGTGTATGTGCACCGTGTGTGCATATTGTATTTTTTAAAATAGTAACCTACAAAGAATTAGATTTCACTTTTTTTTGAATGAAATGGTTTTTGTTTTTTTCCCCCCATCATTCTTCTTTGTGCTTTCCCACCCCTAGGGCCTTCTTTCCACATTTAAAATTTTATTTATTTATCATTGTGCATTGATGGACGAGTGCACACACGTGTGATTGTGCATGCGTGTGTGTATGTGTGTGTGTGTGTGTGTGTGTGTGTGAGTGAGTGCATACAGCTATGTCTGCCATAGTCCATGGCTGGTGGTCAGAGGACAACTTTCAGAAATCATTTCTGTCTTCCCACCTTAGCTTTTGGGTGGTCTAGCTTTTACCAAACCCCCTTTGCCAACAGAGACATTTAACTGGTCAATATTTTTATTGAGACAACATCCAACCAACCGAGGTTAGCTTTGAACTCAGTATGTAGTCAAGGCTGGCCCTGAACTACTAATACTCCAGCCTCCATCTCCCAGATGCTGGGATTACAGGACTGCACCACCATGCCAAGCTTGATGTCTCTGCGTTCACTTGAGCACTGTTCCCTGGAGCCACATGACTTAGGAACAGTACCAATTGCTTACCATTCCATGTTTTATCTTAGGGTGAAGCTGGTGTGTGTTTGTGGGAGGTCCATGCAGCCACATTGGTAGCCAAAACAGGGGCTTAGTCTGTCACTCATATCTCTGTCTTTGTTTAGCAATCTCATCTTGAGTCCTGAAAATCCTAGCTACATGGTAGACTCTAGATTGCCCAGGACCTGGTTCCATATGTGTTTCCACAGAGAGGCATTGTAAATTCAATTTCTTTGTCATGTCTGTGACTCACCTTCTCTGTCTCCCTTTGGATTTTTCCCCCTAGGAGCTGGTGGTCATGGGTGCCCCAGGTTCATTTTATTGGGCTGGAACGGTCAAGGTGCTGAATCTGACGGACAACACATACTTTAAACTGAATGATGATGTGATTATGAACAGGCGGTATACCTACCTGGGTGAGTAGCTGGGGAGTCTGTAGGTGACAAGGCAGACTGTGTGTGATCACCATCACCACAGGCTCACACATTGTTGCTTTATGAGTGGAAAGAAGCAGATGGTTTTGTACCCATCAATCTACTTAATTACACTTTAATTGCAGTTTCTTAACATCTAGATGCATACATTTGTGGTAGAGAGGTCAAAAGAAGAAACCCCATCAAAACTGAACCTTTTTGTTAAGCTATGATGGCAGAGCCTCCAGGGTACCAACCATTTTCTTGCCTTGATTTAGCAGCCAATCACAGTCAGATGGTCAGACACAAAATGAATGTGATTGAATCTGGCTTTCCCTGGAGATAATTTTGAATGGTGTGTCTGCTTCCTGGTCACAAGTACAAAGAGTAAGAATCAGAATTTTCATGAGGTTGAGCAACATGATGCTGAGCTTTCCTCAAAGGTTCTAGAAATCTCTCTCTCTCTTTTTCAGTTCTTTTAATTGTGTAGAAAGAAGATAGGCATAATTTAAGTTAGCAGCCACCAGGGCTGGGCACAGCAGTGTATACCCATAGTTCTTGCTTCTCTGGAGGCCACAGCTTCAGCAGGAAGTGCATGGAGTCAAGGACATTTGAGGCTGTTCTAGACTACATAGCAAGAATGCTATTTCAGAATAAGGGTGGGGGAGGAAGGAATGGAGATGAGAGGAGACAAGGGAGGGAGGGAGAGGGGGAGGGAGAGAGCGAAGGAGGGAAGGTGCTGATAGAAGGCCATCTCATTTAAGAATAGAGATAAGCTGGGCAGGGTAGCCCGTACCTGTAATCCTAGCCCTCTGGAGGCTGAGGCAGGAGGATCACAAATTTGGGGCCAGCCCGGGAAATTTGGCGAGACCTTGTCTCAGAAAACAAGGAACAAGCAAGCAAAGAAGACACAGAGGTGGGCCACCTTTGCTTGTGCAGCAGTGCCAATCCATGCTTGCCATTCCCAGCTTGACTGTTTGCCAGCTAGCACAGACCCAGCAACACTTTGCACACTTTGAGGCATTTCTGCATCACCTTAGAAGGCAGGCAGTACCACCACCATCCTCAGTCATAGGTGAGGGAGTGTGAAGGCATTGTGTAACTTGTCAGAGTCACGTGGCTTAAAGGCATCGAGGATGCAGGGTCTAAATGCTGAAGCCCCCATCCCCAGGGCGTGTGCTGCCCAGACGGCACTTGCCTCTGGTACTAACTCTCCCACTAAGCTGTGAGCAACTTGAGGTGGGGTTTCTGCCTGACATTCCCAGGGCATTGTATAGTTAGTGACTAGAAGGGACCCAACACAGAGTCAGGGATTTAAGGGAAGGCACATGAGAGTCACAGCTACTTGGTGGCTTTAGGTTTGAGGACAGGTCCTGAGAACTACAGGACCTGTGGTTTCTCTCTGCGACCAAGCATGAGGCTCTTATCTGCTGCAGGGATTAGCATGGAGTAGTCGAGGGTGGGTATCACTCATGGAAGTCTTGGGAAATGTGAGCCTTCAGGCTGAGAGGCATCATCCATGGGGAAAGAGAGATAGCTGTGCTCAAGCGATCACAGCCGACATGTGTCACAGGGTTTGAAGGCCGTGAGAAAGCTTGAATGTCACATAGCAACAGACGCTTTTTCTACCGGCCAAGGTGTGATTTCAGCCTGCCGGCTAGGCATGTGGAAGGCAGGAGACATTTAAATCAAACTCAGGTGACCATTTCCCCATTGTTTCTGGGTTCCTTTGAAACCCAGATCCTTCAACTGCCCATCTGCTCACCCATCTATGCATCCATCCACCACCAGTATCTCTCACTTCTTTTAAAAGGGATATTATTGCATAGTTGCTAACTGCAGATACTCCAAACTCATGCAGATGGACTAGGAATCTTGCTTGGTAATCTTGAGCATGGTTGGCTAACCATGTATTGTCTATATGCAAAAGAAGAATATTGAAATATTTTGCAGTATTAGGAATGGAACCCAGGGCCTTATGTATACCAAGCAAGCACTCCACCATTGAGCTGAACTCCTAGCCCTTAGTTCATTTTCCTGACCTGGATGGGGTTGCGCTATAAGGATGTGCATTCTTGCCCATTCATGAAGTTGTGTGCTTTTGTGTGTGGATCATGTCATTAGAACTATATTCATTTATGAAGCTGTGTGCTTTTGTGTGTGGATTGTGCCATTACAATGGTATTTCCCCAAAGTAAGAAACGCACAGAGTATTTATCACCCTACTTGTTCCATAGGGGACAATCAGAAGGTACTGCCCTCACAGTGTCCCTGTGAGCATGCATTTGTACGAGACAGGTTCTTTAATATGAAAAGATTGACAGCTGCCACTTGTCTTCCGGAAGGGTTTACATCCCAACAATAGCTAGAGCATACTGTCTGGGTAGAGTTTTCTTCTGCTGCATATGTTTTCCTTTGCTGGCCTTCTTTGTCAAGCGTGTCTTCCATTTCTACCCATCCTGTTCAGGCTATGCAGTGACCGCTGGCCGCTTCTCTCATCCGTCCATCACCGAAGTGGTAGGAGGCGCCCCGCAGGATGAAGGCATTGGAAAGGTGAGGAGGAGAAAAGCCTGAGGTACAATGTAGTACCAGGCAGAGGAGGGAGCATGCTGCCCCGAGGAGGCTTTGCGAGTTTGCTTTGTCTTGAACTCTCACCCAGTAGGCTGACGAGTAAGTGGGGACTGAAGGGGAGCCCTCCCCTCTCTCTGACTGTCTCCTTCTGGTCACATTGGGAGGGTTTACCTTGACAGCTTAGAGTGTTTGAAATTTACTTTGTGTGCGATTTTAAAGACCACCCTTGACATCCTGGCCCTCTCCAGAGGAAGCATCCAGCGCTGTCCAAACTCAAACACCTCCTCCTTCCCAAGAGGCTCTGACCTGATGGACTCAGATCTCATCTTCGATGTCTTGAGAGCTTCATCAGCCCCGATTTTCATGTTTCCCGATGTTTCAGAACAAAACAAAAAGCCCACTGTGTTTTCAAGACTAGTGTAACCAGGGCTAGCCTGGGAACATGTAGATCTGGCTTTCTCTATCACATCTAACAAGCAAATAGGGGATACCGCAAAGCACTTTTAGTGGGAATCATGGCCTCTAAGGGCACACTGATGGGAACTGTGGCGGCTGTGAGCAATGTCAGGTCCAGGCACTCCCGCTCAGGAGATCCACGTTTATCTTACTGGCTGTCCTCATCTCTCCTCATCCTTGTTCCTGTCAAGAAGCCATTTAGAGAGAGGAGAATTAATTATGGCTTAGAGTCATCACGATGCAGAAGGCATGGCAGCAGGAAGGAAGCATCACACCCCAGAAGCAGAAAGTTAACCTCAAGGACTGACCCTACTGACCTTCCGATAGGCCCCTCCTCCCAACCCTCCCAAACAGTGAGACCAGCTGGGAAGCAGGAGTTCAAACACTTGAACCTATGGGGGGGGGGGGTGCGTACCTCATGCAAGCCACAGTGTTGGGAAAAGCTGAACAGTGCTGTAAGTGCTGGGCCCATAGTCCCAAGGGTAGATCAGTGTTGGTGTCTGACCATATATATATCCTGTGGTTCGGAGAAGTGGATCCCTGAGTTCTGGATCCCACGGCCTGGTTAATGAGCACCATCATCGGAGAAGTCAGCTCAGAAGCCATTAGCTGGCCGGGCTTGGCTGAGACATGCTCATGAGGTCATGTCTCTGGATCATCTTGGGCAGCAGGCAGCATTCATTCGCTGCTGGGGTTTTAGAAGTGTGATGCGGTGGAGAGAGGTCCTTAGAAAGTGAAACCAAGTAACTCAGGGCTGAGAGGCAGAGTTGAACTCTGATAAGTCATGTCAAGAGCTGGCTCCTTTTCCGAGTCACATGAATTCCTCTACATAGTGGAAAAAAAAAAAAAAAAAAAAAAAAAAAAAACAAAACCCAGGGGCGATGGCGCCGTCTGAGGAGGAAGCAGGGTCCCCAGACTTCTCCATTGTGACCTTTAGAATGTGGGTGCTTTCAGTCGTGGTGTGAGCACACCAAGGCCTTCACACCAACGTGGCTGTTCCTTAGCCTAGGAAAGGGCCCTCTACCCTGGTTCTCATGAGCTTATCTTTGATATATGGAACTGGGGAGCTTGGAGAGAGTGCTTGGTGATTAAAAGTGCTTGCTGCCTTTGTAGAGGACTTCTAGTTCCCATAGTTCCCAGCACCCATATCAGAGGCTCACAGCCACTTGTAATTCCAGCTCCGGGAGATCTGATGCCCTCTTCTGGGCTCTTCACACCACACACACACACACACACACACACACACACACACACACACACACACACACACGGACACACACGGACACACACTGGAGAGATGGTTCAGTGGTTAAGAGCACTGGTTACCCTTGCAGAGGACCAGAGTTAGGTTTCCAGCACTCACATGGTGGCTCACAGCTATCTGTAACTCCCATTCCAGGGAGTCATATGTCCTCTTCTGACCTCTGTGGACACCAGGCATGCATATGTTGCACATACATACATGTTGGCAAAATGCTCATATACATAAAATAAAATCTTTAAATCTCTTTAAAAACAAATCAGACATCAATGAATTAATAGTGTTAAGACCTCTGGAAAAAATTCCACCATAAAGGAATTTATTTAACATTTTATTGCTTATTTCCCCATACGTGATGGTGATGATGATGGTGATGGTGGTGATGGTGATGATGGTCATGATGATGATGGTGATGGTGGTGATGGTGATGATGGGATGGTGATGATGATGATGGTGATGGTGATGATAGTGATGCTTATGATGGTGATAATGATGATGATGGTGATGGTGGTGATGATGATGGTGATGATGGTGATTATGATGGTGATGGTGATGGTGATGATGATGATGATGATGGTGATAATGATGGTGGTGATGATGATGATGGTGATGATGATGGTGGTGATGATGATGATGATGAATAATTATCCACACAGATTCCATAATTCTAACTACTGTGTGGGATCATGTTGGAGAGGTTCTTCCCAGTACTTACCTCAACCACCTTGTCTTAGGTTGTAACTTCATTAAAGTTTTAACTCCAGTCCTGAAGGAGTTAATTTAAAGAGAAAACCTACTCAGTTCCAATTGGGGGGCTCTTCCAGGCCCTATTATGCATGGTTTCTACAAACAATGCAGCTCAGGGCTGTGGAGTTCCTTTGCACCCCAGGATTGACACTTTCTTTTTGGAGTTGCTGAGAGCTCCATTGGCACCTTTGTTATCATCAGCCAGTGTATGCACACCTGTGAGAGGCCACAGGAAGACAATGATGAGAACCTGCAGTGAGTGCTTCCATCCTGACAAGGTCTGCTTTGTCCTCTTTCAATAGGTTTATATATTCAGAGCTGACCGAAGATCAGGGACCTTAGTGAAGATTTTCCAGGCATCAGGAAAGAAGGTGAGTATTGATGTGGCTGGAGAGGGAGTCACTTCCCTGCAAGGGTGTGTATAACCTGAGGGCTCACGCGCATCTGAGGAGACATGCAGCAGATGAGCTTGTACAGGGCTAAGGCTACAGGTTTGCTTTAACAGGGTTCAGGGTGCAGGTGCTGGTGCCCAAGCGATGCGTGCTATCTCTCCGCTTTTCCCTCCCCTTCACTTTTGCTTTCCTGCAGCTTCTCATGCAGGTACAAAGCCAACCCAGAAAGATCAGGTACCGATCATCTTCCCGGTCTCATCTGCCTGATGATGCCTCCTCTCCCCATGTCCCTGATTGCCAGGAGGACCGCTATCACATAAAGAAAATTCAAATGAAACCCACCTTAGGTCACGAGCAGGATGTTCAACACACACCCAATAGGCTGTGTGTACCACAGGGTAGCCATGGATGCAGACTAGCATAAAATTATAAAGTTCCTTAAAACATCATGAGGGGCGTGTGTGTGTGTGTGTGTGTGTGTGTGTGTATGTGTGTGTGTGTGTAATATCATGAGGGGCGCGTGTGTGTGTAACATCATGAGGGGTGTGTGTGTGTGTGTGTGTAAAACATCATGAGGGGCGTGTGTCTGTATGTGTTTATTTCAGGTAGTGACTTTGTATCTCAATGTTCTCAGAAGATTGAGAAACACATAACCACAAAGCCATTTCTGAAGGCTGTGTTGGAAAAGGTTCATGTGGCACCCTCCATGCTCACCTCCCTCCCGGTTTCCTGAAAGTTTCCAGTAGAATAGCTTGGTGACTCATTCACATCCTTTTCCTGGGCTTCCCTCTCCTGCCTGTGTTTTTGTGGCTTAGGTTAGCAGGAAGGTGTGGCTGAGTTTGGTGGCTCAGTGGGCTAGGACGATTGGGGATTACGGGGGCTGCTGGAGCCCTTAGTGGGCTCTGGAACAAAGCTTGGGATTCCTGGAATGTGGGAGGGAGCTGCCAGGAGGCTTTGTCCACAGTTTCCCCAAGACAAGGGGGAAACAATGATTGTTTCTCATTGGCCCATTTCCCTGGTTACCACTTCATTCCTGCTGTGGGCTGTTCTTGCTACACACCAGCCTAGAAACATTCCACGTTGCTCCAACAGTGAATGGTGCTCTGAATTCCAAAAACCCCACTTACACATAGTTGTTATTTTTTTTTTCCCTATGGCTGCAATTTTAACAGCCTTAATATGTACACTCAGTATATAACGATCATAGCCTTTACATGAAAAAAAAAAATGCACCCACAAGCTTGGCTCTGCCTCTAGCTCTCGGAAGTGTACTGGCATGTGTTATTTTAACATTTCCCAAACCCCAAAACATTAGCATCAGAAAGTAGCAGTGAAAAACTTGAAAAGCAAGTTTTCTAAGCAACTCTAAAGTTAGAAAAGGAAGAGCTATGTACTACTTGCAATGTATAAAACAGAGAGAGGGGTGACTATCATATGGCAAGTGAGATGGTGTCCATTGTGGATAACGTGCCTACATGTGAACATTCTTTCACAGTGCTTGTAGAACTGGATCCTCCCCCCACTCCCCCCTCCTCTCCCATAACCACCCCCCCCCCCGCTGCTGTTTTCTGAGTGTCTGTCTATCATCAGTCTGTCTGCCTTTCCTTCTGTCAGCAGTCTGCCTGTAGTTTCTATTCTCTGCCAAAAAGCCCCTAGGTGTGGTGAGGGGCTTCCATGACCAATTGTGTTGAAGTAAGTCAGGTTCAGGGGATGATTTGGGAGTCGATGCTGTGAGGGGAGATGAGCAGCCTTTGAGAACACTCTGAGCTGCCAGAGGAATCAGTGCATTGAGCTCTAGGACAGACATGTGTCTGTTTGAATGGCCTCCCGGTGACAGGGTGAGCCGGGTTCTTACTTTGCACAGACTGCAGGGCCAGGGTGCTTTACCCCAGCTCCACAGCCATCTTCCTAATTCTCCCCCTCCCAACCTCCCAGCCTTCCAGGCTCCCTCAATTCCTTCCACATGTGGTGTGTGTGTGTGTGTGTGGTCATACGGATATACACATGTATGTGCATGCTGATGCGTTGCATGCATATGGATGCTAGGGGCCGATGTCTGGTGTCTACCACAGTCACTCTCTACCTTATTTCTGAGAGAGGCCCTCAGGTGCCGGGCTGTGAGCTCCAGGGATCCACCTGTCTCTGCTTCCTCAGCACCAGGATTGTAGATGCTCAGATTCGGGTTCTTATGCTTGCACAGTCTGTCCGAGCCACCTCCCAGGACCCCATCATTTCTTTAGGGCTCTTCTCTGCAGAGCAGTTGTCCTGCTCTGGAGTCACTCCGAAATCATCTACACCCCTGCTGTGGCCTTCACTGTCCCCTCTCAGCATCTCCAGCTGCCATTCATTGTCCTCACTATCATCCATCCGACTTTGACATAGGCCCATCCCTTCTGCAGACATGTGCTTATTGCTAGAAGACATTCTCAGCTCTCTGACTTCTCCACGATCTTATAGAGAGAGGATATGACCCCCTGGGCTTGCAAAGGATGTCCCCAACTTGGACCTTTTGTCCAGGGCTCCATAGACAACAGAAGGTTCCAACTAGAAAGCCACCCATTTGCTTCTGCTTTTCTTTGGCCCCACTCCGGTTCAGATTGTCTGGCGTCCTGGTTCCCTTTCAGGAAGAAAGGAAACCAGCAACGATACCACAACCAGAAAAGAAAACGTACAACAGCGGTCTGCTCTTTACTGAGTTGACACCTTACAGCGGTAAGCGCAAGGCCATTGCTGTTTGTGGTCGGATGTGAATACAGACGTACTCCGAACTGCCCAGGATTGTGGCTCTGGATCCAAAGCATGTCCTTGACATGTCGAAATGTCATCGACTCACCTCAGTGGGTGAAATGTCGGCATTTAAAAAAGAAAAAAACTGAAGGAGTTTTGATTGAACACCCATGAAACACCAAGCTAAATAGCCTGCTGGGGTTAAGCCAATACCCTTCCTGCTCTTCTTGTCTTGCAAGGTTTCAAAGCAATGTTCCCAAGTCCTCCAGGGCCAGTGTTAACTGCAGGAAGTAGTTTGGAGCTCTCACCATCTCTCTCAAACTCCCCACAAGCAAGGGAAAATTCCAGGCCCTTCCATTTGAAAGCAGTTTCAAAGCTACATCCTTACAGGGCAGGCACAGCTTGCACACATAGGGCAAATGCAATGCTCTCTTATTTTCTTATTTACAGAAGTGGCTATTAGCCCAGGGCCTCTCATTTTCTAGGCAAGGCTCTCTTTCCACTGAGCTACCTATCCTTAGCTCTTTTGTGACTTTTACTTAAAGATCTACTTTTCTGATTTTAGATTATGTGTGTGTGTGGATGTGTGCACATGAGTGCAGTACCCGTGTGATCTCACATGTCCCTGGAGCTGGAGGTGGAGGCAGCTAGGATCTGCTCAGTGTGGGTGCATGGAGCAGAAGTCAGGACTCTGCAAGAACAGCGTATGCTCTTAGCCACAGAACCATCTCTCAGCCCCCACTTTTACTTTAGAGGGAGGGGCTTGCCACGCTTGCCAGGCTGGCCTTAAACTTGGGGTACTCTTAGCTCAGCCTTCTAGGTAGCTGGGATTACAGCCCTGGGCCACCAACCCCACACACAGCAACTGGTCTTAAAACAAAAACAAAAAAGCCCAAAAAGCAAAAAACAAAACAAACAAACAAAATGAATCTGTTATACACTTGCACTCACGTGAACAGGCACACACTTAAACATGCACACTACACAACACATGCACATGTGCGTGTACACACACACACACACACACGAGAGAGAGAGAGAGAGAGAGAGAGAGAGAGACAGACAGACACATGAGAGAGAGAATAAAGTAACAGGTACTGATTACACTCTGATTCAAGAAGATCCAGTGTAAACCAGCCCCATCTCCCCATCTATCAAACATGATAGAACATGAAATTACATGTTCTCCTGTCATGCCGGCTCATGATGCACCCATCTCTTACTCTGTGTAAGGCTGGAGAGGCTATGTGCCCCATGTCATGTTTCCCTACCTGCCTGTGTGGTAAGACTTCATATTCCTACTTGCGTGCCTTGTCAAATGTCTGGTACATGGAGTACATACATAAACATGGTGTCTCATTGTTGGGGGACTGTCCCTTTACCTGCCCCTGAACAGTGCTCTAGGAAAGGGCTCCATAAGGTGACTAGCTTTGGTTTCTTATTGACTGGAAGTCCACAGGAGCTGGGTATGCCACCTTTGCTCAGCAGGCAGAGCTTCCGAGGGGCTGGGGACATGGGCTGAGGAAGCAAGGGCCGCGGCGGGTAAGGACAGCCTCTGAACACTTGCTGTGATTGGATTTGGTTACAGATGGGCTCTTACTTCGGCTCCTCCTTGTGTGCAGTTGACCTGAACATGGACGGCCTCTCTGATCTTCTCGTGGGGGCCCCCATGTTTTCTGAGGTCAGAGATGAAGGGCAGGTTACTGTCTACCTCAGCAAAGGAAATGTGAGTACAAAACTGGCCAATGAGGAGATGGGTATCGGGGAGGGACATCTGTCCAGTGGTAGTGGCCAGCACCCTCTGGATCCCACTGGAAGTGAATTGAGCATGGGACCATGCGACCCAAAGGAGAAGAAGACCTGAGCCCTGCATGCAAAGGGTTAACGATCCTTGCATGGACAGTTGTATACAGTGTGGGACCCAGGAGGAAGCCTAATGGCTCCGGGGTGCTGCGTGTGGTTTTTCCTGCTTTCTATCAGTGATGCCATTGTGATATATAGTAAGAGTCTCCACTTTTCAGATGAAATAAACCAAAGCTCAGAAAGGTTAACTCAGTTGTTTCAAATCTCACAGCTAAAAAAGTAGAGAGGCTGGGATTTGACCTCAGCAAGCCGGCTTCATCTCTAGGCTCCGTCACCTCTCAGAGTCTATATGCATCTTTCTGAAGAGCCAGGGATAGGATGTATGTGAGGAATCTTGAGGGAGGAGAAGGAATTGAGCGGAAGGTGAATTGGGCTGGGCCAGAGCTCCCAACAGAAAGACTCATGAGGGTTGAGTGGTAAGGTAGCAGGACCCTTACCTGGTTCAGCATGGAGCAGGTGCAGGGTACCAGCTGATAAACTGGCCTAAGGCTGTAAGCACACTGTCCTTTATTCTTCAAAGTGTAAAGGGGAGAGGCAGGTGCAAAGGTACCTTCCTCCTCTGCAGCTGATGGAAGGTGGCTGGATGTGGCCTTAGGAAGAAGGGCAGAGAAGTAACCAGTAGAGGCAGGAGACCATGACAAAGCAGACTCCAAGTGTTCCATCACACTTGCCACACTCCATCTAACACACCTCACCACTATAGGGCTACTGTGTGTGCCAGGGTATTCCTGTTTCTGTTGAACCACGGCCCCCTTGGTTAGTGGCCATACAGCACGATGGAGGAGTGGGGATAGTAGAGTAGGTAACCCTGAACTTGACTCTGACCCTGCCAAATCTTGTATGTGAAGGGTGAGCAAAGCATCTTGAGATTGATCATTTCTTTCTCTACAAAGTAGGGAGTCCCATGTTGTCTAAACAGGGTGACCAAACAGTAGATGGGTGGAGATATACAGAAAGACTTGCGGTTTTCTCCATCACACTAGCAGGAAGAATTACAGAATTGGCCATTTGTGACCAAGAGTGCTTGGATTTAACCAACCACAGATTGAACACATGGGAACAAACAAGCAAGCAAACAACCATTGTGTCCTACTGGACATGTGTAGACTTTTTGCTTGCCATTGTTCCCTGAATGACATAGTGTAAAACATATTTGCATATCATTTGCATTGTATTAGGCATTGTAAGTAACCTAGATATGGTTTAAGGATAGGGGAGGGTGTCCATAGGGTCTGTGCAAATACCAAACTGTTTTATATAAGGCATCTGAAGTTATACTTGGACATCTGAAGTTTTGGTATGCTGGGGTCCAGGTGTCAATACTCCCAGACACCAAGGGACAACCTTTTGTGTTTTGGAGTGGGGCCTGACAGATGAAATAAATCAAGTCATCGGATCTTTATTTTTCAAGCTGCAAGTTCTGTTTATAGCAAGAGAAATGTATTCACAACAAAAGCCAGACACTGTTGTGGTGGACTGTGGGTGTGTACATCCAAAACACCTCCACACCAAGGAAGACTTCAAGATTCTTAAGCCTGCAATTGTCAGGTGTTTTAATGTCCTGGTATTTGTATGTCAGTCATTCATGGGGACCATTCTTGGACAGCTTCTGCTGCCATGTGCACCATTACCCCTCCCCCCCCACACACATAAGTGTTTGCCTACGAATCTCAAAGCTGAGCCATGTGTGATGCACTCCGACCCCAGATGCCACTGGGTATAGAACCAGGGCCCTTTGACAGGATTGCTAGTGCATGTTCTGTGCGAACCTCAGGGACTTGTACTGAAAGGCACAAGAGAAGGAGAAAGTGAAGTGTGTGCCCCCTCGCTTACTAGAATCTAAGGTTTCTACACCTCTCTACCAAAAACCAAAGAGAAATCTGAGGAAGGAAATAGATTTAGTCAAGTCCAGCCCCAAGGAAAAGACAGGAGACTTCTTAATCTCAAATTGACATCCTGGGGCGGGAGGTTCAAGAGTACAAAGAGAGACACAAAGGTTACAGAGAGGCTCTAGGCAGGGCGTCACAGTGCTGGGGAGGGTCTTCCTCCCTGAGCCCATCTCCTCTCTTCCTGAACTGGACCTAGGACCTCAGTCCTAGACCATCACACGCATTTTCTTTTCAGATGAACACAATTCATCTGAGCTGAGGTGGGGAGCCTCCAGGAAAATCCGCTCCTTACAATTTAGAAAACCACAAGAAAGGGCTGGGCGGTCTAAAGTCAGGTGGGGAACTAGAGAGGGGAGCCATGGGGACTAATTCTTGCTCTATGGTATCTTAAAGCAGTGTTAGGCTAGGTAGGTGTGGTGGCTCACACCTATAATCCTAGCATTCAAAAGGCAGAGGCCAGCCTGATCCACATAGAGACTAGCCAGAGCTACACACTGAGGTCTTCCCTCCTAGAAAATAAAAGTACTGTGGGGGAAGAGTTAGGAAGGACACTCTGGAGATTGGGGGGGGGGGGAAGAAGGCTTGCCTGTCTGAACTGGATCAGGTGACGCTCAGTCATTGGGCCTCCTGCCGTTATCTTTTTCCTAAAACATATCTCAGGCTATTTGCAGACTGTCTTTTACTTTGCTGTGAGGAAAGAGGTTTGGGTTCCTGTGGTCCTGCCCAGCTGTTTCCTGTCCATGGCTGTGCCCTAAGAGGGTGGCGTTCTGAGCCCCGAGTTTTCATTGTGCTTTTTTGGGTCCCTTCCTTTCTCTCTACCTCTGTCCTGTTTCCCAGGGAGCACTCGAAGAACAGCTGTCCCTGACTGGAGATGGCGCCTACAATGCGCACTTTGGGGAAAGCATTGCCAGCCTGGGTGACCTTGACGATGATGGGTTCCCAGGTGAGTAGGGAACCTCTGGAGCAGGGGTTCCCCCAGATGCAGCAGCTGGCCATGGTCTTTGTCCCTTGTTCACAACTGGGCCTTGGACTCCCCCATGCCACCCTGGAAGGCACGCAAACTACCACGGAGAGAAAGGGCAACTCTTAGAGATGGAGTCGGTACCAGCATGTTGTTCCTACACAATCCATTCTCTGGCCTCCTGGGGGCTTCTTCCTCTCACAAAATGGTTGTCTCTGCATCTGGGATGCTCTGTCATGTTGTCGGGGAAGTGAATAAGGAGAGAGTTAGATAGTTCCCTCCCTGATAACGTCAGCCTGGCTGGGTGTGTGTGCCAGAGGAATGGGTGGTATGTGTACCTAATGCCCATTTCTTTTTGGATGATGAGACTCCCCTCCTCCCCCAGCCTCTTGGATTTTCTCTCTGGTCCTTTTAATACCCCTGTCCCTTACTGTATGGAGAGAATGTGGGCATCGGGAACTGCTTCTGCATGGTCGGGATGTGGCTCTTGCTTAGGCCAGATATCCTTCAATACTTCACACCATTGGCCACAGATGTCTTCCTTCAGTGACAGGACTGTCATCTGGAGGTCATGGGAATACATACCCCTGACCCTTCATCTCACATCAGCAGACACATGACTTATTAGAAGACAATGGAGGAGAGGAAGGGAGACTCAGGCTTTATCCCAGGAGCTGCCATTTGTGGAAATAATGTTGGTGTGTGCGAAATGAATGTCACTGTATCTGCTTCCTTTACCTAAAATAAAACTGTCTCCACTTGCTCACTGGTGGCAGGGTAGGATGGGTCGTCTTCATTTGCGTTGCTTTTATGGAGTACTTCAGCGGCCTTTGCCCCTGAGGAGGAGGAGAGACACCTCCTGGGAGTAAATTCCCCTTGGCTTTTTTACCTTTCCGTCTTTTCAATGTCAGGAGACCATTTTCCTGATTAAATGTCCAGATAAAGAACAATGGAGAAGCCGCGAAACCAGGGAGTTCAGATACGATGACTGGAATTAAGGAAGCCACACCGATATTTACCCTGCGTGGCTTTTTCTAATGCGCTGTCTCCCCCTCAGATGTGGCTGTCGGTGCACCAAAGGAGGACGACTTTGCTGGTGCAGTCTACATCTATCATGGCGATGCCAATGGGATTGTCCCCCAGTACTCAATGGTAAGTGTGTGTGTGTGTGTGTGTGTGTGTGTGTGCTTTGATGGAGGCTCCATTGTGCACCACGCTAAGGGAATGTAGATGAAAACGCTGTTTCCGTTCATACTTTTCACTAGTGAAAGAGACGATCAATCCGTATGGTGGTTTGTTAAATCCAGAAGAAATTGTTATAGACCCCCCCCCCCCCGCATTTAAGGCCTCTGGACTATCCCCAGGGACATGTTTTAAAGTATAACCTGGGAATACAGGGCTCCACAGAGGAGTGGTCATGGGCCATTGTCAGACTTGGCTTTAGGAGCTAATCAAGGCTCTGGTTTCACATCCCGGACCTGGGAATGTGGAAGTGGCGAGTTCTCTATTTTTGTCCTGTAAGCATAGTGCTCACTCAGTCTTGCTGATGGTGTCAAGCCCAACCCATGGGAAAAAGGAAGCCGGGCTGTCAGCAGAAGCACGGCCAGGATGTTAGCGATGTGTGTAGCACGGTTTGTGTCTTTCTCCCAGCGGGTCAGTGACAGAAAGGCGCATACCAGGAACTCTGCAGTCAGTTACTGGAGCGCTTGCCTGGCATGCACTGCATGAGGCCCTGGGTTCCACAAAACAGGCATGGGGTCACATGTCAGCTATCCTGGGACTCAGGGGTTTAAGGTCATCCTCAGCTACATAGGTAGTTTGAGGTCAGCCTGGGCTATAGTCCTCACCGCTGTTAACCTAACCAAACCAAACCAAACCAAACCCTTTTAGTCAGGAAATGTTTGTAATTGACCGCTTGTGTGTTGAGCACTACCTGTTCATACCTGTACATATACATTTGTGCCTGTATGGCTGAGCTATCTCTCCAGTCCAGGGTTTGTAGTTTAAGAGGCATGTGTAAATGGGGTACAGTTTCCCTCGCTCTTATTTAGTTAATTATTTATGTGTGTATGTATACATGTGTGAATGTGTGTGTGTGTGAATACGTGTGTGTGTGTGTGTGTGTAGTGTATCTGTGTGGTTCATGTACACATGTGTGGTACAGAGCCCCACAGGAGGATGTCAGGTGTCTTCTGCTTTCATTCATTCCCTTGAGACAGGGATTCTCACTGCGCCTGGAGCTGGGCTGGTACCCAGGGGCCCAGGGGGCCCAGCCATCTTTCTGTTTCCATCCCCACACATGCTTGTGGGGATTTGACCACTGAGCCCAGCCCCAGAGACACAACTTCTTCATTTATAATGGTCCCTGCAGGAAATGTGCATTAGTAGGCAGAGCTTCTCCCTCTTTCCTCTCTCTCTCCACCCCTGCTTGACCCTGGCTGAGGGAAAGGTACTCAGGGAGAGGCTTGGAGAGGAGGAGGAGTTATTTCCGGAGAGGAGAGCCATTATTTCTTTACCCCGAATCCCCATGACAGCTGTGTGAGATGGATCCACTTATTAACCACTGACCCCTATGAGCCCCACATAGGGTATGGAATTTTCCCTGGGTAGTCAGTCGCCTTTCACAACTGCATTTTGGACAAAGGCCCACCCAGGGAAGTTCTACTGGAAAACTTACAGCCGTGGAGAACCATGTTGTCCTGGAGTGCACACACTGTCAAGGGGCACCCATGCACAGACTGTTCTCTCGTCAATAGATGTGAGCCACCATGGAAACAACACACTTTAGGTGATTCAGTCAACTTCATTAGAAGCTTGAAACACAGAGCAGGGCCTGCAAGGTTTGGATCAGGGATGCGGAGTCGTCTAAGGAGTTTATCCTCAGGCAGGGTCTGAGGGTCATCCTCCACACATCCTCCTGGAAGCTCGTGCCTGGAACTCGGAAGCTAATCACACAAGGAGGCCACCTGTGGGAGCCCCCGCCTCCCGGCTCCCCTTCGACTCTGCAGTGTTTTGTTTGGTGGTTGCTGGGCGGGATCCTTGCAGAAAGCTGCCGTGCACATTTGTGGTTAGTGTGGAGCATCTAGTAGGAAGCCGAGATTGGCAGCTGGGAGCTATGGTGCTTTTGTTAAGCACGAACCCTGGCTTACTTAACTTTCCCAAAGAGAAGTGGTTTGGGGCTCTTTAAATAAAAGGGTAGAGAGAGAAAGAAAGGGAGAGACTGCTATGATTATACTTTTCCAAATTGCTAATATGTATACGATAAGGCTGATGATTTAAAAGGGAAAAATAATCCACTAATGACAGGTCCTCCTGGGCCTGGATCCTGGACAGAGACGGCATTGTGTTCAAGAACTGGAAGAAGAAATCAGAAACGAATCTAGGCAATGAGATCGCTTTCCTTTGGCCCCAACTCATATTATTTCTGCCGGAGAAATAGTGAGATCAGAGCCTGGGCTCCTCCCACATTGCTCTCTAACTCATACCGACGCCTCCTTTTACCATGAAAAGTGTTGATTTTAAGATTCTTAGATGCCTTTCTCAGTCAAGAGCCCCCTGGGCATGTCGTAGCGGCCCCTGTGATCTTTCCCTTGCCCTAACAGACGCCGTGTATAAACCTGGTCAAGCGGAGGTTTCCCACAGTCACTGGTTTCCATTTAGGGTTATTAGCACCGTGCAGACTTATCTTCCCGGCTTTATAGCATAATGGCCTGCAGATGTCAGTGGATAACTTAAGTCTGCATCGCCACCCCCCAGATGGACCACCCTTCACTCTCCCCCAGTCCCAGCCACAGCATACCCAAGAAACGAAAGCCCTGTAGCAAGCTGCTTCTAATGTTCTCAGCTTCCAGAGCCAAGATGGGCCACTTCAAAGTGCACCTTTTACTCAGATACACACACAAGTTTGTTTAGATGGAGCCATGTGGGGTGTGTGGCTGAGCCTGTTAACAAGCCATGTTTCTGCAGGAGTGCCTACAGGGTTCAGCTGCCCTTTGATGCTCACACATTTCCTGTCGGATGCCTCAGCAGAAGATGGCAAGCAGCCTTTTTCGGTCGTCTCTGGGGCGATCCTCATAGGTGGCAGCTGCTGAGGGCAGGGGACACCCTATCTCCATCAGCAGAGCTGTGGACACTCCCCTGCCTCCATCAGGGTGTCCGTACAGTATGACTTAGTAAAGACAGGCATGGAGAAAGTAGGGCAGAGTGAGCCCCGGGACGCGTGTGAAGCCGGCTCTGTTGTGGGCTTCACCACGCCATGTGGAAATGAGATGTGTCCCTGGTTATCCATGAAGAGACGGAATGTTATGGTTATCAGGGTATCAACTTGATACAAGCCCAGAGTCGCCTGGGAGGAGGGAGGGAAACTCAGCGGAAGAATTGTCTGCCTTAGATTGACCTACGGGCATGTCTGTATGGCCTTTTCTATGCTAGTTCATGTAGGAGGGCCTAGCCCACTGTGGGTGGTGCCGTCCCTAGCAGCTGGGTGTGGTCTGTATAAGAAAGATGGCTAAACTAGTCGAAACGAGCAAGCCAATGAGTGGTGACCCTCCATGGTTTCTACTTCAAGCTTCTGCCTTGAGTTCCCTTGACAATGGACTGAAACCTGTAGATGGAAATACACCCTTTCCTCCCCAGGTAGCTTTTGGTCAGGATTTTTGTCACAGCAGCAAAAAGCTAACTAGGACACTGTGAATGGAAGGAAGTAAGAACTGATCAGATCCCAGAAAATGAGACTTTCTCATCATGAATGGATGGTGCTGGTGGGAACTGTGCCTCACAAGTGTGAATGGATGGCGCTGGTGGGAACTGCGCCTCACAAGTATGAGTGGATGGCTTTTGTGGGGCCTGTGCTGTACAATGTGAATGGATTACTTTGGTGGGACCAGGGATGGCTGTGTTACAAGTGTTTACTTGTTAAAAGTATCTTCTTACTTTTGTTTTTAATTACCTGCATTTTTGTGTGTCTGTGTGTGGGTATGTGGATGCAGTGACTGAGGAGGCCAGAAGAGGGCGCCAGATCACCTGGAGCTGAATTACAGGCAGTTGCCTCTAAATGTGGGTGCTGGAATCTAAAGTGGGAGCCTCTGCAAGAGCAGGGTGGGCTAACCATTGGGCAATCTGTCTAATCCTGTGTTGTAGTTTAAAAGATGCATATGTGTATGTGGACATATGTGTATGACATGTGCATGTGGACATGTGTGTGTGTGAAGTATGCATATGGACATGTGTGTGTGAAGTGCACAAGTGGACATGAGTGTGTGAAGTGTGCAAGTGGACATGTGTGTGCGAAGTGTACATATGGACATGTTGTGTGTGTGAAGTGTCCACAACCTTTGACTCAGGGTCTTTCACAACCCTGAATTCACCAGTTAAGGTAGACTAACCCCCACCAACGAGCCCCAGGGACCCTCCTGTCTCTGGCTCCCCAGCGCTGGGATTCCATGCACATCTTACCATGTCTGGCTTTTATGTAGATGCTGGAGACCGATCTCAGGTTCTGTGCTTGTAACTGAAGCACTTTACAGGTACCCCAGACCCTGTTCTAAGATGGGTCTGTCTGTTGTGATGAAGTTAATGGTGTATGTAAATTTGATATGGTAGTAGGATTGAGTGTGACACGTGGGTTGAGGAAAGCCTTTTAGGAGGAATGGCTGATCCCCGCCCTGTAATTTATAGCAGGGCTCAGCTCCACACAGTTGTAGATTTACTAGGTCAGACTGCTGAGTAATTTCTATGCAGCTGAGGAGTCTGTGGACCTCCTGGTGGGCTGGCTGGGATGGGGGTTTCCACATGGCTATCCTTCCAGCTCGATATGTTTGTGACAGGTTAGCTGTCCGTCTTAGGGGAGGCACAAGAAATAGTTAGTACCAGGTAAGTACTGGGCTAGGAAGTAAGGATGCTGCCAGTGTTTCAACCAGTGTTGCCTAGATCAAATGAAAGGAGAAGTCAGGGGAGAGAGACTCCTCGGTCAATGAAGTGCCTGCCCACAGGCACAGGGGCCTGAGGTGACCCTTAGCACCTGTTTAAAAAAAAAAAAAAACACAAAACCCAGATGTGATGGCATGCAATTATGATCCCAGCACTAGTGAAACAGAGAGAATGGGCTCTCTGGGCTCGCTGGCCAGCCAGCCCAAACTAACTGGGTAAGTTTCATACCACTGAGAGATCCTGCCTTAAAAAAGCAAAACAAAAACAGTAGACAGCAACTGAGGATCGACACAAGGTTGGCTCCTAACCTCCACACATATGTGTGCCCACGTGTACACACACAAAAGGAAAAAAACCCAGCCTCTACTTGTCTTGAATTTCAACCTATCAGAACCGTTCAATGAGCCAGTGAGAGGGTTCTGTGGGTAAAAGCGTTTGCTGCCGAGCCTGGCGATCTAAGGGTTAATTCCCAGGACCTGTGAAAGGAGATAACCAATTCTGTCAGGTTCTCCTCTGACCTCCCTGTGCACACTGTGGCCTAAGCAACCCCTGCACACAAAGAAATAAACGTTTAAAAAAAAAAAAAATGTTTAAAACCACGTTTTAGTAGATGCCACCAAACTCAAGCAAATTTTTAAATGATGACATCTGGCCAAGGCAAGCAATAATAAGGAAGTGTGTGACCTACTACAGACCCTCTGGCCATATTCTCCCAACCTTTTCTTTTCTTTCAACAGCTTGAGACCCAGTGCCCCCGAGGAAGCTGGGTTCAAACTGTCCCAGGTCCTCACGTGACTCTCATCTTCTTTTGTTTCAGAAACTGTCTGGGAGGAAGATAAACCCGATCCTGCGGATGTTTGGGCAGTCCATATCAGGAGGCATTGACATGGATGGAAATGGCTATCCTGGTAAGCTGTCTTTCTCAGAGCATGCTGGATAAAGAAGATAGGTGTGTGAGATAAGATAGATTTTTCTTTCTTTTTTTTGGTTCAGTTAACGGTTGTTATTCACCCAGTAGAATTGGGGACTTTTGCCTGGTGGCTGACTTTTAAAGGATGCAGCTCAGATAAGAAACTCCTTTATACAAAGTTGCTAAGCAAACCCAAATTCTTGGCAGAAGATCTGTTTTCGAATCACTAAAAAATATTATCCATCAAATACAGATTACAATAAATTACATGCTAATAAAATAATATTTGCTTAAATAATTAATGATATGTAGTGTATATGCTAGTAACTACAGAAAAATACACACAAACAAGATGAAATTAATTTTAATGAAGTATAATCCAATATAGTCAACATTTTATCATTTTACCGTGTAACTAATATAAAAGTTATTAATGAGTTAATTTTTTTTTTAAAAAAAAATTAGGTCTTCAGAATCTGCTTTGTGTTTTACACACCCAGATCCATTTCCAGATCTCCATAGCCAGATGTGCTTGGCTGCCACTTAGGACAATGTGGCTGTAATTCTCCTAAGTCATTACACAGCCAGACAGCAGCAGTAGGAAGGTCCCCTGACCACAAGGCTGGACCTGTGTCACTGTGGCGCCATGCCAAAGGGCAGCTGGTGATGGTTTCTATAAGGTTCTGAGGCTGTGACTTCTTGTTTTCAGATGTCACCATCGGAGCCTTCCTGTCTGACAGCGTGGTCCTCCTCAGGTGAGATGCCTGGCTCTCACGTTTTTTCATGAGTGACAGAAGGGCTTTTGTGGAGGAGGCATGGGGTGTGATCGAAGGTGCTGTGGGCCTAGAATAAATTCTGCCCTTTTCCTCTCAGTCCTATTGCTCTGTTCCACAGAGTTCCACAGAGTTCAGTGTCTGGGCCTTGACTAGGTTATAGGGAGTAGAGAGCTCTCTGGGGTGTCTTGACAGGGTTAGGGCTAACCCAACCCTAATCCAAGTGCTGCTTGTCTTTGGTCATGACCATCCCCTTCTGTTGATGTGCAATATAAACATTCCTGTTCCCTATAGGCGCCGGGCATTCAGAGGGCTGGGAAACCCTGTCCAGCCTAGGTTTTGTTTTGTTTTTTAATCTTTATAACCAGTATCTTCACTGCTGTTATCCCCCAGCCCCAGGAGCTTCTTGTCCCATCACTAGTGGCAACAGAGGTGAGGGACCCGAACTTAGGCCCAGTGCTTGCTGAAGCATCTCCACCCATGCACTGTCTTTAAGTATTTCTGTCTGTGTGAGTCAGAGGAAGCAGGATTGCACTCTGGAGTGGGAGCCAACAGTTTTGTTAATAACTCAATGGCAGAAAGTTCTAAAGTGGACAGACCGCCATGGGCTTACAGCTCGAAGGGATCCCAGAGGCCATGTAGTCCTACATCTCAGGCGCTTCACATTTAGCCTGGCCTTTTCCCAGCCTCCCCGGACGGACACAGTCTCTTCTTGAATGAGGTACCCCCACAGGCAGGGGCTTAGTGACTTAGAGAGAACCAGCTGGCCCATAGATAACTCTAAATTTTGCATTGTCAAAGTAGCAGAATAACCTTGAAGTTGGGTGTGACCTAGAGGGCCGGTGGTCTGAGTTCAAACCCAGCCTCTGCCCTTCCAGATGAGCTTTCTAGGCCTTGACACTAGTCCCGTCCCGTCTGGTCCCAGGATTTAACTCTGTGAAAGACAACCCCAGAAGCTGTGGGTTGATATATGTAAATATGAGACAGTCTGTGTAAGGATGAGCAGGTCTTACGCAGATCTGGTTAAATTTGACTTCCTGAAATTCTGTTTCCTGCTCTTGTATCATCTACCCAGAAGCTCTGCAATATCTGAAGATAGCAATGTGTACTCAGATACTAATATCAAATTTCCCCGGCTCCCCATGTGGTTGGTGTAACAAGAGGGTCTTTGTCCCAGCTGATCCTGCTGCCCTTCAGCCCCAAATGAACACACAGATGCTGTATTAATTATAAAACTGTTGGCTGATGGTTGGTTTAGGCCTCTTATTGGCTAGCTCTGTCTTAATTATTAACCCATTTCTATTTATCTATGTATTTCCACGTGGTCTTATCTTACCAGAGAAGGGTCTGGACCTCTAACTCCTTTGGTGGCTCACATGGCGACTGTTTCTGGCTGGCCCTCCCTGCCTACCTTTCCCAGAATTCTCCTCGTCCTAATCCCGCCTCTCTTCCTGCCTCATTGGCCAGACCGTGTTTTATTCATCAACCAATGAGGGAAACACATATACACAGAAAGCCGTCCCCCACCAGCTGGATTTCCACTCTTTTCCTCCCTTTTCTCTAGAGGTCGGCTTCCCTCCTGGATGAGACCATGATGAAGGTCTGTGACATGGGGAGCCACAGCAGCACAATGCCTCATATGATCCCACAGCTCATCGTGGGTCTTTCTTAGATGAAACATGTCCCCTGGCTTCTTACAGTGGCCGTAGGCTGTCTTGATAACCAGAGCACCCATTTGTCTGTCATACAATATTTTCTTTTGTTGTTGTTGTTGATAATACTGTTTTAAATTTAAATTCGAAACAAACTTGTTTTACATGTCAACCCCATTCCCTCACCCTCCCCTCCTTTTCCATCCACTCACCCCCAGCCCCACAACCCCCATCCCATCCCCTTTCTGCTCCCCAGGGAGGGTGAGGTCTTCCATGGGGAGTCATTAAAGTCTGTCACATCATTTGGGGCAGGGCCTAGGCCCTCCCCCATGTGTCTAGGCTGAGAGGGTAGCCCTCTATGTGGAATGTGTTCCCAAAGTCCATTTGTATACTAGGGATAAATACTGACCCATTACCAGAGGCCCCATAGACTGCCCAGTCCTCCTAACTGACGCCCATGTTCAGGGGGTCTGGGTTGGTCCTATGCTGGTTTCCCAGCTATCAGACCGGGGTCCATGAGCTCCTCCTTGTTCAGATCAGCTGTTTCTGTGGGTTTCTCATACAATATATTCTAATCACAGTTTCTCCTTTCCCATCTCCTTCCAGATCCTCTCCCTATCATCTCACCCCACGCCTTCTTTCTCTCTCTTTTTGTTTAGAAAACAGGAAAATTAAAACAAAACAAAATAATAACAACAAACCAGACTCCAGTTTTTTTTTTAAAAAAAAGGAAGAAAGAAAAAAAAACCCACAAGAAACACATACACAAAATCCATAAAAACACAAATTTGGAAACCATAATAATTAAGTAAAAGATAACAAAATCAAGTTCAAACAAAGCATTCAAAAAAAAAAAAAAAAAAAACCCCAACAACAACAACAAAACCTTGTAAATGCCATTGAGTCTGTTTCGTGTTGGCCATCTGCTGCTGGGCGTGGGGCCTGCCCTAAGTGTGGCTTATATACATAGAGAGACCCCACTGGGGAAAACAAAATTTTCCTTTTCAAGCAGTTGTCGATTGGAGACAGCTTCTGAGTCAGGGATGGGAGGTCATGTCCACTTCCCCTCTCGGTGCCAGGACACAATCTGTCTTTCCCCAGGAGCCACAAACCCAAAATAGCTCCTCCTTGTCTCTCTTCTCCATGGCATGGAGTGGAAGATCAAATATGATGGCAGGAAGAAAGCACATGGGTGAGGCAGTGAGCAGCCCCACATCCACACAGAGTCTGGAAGGCACTGGAAGAACAGTGAGCCCGAGTGAGTCCTGAGATGCGCAGCAATGGCGCCATCACAGGAGGCCACGCCATCATTCTCTCTGTTTAGATGCCGTTTATATACATCGTCCTGTTGAGATGGAGCTGTGTATGTGTGAGATGCTAGAGACCCAGCCAGTGTTAGAACACATCCCATACACCAAGCACTAGGCGAATATTTTATGTACATTCCTGTGCTTTGCCACAGGTGTGTGCCCAGAGGGATGCTCCATTGGGCGGTTTCATCATGGCTGAGTATATGCTCATGTAGGCCGAGGCACCACTACTCGGTACCCTCTGTGGGACTGCCATCACACATGTGGTCTGCCTTTGGCATTCATGCAGTGCATGACTGTATTCATCGTGTGTTTTCTTTCCTTCCTGCCTTATCGCTTGTGTACAGCACAATGTACCGGTTCAAGCATATGGCTCAGAATTTTGACTGGGGCACATACCCATGCAAACTACACCACCGTCAAGACAGAGTTCATTCCCGTCACCCTGCAAGCTTTCTTGGGCTGTTAAAAATGATTTGTTATTGTTGCCGTGTTGGGGAGGTGCACATTAAGATGACATTGTGTGATGGGCTCTGTGATTCTACCTTTATGTGTGTTCTGAGGGTCAAACTCAAGTCCCCGGGCTTGCATGACAAGGATTCTGTCCACCAGCTCCTCTTAGGTTCTAATTGCATCTTTCTCTCGGTAGGCATCTACTGTTGTGAAATGTCACCATAGGTCATTTTTGCCTGTTCTAGGGTTCCATTAGAATGGAAGCATACCATATGTATTCTAACCCCTGAGCTCGTCCACTCATCCCGATGTTACTGAGATCTACCCACGTTTCGTATTCCCACTGTGGACCGATTTCCTGTCCTCTGAACAACCCATGGCATGTGTATTACCATTATCCTCCTTACGCGTGAAGAACTAGGAGTTTTGTGGTGGTGAACGTGGTTGCCAGCTTGACACACCCGGAAAAACAGAGCCACGGTGGAAGAATTGCTTCCATCAGACTGGTCTTTGCGATTGCCAGTTGATGCTGAAGGGCCCAGCCCTCTGGGCAGCGCCTCGCTGTGTAAGAAAGCAAGCTGAGCAAGCCCGCCCGAGGGGGAGGCTGATAAGCACTGAGCCTCCATGGTTCCTGCTTCAAGCTCCTGTTTTGGCTTTCCTTGATAGCGGACCATGAGTTGTTAGCCGGTCTACACCTCTTCTTCCTCGTGTTGCCTTTGGTCATGGTGTTCATCACAGCAGCAGGAAAGCCAATTAGGACGGGCTTTAAAAAATCCCAGATGCTGTAAGTTAGTACAAAGCAGGACTACACTGTCAGGTGGCGTCACTCTTAGCAGAGGACCGGGTGGGCTGCCCTGGCTGAGCTGACACCAAAGGCCCGTGGTTGTACTGGCGGATGCAGCTTTTGGGTGTTGTCGTAGCAGAAGCCACGGATGGGGCTGTGGGTGGGTAGCGGGGGAAGGGGGTAGGAAGACAGTGGCTCTTGACGCCTTTCCCGAGTCGGGGCTGCAAAGGGACACAGGTGCTTCAGACACAGTGTTTGAGGGGCGTTAGCTAGAGCTTGAGTTCCTTTTGACTTTGGGTGAGACTGACAGAGAAATGTGTACGCCCACGGACAGCTGCTGTGTGCGCTATAGTTAAAGGCACTTGGAGAGGCACCTTGGGGTTTGGGGAAGCTCTGGGCTAAGCTAAGACTGGGCATCTTCACGGATGAACTGGGACAGAGGAAGGTCCAGGGCTGGCTTTGTTAGCCAGCCTTTACTTGTCCCTGCCCTGCCAGGAGAACCAGGACACCATTATGTGAAATCTGTACACACACCATCCTCTTGTTTCCCTGGAAGTGTAACGCGGAGATTTCATCTCTGCCATAGAAAAGCACTCCAGTTACTTGCTTCTTTGAAGTCTTAAAAACGCTTCTGGTTTTGTCCCCTTGTGCCCACTTTGCGGCGGTTATCTAGGGGTTGGTGGGTGGGAGGTGGGCTCCGCCCTAGGAGTGTGAGCTGGGGCCCCAGCTCTGTCCTCAGGAAGTTTGCTCAGGAGGGCAGGTCCCCTGTTCTGGTGATAGGAGCCTAGTGCTATGCCAGGACAGGCAGAGGAAGTGACCAGAGAAGCTTATGAAAGAGTGCTTCCCCCATCCAAAAACAATACTTGGAGTGGAAATGGGGGGAAAAATGCTGAGGGAACTGATGTAACGGGCGGGCGGGTGTTGGAAGGGGATGAACCCGGGAGGGCCTCTGCCGGCGCTTTCAAAGGGTTCCGCTTTGCAAACTTGCCAGAGTTAGTTCTGTCTGGAGTGCTCCTGTCTCCTGCTCACCTCACCCGGCTCAGCAGAGCTCTCTGGGAGGAGACTCTCTGGTGGGCTGATAAGGGATGGACTGGCCTTTCATCTTCTCTTCCGTAGCGGGGCTGGTCAGGGGTTGCCAGGGTGTAATGGTAGACAGGAGCCCAGCTCTCTCTGAAGCTGCGGTTATTGCTGCCACCCCCATCCCAGGGGTGAGCTCCAGGTTGTGGGTCAGGGTAGCTGTTTTCTTTAGGAAGGCAGTAAAGAATCAGACCTGAGGGCACACTGGCAGTGGGTGGGGGTGGGTAGGCGTGGAGTTCTACTTTTTATTGCTATAAAAGCCTTGGGGGGGGCTGACTAAGAAGTAAAGAAAGGTTAGTGTTTGCTCAGTTTGGGGACACATCCATCATGGGGGGGAGGGGGCTCATGGTGACAAGACTTGCTTGAGGAAGGTCACATTGAGTCTGTGTCCCGGAAGCAGAGAGACCTGGATGCTGGTACTCAGCTCCCTTTATCCTTTTTATTCACAGACCCCCACCCCCAGCCTATGGGATGGTGCTTTCCTCATCCAGAGTGGGTCTTCACTCCCCACTTAACCTAATCGAGAACCCCCCCCCCACACACACACACATGTGTTCAAGATGATTCCAGATCCTGTCAAGTTGACAAAGTGAACCATGATGCCATTCTACACCAGCTAGGGTGAAAGGATCTCTCTAAGTCACTCTAGCTCCTTCTAAGGGTGAAACCAGAAGGAAAGTGACAGACCAGGGTATTGGTTTCTCTCAGGCAGTATTGTCTGTCTCCTTTTGCCCCAGAGCCAGATTTGCTCAGAGTTCCCCAGTCCCCTGCCCTGTCACAGTCGCTCTTCTGTTGACCTTCCTGTCCCTGTAAAGGCAGCAGCAGTAGAGTTATTATGCCGCGGGCACGCGCTTGTGTGTGTGTGTGTGTGTGTGTGTGTGTGTGTGTGTGTGTGTGTGTGTGTGTGTGTCCTCGCTGTGCTATACACCCAGGTTTTTCTTTGACGTTCTCTTGTCTTGGGTTTTTTGGTCATGTGTTCCGTCGTCTGGTCACCCTGGTGCACTTTGAACCTTAGACACACACGTGACAATGTTATTCCCAGTTGATGCCCCTTAACCTTGAGTCACTCCACAAGCACAAAGGCCAGGGACCCTGAGGGGGAAAGGTTCCCTGTGAGGTCAGGGCGGGGGACGGAGTGCAGGGAGGTCAAGCCACAGCTGAGGTGCCTCCCCTGAGCAGATGTGACCATGGGAAAGGGATGCCTGTTTCCTTCTCAGCTTCTGTCTCCTTGCCCCAGGGATGCTGTCCACCCATCAGGCGCTGGGGGATGGTCATGTCAGGGAGAGGGCTGTGCTTATTGGATTTTGCTTCCTCCTAAGGCTAGCCAGGTTAATTCCTTGAAGTGTTTTGCTGGGACTCCATCAATCAATCCTTTTTAGACCATATTTAATATTCAATGACTTGATAGCCATAAATGAAAGAGGATATTTGACCAACTCACGCTGACAGGGGAACCACTCAGTATGTATCTCATGGTCTCTCTGTCTGTCTGTCTGTATGTCTCTCTTTCCCTTTTCCCTCCTCCCCTCCTTTTGGCATTTTAAACCAAACTCTCACTCTGTGACCCAGGCTGGCCTAGAACTCTGGGAAATCCTGATGCTCTCACTCAGATGCTGGGATTCCAGGAGTGACCTGTCACAGGCAGTTTTGCATCTAACTCCTGAACCATGCCTTATGCTATAAAGACTTCTCCTCAGTGAAGTCATGCCTCTCCAGTGAAATGGAAATCGGAACTTCTTGGGTGAAATTTTAAATAATCACCCAGCATCTGGTGGTTGATTTACGGCTTTAGCCAGCTGTGTTTCATTAACAGTTAACTTGCCTTTGTTACCGGGAAGCAAACCATTAGTATTTTAGGGAACGTGCTACTTTTAAAACCAGAAAGAAGAAAAAAAAAATACTTACAGTGCACACTAGCCTTTCTCTCTTGGGACATTTCATTCTTTAATTAAATGCTGGCTGAAGTCCCGGGATCTATTTTGCCTGCATAGTTCTTGTTTGGTTCTGAGAGCCTCTACTTAAACGGGTTCCCTCTCCCTCCTTGTCATGCAGGGCCAGGCCGGTCATCACTGTGGATGTCTCCATCTTCCTCCCAGGCTCTATCAACATCACAGCACCTCAGTGTCATGACGGACAGCAGCCCGTGAACTGCCTAAATGTCACCGTGTGTTTCCGGTTCCATGGAAAGCATGTGCCAGAAGAAATAGGTAATGGGTCACAGCATCAGGGCTCGCGGTACCTGTCTTAACTGGTGCAAGGCCACAAGATTGGGATGTTCCAAGTTCCCTCTCACTTGACACCCTGTGGCTTTGCAGGCAGGGTGCAGTGGGCCGAACATTCCCTTTCTCTGAGACTACTCTCTCCTGCTCATTTACATATTTCAAACTTCACACACCCTCCAGCTCCAGCACAAATGACAGTGAGCCTCAAGCCTCCTTCCCCGCAAATGTATGAGGGCTAGACTGGAACCCACTGGGTGGGGCGGAGTGTGGCTGGTGAGGTGGAGTGCCTAAGCCTTGCCCATACGGAACACTTTGTGCAGTTTGAGAAACAACGAGAATGTGGAGGCTCCCCCATCCCACCCTATAAGCTTTCAGCATAACTAGGCAGTGGGGCTGCCCCACACAACAGCTGGCATCGGCTCAGGACGTGAAGGGTTCCAGCGCCTGTGTGTTTAAGAGCATGGTCCTACTCTGGCATCTCAGAGTTAGGAAAAGACAGCTCATGCTCAGTTAGCATTCTTGTACAGTGCAGAGATGGTGTGCTGCCCACATGGGACCGGGCCCTCCCAAATCAACTGTCAGTCAAGAACACTATTAGGCAATGTGATCTGGACCATGCCTCAGTTGAGACTCCCTCTGATGAGTCTAGGCAGTGTCAAGTTGAGAGCTGTAGCTAATTCTGGCAACATCCCTGTGAAGTTTGCATGCAATTTAAGTGTGAAAAGCACGACTCTGGAGTTCACACGTGTGCACATCCCCCCAAACCTGCAAAAAAAAAAAAAAAAAAAAAAAAAAGTACTCACATGTGTAGTTCACTCAGCTGGACTTTAAATATTCTATCTTATCCAACAACATGCCAAACCCTGCTATCTCAATGGCAAATTATCGTGATCAACTGTATTAAGCAAAAGCTACAGTTAAACCCCGTACTTATTTATAAAGATTTTTTTCTTGCAAGAGAGCTTAGAAATTGCCACATTAAACATAGCCATATGATAAACTTGGGAGGGGAGAGTCATGCGATTTTTATACACAGTGCATAGAGAAAAGTAATATTCTTTAAGTTCACACAGCCGTTGGGGCTGGGTGCTTAGTCTGATATGACTGTAGTTGCATCCTCAGCCACCGCTTTTCCTATTATCTTTATTGTTGGAGTCATCAGAGTCTGATAAGAAAAGAAAAAAAATAAAGGTTTCTGGTCCTCCTGGAAGTAAACACTGCGGACCGTTAACGAACATATTTCACAGGATGCTGCAAGCAATTATTATTTTGGAGCTGGAGATCAAACCCTGGCCCTCTTGACTGATAAATACATGCCCACCACCACAGACCTGTACCCCCAACCCTGGATGTTAGTTCTGACGCACATAAAAGTGTTTTGAGCTCTAAAAACCGAGCAAGTAGCACTTATGCTGTACTCATTTGCTAGCTGTTGATTGTGTGTCTGCCTGTGCTAGCGATGCACTAGACATAGCTCTGCACAGCGCCCTGCTAGAGGGCTCCCCCTGACATGCCTTCGTATTCTTGATCCGTGTCCTCGTGAACATGAACGTAACGTGGTATAATGGGAACGAGGTTAAGCCGAAGCGGGGCCCACGACCTAAGACTCCAGGGCTCGGCGAGGGATGGCATGGGGAAGCTGTGATTTCTCAGCCCTTTCTGGGGCCACAGTCAAGCAGTAGCTTTTCAGGGACCACTAGGAGGAAATCCACGAGGCTCTGTCTGAGCTGGACCATGGCCCTTGAAGGAGTAAAATGTTCCGGAAAGGGCAGGCTGTTGACCCATGTGCATTTCACACGCAGTGTTGAGTCACCTGGTTAGTGGTCGGTGGAGGGTAGGTTAGCCCCCCCCCCCCAGCTTCCTGCTCAGGTTGCTTCCTTAGCCTCTGTCATGTGGTTCGTTGAAGTCAAATGTCCTTGTATACTCCGAGGCTCTCTAGAGGTCTTTACCATTTAACACTCAGGTTGGGGCTCGGGTTATAGCTGAGTCATGGAGAAAGTGCTTAACACGCATGTGTGGGGCCCAGAGTTCAAGCACACATGTGTGTGCACACGTGTGTGCACATGTGGAGGAACTAAGAGTCAGGTGTGAACTAGGAGATGCTGGCGTGGACAGGGCAGTAAGGAAGAACGCCCTCGTTTGTCTGTTGTAAGATGTTATCCTTCAAGAACAACAGCCACTGTCCCCTCTGAACACTGCGGCCACTCACGGGGTTGGTGACTGTCTCCTCATAGAAGGCAGAGGGGGAGTATCATTGGAGTCACCTGCAATTCCAGCCGCTCCCTCCCACAGCTGCCAGCCATCTGTATGTGGCTCGGCCCTAACTGCACACAGCCTCTGGTCTTGGTGCATGCTGGAGTATGTAGGCTGTGGAAGGTTAACCAGGAGGAGAGGTTTCTACTTACGCAGCCACGGGGATGTTGTCATCTAAGCTGGGGTGAGACTTTCCATATTGGGGTTCCCCACATTCCTTCAAGAGCCCTTCATCCATGCTCTGCACATGTTGGATTTTAGGGGATCACAGCTTGTTTTAAAAGACTTTGCTTGGTCCCTAGTGCACTCCGAGGAGGAGATAGACTCTTGCTTACCTCTCTTCCGGGAAGGGGTTCCTGAAGTACCATTCCATTCTTTTCCTGTCGTTTTCAAAAATGTGAAGCACACCTCAGTCTGCAGTGGGGACAGAAATGTAGCACTCCACCAGAGAGCGCCTCCCTCAGGGAGGCTGAGGAAAAGGGAGCCTGCTGGAGATGGGTAGGCCTGGGCCCTTGGGGGCTCCCCCTTTGAAATCTCTACAGGAGACTCTTGACTCCACAGAGCTAGCAAGACCAGGTCTCTAGGCTTCAGGTAGAGGAAGGTTAAGGATATCTCAAGAGCACAGGCCCCTCCATCTAGGGCGGTCTCCTAGGATTCTCCGCCCAGGGTCCTCTCCTGGGCTCCTCTGCCCAGGGTTATCTCCTAGGCCTCTGCATTAGGAAGGCAGAGCCTCTGTATTACTTTCCCACTCCCGTTTCCGCAGTGGAACCCTAGGCATCCCCGGTTTTGTCTATGGGGCTGCCTGGTGATGCCTGTCTGAAAAGGTCTTCTGCAGGCTCAAGGTCTCTGGATCTTAGGCTGTTTACCAAGAGATGGCTGCATCTGGGAGACCCCACCTGGGCACCCAAATTACAACCAGGGCCACTACATTCTGTGGTACCTACCCAGTGGGTCTTCAACCATGTGAGTTGTTTGGAGGACCTGTTTGGGAGCCAGAGCAGCTGTGGCTTGTCCCTTGGGCTGCTACTGCTCGTCCTTGGGACCTAGTGCAGTCGGGCATGTACATCAGCTGTCTCTTCAACCCTGCTTTAGCAATGGGAAATTTCAGCTCTCATTTGGTCCCAGGAGCATGAGGGTCAGCATCTCAGCCTCTAGAGGGGCAGCTGTGACTTCTAGGAATACTATGGGAAGCCGGGTGAATCTGCACTGGTCCCTGCAATAGGGAAGGTCCAGTCAGGAAATAGATTACCACACCTTACGTTTGAACAGGTTTTGACTCTTGGAAGTGACTGAGCAGACGAGGGAGGATGCAGTAGTAACTGCAGGAGATCGCTACCAAGGCTGGGACTGTGCCAGTAGCTGTCGCCCTCAGCTCTTTGGGATCTTGTTAGCCCTATGCATATTCAAATTGATTGAGAGGTCTGAGGTTGGAACCCAGCAACCTGTGTTTTACCAGTTTGCAGGTGGCCAGTCGGGGTTAGAGTTTGTTAATTCCTTCCTTGGAGTTATCTGAACCTGCAAGTTTGGAGAAGGGACCTTGTGCATCTGGGACCTAGATCTTTACATAGAGAGGGTGTCACTTACTTCTCTGAGAGTCTGAGAGAGTACAGTGAGGACTTTGGCTCTTGGAGGAGGGACTATGGGATAGAATTATGGCTGTTGGGACCAACTGTCATGAAAAATGGTTGTTGATTAAGTGGATAAATAAGCAGAGAGGGGCAAGGTCCTCTTCACCCTCCAGCCTTGCAGGGGCCCTCTGTCCCCTCTCCTATTGGCAGAGCCTTACAGGGAGCTGCTGGCAAAACACATTTGTGGGGTCCCAGCCCTTGTGCCGAGAAAGGTGGGCTTGGAACAGAGAACAAGGATTGCATGACCGGTATAAAAGCATCGGGGTTCATGGGGGATCTGAAATGTTAAGGCCATGTTCCTACTGCAGAGAGCATTGGCTCTCAGAGGACATGATCTGTGCTCCCTCTAGTCTCTGGAGAGGCATGGGGGGGTGAGAACATGGACCTCATCTGTTATTTTGGGGCGCTTGGATCAGCAGAGGGTGACGAAGTTCTGCCAGACCCTGTCTCAGCTCTGGGCACAGAGCACGGACTCACATTCTAGAAGGAGGGGCCTCCCCACTTGCCCTTCTATACACGTGCTAGCAGCATGCAATCTGGCTGCTCACTCTGGCAGTGGGCAGCCCAAGGGCAGGGTCATTGCATGTTTCACCAAGCAGTTTCAAACAAGAGTTCAGCTCGGTCCAGAGTGTCCTCAGACACTTCATCCTTGGCTCAGGGACTGGCCGTGGCTTCTCAAAGCCTCCTGGCAGCCACAAAAAGGACCGAGTGATGTAAGGAGAGTGTGGAGCCTTTTACCCATAGGCTGCGTCCACCTTCTTGGTGGCCACAGACTTGCCTGTCTGGAGGCTGAGAAATGCAATTCTGAACTTTTGCCATAGCATCAAATGAAAACCAGGAAGGGTTGCATCCCGACGAGTCGCATTTCCTGCTCTGCTTGCTCGGGGATTGAAGCCAGGGTCCCATTCATGCTAGGAAAGCACCTGGCCACTGGGCTACATCCCCAGCCCCCACTTTGCACTCTGATCCTCCACCCTTGTGTTCCCTGGGCTTACTGACAGCCTGGCAACACTTTCCATGAGCAGAGGCCTTTTCTGCACGGCCCCTCCTCTCCCCAGACGCGCTCTGGATCTTAGGCCCAGAGGGATGGCCCCCAGCTCACCCATGGGAATAGCAGAAACACAGCTGGAAACAGATGCCTTGTGCCCACCCCCCATCTTTTTTTTCTGAAGTTAGAGGTGGTGTATCTACTCCTTAGGGAGAGCTTTTGCACAAAGAGAACAGTCTCAAAGCTTCCGGTCCCCAGAGTGTAAGGATGAGACAAGGGAGTTGTCAGGGAAGGAATGGTTACCTAGGAAAGCAACCACTGCCAAGTAAATATTGCATTCCTTGGAGGGAGACAAGCTAGTAAAGTGGAAATATCACTTTCCTCCTCCCCTGGGAAGGCCCGAGTAATGTTGGAAGGAGACGGTAGACAACGGTCACAGCTGAATCCTCGTTCTGGTTTAGATGGGGGAATGATCCCGGGCTGGCTGGGACAGACCAGAGCCCCAGTTGATGCCAGACAGCTGGCCCTCTCCCGGCCCCAGCCCATGTTGGTGGTGGTGGTTGGTGGGGGTGCCCTTGAGAGCCAGCTTGGGGGTGGTCAGGGAAGAGAAGCAGCCGAAGGCATGACTGGGTCTGATCAGCTTTCCCATCCACATGACATCATTCGACATGGCATAGACACAAACTTCCAGAAGGAAGAGCCTCATGTGTCATGTGCTGTGGGAACTGGCTCTAATCTGAACCAGCACCCTCTCCTGGGCCAGGCTTTGAGAGCTGGCTTGCATTAAGGGGTTGCTGCTGAGGCCAAGCTGCAGGCCTGAGGCACCGCCCCCACCCCACCCCAAGCAAGCTGATTGGCTGCATCCCAACATGCTTGGGGCACTGGAGTGGGAGCTATTTAAAGCTAGCACTGGAGCTCCAGGCTTCAGAAGAGACTGTTTATTCTTATCTCTGGCAGCTCCCAGACTCTCTCCACTCAGGTGGGGTTTCTTCATGGTGAATCTTGCTTGCATCTAGAAGTGAGAGTCTGACATAGAATGGACTTCTGTATATTTATGATGTCAAAATAAATTTCATATCAAGCACGAAGGAGGCAGTTCTAGAGAGGAAATTCTTCCAAAGCCATTGGATAACGTGGTCTGTCTGGGAATCAGACACTTGAACATTTGACAAATTGCTAGGTTGGTACCCATATGTCCTACCTGGAACCGAGCAGTGGACTCATTTTCAGCTCTGTTCTTTGAATTGCATCTTCCTCCCCTCCCTGGAGGATCTTAGCTGTCGACCACTATGGCGCTTTGAGCAGAAGCCTGGTACTTTGCTTGCTAAGTACTCAGTGCAGCTCTGGGCATGCGCAGCTCTGGGCACGCGCAGAAGGCTGAAATCGCCCCCATTCCCAAGTTGTCCTGTGTTGAGACCTCCCCCAACCCAAATATATTCCCAAGTCAAGGGTCTCAGGGCACACCTCAGCGTAGGGATGGGCCCGGGCGGTAGCAGCCTGTAAATGGGGCAGAGTACCAGCATAGGCAGGCTTCTCCGGAGGGGCCGAACGGGGAGTTGGAAATGCAGAGAACAGGAGTGAGGGAGGATGCTGGGTTAGCTAGTGGCAAGCCCGAATTCTGGATTTGGCTAGAGACACAGAGCTGAGTTGAAGCTGCAGTTTAGGTCTGTGGGTAGGCTGGACACAGGACTCCTTATTGGGAGATGGAGAGATCATACTCATACATACATACATACATACATACATACATACATACATACATACACACATACATACATACACACACCTTCAACTAATGCCGCCCACCCTTCACATTATAGAGTTTGATTTGCACCATCCAAAGTCTAATGACATAACTGTTAATCTCATTTTTTAGAAGACCTTCACAACAGTGTGTAGTTTAGTGCCTGGCTAAATATCTCGGTACCGTGGTTGGCACATAAGTAAACCATCCTCGCAAACCAATTGGAAGGTGTCTGACAAACGGTAGAAGGTTACCACTGTGGATCCATCAAGCTCAGTCCTGCTGGGGAACCTGGGGACTCGGTGTAGGACATGCGTGCCTCGGGGTGAGGTACCCTAAGTGAAAGGAAACTGTGTCCTGTCCACAGTGGCACTCAGAGGCCTGACTTCTGCCACGGACTGGAGAAACCAGTGGAGGCAGACAGATTTGGAAGAGGCCCAGGGGATGCGAGTTGGAGCTGGCACCATCCACCCTGTGTTCCTGTGTTCATCCCCGTTCTTGTGGAGCTCATCTGGCTGAGCCACTGCCTTCTGCTTTTCCGCTCGTTTTCCTTCTCCCGAGGGACAAGGACAGCCCTCATTTGTGGTCTGGAAGGATGGCTGGCTAGGGACTGTTGAGACGCTCGGCTGCCACCCCCACCTTGGTTTATCCCACCATGCCTCTCCCTTGTGCTTTGTCAAAGAGAACGAGGTTTCAGGGCAGGTGTGGCAGCTGGAATGTGATTGCCCCCATAAGCTCACAGGAAGTGGGACTATTAGGAGGTGTGGCTTTGTTGGGGTGGTCGTGGTCCTTTTGGAGAAAGTATGTCCCTGTGGGGGTGGACTTTGCGGTCTCATCTATGCCCAAGCCGTGCCCAGTGCCTCAGTCCACTTCCTGTTGCTTTTTGACCAAGGTGTAGCCAGCACCACGTCTGCCTGCACGCCACCATGCTCCCCACCATGATGATAGTGAACTGAACCTCTGAAACGCTAAACCGCCACCCCAGTTAAATGTTTTCCTTTATAAGAGGTGCTGTGGTTATGGTGTCTCTTCACAGCAATAGGAACCCTGACTGAGACCGGAGTTGGTATCGGGAGTGGGGTGTTGCTTTCGTTTGGAGGAATTTGGACTTTGGGACTGTGGATTAGAAAAGCAGGTGAATGATTTGAGCACTGCTCAATGGGCCATCCTAGTGGGGCGTGGGAGACAGTGGTACAGGTTAGATCCGGAGAGCTCTGGATTCTGCTGTCTGGTTGATGGTTCTTGGTCTGGAGCAAGTATTTTTCCTTTTTGGAGCCTCAGGCCCCTTTGTCCTGAAAACGGAGGTTTTGCATAAGCTGACTTAAAGGGTTTCTTCAAGACCTTGGCAATCTGTGCACACTTTCCACTTGTAATGCTTGTTGGCGCCCCGTGTTTTCTCCACTGAACCATTTCCCCAGGAGTAGAACTATCTCCTGGGATGATCCATGTTCCGGGTCCCTCCTGGTGACCCAGCTTTACCTTAGAAATCAGCTGCTTGTCGAAATAAGCAAGGTAGGGCTTCATAGCCTCCACTGGCTAGGAATCTGGGCATGATGGGAGCCATGGTGTGGCTGGGGCCCAGGGAAGCCATTTGATACAGCAAAAATATGCCACAGATGGCTTGTCAAGTCACCTTTTTTTCTTCCCTGTGCAGACTTTCCTTGGTGGCGGGTCCCTTTGATGTTATTTAAGAACATGGCTATTCCTGTGAGTTGGCTTTACCATACTTAAACACCGGCTTCAATGAATGGCCCAAGCTTCCAACAGTTGTGTGGAGATGGCCTGGGGTGGCTCATCTGCCTCCTACCGGTCAGCTATCAAATGTGGTCGTTTTAGGGGCATAGATTATTGCTTATACTTCCTGGAGCTAGAACATTCCTCAGTGGTCGAGCTCTCTCTAAAGAAGCCAAGTTCGATTCCCAGCACCCACCCAAGCTACCTGTACCTCTAGTCCCAGGGGGTCCCCCACTTCCTTCTGGCCTCCTTGGGCACCTGCTCCCATGTAACATGCAATTACATACACACATACATGTAATACAATCTTTAAAAAACACAGTCATCTCAGAACCCACCAAAGAGTTAAGAAATAAAATGGCTCACCGAGAGACTGGCCCCTGTCACAGACAACAGTACTGTAGGTCTGATGACGTTCATCTTATGGGATAAAACACAGCTGTCTGTTTACTTCCAGGCTCCAGAGTAACAGAGGCAAGGTCTGTTGGATCTACCCAGCATGCATTTGGCATCATAGCATCCGTCTTTCCTTTTTTCTGTGCCACTCTCCTGTCTGACACTGACTTCTCAGGCATAGGGCTGAGTTTTCAGGAAGAAATCTCCATGTAGGAGTCACCATGGCCAAATCTTTGGTGGAAGGATCAGCACCCTGAGAGTAGGACCAGCCCCAGGCTGTGCCTCAGTTTCCAAGTATGGAGCTCTGTGAAAATGGAGAGTTTGTTTGTTTCTGATGTTTGCCTGTGGTGTTGACTGATACCTCATTGGGTCCGTAGTACCTGGTGTGCATCTTCTCGCTCCATCATGGGCGACACACACACACACACACACACACACACACACACACACACACAGTTGGAAAGATTTGTTTGTGAGAGATACTGAATCACTGCAGCAATTGTTCCTTAATTTCACAAAGTCAGCAGCTTCTAGTTACATCTCACAGGGTCTGCTGTGATGCTTACCTATCAGACCGCCCTGTGCACGGTAAAGTAATAAAGTAAGTACAAGTATGTTAGTGGTTCTGCTTAGTACCACACAAAGGCATGAGATTTAAACAAGGAAGAACCATAGGCCCGATGTGCCTGGAATCCCCCGGGACACAGGCCACCCTGGTTCTTCCACAGCCTGGTTACAAGCTTCTGAGGTGGTGTGATGTGGGCTCAGGGCAGTCCCCTGTATTGTGCGAACTGTGGGGCTGGGTGGTCTCACAGCCTACAGAACTGTGGGGCTGGGGAGTCTCACTGCTGTGTGTCCACCTTTGCTGACACCTTTGACCCTTCATTTCCTGTCAGATCTGAGCTACAACCTGACGGCTGATGTGGCCCAGAAGGACAAGGGCCAGCTGCCCAGGGTCTACTTTGTGTTGCTGGGAGAGACCGCCGGCCAGGTCTCAGAGACGTTGCAGCTGGCGCACATGGACGAGATGTGCCGTCACTACCTGGCCCACGTCAAGGTTAGTCTGCCCTCTCCTCTCTTTAATCCTCAGATCTGATCTCTACCGATGGCCATTCGGACTTTTCATTATGTAGGCTCTGACTTTCACAGTTCTCGTTCACAATACGTATTTCTTCTTTAAAAGCTCAAAGTGGATGACATCTTATTTATCTTTAATTTTTTTCAAAGCACTGCGTCCTGGAGGGGTGCATCCTTGCCACGGTGTGTGTGCGTGTGCGTGCGCATGTGCGCGCGCATCGGTCAAAGAGCAACCCTGTGGTTCTAGGGATTGAACTCAGGTGGTCAGGCTTGCAAGAGAAGCAAGCGCTCTACCCAGTGAGTCATCTCATGGGTTCTCCTTTACTTATTGTGCTGCCCCTCACCTCTGAGCAGGGTAGGGGATGCCAGGAGACCAGTCTCTGACTGTGCCCTGTTCCCTTGAGATGTCATTCTCTGCCCTCTGCAGCTTGACAGTCATTCAGAGGAAAGCATCGGCAGCCATGCTCTGGGCCTCATATGGCGTCATTCCTAATGCCTTTCTTGGTGGTCTACGACATGACATAGTAACTCTCAGTCAGAGTTAACTCATTTTAAAACTGGTTGGATACAATTCTCTTGTTGGTTACTTTCTGTTTATTTTAGAAGTGCATTTGGGGGGGTCTCTTTCCTTCCTCCAAATAAACTTCCAAATGTTTTCCTCCTCTTGAAAGTACTTTCTAAATGTATTTTGTAGTAATTCGGGAGGCCAGGCGTCCTGGCCAAGGTCACTGCTGGAGAGCCAGAGAGGAGAGAAGGTGGACGGACTCAAGATCTGGCTTGTGCAATCGGTGTAATGCCTGTGGGTGTGGGGTTGGATCACACACACCTGGTGTGGATTAGTTGTGTGAGCACTATATGTGAGTTCCTGTGGGTGTGAGTGTAGTTGTGTGAGCACTGTGTGTGAGTACCTACTTCTCCAAAATGTGCATCCGATACTCAGCCTTGAAAGTAGTCATTAGCATCCAACATTGCCCAGAGCTGGGTGGCATGTGCTGCAATCCCAGCACTTGGGAGGAAGAGGCGGGAGGATCATGGGTTCAAATTCTGCCTGGGCTACCTAGAGAGTTTCAGCCTAATCTGGGCTCATATAGTCAGACCCGATCTCAAAGCAAAACAAAAGGAAAACATTGCACAGTGAGTGAATATAAAAACTGCATGGAGTCAGATAAAGGCACTCAGTATTATTATTCCTTGGTTGGCTGGGCCATAAATAATTTCCAAAATTCTGACGTTTTGACTTACATAAACACCAATTTTGTATAGTCTAACATATTATTATTAGCCATAGATTTCTGGCAGATGGAATCTGTAGATTGTAGTGTCTTTTCACTGTGGCCTTGCTGGGGTAATAGTAACAGCTGCTTCTAGGCTGTGTGTAGAGAATTACCTCCATGACTGCGGCACGTGGTCTGGCCTGGAGCCTGTAAGTTCATACCCTGAGATACTTTGCAATGGGGTTGGGCTCAGCCTGCGGCCAGACTCATGTCAGGGCCTGCCCAGGCCAGCTGCCCTTGACTTGGGCTGCTGGCCACTTAGAAAACCGCCCATGTGCTTGTTAAGCCTCCCCTGCCCTTCTTGATCTTAGATTCCTTTGGCTTATGAGTGCCCTCGAGGGTGTGGGCTGCTTAGGAGAGACTCATGTGCAAGTCTCAAGATGTATCAAATGGTTCTGTTTGACACTTGCTAGGGCGTGGGCCTCCTCCTGCTAAATCTGTTCCACAAATCTTTCCTTTGTGGATCTTTGCAACTTCTTGCTTTGGCTGAAAACTTCATAGCAAGTGGTTCCTCCCAACGAGAAGTCTTGAAAGATAGGGCCACAAAGAACCTGCTGTAGGCCCTGGCAAATGCATTCAGGGAACAGCCATAGTGTAGTCCTGGTTGGGGAGGAGCTGTCACTATGATGGCCTCCATGGAAGGCTAGGCAGGCAGAGCTGTTCCTGTGGCGGCCTCTGAGGAAGGCTGCCCACAGCTCGATCTAACCTCTTAACAGATAAAGTGAATAGAGGTGTAAGATTTCCCATCAAATTCGGATCTCAGATAAACTGTTTTTTTAGTATATGTACAATGTCTCTTTTCTTAGGGGCTTCTCCTTCTGAGGTATCAGTTATGATAGGTCACTGAGGTCTAATAGTATTATATGGAAAAAATTCTAAAAATAATAAGTGTGAAATAAATTTTACCATAGGATATTGCAGTTCAATTTTTAATGGTTATCGTTTTGCCTAATTTGTGAATTTAATCGTAGGTAAATATGTTTGGTATTATTTGCAGTTTCATACAGCCGTCAAATGTTTTTAAACATGTCCCCGTGGATAAGGGGGGGACGTGGCACCACCCAGGACTGCTTCGGATGCTGTGGTTGTTGTGTTATGGGATGTGTGGTTGTTGTGTTATGGGATGTTGTGGTTGTTGTGTTATGGGATACTGCATTTGGCTTACCTCTGCTGACAGACTCAACAGGCTCTAGAATCACTTGGGAGGCAGACCTCCAGGCAGGCTTGTGATAGATAACCTAGGTCAGGTAAATTGAAATAGGAAGATCTCCCTAAAATCGGGCAACCCTTTCTCCAGGCTAGGGCCCTGCACTCCACAAAAAGGTGGAAGTGAGCTGAGCATCAGGCATTCACTGCTTTCCGGCTGAGGATGCAGTGTGACCGCAGCCCCAAGCCCCTGCGTCGAGGGCTTCCCCGGCACGGGGAACTGTGCCCTTACACTGCGGGCCACAGTGGGCCCTTCTTCCTCTAAGATTGTGTACCAGGTGTTTTGTCACAGCAAGATGTAGAGTAGTTATTCGGATACATTCACACATATTTGTTTGTGGGACAGTCTTCTGCTGTCACCCATGCTGGGTTGAAACTTGCCACAGGTCTCCCGGGCTTACCTCAAACTTAGTCCTCCCAATTCAGCCCCGCCAAGTACCAGGATTACAGGCATGAACCACCATGCCACTTACCTGAAGTTGACTTTTAGCTTGCCATCCCATTGGCATGTCTAGCTCTATTGGGCCCCACATGGGACATCTTGGGCTTCTCAACTAAAACCTAGCCAATCAGAGCAAAAGTGAGAAGAGTTAGAACAGTTAGCCCAGAGTGCGGCTGTTCAGGGCAGGTCCTGGGAGAGAAAGCGGACCAGCTTTAGTGGATTTTACCTTATAGGTATTGTTTGATTATTTTCGTGCAACCAGCTGAGGTGGTGGCCTATACCAGAGAGAGACAGAGTTCCAAGAGCTTTATGCAACAAGAGCCATCTCTGCTGTTGAAAAGCTCAAAGCAGTGAATACTCACTAGCCGCGAGGGAAGCTTTATCCTAGGGTCACTATCCAGTGCTAACGGGAACTGGGTGAACGTGGAGTGGGTAAGTTAATGAGCTAGCTAGCTGTCCCCACTGTGGTACAGCAGACCTCGAGGCTCACAGGCAGAGCCTGTGCGGTTTGCAGGGCTTTGGGGAAACAGCTGTGGGGGCCGAGATAGGAGGCAAGAGTGGGTGAGGGGTGTGACAGTGATCGCTTCCCAGCCTGGGTTTCGGACTGGGGCCTGTGAATCAGGCTGAGGGACCATGGCGTGGTCTCTGTTGCACAGCGGACTCTCAGCTCTGCAGACAAGTCATGGAAGATAAATGCTCCGTCTTATCACACGCCATATGGCCAGCAGACAGGCCGGCACTGGGGCCACGCGTGTTTTGTTTAGGCTATCTTTAGGCATTTTTTCTTCTTTCTGTCTTTAAGTCTGTTCAGTGCTCTGTTGTTTTCTTCTTTCTCCCCCTAACTTTTCACTCCATATATGGTGATGCTCTCCACTGTGTGGGCCAGCTGTGTGGTACCCTGATCTGTCTTGAAGGGACCCCTAGGGCAAGCCACATCCTCCTCTTGGGCAAGTGCTGGAGTCGGTCCAGTTGCTTCCTTGACTGCTCCTCAGATGCCATGCACCCCACTTATCCTTCCCCTGACCAGTCCAGCTTTGGAGGCATGACCCCTCTACTGTCTAACTAGAGGTCTGGTTAGACACCACGGGCATGGGTAAAATCCAGAGCACTTCTTGGCTTCAGGGTTCCCAACTACTCAGCCTCAGTTTACCTTTGTAGTTTCCTCTTCTACTTGCACAGCACACATGTTCTGACTCTCTGCCAAGCTGTCCTGTCCCCTTTCCACGCTTCCCTGCTGCGGTCCCTTGATGTCATGGTTGTGTCTCTAGCTCTTCGATTATATGTTCTTTTTGTGCATCTCCTGCTTGCTTTCTGCATCTTTTTCTGTCTTAAAGTTGCACCCCCTAACTCTCTGGTTTCATAATTTCTCTTTAAGCCAGATGACTTTTAGCTCTTTTGTAAAGTAAGAGGGTTGCGCCCTTCTGTAAACAGAAAACCAATTATTACATGCCTAACTCAGAAAGCAACTGTGAAAACAAAACCCACTGGAGTCAAAACAGTGTTGTTGAATTCTGGCCATTTTCATTGTTTCCCAGTCTCTGTAGAGGCGCCTGTCCACCCTGTGTGTTAAAAAGGGAAATTACTAGACCCTGAGAGAATTGAAAACATTAGGATGCCATAGCCTAATGCCACTAGAAAGATGGATAGGACTTGACCGGGAGATAACATTTTAAAAGATGATGGTCCTTTTATAGAGCCATGCCTGAATGTCATTGACAGCGCCAGCAATAGCCCACTTGGAAGCCCTGGTGTATTCTGATTGACTTGCCTCTACCCACCTCATCTGCTGAAGATTTGACTGTCCCTGAGGAGGCAGTCTGTCCACAGGTCATCCCCAGTCAGTCCCAGGCTCTAAGGAGCCTCCCTCAGGTTCCTGCCTGCTGCAGATGGTTCTAATCTACTGACTCCTGCTTTGGGACGGTAGGCTCAGAATGAACACCTAGCATATGGAACCATGTTGGAATGACTAACTGGAACTTGAGGTCACAGGGAGCTTCAGATACCAAATGGGGATCACATCTCTGAGGAACCAGTAAATGGTGTTGGGGGAGGTGGGCAGGAGAGCTTGGGACAGGAACAAATGTCCCATGACAGCTCCTTCTTTGATATATGTGTTCACCCAGCCCACAGGTGACTCCTACCCTCAAATCCTGGGCAGTACCCCCCAGAAGCATGTCCTGTTCCTTGCGTTAGATGAAATGTGGGACAGGCCGGTGAACAGCCTCCAGGAACCAGAGAACCATGGCAACCATGTTGAGTCAAGCACAGCTATGGGAAGGACCCTGCATGAGATGAACTCTTCCCTCCCTGCTGCGAGGGTCAGTATTGACCTCTAGAAGCCCACAGGGCGGTGAGGCAGCTCGGCAGGTAAAGCACTTGTTGCAAACCCCAGAAATCTGAGTTTGATCCCAGGGGTCTACATGGTGAAGGGGGACACCAGACCTCTGAAATTTGTCCTCTGACCTCCACAGTTAAGCCTTGGCATGAACGTTCTGTGTTTGTGTGTGTGGGTGTGTGTGTGTGTGTGTGTGTGTGTGTGCGTGCGTGCGTGCCTCTCTCACACACACAACACACAGAGAACTAAAGCACATATCTGTGCAAGAGCCTACAGTCGTGACTAACGTTAAATACAGGTGTAGGCAAACTCGGCAAGAACAGCTAACTGCTTTGTTCATTCTGAGAAGTCACAGCTCTCCTTGAAGTGGCTCTAAAACATTTCATGGAGGGGCTTGCAAGGGGACTTGAATCAAGTTTCTGTGGCTCCTACTTGTAGGAACAGGTGCCCTCCTGGCTTGGCAGGGCCTCCGCACTGGGCAGTGCCAGTCATGGACTGAGATAATGCCTTGGGCTGTGCCCCGGTGTCTGGGTTAGCTTCCATCCTCAAGTCCCACAAAGCACCTGCGAGCCTTCGTCTTTGCCATTCTGCAGAGCAGCCGTAGAGTGGTAGTTCTCAGGTTTGTGAGCCTACACACCCGCAGATGCTCACACACACACACACACACACACTCGTATGCACACACAACTGCGGTGCTTGCTCAAGAAGAAAATAGTTAAGGAAAACATAGTTTTTGAAAACAACTCTAAAAGGCATACATGGAAAAGTGGTCTCTTAGCCCCTTCCCTCGTAGGGCAATGGTATTTTCAGTCTCTTAGCATGTCTTACAAATGCTTGTTACTGAATCTAGAACTCTGCAGTGCCTCCTGGAAGGTAGCCTGCTACACAGGATAAAGCTCGCCCACTCCTTAAGTTCGGCCAGTCTGCGGATATGATGGAGTGCTCCTCAGCAGTGACTAAGAATGAGCCACTAACGTCTAAGCATTATGTGAGGATGTCAAATGCTGCCTACTGTCTGATCCTGTTTGTGTAACATTCTAGAAAAGGCCACTTCATCATCCGGCAGGAGGATAGGGGGTTCCTGGAGGCTGAGGGTTTGGGAAGAGGTGACAGTTGCTAGCACCAAGGACAAATGAGACTTCTGGTATGAGGGACATATTTTAGGTCATGGCTGTGTGGTGGTCGAGTGAGTAGATCCAGTTATTACGGTTCACTGGCATGTAGACTGAAACTCAGTGTTAGCTTGCATAGTTAGATTTCGACCGAACCTAATTTGTTTTTAATTAGCACATACTAATCCCACGGAGGTATCATTATGGCGTTGGTGTTCATGGTGTGCTTTGAGTTTGTCTCACTGTCATTCTTTCCTATCTCCTTTGCCTCCTCCACCTCTGTGTGGACCATATGTCCCTTCTGTTATGGTCCTGTTCCATTCCCCAGGGTTCCACATAGGGAACACACAACACATGTCCCTGTGACGTTGTCTTATTTCACGTAAATATAATGACTGAAGTCCGGTTCTGTCCATCATCCAGCATTCTGGTCTGCTTTCCTGGCTGTGACAAAATGCTGACCAAAGGCAACTTGGGAAGGAAGGGAAGGGTTTATTTGACTTACAGGTTCCAGTCCATCACTGAGGGAGGTGTGTGTGTGTGTGTGTGGGGGGGGGGTGATGGTGAATTCGGAGGCAGGAGCTGAAGCAGAGGCTGTGGAGGATGCTGCTTACTGGCTTGCTCCCCGAGGCCATCTCAGCTGCCTTCCTCACACAGCCCTGGCCCTACTGCCTAGGGATGGCACCACCTACAGTGGGCTGGGCCAGCCCACATCAACCATTGGTCAAGAAAACACCTTACAGACACGCCCACAGGCCAGCCTGATGCAGCAGATCCTCAGAGATCCCCACTCCCTGGGTACGTCTAAGTTTGTGTCCATTGACAAAACTGTGACCACCCCAGGTGATTCAAGACGAGCTCTATGCCCTCAAGCCCCTAACTGCTGTCAACCTCCTCAGCTCCTATTTATTTATATCTTAAAAGTGTGAAATTTTTGCTTGTCTTTATTTCTTCCCTTCTTTCCTTCCTTTGCTTTTTTGAGACAAGGTCTCAGGTGTCCCAGGCTGTCTTCTAACATGCTACGTAGCTGAGTGTGACCTTGAACCCCTGATCATCCGGCCTCTACCTCTCAAGTTCTGGAATTAGCGGTGCATATGTCATAATGCCTAGCTGTTTCCTTTTATTTTTGGCAAATATTTATCCTTTTGGAAGAAATTGAAATTTGGGCAGTCAGCCAGGTTCTTCCGTGTGCCTCTTTAGTATATAACACAGTGTGTTGTCGGGGCAGGGCATGCGGTCTGATAACAGACATTAACATCAAGCCTTTAGTAATTAACCTCCCTCTGGAAATGATTCTTAGAAAAAAAAATTCCACAACATTTTGAGTGACAGTCAACACAAACTGGGCATCTAGGAAGTGGCAGTTGCTGTCCGTTACCACTTGTGAGGTAGTTACTGGCATTGTCCTAATTAAAATGCTTAGGAAATAAGGCATGACAAGAGGTAAGGAATCGCCCAGAACTTCCGGCCAACAAAACGGACTGGAACCCAGAGAGTGCGGCTACTTAACCACAGTATGGTACCACTGTTTGTATAGCTGACTGCTTAGAACTCTGTTCTTCTCATATGGAGGAAAGTTAAAGTCACTGCAGTTGTAGAACTAGTAAGAGCTTCTCCTCAGAATCCCGGCTCTGTGAGCAGGTGTGCCCAGAGGCCGTTGCTGTGGGTGCTCTGCCTTTCGGAGCAATGCTGTGCTTCTAATACTTAACACTGGGCTTTTGATGGGGGGGGGGGGGCAGCTGACTGAGCCTTCTGCTCTGTTTCCTGCTGGAATATTTTCACCATGGCTGATTTCAAGCAGCCACCTGACACCATTAAGGCTGGCTTGGAAGAAATGTGTAACAGCACGTTTTTTTATATAACATATTTTAGCCACCTTCAGGAGCATGAGCCATAGTAAAACACAGCAATAATTAGGGCGACTTTTGAGAATTTGTGACCTCGATGTGTTAACTCGCAAGTTTATTCAATTCAACTCTGACTAACATGTGTGTTGAGCCCCAACCTGCGGAGTTGTTGGAAATGTGACAGTGGACCCTTGTAAACCGCTGCTGCAAGCTCACACGGCTGGCTGTGTGTTCGTTAGCAAGCGGGGCTGTCATTCGAGTCACGCCTGACACACAGCTGTTTGTCAGAGTCATTCACCCCTGCTTCATTTGGCTTTGAAAACTGAGAGGCGGCGTGTGAATGCTCAGGGCCCAGGGAACTGTCAGACCACAGCTATGTTTGCGTCTGGTTCAGAGGCGGGCTGAGTTTTGGCTGAGTTTATTAGACTGTATCATCCTTCATTTTTAAATTTTTAATTGACTCACGTTGAGGTCTTATTCCTCACCCCTCAGCCCGTGTGTTGTGTGTGTGTGCGCGCGCACATGCACATGCATGTGCAGTGTTGGTGGAGAGCGAACACTCCAATGGAAACCCTTCTAGACCCTGGAGTCCCTCTCAGCTTGAACTGGACCCCGTCCTGATGAGTGTCCAGTGACAGTGAGTGTTCTTGGAGTCATGTTTTTGGAACTTTGTTCTCTCACGGGGTGACTTGCTCAAGCAAGGCCTCCGGGCTGGCTGGCCTGTCCCTTTCTTACCAATCATGGCTTTCGCTGAGGACAGAGTATCAAGGTGACTGAGTTGTACCACTGTTTTTCCCATCTCTGTGCCGCCCGTGGCAACCATTGTGAGTTCCCTGGCTGTCTAAGTGAGCTCACATGGCTCAGGAGACACAGGTCAGGGTCCCTCGTGGTCTCTAAGGGCTGCTTTGCCAACCTCCTGTCCACACAGATTCCAGGTCTGGAGCGAGTCCTGTCTCTTTCTTCCCAGGTAGAGCTTCTGTGTCTGAGGTCTGTCCAGCTCCATGTGGACTTTTATGCCTACCTTTCCATCACACGTGGCTGAGTCCACGGTGGATGGTGGTCTTAAGGAAGGGACACCTAACAGGAGGTTTTATTGTTGGGATAAGAAAACCAGCATCTTGAGGGCTTCAACAGATTGACTTAAAATTTTTTTTTTCTGACAATGTAAATCCAGATTTTATTTCTGCCTAGTTAAATTGGTTACTTTCAGTAAACCTATGAATATTGTGTCCTCTTTAAAAAGAGATTTTTTTCATGAGTGTTTGCCTGCACTTACTGTGTGCACCACGTGCCTGCAATACTGCCAGAGGCCAGAAGAGGGTACTGGATCCTCATGAGCCGGAGTTTAGAGACAGTTGTGAGCTACTGTGTGGGTGCTGGGAACTGAACTCACGTCCTCTGCAAGAGCAGCCAGTGCTCTTAACCTCTGAGCCATCTCTCCAGCAAGGTCATAGCCTCTTTTCTCTTGATTCTGGGAAGATGCTTTAGAACCTTTAGCAAAGGAGTCATTTTCTCAGTGAGCATTTGATTGGTCTGAGGTTATGTGAGGAGGGGTTAAAAAAAAAAAATAGCCATGAAAACACTGAATTAAAATTAATTTGGAACAAACCAAACCTTTGACAAATAGCTGGGAGCATGTTCGTTATTTCTCTGTCCTCCTCTGGCTCCGCCACCTCCCATGAGCATGTGTACACATGTGTGTTGTATAAAATAGCTTAATTTTGAAATGTCACACTTAAAAAGTGAGACCAGCAAAGACATCCTAAGGGCTTCACTGAGGCATCCGTCCACTAACGTATGTCTCCTTGCTTTGCCGATATTGCTACGTCAGACCTCGTGAGGGGAAGCTGAGGAGGGAACCCTCCCCTCCCCCATGCACGTCAGTCCCATTCCCAAGAACCATGGTACAGTTGTTGAAATCGGGGCAATGAAAGCACATGGCTGTTAGCTCAGGCTTCTCCAGCTGTTCACGTGTCCTCTGAAGGGGAAGGCACTCCTGCGCCTTGTCTCCTGTGTCTGGCACCCAGGTTGTCCATGTCACCTCGAGTTGTCATGTCCTCTTGGGCTGGAATGATTCCTTGGCTTTGGTCTTCCATGCCAGGACAGGTCCTTCAGTTTGGAGCTGTTTCACAGGGTTCGATTCGGGGTTCACGTTTTCCGTGGCAACACCATGAACAGTTGTGTCCTGTGAACCTAGACACACACACACACACACACACACACACACACACACACACGGGATCATGGAAAGACACATCTTTATAACTTCTGTGTGGCACTGCACACTTGCGTTTCTATTCCTCCAGGAGACGGTTGTCAGCATGTGATGGAGGTGGTTTAAACAACGGAGTGGCTTGCCACCTGCCTCTGCTCCCTGGACCCAAGGTGTGCATTCCAGGTCCTAGAAAGGTGATAAATCGATTCCTTAGACAGGTTGCAGAGCTGGTGTCTGTTTTCACTGCGGTCTGTGAGTTAAACACGATACCTTTGGATTTCATGGAGCTATGAGCTAGGAATTCCACGAAGCTGCCAGGGATTGATTGAGACCTGACCTCAGGAGTGTGAGTGCGTCAAAACCAACTGTCTTCTAGGCGAAGGGAAGTTGCTGATGTTGGTTCTGAGGCTGGAGGATGTTACTTGATTGACAGGGCACCCATTCAGGAAATGAGCATTTTGTGCCCACTCTGTGCAAGGCTGGGGCCTCAGCCTCATTCATAACTGAAAAGGATTCTTGCTATTGGGAGCTGACATCTCAGTGGAGGGAGAGGGGTAGCACAATAACAGTAATGAGCTCTGGGGCTGGGGAGAACCTAGATCAGGATGGACACAGACTGGGGACGTGCAGGCTGGGGGTTAGGGTGATAAGATTTGAGCCAACACTTGAAGGAGCTTTGGGAGGTCGGCACAGTTCTTCCTGGAGGCAGTGTTGTGATGGGTCTGGGTGTGTGGGATATTTGAGGCAGAGGAGGGGGGCCAGGCCCGGAGCACAGAGAACACAGGCAGTTGGGTGAGACCGTGTGGATCCTCAGGGTCACAGGAAGGATTGTGCTGCGTCTTGAGTGAGGCAGAAGCTTCGGGAGAGATGTGAGCAGGGAGGTGACATGGTTTAGCTTCCCCACTTAAAGAACACAATCTGGCTGCTGGGTCGAAGTGGATGATGGGAGCTGGGATAGAAACAACCCCGGTGAGCAAAAAGAAGAGACGGGTGTCTCTGTCTGGGGTGACAGCAGCTAGGTTGGTGAGCGGGCATCCCATATGGAAGATACTTCGCAAGTGGAGCCTGCAGGACTCCCCTGTGGTTCAGTAGCTGGCAAAGGCGGCTTCCGTGTTGCTAGTGGGCAGACGGAACCTATTTTAAGGGTGAGATCTGCAGCTTGCTCTCAGAGGCCATGTTTGAAAGGCTGTGAAGTTTACCGAGAAGCTAGAGAAGAGGAGGCCACTGAGGGCAGAGATGGGGGCCGATGCTCGGAGTGCCCTGCCCACACTCCCAAGGCTGCTGCTGCTGCTGCTGTCTAGCTAACAGGTATGCTTTCCATGTGCCAAGGAGAGGGAGAGGGGGGCCCCAGGGAGCTGGCAGTCTAACCTGAGACCCTTCAAAGAGCTGCCAGTGACGTAAAGGTCACTGCTCATCTGTACATTGAAATGGCAGATGTGAGATGCCAGTTTTAGCGGCATGTCTTACAAGCTACCAGTTTTATAGCCCAAAGAACTCACCAAGAAGATGGGAGCGTCAACTGTGCTGGCTGCTGGACACTAGCCACGCCTCACTACCCAGCCTGGAGATGTGGTGGAGTCAAGGACTGGCTTTCTGCTTTTATTTAATTATTATTCATTTAAGTTTCATCATGGTGTGGCGCATGGTGTGTGTGTGTGCGCGCAGGTATGTGTGCCTGCATCAGAGGAAAGCTTGTGGAAGTCTGTTCTCTCCTACGTTGTGGGTTTCAGGGCCTGAACTTGGATCATCAGGCTGATGGCAAGTGGTTTTATCTGCTGAGCCACCCTGCCAGGCCCACGCAGAATGGTCCAGGTATTGAAGAAGCTGAGATGGGCACCGGGCAGACAGCTCACACTTCATGCCACAGCGGGACATGAAGACGGACCCCTCACTTCGCTTTGCACTCGGGCACCCGAGTGTCTGTCATGCAGTGAGGTGTGGCTCCTTGGGTCCAGTCACACACAGGTGCCTCTGTCTGTATCTCAGGGCCGTTACAGAAGGCGGTAGCGTGGGGGCAGGGGTAGAATCACTAGGCCCCTTAACAAAGAGCAGATGGAGTGTGGCATGATGCTGCAGGCCTAGGATCCCAAGGACACAGACAGACCAGAGTAGCAGGATCTTGATTTCTAGGCTAGCCTGAGGCAAGAAACAAAACCAACAAAAACAACAAAAAGGAGCGTTTTCAGTCTTCCGGCGTGAGACTTGTTATGGAATTGCCTGTAACATGGGAAGGGCCCCCTTCCGATGATGCTCATGCTCAAGGTTGGTAGAAACCGGTTCCCACTCAGCATGTGTGAAGCACATGAATTACAGGCTTTTCCTGCTCGGGATGAAGAGCTGGCCTTGGTGTCCTGCCAACCGCAAGGTCTTATGTATGTTGCTTCATTCTCATTGCAACATTAGCATCCTCTGCCGAGAAAGGAAGACTCGTCCCGATTCTAAACTCTTTGAAGGGGGTCTGGAAAACCGCCCCCTGGCCCTTGGCTCTACGTCACCCATCCTTTACCTGTTTCCATATTTGGAGTGTATCGAGACACATCTCATCGGTATCCTGAGGATTAAAAAAAAAAAAAAATGATTGGAAGCAGATGGTAAGGAACAAAAGTGTAGGAGGGCAAATAATAAATTATGCAGCAAAGGGGGCAGCCCGTGACAACACGACTCTCGCAGAGACTGCTTTTCCACCTGAAATAGAGACTTGGATTCTCACTTGTCCTCATGGGACGGTTCACAAGGGCCCTTCAAACTATAGGTAACGGGTACACAAAAGTGCCTGGGGGCCACATTGATGCAGATCCCAGCACAGGAGAGCCGATGCGAACCCCAAGCCCCTTGATGAGATAGTTGCTCTGGGTTCACAGACCACAGAACACAAAATCAGAAGAAGTGGGTGCCCAGAGTTAGGAGTTGGCAGAAACGGTGAGGGCTCGTAATTGACCACAACGTCACAAATAGATACCGCTCCCATCATCCTGGCAGTGAGGGAGCCCCTGGCTGGTCCCTGGTGTCGTGAGAGAGGGTCCTAACGGGTAGGGGTAGCGTGGGACCTCCTCGCTGGAGGGACAAGAGCTTACTAGTTAGGGGAGAGTTTGCCACTGTGGAGAGACCACCGAACAGTTGGGGAGGGTGCTCCCCAGGGGTGGGAGTTCCCCCTACTGGTAGTAGTAACATTTCCTAGTCATGAGAGCCCCCTCATGGGTAGCGCGAGGGCTCTCTAGCCTTACAAGAGCTCTTCATCCGCAGAGTTGAGAGTCCCTCACCTGGGTGGTGCCACCAAGCATATTTCTAGTTGGCAAGCAGACTGCAGATGGCTGGCATTTGCAGGTGACAGGTTTGGGACAGCACCCTCCCCAGTGATTTTGTTTTGAGGATAGAGTTTTCTGGCTGCGGGACGTGTGCGCTGGATGGCAGAAGGCAGGGGCGCCTCCTGGCACAATAAACCCACATCTTCCAAGAAGCTCCCTGTAGGGGCTTTGAGGGTCTTCTCCAGAACAGGCCCTGACACACGGCCTGAGGGTTGGGGTGAATGCATGAATGTCTGCAGGGCATTCCCCAGGAGGGCTGTGAGAAGAGGTAGACAAGTTGCTTTCCTGTTTAAATCTGTTAAGTGTTCCGTGTTTGAACCGGGTGTGCAAGACAGCTCAGCAGGTCAAGGGCCTGCAGCCAAGCCTGGTAACAGGGTTTGATTCCTGAACCTGCATGATAGAGTATTGACTGCCGTAGGTGGTCCATGACCTGCACATGATCAATAGCATGCGTGGGCACACACACACACACAGACTAAAAATACTAACTCTGAACAACAGCTACCTTTTATCCAACACATACTCCATGCTAAGTGCTTTACACCCTCCCTTTAACCTTTTAAATAACCCAGTTACATGCATCACATTGCAGGTGTCAGAATTAGATTAAGGAATCCGAGACTGACAGCTGTGAAGCAACAAGGTCTTGGATTTGAATCCCGTTGGTACCTAACTACTTCTGTGGCCTTGGATAGGTAATGCGACTTGATGGTCTCACACACACAGTGTGGTTCTGAGGAAGAGTATGCCCTGCCGTGGTGACCCGTCCCTGAGTGAGTCTGTCCTGGGTCTCCCTTGTTAACGGGAGAACTTGAGGTTACGGCTGCTGCTGAACCCAAATGTCTGTCTCATGTCACCCATGCTCTGGGTCCTGAGAGCACAGAGTCCTGGAGGGCCTGTCCTCCTTTTTAATCTGTCTTGTCTGTGGCTTCAACATTTTTAAGATCTTTTTTTTAAATGAATTCTTTTTTAATTCTCTGCTGAGACGCTTGCTCTCTGGCTTAAGCCTACAAGCTACTGGCCCCCAGAGCCCTCAAACTTAATCATTCTTAGCACTTCCTTCCTGCCTGTATTTGTCTTTTCTGGCTTACAGCAGGGGAGTTGCGCCATTAGACATAGGACACACACACACACACACACACACACACACACACACACACACACCCTTCATATGCTGGCCCTTTTCTAATAGATTGGGGGGGATTTCTCTCTCTTATAATAAATTTCTCTAATCCTGCAATAATTTGGCGACTGAGACCACATGAATACAATCATTTTGGGGTCAGAGAACACAGAAATGCTTCCTGAGTAATACCTCTCACTGGTTATGAATGTACTATAGAGAGAGCACCATGGCCAGGTACCGGCCTCATGGGACTGGTGCGGGATGAAGGAAGGTGATGCTTAAGGCCAGTGTGGCAAGCATGCAAACAATGAATGTCTGGGAATCTACTCAGCTGCAGCTTCAGGCTGGTGTCCTTGCTGCCTCTGATTAGCCTTCTGTCGGTTTGGATTTTGTTTGTTTAATGACAAAGGCCGGCTGGGTGGCAATGTGGGGTTGAATGTGCTCAGTGGCATCTGCCTCCCTGGCTAGGTTACCCCGCCTGGAAAGGGGAGGGCCAAGGAACGAGAGAGTGACTCAAACCATTTCAGGAAATTGTCCAAAGATTTGTTGCCTTTAAGAAAAAAAAACAAACCATCACCTGGATGGAAAGGCAGCTGGCTTGTCACTGGGCGTGGTGCTGAGCACTGGGACCCTTGATTTCAGAGAAGGCAGAAACTACAAAGATGCCATTCTTCTTCTGGAGTAAGCAGTTTCCTCCACTGTGGAAACTCAAGAGTGGCCTTGTATAAGTGTATGTGTGTGTGTGTGTGTGTGTGTGTGTAAATGTCAGTGTTTTCAATTATGAATTTCCTGATAGTCAACGTAAAAGTTCAACCGACAAAAGTAATCTTAATAACACGAGCTTTCCTTTGCTCTGCCAAAGGCCACCCCTTAGGTGACTTAAGCAACTTTTGCTCGCTCCCAGTTCTGGGCTCAGGAGTCCCAGCGGTGGTTACTCTCTTCACATCTGTTTCCTTGACTTGCTGTGGCCACTGCCTCCACACATTGACTTCCTTCTGTCCAGACACACCTGCTGTCCAAATTTCCTCTTCACACAAGAACACCAGTCCCACTGCTAAGGGGTCAGCCTAACGGCCTCACAACCCTTTAAAAGGCTCATGCCCAAACAGTCATGTTCTTAGTGGAACCCAATTCAGCACAGGCAGTATTTACTGTTTAGTTCACTACATGAGAAAAACTGCAGCCTATAATATAAAATCTATCACGAGACATTCACGCTTTGCCCTGTATCTGGTCTTTGTATGTGGTGTATTTTGCATATCCTCTGGGTGCATGTGGGTAGTGGCTACCGCATTGCATAGTGAGTGCATGTATAGGTCCATGCTCCTTCACATGGGGACACAGAAAATTTGCAACCAGGCTTGGGGGACTCATGCATATAGAAACATTTCTAGAGTCAACCAATAGTCCCTCCCCTGAGGTCTGGAGAAACACTGGTCTTAGGAAGCAAGTTGGGAAGGATGGTTCTGGAACTGAGCCATTTGGAGCCTGAGTTCCATGAGCACAGTAGTGAGAACCTGAAAAACCTTTTTACGGTTTCAGAACACCCAGACAAGGTCACAGTGACTGTCATGTTCTCCTTGGAGAAGTCCACACACTTGTATCACTGTGGCATCGTACCCAGATGCTGTGTCAAGGCAATGCATTTTGCTAGCGGACTGCATACTCTGCACGGCTTTCTGATGACATCGTAGAAACCCTGAGTGAGCACATAAGGAGATCTCTTCCCTTTGACTCACCGGTGACTCAAATACAAGCCTTCTAGGGAGTTCTTTGTCAGCTCTTTTTAATACTCTCAAGGGTTAGAGGCTGCCCGGTGACCGTGGAAGAAGTGAGCATATTGCCGAGTGAACACTTCCTGTGTTGAAGTCAGGGTAGAAACATTTCCTGTGTTCTGCCACAAATAATGCTCCCTACCAGGATGCAATGCCTGGGAGCTGCAGCACCTGTCCCCCCCCCCCCAGACCCTCTGCCTGCAGCTGCTCTGCTGCTGGGGGTCCCCCTACTCTCAAAGCAGAGCCACAAATGGGGTGCCGGGACCTGTGGCCGCCTGGCTGTAGAAGGACACCACTGAGAAGGGCTGCTTGCCGGACAGTATCTGCAGCCCATAAGGCCTCACTTGAGCGTCGTGGTCACACTTCTCTCCTAGTTGTACCCTGAGCGGCCACAGAAGGCCTGTCCTCTCAGCCACCCCCACTTCCTGTTTCTCCAAGCCTAGTACCCTGAGTTTCTTTGGGTTTCCAGTTTGTTTATTCCATTAGTGATTTTATCCATACCTGTTATTTGTAATTCATCTCTTCCTTTGTTCTCACCGCTCGGTGAGAACAAAGGAGAAGAGTTTCTTATAAGCTGGCCTTGTTTACCTTCACCGGTGGTTGGAAAGATGCCTGTGACAGGAACAGGCCAGGCCATTTTCCCTTTCTTCCTGCTTGCCTGTTCCCTGGAATTGATTGGATATAATCTTATCACTCCGCTCACCCCATGCATCTGCTATTCAGAGAGCTGTCTGTACATCGGTCTGGATGAAGTAGCGATGTTTGTTCGTGAGGCACTATGGAAGGACATTTGTGCTTTCTGACTACACTCCCCCTGGGCTTGGTACCCTCTGTTCTGATTAGCGTTAGCTGTTGTTTTGAGGCAGCCTCGAGTCAACTGAGGAACTGCCTAGAATAGACTGGTCCATGGGTATGTCTGCAGGAGACGGCCTTGCTTGTTAACTGAACTGTGGGCAGAACCATTCCCTGGGCAAGTAGTCTTGGTCTGTTATAAGAAAGCTAGGTAAGCACCAGCCTGCTTATTCATGAGCCAGCAAGAAGCCTTGTTCCATGGCTTCTGCTCTGACTGTCTAATCAGAGGTAGTACTGTGTGGAATTACAGTAGGCCTGCCTTCAAGGCCTTGCGTGTGTTCCTGTCCTCTCTGCAATGATAGATTGGGACCTGTAGTTGAAACAAACCCTTTGCCCTGCTAACTTACTTTGGTCATGCCGTTGGTCACAGCAGAGGATGCAAACAAAAACAGCTTTCCATCAGTCTTGTTAAAGACAAGCTGGCATGCACTGAACTGTATCCTCCCCTGATTGACTGATGAGCCCCAAATTCCACACACTTGGACTGTAACCACAGTAGTACTGGAAAGAAGTACACATGAATTCAACAAGATTTGGAGTGATTTCTTTTTAACAATAAAGCCATAAAGAGCGTTAGGAAGGCTTTACGATACTTGGCATTCACAACTATCTCATTTGTCTCCATCTCCCCAGCACCAAGCAGAGTAATTGACATTGACTAACTGCCCAATAAATGTTCAAAGATGTTGGACTACGTCCAAGATGAACGTATGCTTAAGATATTCTTCTTAAAGTTGTACCACGCTAGCTATTACATTAGATCAGTGACCTATTTTGATTTAATTTTTGTCTGTTGTCCAAGAAATTCTTGAACAGCTGTGGAAAAAAAAATAATGGGTTGGCATCATGGGCAGACATCAGCCTGTTGGATCATCAACCTAAGGGCCAGCTTTGAACACATGGTCACCCAAGAGCACCTACATACTAAGGCTGGCATTAAAGGCGGAAGCTGCAGACCCACCTTGTCCCTGTAAATTTGGGCTTGTCAGAATGAAGTCCTAGGCTGAAGCCATGTATTTAAAATTAAGCTACACTATATGGGGGGTCTGTGGTACTGGGCTCACACCTGGCTTCCATCTAAACAAGGCAGATTTTCTACTGCACATTCTCAGAATTCTGCACATGCCCACTCCTAGCCTCTCAACCTCTGGTGTAACTCTTACTGTGGAGATCATCTTTGGGTACCTGACTGTCATTTCCAATGGACAGATTCTTTGTAACTTTGAGTTGATGTTGTACCTACTGATGTCCACCAGGCCCATCTGAGGTCTTTGTAGGCATCTGGGACTAGCTTCTGAAACTGTTGTTGCTAATAATACCTGATGTTTTTTATCATCCCGTGAAATAGCAGCAATTTACCAGACAATAATTTTTTATGGGATATATTGCTTGATAAGACTTAGCTTCTGGATTTAATCTCTTAGTAACATCAAGGGCTGTTATCTTGTTCACTGGCATTTTGGAAGTAGATGATGTATTAGTTACTTTCCTTGTTGCCATGACGATGCCTGACAAATATCAATTTAAGGGAACAAGGTCTTATTTTGTCCTACCCTTGAAGGGGACACAGCCTATTGTGTTGGGGAGGTCTGACAAGTGACTTCCTGGTGGCAGGAGGGTACAGCTGGTTGTTTCACCTTCCATCATGTCCAAACAAGAAGCAGAGGACAGACAGGAAGTGAGAGCTGGCTACAGAACATGGGTCCATCCTCCCTGACCTACTTCCTCGAGTGAGGTTCGACTTCCTAAAGATTCCACAACTTTCCAGAATAGCTGTGTCCCCACCTGGGGACCAAGTATTTATTACTGTAGCCTATGGGGGATATTTCACATTCAGGATGCCAGAGATGGTAACAAGTCTTACATTAAAAAACAAGGTAAAGGTTCATATTCAGATGCATTTTAGAATAAGTACATGTAATATTCCCACTCACAGTGGGCAGGCTTCTGGATTGAGATGCTTTAGAAGCCCAAAACACACAAGGAGATTAGATACCCACATTTTCCTAAGTTGGTGACCATGGAACATGTTGTTACACTGAAGGTTAGGTGGTGCTGGTGGAGGGTGACGAGTTTCCCCTGGGTAATTTGGCTTCCTGACTTCATAGGTCTTTTCTATTTATAACAAATCTCCTTAAAAGTCGGCGCTAGAAGAACTCAGTGCTATTTCATATCCTTAGATGTTTGCCTGGACCCTCTCACAACAAGACCTGCTTAAAGATAGTGCCAACCAGAATAACAATCTCTAGGGCTCCACTATTTATAGGGTTCCATCAGTCTTGTGATGAGTTAACTGTTTTGTCATATTTTTAGTGGCCTTATGGACTATAGAAGACTCTTTGAAAGCCCACATCTCATGCTAAATTTAGTTGGACCCTTTGCAGCAAAGCCTTGATGGACTGACTGTCTTAATGGAAGAAAACATGACTCCTTCTCCTCCACCCTTGTCATTCAGTGATTACAGATTTATGGCCAGAGGAAGCAACCGCCAAGCCAGTGGGCATCTTTTTTAAGTCATGACGCATCACCGAGACAAATGTACTTGCCCCTTAATTCAACAGGCACCTGTCGATGACCTGAGTGCACAAGTTCTGTACTGGGCTGGAGTCCCGGGGCCCCATCCAGTAGCGTAGTCACACCCAGACTCAAGGGATAAGGAGGGAATGAAAGATGCCCAGCGGGATTAACAGACACCCTGAAAGACTGGCTCTCAGGAGAGCAGAGATGCAAGCTGAAATTCAAGGCACACACGAGCTTCAAGCGTTTAAACAAAGCAGGCCCGGACTTGGGATTCTAAAGACCTGTGTGAGGAGTTGCTGTGCTGAAAGGCTGAGGCAGAGAGTGAGGGCAGAGCTCTACCCATTGAAGCTCCCTGAACCCAACAGACTGAGACTAAGGCACACTTATTGCTCCCACGGAGACCCAGTTCCCATGAGATGGAGGCAACGTGGGATACTTTACCCAGAATGCCCTAGAAGGTGCCTTGCACATGGCTGGTAACCCTTCTGGCTCCATCAGACTCGCTTTCCTGGTCCCTATGGAGCCTGGAGTGATTCCTAGACACCAGTTGGGGATTGTTTGATCCTGCTTTCTATGACGTACAGCTCTGGGGATCTGGGAACTGAACCCGGGGCCATGCACATTTTACACATACCCTTTCTCTCAGGCATGTCCCCGGCTCCTTTACATTTGACAAGGTTAGGCAGGATAAGTGCTAGGTTGCCGCTTTCCTGCTTTTGTTTGTTGTTTTAGACTTTTTAATTTTTTTTATTTTTATGCATATGGGTGCTTTGCCTGCCTGTGTATAAGTGCCATGTGCTTGCAGTACCCATGTAGGCCAGAAGAGGGTGTTGGGTGCCTGGAACTGGACTTGCAGACAGTTGTGAGCATGCTGTGAATTGGAAGAGCAGTAAGTGCTCTTAATCCCTGCCATCCCCCAGCCTCAGTACTGATTCTTAAAATGAGTTTTAGTCTTCATCAAAGCATGGTTACAGAAGGGAAAGACCTAGCCTGGACAGTTACCTGTGTCCACTGCCTGTGGCTTGTGGTGTCCAGCTTGTCCCTTGGAGCTGATTGTCCGTGGGAGTAAGTTTCTCATCATTTGAGATTTTCAGATGTGACTCCGAGGAGCCCTGTTCCTTGCTCTGAGAGAAGGCGTACACTAGATACCTTCTGAGTGTAGTGTCAGGGTTTGCACCTAACATTGACCGGAGCGCTGTTCCTTTGGCATGATTGCCCAAATGGGTATCTTCCCAGGACCTAACTAAGAGGGCCAAGACATGCCGGAGCATGGAAGAGTAGCTGAATGTTTGCTAGATTGATAAAGTTAGATGTGGAGTTGGGGATGGGGAGAAATTCCATGCTAAGTCCCTTGAGTGGATTTTTGTGTGTTAGGCCTAGAAGATGCTAGAAAGCACTGGTTTGATGGACTACAGGCTCTGAGGAATAGTTATAGCTGAGCATGAAGCTGGGTTAGATTACCGGCTGATTTAGGATTCTATGGTTGAACTGCTTTGAGGGTACCTATCATCGTATCATGCCAGTGAAAACATTTAAACCATCTTGGTGTCATGCGACTGTGAGAAGCCAGCTCCCCTGAGTTAAGGTTGGCCAGTGGATTTGCTGTGCCCTGAAGTGGCTGCCTAGATCCCTAATAGCCCAGCATTGCCGCCCTGGGTGTTGCCACCCTTAGCCTTGGATGACTTCTTGGGTGTAGCAAAGACCCAATTGGGTGAAGCTCTTAAGTGCTTGGCAGCTTTTGAGTTCTGCGGGCTATTCTGGTTGCCACTATTCTTGCATGATAAGTGCTCAGCAGCTCGACCAATCAGATCTCAGCTGGGCAGCACACTCGGGGGTGTTAGTGGGGGAATGATGCAGCTGTGAAGTGGAAGCTGGGATACGGAGGTTCTTATTTCAATCTTCCTAATCATAGAAAAAGAGTGATGTCAGAATGGCTTCAGAGAATGGAGAGGTGAGCAAACACTCAAAAACCTCAGCTCAAGAGTTGTGCTAGAGAGCCCACATCATGGCCCTACTGGTGAGAGGTGGCCAGGAGTAAAAACTCCTAACTGAGTGATGCAGAGAAGGGCTCAAGCGGGGCTGACTGCATTGCATGCTGAGAAAACATCAAGGGTACCAGGCCTGTCATCGTCCACTTGCTTAAGAAGCAGGCTCCCTGGACCACGAGCGAATGACCCACTTTTCCTGGAAAGAATCTATCTTAGGCTTCAGGTTGACCATAAACAGAAGAACAAACCCAAGTCCAGCCCCTCCCTGGCGTCTGAGGTGGCTGATTGGAGGTACCTCGGCACAACCACCTATTAAAGGCAGGAGGGTGTGGGATTCATGACCATTCCAAGTGCCTGCTGCTGACTGGCTGGCCAGGGTCCCACTCCAGGCATACAGGGAGACTAAAGGCCACATGCCATAGGCAAGTTATCCGAACAGCTAAGAGGGTACAGCGTCTAACTTGTGCTGACAGAGAGCCTAACTTCGTATAAAAACTGCGTCAGTGTTAGGTGAGGGAGAAGGGGATGGAACAGAGCAACAACACAACTGATTTCACAAGAAGGCTGAACCCGTACGGACACTCAGAGAGCCCCTGGCCAGGAAGTGGTTCAAACGGCCAGAGACATCAGCTGGAGATAGAGGCCCCGTTGAAGTCCCATGATTCAGCTCTGTGGCTCGCGCATTTAAGACCAGTGGTTCTTAGGTTTCCACGGGCATCAGGATCACACACACAATAGGCGTTGCTAAAACAACTATTTCTGGGCCCCAGCTGACTATTTATTCAGTAAGTCAGCAATGCATTTGCGGTGATTTGAAAGAGCGTGTCCCTTGGAGGCTTGGCTATTTGAACACTTCGTCCCCGGTTGGCGATTCTGTTTGAGCTGTTTTAAGAGGGCTTAGGTGGCACAGCCTTGCTGGAGGAAGTGTGTCATGGGGGTGGGTGGCAGGAGCTTTCATATCAGTGTCACTCTCGTTCTAAGGATGTAACTGAGTTTCCTGTTCCGGCCACCATGCCTCCTGCCATGACGGACTCATAGCCCTGAACCGTAAGCCCAGACAATCTCTTCTCCCGCTGAAGATCCAGCATACTTCATTTCACCCTACCCCTTCTGCGTGCCATTTAGCCTCAGAAATTTGGAAGGAAGTTACGAGGCCGCTTTTTTTGTTTAAAAACAGGGTGGTGGATAGCGCCGAACTGTCACATGCTGGTGAGAAACACAGGTTTTGTCAATTATTTTGGCGACCTATTGGAACCTCTCAGAATTTTACGAAGATATCACTAAGAATGTCTTCTGAGTTCCCAATGATTAGATAGAAAACGAGGTCGTGTCAAGTTCACATTTTACCCTCAAGAAATTGCCAGAGAATCCTGGTGGTAGGAAGTTAAGAGTGTTACCCAGCTCAGCTCATAGATTTGAGATTCCATTGCTGTGAGGGATAAACAAAGTAACTTGACTTGGGCATTCCTCCGGAGACCAGTGAGTTCCGCTTGTCTTTGCCTTGCACGTGGGCCACCTGTGGATGCTTCAATCACTTAGTTGATATTTGGAAAACCTGGAAGGCTTCCTGCTTGCATTTGGTTTCACTTGCTCCTGCTTTAATCATCTAATTCCCTGGTCTTTTTGTAATGGGTTGTGGAGACATAAATCGTGTGCACAGGATAAAGATGTGCGTGGCTTGGCAAAATTTCCCATGTGGGTAACTTGACTTCAAACTCCTTTCAAAAACGTCTTCGTGTGTAGTGTCTGGTCTTAGCCTCGGGGTGATCTTACTAGATTCTCGTAGTCACAGTTTCCAGTTTGCATAGTGACACCTTTGAGACTGGCTGGACTGGTCCAGACTCCATAGGCAGTTAATCACAAGCTGGGACCTTAGCCTTGTCTGCTTCTGGAATGATCTTCCTGGTGTTCATGGACACTTGGTTGGTTTGCCTCTTAGGGTCCTCACTCAAATTCTTTCCATCAAAGGATGGTGTCTCTGTTGCTCTAACTCTGATACCCCCAGTTTTAACATTTTCTTTCACTATGTGTGCATGTCTGTGTTAGTATGTGCACATGCATGTAGGTACCTGGAGAAGCCTGCAGAGGGTGCCAGATGCCATGGAGCTGGAGTTACAGGCAGTGTGGATGCTGGGAAGTGAACTTGGGTTCTCTGAAAGATTAGGAAACTCCCATGCAAATGAGCCATCTCTCCAGCCCCCAAATCTTCAAAGTTTCAGCATGTGAAACAGCCATTTAAATCTGCTGGTGGCATCTGTGGTGGGTCACATAGAGCAGTCAGGAAAGGTGGCACGTAGGATTTCATGACATTAGTGGGGTTGTCAGCTGGAGAGATCTGGCCACAGGGCTACAGTTACCTAGGCATCTTCCCTCACCTATCTGGCAGAGTCAGGGACCTCAGATGGGATGCCAGCCTCTCAATGTGGACCCTCTGCAGTGATGTTTTGGGAGTCTTAGGGGCATGGCAGTTAGTGTCTCACAGAATGGGGGGAAGTATATTATGGTGCATGTATGACCTAGTCCCAAAGTCACAGAACATCACTGTAGCGCTTCAAGGATTTACAGATGGCTCCCGTTTAGGGCAAACGCAAGCAGATCTCACCAGCCAGGGAAGCAATGTTGAAGTCAACTTATAAGAAAGCAGACACTAAGGAAGAGAATACATATCTGTATGAGCTTTGATGCGACATAGATCCAGGAAGCCAGAGTTGAGGATCCTGAAGGGGAGGCCAAGGCAGTTTGGATATAGTGGGAGGCAGATGACATTGGGGGTTCCTGGGGCCATCACCCCACAGATAGATGCTCTGCCCACCTCTGAGCCAGTCCGAGGGAACAGGACACACATGGTAGTGTTCCTTTGGGACAGTCACCTCACATAGCAGGCTCAACAGAATGTTTTCATCCTGCTGAAAATATGACCTCATTATTTCTGCCTAGTGCAAGCCTTACAAAGTTTCCCACACTATCTAGGAGTGGAGAGTTCTTTTCCGTGCCCTGCCTTTCTTTGGTTTAAGTCACATGGGAAGAAAAGAAATTAACACCCAGTGAAGACAGGCTGTAAAAGTGTGCTTTTCGTTGACGTCAAGTTTATTTTGGGTTTTGGTAAGCGCAAGCATTTCTCCTGTGATGGGCAGTGCTGTGTAGTCTCATTTGCCCACCATCACCAAAGGAAGCACACTTTTAAATCCTCTGCATGTTCTAAGAACATCTAACTTTTAATAATGGTTGCAGAAGCTCCAGGTTACAAAGAGAATAAAATCCCTCTGCCTTTTGACCCTGGAGGTAGGATCAAGTGTGGTGTAACATACTATTAGTCCCGAGAGTCACCCTGGCTGTTTTTTTCCCTATTACTCTTTCCTGTTGTCCCATATTCACGAGAACCTTGCTGCCAAAGACTGTTCCATTAAGATCTAATCTGAAACTAAAACTTGAGGCATCACTCAGTGGGGCTGTGAAGCGGCTGAACTCCCATGGGGACAAGCTAGCCTTTCCCTAAACTTCCTGAGTCATCACCTCTTAGCCCCATAATTAATTTCTTGAACCTTTGGAAAATTCAGTTCCCTGCTGTTTCCATCGGTGTGGGGCCTTGCAACTGCAAACCCCTGGAGCTAAGGTCACAGGCTCTGCAGCTGGGCTGTCCTGGGGGGTGCATTGGTCCTTCTGGGTGGTAGACTGAAGGTCACACTGGGGGAATGGATCCACATCAGCAATGAAGCCCCACAGGATCTGAGCCCAGGCTTCCGGAGGTGGAACACATCCTCAGAACTTTCTAGAAGACCTTGCTCGGGAATTACCTTCAGGTCTCCTTTTGGTCTTTGCAGAGACTGTTTTCTTGCAGGCATTTTTCCTGTACAGGCCCTGATGACGAAGAGAAGGACGGCTATGTACAGTGACATTTTGAAGTCTGGACATTAAAGGGGATGCTGGTGGCAAGGAAATGTAGACAGTCATAGACTGCTTGTCACTTCATGGTGCTGGTACCCCATGCCGCTGGTGTGAACATTACTATCTGGTGTGACAGACTTGGAATTTTGTTTATGTGTGTATGTGTCTATGCGGGTTTATATGTACTGCATGAATGCAGATGCCTGTGGAATCTGGGAGAGGGTGTAAGATCCCCTGGGACCAGAGTTACAGGGGGTTGTAAACAATCTTCTGTGGGTGCTGGGAACTGAACCCGAGTCCTCTGCAAGAGCAGTAAGTGTTCTTAACCCCCGAACTACCTCTCTGGGAGCCTTTCTCTTCTATCTGCTATTTACTGGTAGGTAAAAATTTTGAAGAAATGTTGATAATGATTACTAGTATTTATTGAATAGTTATTATACACAGGCATGTTCTTACCTATTTACCCAAGTTTTTTCCCATTCATTCTGCCATGCACCCACCAGGAAACAGGCCCAGAACAGTGACTTTGCCCAAGATTTGATTGTGTGTGTGTGTGTGTGTGTGTGAGAGAGGGTGTGAGTGAGAGTGTGTGTGAGTGTGTGTGTGAGTATGAGAGTGTGTGAGTGTGTGTGAGTGTGTGTGAGTATGAGAGTGTGTGAGTGTGTGTGAGAGTTGTGTGAGTATGAGAGTGTGTGAGTGTGTGTGAGTGAGTATGAGAGTGTGTGAGTGTGTGTGAGTGAGTATGTGTGTGAGTGAGAGTGTGTGTGAGTGCATGTGTGAGTATGAGACTGTGTGTGTGAGTGTATGTGTATGAGTGAGAGTGTGTGTGAGTGTATGTGAGTGTGTGTGTGAGTGTGTGTGAGTGTGAGTATGTGTGAGTGTGTGTGAGTGTATGTGTGAGTATGAGAGTGTGTGAGTGTGCGAGTGAGCGTGTGTGAGTGTGAGTATGTGTGTGAGTATGTGTGTGAGTGTGTGTGTGTATATAAGGGGGCACTAAAAGGATGGCTGTAAAACAAGGCTGTTGGATAATCCCACCCCTGTGCATTTACTTGCCCCAAACCAGGCAGTTATAAAAGTGTGCTGAGCTCTGTGGAAGCTAGTCATAAAACCCCCAAGGATTTATTCCTCTGATGAGTGTTCATTTCATAATTGAATTTTGAGGGGACTAATTTGACACCATCTGAAAAAATCTTGCTCAAGGGAAAATGCCTGGAGGGCTCTCTGGACCCAAAATTCCTCAGAAGTGACAAAGAGTCAGCCATAGCCCAGTGAGGTTCATGACCCAAACCCTAGGTCCAGTGCACACTTGATTCTGCTGCTGTTTGTGGAGAGCCTGTCCTGGGGGATACTGGTTAGTCTCCAGAAACTCAAGTTCCATGATTGTCCCCAATTGCTTATCGTCAAGGAAGGCGCAGGTGGCTTTTGTATGGTGTGCCTTGAGCCCTTGGTGACTAAGCGGACAGGGCTAGGAGCCAGTGGAGAAGGGGAGGCATCTGACCTTGGCTTGAGATTGCCACTTACCATTTAGTGGTGGTGAGTCTCCTGCTGGTATACTTCGAGTGAGACAGCGTGATGTTTCCCATTCATAGATAAAGCCAGACTTGTTACAAACTGACACCTAAGCTTTGTTACAAACTGACACCTAAGCGTCAAGTCCTTGATTTGTGTCATGAGAGATGTTCATTTATGCCACTGTGAAGGAGGCCAGGTGCCTTTCTACCCGAGGTCATTACCCACCTGGGAAAGTCCTGTTGGAAAGGGTGACAGAGGAGTTGGGTTAGGGGAACCTGTGTGGGAGTGTTTAGGAACACCATGAAAGCCAATCACGTCAACTTCAGCCACCATCCCTGTGGTGACAACCTGAATATGGAAGGGATGCAGTGAAGCCTGCATTCTGGTACTGATCCAAGGAACCTGTCCTGTGACACGCCTGTGGCTGTGGCTGTGACACAGGCTGGCAGCGGCTCCCCATCTCAGTGGACAGTGCAGGTCCTAGGCCTTGTCTCTCTAACTTGGTACAGGTGATCTTTAGTGAAGAGAACAGATAGGTGCATGGTCACATCCAGAGAGGTCGTCCTGCTGTGGCACTGTCCCTCGGATGGGGGACATTCCCATACTGCTCATTGCATGTGGTTGAACACATAACTCTACTGCACTACTTTGCGGGAATTTGGCTGGATACGTAGTGACTGCGATTATTAAACCTAAGTGATGCTTTTTGGCATCAGCCAATCACGAGTGCTCTCCCTGACCCCATGGTAACAGCTGTAAGAAGAGCAGGCCTTGTTGAGCTCTTCGGAGACAAAGGGTGCACTCGGGCTCCCTGGAGACCGATGACATGTGTCCACAGGAAGCAGCAGCACCCACGCGGCTGTTTCTGCTTTTCATTTATCATCCAGCAGGGCTTCCCATTCACCTTCTTGTGTATTTCAAAACATCCCTCAAAAGGCACCGAGATGTAGCAAGGATGGTGGCTTCAGAGATGAAGTCCCTTTCAGTGACTTCTTTAGGGTCAACAGTGTTTGGCTATTAAGTGATCCCACAGGCTCATGCATGTGCATACATGGTCTCCAGCTGGTGGTGCTGCTTGGGGGACATGTCAATCTTGGGGATGGTGGCTGAGCCAGGAGAAGTGGTTCTCTGGTCCTTGATCTACAGAGATGCGAGCAAGCAGACACCACATGCTCCCAACACCATAGTTACCATGCATCCCCCAGCCACAATGAACTGATAACTGCACCTCCCAAAAAACCCAGGAGTTAAAGTATCTCCCCTTTAAGTCGCTTCTGCCAGGTGGGCAAGTGACAGAAACAAGTCTTATTGGTAGCTTTTCCAGAATAATTTGTTTCATTTTGTTTTTAATTAAGCTGTGCACAAGAGGAACAGTTAACAAAGCCTTCCATTGTCACTCTGTGAAGGGTCACATGAAAAATAAAAGACCCAGAGATTGATATTTGAGTTCAAGCTGAAGATCAGCAAAGTAAAGCATCCAAACCACAAGCTCTTACCTCTACCTCAGACTTAAAGGGCTGATTCTGTCTCCACGAGTTCCCACCAAACCTCAGACTGCTGCCTATCCTCAATGTGGCTAGAGAATGACTCTCCACATGAGACCCTTTGCCTGTTATACCCCCCTAGTGCTGGGATTAAAGGTGTGTGATCCCAAGTGCTGAGATAGATCATCTTTGTGTGAGCCCTTTCTCTTTAGGACTGGATCAATTTTTGTGTAGCTCAGTGTGATCTTGAACTAACAGATCCATCTACCTCTACCTCCAGGTGGTGGGGTTAAAAGTGTGTGCCACCACTGCCTGGCTTCTATAGCTAACTAGTGTGGCTGCTTTGCTATTTTGATCTCTAATGGCTTTAATGAATCATAAACAATGTATCACCACACTGAAGACCTCAGTAGTCTTTTGGAGACATTCCTATTTATCCAAAGACTGTGAGTTACAGTATAAACAGGGGCTTTTGGTGGTCCTCCTGTTGGTCTTTATTCCAGAAGGGTTTCGCGTTTGTCTTATGCTATCACCTTTACATTGGACTGGGGCGGGGCGGGGCAGGGTTGGGGGTGGATCTGAGAGTCTTTATCCCTGGGCCATTGTTTACTTTGTAAAAATAATATAGTTTTAAAGAATTCTGGATACTTGGTTTCAAACCCAAATATGGTTTCTAATGAGGGAAAGATATTTTGTAAGTTTGGAATTTTTAGTTCTAGAAAGGATTGGTGGGGGGTAGTAGAGGATGAAGTGTTTGAGTGTTCTGTTGTGGGAAGCCACACAGATTCCTACTTTTTCTTCAGAGTTTAAAACAAACAAAAAAAAAGTCTCGTTTCCTGTGTGGGTGGTGGGGGAGGGTTTGATTCGAGACTTTTGAATGTGCTGCTTAGTGTTGCTGAATTTTTGTTGCTCAGTAGGAAACTGTGGATGAGCTCATTTTATAAGGAATGACATATGTTGCGGGCCAGAGCAGGGGAAAGGGCAGGGAAGATGTTGCCTTTAACAGGGCCTGCCATCTCAGAGGGACAGGCTGTACTTTGGTGGGGAAGTCAAGCCCAATCTATTTTGGGGTGAATTTTTAAGGTAGGTCACAATGGTCCTTCCTCAGACCAGGCTTGGTGTTCCTTCCTGATGCCTATCCTTGGAGTCCCATGACGTGCCTGTAACACAGTGGTTTGTCCACATCAGCCTGGGATACACCTCTTTGGTTACATTGTATGAGAGAGACTATTCCTTTGGTCCCCTGGCCCCTACAGTTAGAGAGAGAGAAAAGAAGCCTGCTTGTCATCTTCTGAGAATCAGTCTCCTCATGTCTCCTCATTTAGTCTCTCTCTCTCTCTCCCCCCTTCTGATTTGAGACAGAGTCTTACTGTGTAACCCTAGCTGATCTGGAACTCTAAGTTGGCTTTGAACTCACAGAAATCCACCTGCCGCTGCCTCCCAAGTGCTGGTTTAAAAGTGTGTATCAACACTGAGGAAACGCCTCATCATTGTGTGAGGGGACAAAGGAAGCAAAGGGCAGAGATTTGCTATTGCTCCTACAGAAAGCCTGAGAGATAAGAAGGGGTCATAGACGAAGGGCGAGGGGCAAGTAACTGGTGACGTATGAGTGGAGTGAGATTTTGTCAAGGGTGGGAGACCCTACACGCGTCTTTCTGCCTCCTCCCCATCATTGAGTTTCCCATCCTTCCCACTAGGTGTTCTGAGGATCTGCCCTCTCATGTCCGGCAGCAGCCTTCCCCAACACTCCACAGTCCCAGGTTAGAGCTGCCATCACTCTGTCCCTGTGATGCCTCACTCACTGACTGTGGGATGCCATCACCCTTCAGGTGGGGCTGAGTGAGCCACGTGTAGCAGAAAGCCAAACAAGAACTACGAAAGATGGGGGTATTCTCACATGGGAGTCGTTCAGGACTCAGGGTAGGGTGACCCCACAATCATAAAGGAGCGAAGGAACCTTCTGCCCATGCAACGCTCAAACTAGGGCTTCCAGCCTGAAAGCCACCTCAGGTGCCAGCATGCTTGTTTAAGTCCCAGCACACATCCCACAAGGCAGTTAGGATGAAGAAAGGGGACCGGCAAGCTCGTCTCCCTGATGATTTCTCTCCCTCTCTGGAACCAGAAGCTGCTATATTTTACGGACTGCTACTTCCAGGGAGACTAACTAGGAAGTGCTGCCCTTTACTGCAGGCAAATTGCAGGCTAGAATAAAGTCAAGTTCAGCTAAAAGAGACTAGCAGAGGGTGGACTCTGGCCAGGCAAATAGTGGTCTGCCACAGCCTGCCTTGTGTGAAACACCCCACCTGTGAACAGTTACCATCTGCTGAGTGCTCTGGCCATTATGCAATATCAAACCCTCCTATCAGACCCTGGGCTGCTTGGAAGCCCCAAGCTTATCCCCTCCCTCCTCTTTGTACCAACATATGACATCATTGTTAAATGACTTCGGTTTAGCGCTGCCCGCCGAGCTTCCCTTTAATGGGGCTACAGTTCTAAGTGTTTTCTTGTTAAACACTTTTGAATAATTTACTTCCAGAGGGCTTGTACACAATTATCTAATTCGTTGCTAATGCTAAACGTTCCAAGAGTTTTCCATAAAACTAGAAAACTAATTCTAGGTCATGAAAATGAGCAGTTATTGGCACCTACGAGCTTTTACAACCTGATTCCAGATGTTAGGAAAAAAGCAAGACAGAGGGCTCAATCAGATCAGTGCAATGTGAAACAGAGATCTTTATGGACAAAAGGAAAACATTCCCCCCACCTGTTTTGTTTGAGCTTAATGATGTAGAAAGACAGGAGGTGTCTCAGGACACTCAGTTTAGGCCCTCTTGTTTGCAAAGAGGCTGGGAAGTCTCCTGGAAATCGGGCTCCCCCACAGGAAGCTGCCAGTGGACGGAAGCAGGCAGGGTAGGTATAAGGGCAGGCTCTTGTCACTTGCTCTCGGAGAGCGGAAACTCTGAGTGGACTGGAAGTCGCCATGCCTTGGTTGGAAAGTGTCTTTGATGAGACCTAACATGAGGCCAGCTGATTCATTTTGTCCTTTAAATCTCCAGAGAGGCAATGTAAACAGCTTCTGCGAAGAGGGGAAATTGTTGCTGGTCCATCCCTGTGGCGTAGAAGCAGAACAGAGCTGAGGCCAAAGGCAGGTGGAGGCTCGCCGCACACGCCATGTGTCTTGGTTAGGGTTTCTTTTGCTGTGATAAAACAAAACGACCAACGACGACGACGACAGCTTTTGAGGAGGAAAAGGCTGATTTCAGCTTACACTTTCATGTCACAGACTCTCACTGAAGGGAGTCACTGCAGGAACTGGTACGGCAGGCACCCAGAGGCAGGAACTGTAGCAGAGCCATATGGGAGGGCTGCTTACTGGCTTGCTCAGGCAGCACCGCCCACATCAACTGTCAATCAAGGAGAGGCTTGCCCTCAGGCCAATCTGCTAGGGGCTCTCAATTGAGGCTCCCACTTCCCAAGTGGCTCTAGCCTGGGCCAAATTGACATAAAAACTAGCAGCACATGTAAGTCTATCCACATCTAGATCTTAGCATTGGGTTTTGTTGGGTCTCTCCCCTCTCCCCCTCCCTTTATCTTTCTTCGATTTTCATTCTGGAATATGCATCTGGAGGAATTTCCTGCTGCGTTTGTGGGTTTGACTCTGATGAGTGAGTTAGGAGGTTGGGTCAAAAGAGCTTGGACTTGAGTGTCTAAAATCTATGAGTGGAAAGTTCTACTCTGCCATTACCAGCAAGCCATGTGACCCCGAGCAAGGTGCTTTCCTTCTCTGAAGCTCCAGAACCTCCCCTGTAAACTGCTGTTAATTTCTGACTCAAGGGAGGTTGGGTGAGGCAAAAAAATCTCATATACATGATATGTACACACACACACACACACACACACACACACACACAATTTTATATTTTTTAGAGGAAGAAGGTAAAGACCATGGCAAGAGCCACATAGACGCCCCCTCCACATGCATACTGTGCCTGCAAAGGTTAGGAAAAGGTATCAGATCCCCTGTAACTGGAGTTTTTGATCGTTGGGAGAAACAGGTGCTGGGAACCAAACTCCAGTCCTCTGCAAGAGTGGCTGGTGCTCATAACTACCCAGCCATCTCTCCAGCACCTGGCTTTTTTAAAGAAGTCAGTTTGGTAGTACGTCACTTCCTGTTTGTAATTCAGATCCCGGAATCGATTAAAGCCAGGGGGCCTTTACTCCCAGGAGGAAGAAACCCTGCTGCATGTGTTTTGTGCAAGTGTTCCTCAGATAATGACCATTGCAGTGACAAATGCCATTCATACTTATGAAATCATTGTCACCGAGTCAGAAGTGAGATAAAAAGTCTTTGGCAAATCCGTAAAGAATATTTCAAAGAGAAAGAGGCCAGAATTTATAGAGTCTAAAAATAGTCACTGAAGTGCAGCTGTGTTTAGCTTGTCGCAGAACCTGTTGAGTCGAGACAGGCAGGAGTTTTATTTCTCCAGCCCTGAGGTCATCAGTCTTGTTTAAGAGGGGATAGCAAACATTTCCAAATAGGGGTTGGCTTCGAAGGGGAGGAAGATGGCTGGATGTACTCAGAGTCTGAGTCTCTGCTCCCACCCTACTCTCATGCCCGACTCAAACCCTGCTTGAGGACGAGGATGAGTCAGTAGCAGGGTTCCTGGCTGGTGGGATGCAGATGTACCTGTGAGGGAGGACCAGTCCTTTGAAGACTGGTGGCCTGGTCACTCAAGACTAATGTTTTAAGATGGAGAAGTAATGTAGTTGAAGGAAAAGCAGTATGAGACCAAGGGCCTTTTTGGATTTTTTTCCCCCATTCTCATCAGGGATAATGTTGTCTTTCTGTTCTGTAGCCAACAAGAAGAGCAGCCACAAGGCCCCTGTGCCGATGGTCCAGACTGTGACAGACGCACAATGTTTCACCTTTCCATGATACAGTTCAGTATTCAGTTCTGGAATACTGAATGTTTTCTGAGCTAGCAAGTAGGGTGCAATACTCTCTCCTGATGCCAGACTGCCACAGTGAGCCAGAGCACAGCACTGGCTCGAAACAGCCAGGACTCTGTATGGCAGAGTTAGGACGCTCGCTGGGTTAGGTGTATTGAATGCCTCTTCAAGTCAAGATATAATGGATTTATGAATATAGGCTCTCTGTAAAAATCACAAGAAACCCTGTGCTTATAAACATTGCACTGACAGCAACCCCAAACTCTTGAGTTGGGATGATATCAAGCCTCCTGCCATTCAGTAGAGTCCTTGTTTCATTTCCGTTTTGGTGATAAAATACCATGTCAAAAAAGCAATGCAGGGAGAAAGTGTTTATTTTAAAATCTCAGTTTATTGTCCATCATTGTGGGGTAAGTCAAGGGGACAGACAGAAATTAAGGAGACAGACGGAAGTCAAGAAGACAGACAGAAGTCAAGGGGACAGACAGAAGTCAAGGGACAGACAGAAGTCAAGGGGACAGACGGAAGTCAAGGGACAGACGGAAGTCAAGGGACAGACGGAAGTCAAGGAGACAGACAGAAGTCAAGGAGACAGACAGAAGTCAAGGGGATGCACACTCAAACAACTGCTCACACTCACAGTCAAGATCCAGAGAAATACATGTGTGTATGCTTAGTATTCAACTTTCACTGCCCTCACACAGTCCAAGGCCCCAAACCAGGCAATGGTAATGCACACATTTTAGGGGGAGGTCTTCCACAGACGTGCCCTAGGCCAATCTATTGAGGCTCCCTTCCCAGATAATTCTAGCTTGCATAAGCTGAAAATCAGAGCTAAAAAGCATTCTATGGAAACTTTCGTTGAAATGAGTTCCGTTTATGGTGTCAGGCCTAAGGGTTACGTCACTCTTAACCCCTGACCAGACCTCTCTCACCTGTGTTTGGCTTGTCTTGCATTGGTCTTGCTGGTCTGAGTATCTCCTGTAGTCGAGTTCTTGTGCACAGGTCCTTGTCCTCCCAAGGTAGGTGACAGTGAGAAGCAGCGACTGCATTTTGTGGGAACGTTCCTTACCGTGCATAGTGAGGATTTTATTCGTGCCATAACCTAGTATCTCATGAGGTCCCACGAGAGGAGTGGCTGTTGCCTTTCTGGCCATCCCAACCTGTGTCCTTCTTTGTACTAGGTACGGGGAAGCTCAGAGCCAACTTTGTGGTTCGTATCTAGTAGAACAGACGTTTGGCTGGTTGGTCCATCACGTTGTTTCTCTGCTTCTCGTGACAGCTTGCTTTATTATGGGGGTTCTTTTCTTTTTCCATTTGTGTGTGGTGTGCCATGTGTATATCGGATGGGACCCTCTCTTGCCTCCTCAGACCTTGTATGGCGGTGCCTTGTAGCTGTTCTACCTAGAATGCTTTGTCACAGGGCTATCTTTGCAAACCTATCTCCTCTCCTGTAGACAGTCCCTTCGGTGAGCCCATTTTAGTCTTTTTTTTTTTTAAACCAGAGACACTTTGCCACTGGCCGGGCAATCAGATCTTGAGTTTCTTCTCTGGCGTCTGTGCCAGTAAACCCTTGTTTCGTGAAGCCTGGAGACCTCGTGAGACATCAGACCAGGGGTTCCCGCCTCTTACCCCAGAGCTTTCCAGATATGACCCCTCCCAAGAGCCTGGCAGGTGCATTCATCACCATGAATTCAGACAGAAACAATTTATGTTACTTCCTGGAAACTCTTTTTGGACAATCAGGGGAGGTGACCCTTCAATCTAAGAGTACTTTGTATTAATTATAGGAAGTTCATTTTCCAGATGTGATGCCTGTCATGTCGCATTCCAAGGAGAGAACACAGCGGGGGAGGGGTGGCTAAAAAAGATCTCAGTGTTTAAGAAACTCTGGGTAGAACCTTCTAGTACCAATTCCCTCACTACGCTTGGGAAGTTATAGTCGCATATTTGTGTGACTCAAGAGAGCCATACATTTGTTGTTGTGTTTTGTTTTTTTATAAGGACGTAATAGTCTTTCAAATTTTAATTTCCTGAATGAGTCTGAGAACCATTGGAGGATTTCCCACACTTCCGTCATGAAGATAATATTTTGTTAAAAATTCACATTCCTCAAGCCTGAGGTTGAGAACCTGCATCCTGGGTATTCCTGTTTCTCCTTTGTGGGGAGAGCATTGGGCCTGGCTAATGGTTCTTACACACTCTGGACTATTGCCCAGGGAGAAATCCAGTGAGAACAAGGATGATGATAGTCACAAGGGTCCTACCAAAAGCTACAGTTTGCTGGCTGGGCTTTTACTGTTTTGTCTCATGTTACTTCAGCTCCTCTCTCCAGGGCTTGTACTTGCCCAGCATTGCCTTGTGTTGACACATTATTCTGCAAGAATTGAATGGCAAGAATAGCGCCAGCAGATTGTCCTTAAATGTTTCAATTGATGACATATATGTGACATATGTGTTTGCATATACACAGATATACATATATGTACACACGTGTAACTATAGAGACACACAAATAAACATGAAAGCTGCAAATGAACAGCTATTGTGTGTCTTCTAGATGTGTTTCTTTTCGTCATTCAACTCTCCTGATGCCGAGATCCTGCAAGAGGTGTTTCTAGAATGCTCTGAGGAAGGTGATTTTATTTTCTTTATTTTTTGGTTTTTTTTTTTTTTTGTTGTTGTTGTTTGGTTTTTTCCCCTACAGTTGTAGCAAACCCAGACAAAGGGAATGCCACCTGCTGACTCTGGAGAATAGTAGCCTGTTGCCCCTGAAAGGTCTGGTTCTGTCCTCCTACTCAGAGAGTTTCCCTTTGAGAATATGTTTCCTGGGCTGCAGAGATGGCTCAGGAGTTAGGAGCACTGGCTGCTCTTCCCAGAACCCACAGGGCAGCTCACAATCCAGTTTTAGGGACTTGAAACTTCCCATGGCGGAACACCAATGCACAAAAAAAAAAAAAAAAAGAGCGTGTTTCCTTCTTGTAGCAGTTGTCAAAAGCTGTGCCTAGAAAATATGGAATTATTCTGATATTAGATGGCTTCACTATTAAATACTTTCAGCTTGTGTTCTAGGGACTTTTGGTGGTGGGGGTTTGAGTAACAATGATTCTCATAGGCTCATACATCTGAATGCTTTGTCACCATGGAGTGGAACTGTTTGATAGGATTAGAAGGACTAGGAGGTGTGGCCTTGTAGGAGGACATGTGTCAGTGGGGTTGGACTTTGAGGCCTTAAAGCTCAAGCTACACCCAATCTATTTCTCTTTCTCTCTCTTCTTTTCTCTCTCTCTCTCTCTCTTAGTTAGGGTTTCTATTGTTGTAAAGAGAACCCATGACCACAGCAACTCTAAGGAAGGAAAACAATTAACTGGGGTGGCTTGCTTACAATTCAGAGTTTTAGTCCATTACCATCCAGGTGGGACATGGGGGTCATACCGGTAGACATGACACTAGAGAAATAACTGAGTATCCTACATCTTACAGGCAACAGGAAGCGTTCTGACTCACTGCGTGTGGCTTGAGCATATGAGACCTCAAAACCCACCTCTGCAGTGACACACTTCCTCCAACAGTGGCACATACCTCCGAATAGTGCCCCTCCCTTGGGGGCCATCTTCTGTTAAACCACCACACTTCTGCCTGTGGGTCAGGATGCAGCTCGTAGCTACTCTTCTAGCACCGCACATGCTGGGTCCATGCTCCCTGCAGCCACACCCCTTCCATGGTGCCCCCAGCTAAACTCTTCCTTCTGTAAGAGTTGCCTTGGACATGGTGTGTCTTCATAGCAGTAGAACAGTGACTAAGAAAGGGGAAAGCAACTTTTAGGACAAAGTCAACACATTTGGGAATAGTCTGAATTTTAATCAGTTGCTGGGCAGCCTGGGCGGCCTATGAATTTACTGTGTATTTGGTTGTTGCTTCTGTGAGCCTCCAAGGAAATGGCTGGCTGAGTCCTCTAAGGGTGTTGATGGAACATTTTCTCTGTTGCGCCACACATGCTGTTTGTGACACTCAATTCTCTTACTCTCTTTCCATCCACAAGCCATACCCCCTTGCGTGTCCTCCCCCAAAGTCTATGGTAGTGTGGAATGAGTTATTGTAAGGCTAAGGACTTGTGGGGACAGGAGCTTCGGTACCCATATATTGTCACAGTTTCTTCATCCATGGTGGCACCTTGGGTAGAAGCTGATCTATTAAATGTATCCCTCAGCGTAAAGGACATTATGTATCAGAGCAGGCAGCGTATTTGTTTTATCATTCTGCATTTAAATGTCAGTGGCCAAAATTAAAGCCTCTCTTAACTCCTAGAACTAAAAAAACAATGCTATGTTCCAGAGTAGACCTGAGATCACGGTGTATGCTGGAGACTCTCAGGACAGAGAGTCCCGAGATGTGTCTTCCAGAGCTGAGCTCGTGTCCTTTGCTGTGAGCTCAGGGAACTGATTTAAAAGTGTGAAGTGCAAGTCCCAGCTCCAAGAATGAGTTCCAAGCCTTTTGTTTCTGTTTTTCTTTCTGAAAGACAAGTAGAGTTTGTATTGTGGCATTTGAGGTTCATTTCAAAGGGCAGTGCTGGATGAATCAGTACCAGATGGGCCATTTCTGAGGGCTGTGTACTTTGTAATGCCATTAAAGAACTCATCCCTCTGCCCATTGTCTATCCATCTGTCTGCTTGTCCATCCACATACTCATCCACTAATTCCTGCAGGGTCTGAATATAAAGTTTTCATGATGAAGCTGAGAACCGACAGTGACCATTTTCTGAGAGCCTGCTATGTCCGACTCCAATCTTCAAAGCAGATTTGCGAGGGAAGGGTAGTGATGTCCAGCCCAAGAAGAAACAGATGAGACAGGAGGGACTCACATATCTTGTCTGGGACCACCTGGCCAGGCAAAGGGGAGCAGATCCAGGTACCTTTGTGACGCAAATTTCTCTCCTCTTTAGCGAGTGTTGTATACCATGCTCAAGTGGGCTCAAGGCTGGCTCAGGCCTTATTTGTTACAGCTTTTCCCTTGGGAGGGGGATCAGCTCCCATGGCCCTGCTTTGCCTCTTACAACCTTGTCTACACTTGGGGTTCCCTGTAGAAACCCCTGCCCTTTATACGAGAGTACAAATGAAGACTCACTATTTAAATGCGGCAAATACGCCAGTGTTAAATACTCTTCTGTTCTCTTGACCATCTTGAAGGCCAAAATCAAAACTGGAATTCTCAGGCTCGTCAGCGTTCCCTGAACAAACAAATCACTGTTGAGGAGCTGGCTCCTGGCTCACCCGTCCTTCACAGTTATCTGACTCCGCGTCACACTGCGGCGGTCTCCTGGCATGATAATCAATGTGCATAGATGGTCCTGGCATGATAATCAGGTGTGCATGTGGCTGTTCCTTCAAAGAGGCACCCACTCACCCCTGGATGTTGTAGGTGCTTTTCTGCATTGTTGAGGAGGCCATCTTTCCACGAACCTTGGCTTTTGGCTGGAGAGCCCCCATGAGCCAGGGCCTGTCCTCACGCCACCCCAGGCCCTGTTCGTCTGGCTGGTGAGTGATGACAGAGGACAAGAGAATGAGAGGAAGATATTCCAGGGCTGGGTGGAGGATCAGGGTGGGGTCCCGCAGAGTGAGGGTGTGTGTGGGGGGGCCAACAGGAAGGAGGGCTGGATTCTCTTTTGCTCACTGGTTCCTGGTCTTTTAGGACTCATTCTAAAGATGCATTGTTCCTATGCGTGCTTGTAGTCCAGTTGGACCGTTGAGCTGTGGCCACAGCTCAATTCTGCTTACAACTACGGTGTGCCCAGCGGTCGGGATACTTTCCGAGAGATGCCCACCCTGTTCTTTGGCACGGGCCTGGGGTTGGGAGGTTCTCTTGAGTCTATTGGCAAGAGTAGCTGTCCTCCTTACAGGTCTGTGGCTGGGCTCTAGAGGCGCTGGTGGACAGACAATGTGGTATTGGACAATGCTGGTCTGGAGGAACTTCCCTGTGCTGGCCCCAGAGTCCTGGACCTTGGGGATGCACAGAGGTCCAGAGTGAACAAAGTGAGAGTATGTGTCTTAGAACAGATGCATTGTCTTCCCACCTCGCCTGCCTCTTTACGTTGTGTCTGTGCTAAAACGAAAGCTATTGTTTATTTGGAAGAACCATTTGCCTAATGCCTCTGGAATTTTTTTTTTTTTTTTTTTTTTTTTTTTTTTGGAGCTGTTTCTATGTTAATCATCAGTTCAGACCTTGGCTATAGCTGGGTGATTATGTAACCTGGGATGGGATGATTTCCACTGGCATATGTGGACTCCGGTGCTCCCAACTCAGCCATGCCTGAGAGGGAGCCAGTATGCTCCTGCCTGGGTAGTCAACCTGCTTCTGTGGGCTGCTGGAGGTGGGACGGGGGAGGGGTTTGGGAGTGGGGGCGTGGGAAGTGGGAGTAGCCCACAGAGAAAGCTGGCAAGCAGCTAGCACTGAGTCAGGAGGACCATCTCTTCGTGGGGGCTTTCTCAGATACGCTGGAGAATTGCCTCGTTCTCCTTAGCTACCGACATTCTTGTGTGTAAAGTCCAGAACATCCTACTCCTGTCTACTCCCTAGCAAATATCCTGAATATCATTGCTTGAGCCTTGGAAGGATCTAGAAAATGTCCCTGGCCCTTTCCTCTCTTCTGGCCTCTGTCCTGTGCCTCCATGTGCTCCAATGCTAGCAGCATTGACCTCAAGGGCTGCCCTTTGCCAGACTCACAGCCTGAAGTCCATTGGTTTCTAGTCTAAAACCTTGTCTGGGTCCCCAGGGAGTTGCTTTGTCAGGGATCAAAGAAAGGGAGGGTTTCTTAGTCATGGGGGGCCTGAAATTTAATTTGCCCTACATTCTTAATGGAGGAATAAACATGGGTAGGGTTTTGAAAGCCTGACTTTAGTCACGGATGAATAAGGGCGGGCTGAAGGGAGAGCTCGCCTTGTGGTCCCTTAGTGCTGGGAGATGATAAAAACTTATTATGTCTTGCATCCCTCTCTGCTTTGCCATGCTTCTTTACCCCATTAGCAACAAGACAGCCTTATACCTAAACATTTAGCACAATACTAACTGCCTAACAAGAGGTTCCAACACACCAAGGTGGTTTGGTGCTGATGTTAGTCAAGCCAGGCCATTCCTCCCGAGACGTAGCTTTTTCCATACGGGGATTTGGGGACTCCATGTTCCTTCCATTGCTGGATCCATCGTTCCCTCAGACCTTTAAAGTCTTTAGCCCATATGCCTTCCACTCGCTGTCCGTCGATGAAAGTTTAGTCACATGGCCACAGCTGGCCTCAAAAGAGCCTGGGGACTTTGGCTCAGTCACATAATGCCATGGGATGGGGCTAGGAGATGAAAAGCGGATGTCCTTGAGAGATGGCAGAGGAGTGGGATGGTTGAGTATGTGTGGAACACAAAGGGGAACAGACGGCAGACAGGTGGGTGACATCTCCAGAGGATGGAGACGGCAGGAAGACGAGAAGATGTGCAGAGGGAATGCTGGCCAGTGGCCCACCATGGTCCGGTGTGATAGAACTGTGTCATGAACAGGAACCCATAGAAAAAGGTGGTTAATGACCTCACATCCCTTCTGCTGATCCCATGGAAGGATAGCTCAGGAAGATGCTGGTCCTGTACTCATAGCCTTAGCCCCTGACAGGATCTGCCCATCGGTTTCCAGCACAAAGCTTATTGTGAGGAAAGTCAAAGGGAAATGCATAACGTGTGGCCCAGTGTCTTAGGTAGCTCAGTTGCCAAGACAAAAGGCCACAGAGTGGGTGGCTTGTTTAACAGAATTTGACTGTCACTGCTCTGAAGGCCACAAGTATGAGATGAAGGTGCCAGCATGGTTGGTTTCTGATGAAGATTCTTCCTGGCAAATAGATTGTCACCTTTCCCTGTCTTTATATGGCAGAGAAAAAGGAGTTGGCGTGGGGAGGGTCGGAAAGGACACACACATAAGAGAACCTTCTAGTGGCTCCTCTCCTGAGGGCACAGGTTTCATCTCAAAGGCTCTCCTTTATTTATGACCTTGCCTGAACCTACGACTTTCCCCAAAGGCTCTGTTTTCAAACACAGTTACCAGAGGAACTTGAACAGACAAATGCAGGGGACAGAACTCATGCACAGAAGCCAGCAGATCGAGCTTCTCCAGGCATGCCCTTCCAGAGCTGCGTTATCACCTGTCTGTGCTGGGAGGGAGGCAGGAGCATGGAGCCTAACACGCTGACCTGTCCCGGGTGGGAAGGATGTGTTCTGTCCATGCACTGATGAAGCTCCTTTTGCGCTCTTTGGCCTTAGATTTGTTACTCTGGGCATGCGATGCCAAGAAGGACGGGAAGCTGGCGTGATTCAGACATTCCTAAAAAGGGGGAGCCAGCAAGGCCAAATCTGGGGTTGTATCCACAAGCCACTTGGCCAGTGAGCCAGTGGGCCAGTCAATCCAGTGTGCTGTTACCACCCATGGGCTCAAAGGTGCCAACAGTGCCTCAAAGCCAGAGGTCAGAGCCCTGGGGACACCTGAGATCTGCGCTACCAGCCGGCCACTGGAGCAGGGGCTTACAGACACTTTGTGGGTGGAGGTTGGTATGGGGTATAAAAGTTGGACCGACAGCTTGCCACTGTTGTAATATATAGGGTGGGACTCAAATTTCTGCCTGTGGTGAATCTGAGTGGTGGCCTCGTTCCTAGACCTCTCAACGACTTGTGGCTACCTCTCTCACTCAGACTATTGAACACTGGGGACCAGTGTGGACAGTAGGGGACACTTCAAAGTTTTCAGAGCGGGGAGTCACTGTAAAAGAAGTCTGTTTGCACTGTCCCTGGATTTACATGAAACATGGAAGGGTTTGGAAGGGCTGATTACCCGAAAGGAGGTAAACAGGCATGCAAGACAGACATCAGGCGGCTAGACCCTTCACACTGCCACTTTTAACTCTGGCAAGTTATACAGGTACACAGTGCCTCGGTTTCTCACCTGCAAACGGGTAGGATTCTACCCACCCCCCATACACACACACACCACATGGAGAGCCAAATGGGTGGTTATCTGGACCCTGCTTAGTGCAGAGCCTGACACATAATACGGTCCGTGTGAACAGAATGGCCGCAATTACCAGTCCCAACTAACCTGCTTTGAAACATATTTGTATTAATTCGGTTACCCCCGCAGCCTGCACAGCACCTTTTAGTACCAGAGCGATCACTGTGTTTGCTGAGCATTGGCCGGGTGGCCTGGGGCTCTAAGGCCAGGCAGTGTGTTGAGATTTAAGAGGGCCTGCCTAAAGCAGTGTGCAACTCCAGGGGACATCATCTGATGTCCTGGCAGTTCCTAGGTGTCCATGTGGGGAGGTGATCGCAGGGCTGCAGGGCTTGAAGACAGTTTCCCTGACGGAGTCTGTGGTACACACAGGCTGTAGTAGGTAGAAGAGAAGGAGGATGAGCAACAGGCTGGACCAAGACCTATGAATTGGAGAAGCATCTCGAAATGAGATTGTAAGGTGCATTTAAAGCTAGTTAGAGCTAACAGCGCAGCGAAACAGGACTCCTTGGGGCTCCTATTCTGCCAGGAAGGAAACCGTTTGGGGCATCTCAATGTTCCACAAGTTAGCATCAAATGTTGAACCTTGCAGACTCTGCTTTAGAGTGAATAGGGAAGGATGCTACCCCCTAGGGGATTGTGTGCCTCCTGGAGTGTTGTTCTACAGTGTCATACGATGACACAAAAGAGGGTCTGTTGCCCTGTTTCGTATCTGGGAGATTTGGAACATCAGGAAGAGCGACGGTGTCATGATGGAAGAAAAGCTATGTGGAAATACGGAGATAACCGTGTGTCCAAATATATCTTGGGCAACCCGGAACCCCAGAAGCCAATGGAGTGATGGAGAAGATTCCAGAGGCTCCAGGCTATGTAAAGGGATAAATCCACTCATCCTGTAGTGGATCCAGAAGCCCAGAGTGGCCAGTACCAGGGGCGGCGGTGGCGGCGGCAGCAGCCGCCACCACAGCAGGCCAGACAGTAGCACTGGCATTGCAAAAGTCAGGAGAGGGGGAGGAGAAAGCACAGTGAGCAGAGGCCGTCCCAGCAGAAGTGCAGATGGCAACAATCGCTAATGACAGGTGCCCAGACTGAGTCCAAACACTGTGAAAAAAAATAACCAAGATTGGAAGCAAACAGACTCCCCGTCCAATGTGCACAGTTCGGAAAATGCCAGAGTAGCATAAACACCGCAAAGTAAACGCAGCTTCTTAGTCTCTTTACTTTAGTCATCAGAAGTGGCCCTACAGTGTGCTAGGAGCCGAGTCTGACTCGGGTGGCCTTAACCTCACTTGACTTTTCCCCTCTATTCAAACAATTTCTAAGGGCCTCCTCACCATTCCATTCCTTTCTTGGTGTGGCACTGCAGTTTGCCAGCCCATGAGAAAGGACACTTTGGGTCGCTCTCCTACCACCCATTTTTGAAGGACTTTCTCTTTGCCCTTACATGGAGAGGTAGAAAATGATCCGGCCCTCAGCCAGGACTACTGGCCATGTGTGTTTGCCTGTCTCTGGTCCTGGGCCTGAGAGGCAACTGGAAGCCCCCTCCACTTTTCCAGCCATAACAGGGACATTGGAAGGCTTCTGCCTGTTGGAGATGTTTTCCAAACCTTTCACTACTGTGCTGGGCCAGCACTTATCAAGGACTGAAACTAGGTTAGTGTTGTGCATGGGTCTTGTGACATGTTGGGTGAGGTTTTATGAGAGAGAGAAGCCAACAAGTCCTTGGAAGCTCAGGCTTTAGACGTGGCATAATACTGTTTCTTACAGACTCTGTTGGCCAAAGTAATTCGGGTGGGGAAGCTAGGGCCACCTCTTGATGAAAAGAACCACCCTGTCATGAGTTTAAGGTTCACATGTAGAAAGGAGTATGAAACTGTGTGCTGAGGACGGAGCCTACAGCTTTGGAGTCATGTGAGACACGTCAATCCAGAGTCCTGACTTAACTGTCACCCTCAGTTAAGGGTAAAGATGGAATTGCCAACTGTCCATCTTAGACGATCGTTTTGAGGGCTGAGGAGATGGATCAGTTGGTAAAGCAAGAGGACCTGGGTCTAGCTCTCCACCACCCTCCTAAAAGCTGTGCGTGGCACCCTGGGTCCCACATGAAGCACTGGGCATGGGCAGGCCAATAGGAAGTCCCCTGAAGCCTATTGGCCCATCATCCTTGCTAAATTGATGATCTCTGGTCCAGTGAGAGACCCTGACTCAAAAAGTAATGTGACAGGTGACCACAAAAGATGTTCAAAGTCGATGTCTGGCCTCTGTATGCACACGTGTGTACACACAGAAAAATGCACCCCTACAACACACACGGTTCCCCTTGAGGATTTTCACTTGTTTGTATGGCTAATGCATAATGAAGTGTCAGTAAAAATCTTCCCCCGCCCCACTTACCCAAAATTCATTCTGTGTCCTCATTTCTTGGTTTGAAACACATGGTGTCTATAGGATCAACCTTCCCTGAGGCTGTAAGAGAGACTATCACCTCTGTCTTTGTACAATATGAACTCAGAGTTGAGGTTTGGAAGACAACAAGGAATTAATTTTTATCCACACTAGAGATTTATAAACGAAATTTAGTCTAGGAGGGAAAGGCAGCAACGTTTTCAAACCCTGTGACATGAGGCTGTCAGGTAAACAAGGGAATTTCACCCTATCTCATGTGGCCTTCCTCAAGACCACCCCCACAGCTGAGCCCTGTGATACAGCAATTGCAAGAGTGCATGTGAGCAAACACTAACTGAATTGTATCAGATGGTCCTAGGAGCCAGAGACGGACGGAGAAGGCTGTCCACATCCCTGCATATTGCCCATTATATTGCCCACCTCTGTGCCTGGGCTTGACATAGGACAGGCATCTCTCTAGACTATGGTCCCCATTCCAGAGGCCTCCACAGTCATACATAGTCGTCTGAGATGCTTTGTCCCTGCGTGCTGGCACTTTACCTTGCTGTTGTCCTCTTCCCCTGCTCCCTGTTTCTATTCCACACCCAGATCAAAGGGGCTCTTCCCTGTCCCCAATGTGCCTCTCACTTTCCCTCTCTTCTTCAGAGTATCCAGGGCAGGAACTGCCTCCCCAGAGCAGGCTTGGCAGTAGAGAAGAAGGCCCATGATGCATTTAGGCATCCAGCCAGCATGGGGTGGGACCATGGGAGGTGGAGGAAATCTAGAGACAGGGTCCTGCTAGCTCCACCTTTACTGAAGCTCTGTCTTCCCTTGTCTGTCTTAGTCGTCTGTGACATTGTGACCTTCCTCAAGGATAGATTGGGCCGAAAGAACTTTCTCTAGGACCTGAGTGAGGGAATGAAAACACCCTACCATGTTCATAGCCTGCATCCTATCCGAAGTAGCGAGAGCAGGGGCACATTTCTCCTTTGTACACAGCATCTCTTCCTTTGACAAGGGTGGGAATCCCTCAGCCATACACATGTGCTCCCAGCTTCATGACGGAGAAGCTGTGCAGACTCCTTGTCAATTGCTGGGCGAGAAGGGTTGGCTGTAACAGTGTGAATGATAGCTTAGCGCAGACCACATGAAGTGGACGTTGTCCATGGTTACTAGTCATCGGCAAGTGGAGGGAGATTTTTGTGGCTTACCCATGAACCCACGATGGGCTCTTAGATCCCTTTCTCCACCACAGAGACCAGCTGTGTGTGTGTGTGTGTGTGTGTGTGTGTGTGTGTTCACGGGTGCACATGTGCGTGTGCATGTGTGTGTGTGTGTGTATGTGCACATGTGGAAGCAGGGGGTACATGCATGTGCAGGTGAGGAGGCTAGAGGTCAATACTGGGTGTCTTCCTTTACCACTGTCCTTATCTTCTGACTCAGAATCTTTAGCTAAATCGATTTGGAAAGATTATCTGACCAGTGAGCCCCAGGGATCCTCCTATCTGCACCTCCTCCATGCTAGTTTTACAGGCTCCAGTTTTCAGAAATATTTATTTGTTTTATTATTCTTTTAATTGTGTGTGTGTGTGTGTACACACGCGTGCGTGCCTGAGTGTATGTACATACATCACATGTGTTCAGGAGCCTGTGGAGGTCAGAAGACTGTCACCTCTCCTGGAACTGGAGTTACAGATGATTGTGAGCCACCATGTGGGTGCTGGGAACTGAACCTCGGTCCTTGCAGAAGCAGCCAGTGCTCTTAACCACAGAGCCACCTCTTCAGCCCCTCTCAGCTTTTCTACATGGGTACTGGAGGTTGAATTCAGGTCACAGGCTTGTATGAGGAAAGGACATTACCCATGAGCCATCTCCCAAGCCCCCACACCAGTTCTCCTGAGAGAGAGGGAGGGGAGAGGGAGAGAGAGGAAGGGAGGGAGGGAGGGAGGAGGGAGGGAAGGGAGGAGGGAGGGAAGGGAGCTTTGTGGGAATATTTACACTTCCCAGCCTACTCAAAGGGGAAGAGAAGAAACAGATACTTCCTGTCTTCCCTGGGGCATGTCCATCATCCCTGGGACACGTCTATCATCCCTGGGACATGTCCATCATTCCCAGGACACGTCCATCATCCCCGGGACATGTCCATCATCCCTGGGACACTTCTGTTCTTCCATCATAGCGTCTTCCTGTGCAAGCCAGTTGTCACTGCAGACTCTCTGTACTCCATGGTCTTAGAGCAGGAAGAGAGGAAGAAGAGTACAATGTGAGCAGTCACAGATGCTCCGGACTAGAAACGTCCTCAGCCTGAAGAGAACTGAGGCCAGGAGGTGCAGTGATTACAGGAAAGCATTCAGTGGGGTGTTCCCAGAAGGCAGCGAGGGAAGATGGCGGTGATGCAGTCACTGGGATTCGGTTTTCAGTGCTACATGAACTATTGTCCTCATTAGAGATTCCCCTAAAGCAGCATATAACGAGTTTGTGTCACACGATCTCTAGGAGCTATTTACATTCCGGGATTCTTTCAGATGGAATAGAGTTATTTCCAGATATCCACTGACTACCAACCTAAGCGATGGTTGGGTCCATTCCTGATGTTAGATAAACTTGAACTTGCTCAGTCTTTAGCAGAATTCTCAATTATGCATTAGAGCCTGCATTTCTTCTAGTAATCTGAATCCTGAAGTCAAAATTCATGGCTTGCTTTTTCTAAAAGTAGAAAATATCCATAAAACAGGATCTCAAAAAACATTTTCGTTTTATAGCCCATCAGTGTAGGTATATTCAGCTAGCGTTAAATTGGTGATGTCTTGTGAAGTAGCAACTGTTTTAGGAATTTCAGATACACAGGGAGGTCCTTGCCCATTTTTGTGGTGATAATGTAAGCATGTACATCGCATAGTCGAAGTGCATGTAAGATCTGGAGTTATTTGGGATGGCTCAGTGGTTAAGAGTACTTGCTGCTCTTGCAGGGACCAGAATTTGGGCCACACCCATATCAAAGCACCTGTACCTATAGCTTCAGAGGCTCTGACACCCTCTTCTGGCCTCATGAGTGGCATGTATGCACACAGACATGTAAATAAAAAGAAAAATTAAAATCTTAAAGTGAACTAACAGAACGTCCACAGAAAGCATACATGTAACTTCATTTCAGGAACCATAGAAGAGAGGGCACTGTTTCTGTCATGGTTATTGTGATGTAAAAAGACAATTTGCCTCTGAGTAGTGAAAAGTAAAAGCTAACACTATTGTCAGTTGGTACTGTCTGCTTAGAAGAATCTATCAGGATATGCTATTATATTAGACATGTTCCTTGAATGCTAATCTATTAGATTTTGTCAGCTTAACATATTATAAAAATTGTTTGCCTGTATACTGATATTTTGTGATACATTTTTAACTTAAAAATCACAATTCCCAATAGCAACAGGTAAAACATCTAAGAATAAATCTAAAAAAAATACAGGCAGTCCATATAAGGAAGACTATAAAACTATATACAGGATTTTAAAGATTTCGTTCAATAAGAAAGAAATACCACATAACTCTGGAGCCATGATATACACCTACTAGCAATTTATTTAATAAATTGGGATTTATGGCCTGACTGAGTAATTTGTATGTTAAAAGAATTAAAATTATTAACAAGCTAAGAATTAATTTACTAAAAATTAAAGCAATTGAAGAAGGGCATTTATAAATATAAAAATATATTGTAAAATAGCAAAACATATGTAATCAGGCTAAACCATCAATTAGATATTAGATAAATGATACATTTGTAAAAATTAATTACAACTTCATGACATTCACAGAAATAAATCATTGATGGATGCAGAATTTTGTATAAAAAGCAGATCTGGCGGCTGTGGATGTGGCTCAGTTGGTAGAGTGCTTGCCTAGTGCTCACAAAGCCCCAGGTTCCATGCCCAGTGTTGCTTAAGTGGGGCCTGGGGGTACATACATGTAACCTCAGCATTCACCATCTGGAGGGAAGGAGGCTCAGAGTCCAAGACCATCATTGACCTCAGAGCAAGGCCACCCTGAGACACAGAGCTATGCGACCCCCTCTCCCTGCACAGGACTATACAAGCATTTTAAAAGACTAGGAACTTTAAGTAGGGAGGTCACCTTGATACAGGAAGACAGTACTGTAAAGAATAGATTGACATGACTAAAACCCATTTCATATGACAAGAGATGATGTGACAAGGAAAAACATCTGGAAGGAAGATAGGAGCAGACACTACAGAACAGACAGAAGTTTCCTAACCTTTCACATTTTTGAAACAATAAGAGAACTACAAAGCAAGAAACACAATTCCTAGTCTAGCATGATAAGCAAACAAAAGTATTTATCCACACTTGTAATCCAGAGGGGGAGAAATAACAGCATATATAACTCATAATAGCAAAGGTTTAAAAGATTAGCTATAGCAAATATAGGTCAAAACAAAACAAACAAACAAACAAAAAAAAAAAAAAACAAACAGGGAAATGACCACTTGCGTTTACTAGTGATGAGAGTGTAATTTGACTTTAACAGGTGTTTTCATTGTTCTTGTCGTTTAACCAAGTGGTTTTATAGTTTCTCCACAGAAAAAAGCCTGTACAGTGTTGTTGATAGTGTGAGGAGAAAAAGAAGAGACAACCCTAACCCACAAAAGGAACAGTAATTAGACAGAATGGAGTAGGGCATGGGAGTCCATGCACCGCCCTAGCAAGCTTCAGACACCCTATTTCCGCGATGATCAAAGCAACATGGCAGATGCTGCAGTGTACACCCAGAGCCCAGATCATTCTCCAAGAATATTGGGTGTTCTCCTCCGGCCAACTCTTCACCTGTCCATCTCTCCATCACTCTCACCTTGTCCAAGGACACACCCCTGCCCTGAGCAACCTCTATCCGACAGATCCTCATATAGAGGGAGATAGGTCAGAGCCTCTTGGTCCAACTTAGATTTAACTCAAAAAAGTTCTTCTGATTTAGTGTTATGCTTTCGTTCAGACTGTTGTAACCCGTCCTGTCCCTCCTTCAAGCCCCTTCCCTACGATAGATGTTGGTCTCATTTCCGAAAGTCTCCTTCCTACACACCTATATTCTGTCAATTAAATTATGGAATCCTAGTCACAGCTGATACTATTTATGTGTAGAAGTCCAAACAAGTCTGTATGTGCATACATGTATAGCACACAACCCCTTATGTAGGTGTATATGACGTTGATTGTTGGTGTCTTCCTCAGGAACTGTCCACCTTATATTTTAAAGATTTGCTTTTAATCATTTGTTTGTTTGTATGTGTATCTCTGTGTATGTGCACATGACCAGCAGATGCCTGCAGGAAACAAAGGCATCAGGTCCCCATGGAGACAAGGTTACAGATGGTCGTGAGCTGATTGACATGGGTGCTTGGATTCGAACTTGGGTCCTCCGTAAGAGCAGTGCATGATCTTAACCACTGAGCAAGTCCTTGACCCACTGAGCCATTCCACAGGCCCTGACATTCAGTTCCAAATGTAATCTCCTTCCTTACTGACAGGTAGGGGCTGTGTGGCAGACTTGCTTCAACAAGCGCTTTGTGATGGGTCTCCCCTCCGTCTAGCTGCCAGGATTTGTGAGGCGGTATTCATTCGCATCTCGTTTCTTGCCACAGGAGGGAAGTGTGGCTCAGGGAAGTTTAATGTCACGATATTATCATGCCCAGGGACTTGGGTCCCAGATCTGGCCCTTCTTTCCAATACATTTTGTTGTCATCAGTTCATTGGGGGGTGGAGAGAATGATGGTGTGCTTACCCTCCTCCAGGCTTGCTGGAACATGGTCCTTGCTTCCCCAGCTGCAGGCCTTGTGATGAAACCAAAGGGCAGGGATAATAATAAACGGGTAAAAGCTGAGGACCAGCAGGAGGCCCTTTTGCATGGTCGTGCAATCGTAAACAATTTTGAGACTTCCAGGTCTTGAACTATCATTGCTTTAAATGGAGAAGGACTTGGGAGAGGCCAAGAGCTAAACAGAGATAACAGGTCGGGAAAGACATGAATCCTAAGGAGCTGAGGCATTCATGGATTCAGCTTGCTGACTCCGTGTCCAATTCCATTCCAGAGCTAGGTTAAGCCAGCCAGCCAGTGAATTCTAGAGACAGGTTTCAGGCCCCTTTCAGAGTGTTTGAAAGAAATTTATGGGAATATCTCCCTCCTCATGTGTTATGGGAGGGCACCAGAAAAACGGGTTCCTTGTGTGAGCAAGATGCACAAGCGGAGCATTAAGAGGACCTTTGCCCAGGGAGCCAGTGTTTAACCAGAGTTTCCACACTGAAGGCTTTGGGAATGGTGCAGAAGTCACGTGCCCGTCAAGTTCCGCTCCGTCTGTCATTATGACTCACCTTTGCTGAATGCCCCCTCTCTGTTCTTCACTGGCCATTGAAGGGAAACCCAAAAGATGTAGTTTTTGGCAGGTGTCCCTCCTGGTGGGGTTCAATGTTTCTTACTCCACCCATTTAATCCCCTGAAAGCAGAGTGGAGGAAAAACTGTAAGTAGAGAGGCCCCTTCCTCTCTGGGAACACACGAGGGTCCGTCTGCGAGGCTTAGGGGAACACTTTAGTCCATCCAGCCATGACCTTATGCAGCTCATTTACCAACCGCTTTGTTTAGAGGGATTCTTTAGAGTCCATGATAGGGCCTTCCCTCTATTAGAAAGGATGGAAAGCGGATCGTGGCGCCAGCTTCATGGTGCAGTGGGAGAAAACACTTGCCACAAAGCCTTAGGACTTGAGTTTGGTCCCTGGAACCTACATGAAGATGGAAAGAAACTCTATAAAGTTACCATCTGACCTCCACATGCATGCTGTGGCATGCACAGGCACAGGCACACATGTGCACACACACACTCCGCTCATATTCACAATCGTAATGTAACTAAAGTCTGTACATAATGGCAGGGGCGTCTAGAAGACTGGACTCTCGTGGAGTGGAGCAGGGTGGATAGTAGGTGTTTCCTCTTACACGTGTCCCGCCAGGTCCCGCCACCCTTCAGCCCCAAATAAGCATACAGATGCTGTATTAATTATTAAACTATTGGCCAATGGCTAGAGCCTCATACTGGCTAGCTCTCTCTTAATTATTAACCCATTTCTATAAAACTATGTATTTCTACATGGTTTATCTTATCAGAGAACACCTGGCGCATCCCATCCTCCTGGTCTCTACATGGCGTCTCTCCGCGGTCTCCCTCTGCCTACCTTTCCCAGAATTCTCCTCATCTCCTAGTCTTGCCTCCATTGGCCAAACAGTGCTTTATTCATCAACCAGTAAGAGAAGCATATATACAGAAGGACATCACCCATCACATGTGGCTCCTAGATTTTATATAGATAAAAATGACATGAGAGTATAAATTAAACTGTCTAACGAAGACTCATTGAGGGGACAGGACAAGACAAGGGAGTGTGAATATACATGTATGTGAATATATATGTACATATATATATATATTCATAGATATTAAAACTTTTTAAAACAAACCTAGAAAGTGACCTGTGAGAGGAGGGAAAGGGACTTTAAGGGAAAGTTGTAGGGAAGGAGATAGAATACACTGCCTGAAAACGAAAGGGGGTGTGTGGGGGGGGAGTAGAAGAATTTTAGGTGGAGATGTGGAGTGGGGAGAGGGAGGGTTGGGAGAAGGAGCATCCCAAACCTAGTAAGTAAGCAAATTCAATAAGGAAACCTACCTTGGGTGTTGATAGAAGAGTGAGTGAGTGAGTGAATGAGTGAGTGAGTGAGTGAATGAATGAGTGAATGAGTGAGTGAGTGAATGAATGAGTGAATGAGTGAGTGAGTGAGTGAGTGAGTGAATGAGTGAATGAGTGAATGAGTGAGTGAGTGAATGAGTGAGTGAGTGAGTGAATGAGTGAGTGAGTGAGTGAATGAGTGAATGAGTGAGTGAGTGAATGAGTGAATGAGTGAATGAGTGAGTGAGTGAGTGAATAAGTGAGTGAATGAGTGAGTGAGTGAATGAGTGAGTGAGTGAATGAGTGAATGAGTGAATGAGTGAGTGAGTGAATGAGTGAATGAGTGAATGAGTGAGTGAGTGAATGAGTGAGTGAATGAGTGAATGAGTGAGTGAGTGAATAAGTGAGTGAGTGAATGAGTGAGTGAGTGAGTGAGTGAATGAGTGAATGAGTGAGTGAGTGAATGAGTGAATGAGTGAATGAGTGAGTGAGTGAATGAGTGAGTGAATGAGTGAATGAGTGAGTGAGTGAATAAGTGAGTGAGTGAATGAGTGAGTGAGTGAGTGAGTGAATGAGTGAATGAGTGAGTGAGTGAATGAGTGAGTGAATGAGTGAATGAGTGAGTGAGTGAGTGAATGAGTGAGTGAATGAGTGAGTGAGTGAGTGAATGAGTGAGTGAGTGAGTGAGTGAATGAGTGAGTGAGTGAATGAGTGAATGAGGCAGTACATGGAACCAGTGCCTGCCAAATCTGACAGACCCTGCTCAGTGTGCAAAGCTAATTAGACAACCAATAGGAAGCTGAAGAGGGTTTCTACCCAGTGCGTTGGGGCAGGGGCTGTGACTGGGCTAACGGATGGGGAGCACAGGGTGCCTGCAGGTCTAGAAACCCTTCCCATCCCCTGGGCCCTGAAGTCCATTCTAACCCTGCCGGCCTCTGCCAGTTCATTACTGCACCCTTCTGGGCAGGTCTCTTGATCTCCCTGGCATTCAACTGTTCACCCCTCATAAAACAAGGACAAGTATTTTCTCATGTGGTTTCTAGAAGGAGTGCGTATTCAGAAAGCCCTCTGTAAACTTGGACCACATGCTTATCCGAGCCATGGTCCATGTGATTCATACAGAGAGGCGGTGAAACCCCCCTGCAAAGCTGGAACCCTACCCTGCTGCCCCTGGGTGAGCAAGGTTTTATTACTGCCCAGGGCTAAAAAGATGCTTTTGTTTTCCTTACTGCTGTGGATGTCTCTAAGGGGGAGGGCTTTTGGTTTAGGAATCATGTGGTGTGGTCATGTATATGCAACCATTTATTGGAGTAATAACTTGGAATGCTTGAGCCTTGCTTGCTTCTAGGTTTGTGTCTCTGTTCACCATCTGTGGGTGATGCATTCGTGTATTGCACTGTGGATACGAAGGCCTAGAGAGGGCCATTAAACTACCCGTAGTAATTCTCCTGCTGACAAGAGGAGAATTTTAACTCCCAGTCAGGACTCATGGGCCATCTTGTCCTCCAGCCCTGATGGTTGCTAAATTCTAACCCTGAGTGCTTCAGTGCTGTTAGGGGAAGGCCCCATAACACTTCGGCTTTGAGCAAAGGAAGTCTGTCTTTCATCAGGCATTAGGCCACGAAGAGCCCTTGGGCTAGGAAGCCTCAGTTTCCAGTGGCATTTCCTGCTGTGCCACTGACCAGCGCTATTGGCTGTCCTGGCATCCAGGAGTGTTTTGGGGCTCCCAGAGAACAGCTATAAAATGTTCACGGGGGGGGGGGGGCGCTTCAGTGGGGACCTGCCTGCCCCTCGAAGAGAACCACGAGCCGCATGGAGCCACCGTGAAAAGTCTCTGTAACCTCACCGTGGCTTCACATGGCTTCCGAGGAGACGGCTCAGTTTGTAAAAACACTTGCCCTAGGAACCTGGTCACCCGACTTCAGTGTCACGAAGCTAGATGAGGTGGCATGCGGCATGCGCCAGTGATCCTGGCACTTGTACTGTGAGAGGGGGGTGGGGACAAGAGGATTGTCCAAAAGGTTGGGTGGGGCCAGCTAGTCTAGAGTACAAAGAGCGGCCCCCAGCAAGAGGGGCCTTGCTGTAACAGCGTGGAAGGAGAGGACCAACTCCTCAAAGCTGTCCTCTGACCTCCACAAATGCCATGTCCTACTCAGGCCTGTACATCTCTCTCTGTCTCACATGCGCGCGCGCGCACACACGAGAGAGAGAGAGAGAGAGAGAGAGAGAGAGAGAGAGAGAGAGAGAGAGAGAGAGAGAGAGAGAGAGAGAGAGAGAGAAGCCCTGTCTGGTACATTATGGTCTGAGGATTCAACATAAGGAAATTAAGTAACACATAGTAACAACCAAAAAGGAAAGAGATGTTAACTAGATATAACTGCTGCATCTTCACGTTGCATCTTGGGATTTAACTTCAGTGGCTGCACATGGTTGATGGCCAGTGTGCTTTGTGCTTGCCATCAGAGATGCGGGAGAAGGTTTCTTTTCTCTAGAAGACGATCTCCTTCGAGCCCTCAGAATTACCTGAATTAGCTTACGCTCCCACAATTCCCAATAAGCTCCCCATAAAACTCTGTGTCTCTAAGCTTGGGGATGTGCAGTGTGTACTATCTGCTGGTAGATGTGGGGACACCTTAGCTCTGTGACACTGCAGTGTTTTTGGTAGGCTGTTGGTTCTGTTACTTCTTCCTGTTTGGTGTCATTCAGTGCCTTGCTATAGCTGTGGATGACAGCAGGTCCCCAGGGAGGAATGTGTCATTTCCTACTCTTAGTGGATAATATTGTATCTCCGGCTTACACACTTGGATGTCTGTGTATTTTTGTTTTGTGTTTTCGGCGAGACTTTTAGTTTTTCACTTTTTGTTGGTTTTTGCAAATAATCTCTTCTCTGCCTGTGGGAGATCTCTGGGGAATTGTAGCCATGAGCTTGGCAGTCATAATAGCTGTGCCAGGACTGGAGAGGTGGCTCAGTGGTTAAGAGCACTGACTACTCTGGTGTAGGACCCAGGTTTGATTCCCAGCATTCACATGGTAGCTCACAACCATCTTTGACTCCAGTTCCAGGGTACCCAATGCCCTCTTCTGACCCCTAAGGTATTACGTGTAAACGGTGTGTAGACACATGCAGGCAAAACACCCAAACACATAAGAAAGTAAACTAAAAAAACAGTGTCTGAATTTGTGGTTCTCTTTGTTCATTTCTCTAGGAACAGGAATATTCCCAGCAGGTCTTTGATGGTGATAGATACGTGGGTGGGTAGATGGATGGGTGGATGGATGGGTGGATGGATGGGTGGATGGATGGGTGGATGGATGGGTGGATGGATGGGTGGATGGATTGGTGGATGGATGGGTGGATGGATGAATGGATGGATGGATGGATGAATGGATGGATGGATGGATGGGTGGGTGGATGGATGGGTGGATGGATGGGTGGATGGATGGATGGGTGGATGGATGGGTGGATGGGTGGGTGGATGGGTGGGTGGATGGACAGAATGGGTGGGATAGATTGGTATGTGGGTAATATAGATGAATGTGAGGATAGATGTGTAGGTGGATGGTTGAATGGATGGATGGATGGGTGAGCTGTCATTTCTCTCTAGAACCAAGAAACAGTACAGATTATGGTCAGACCCTTGCAGCCTAACTGTACGGAGGGAAATGTTGATTACTCCAGTACAGACTACTGGAAGCGTGTAACAGCAAAGCCACTGGGCCGCAGTGTGTTCTTTTCACGCTTTGAGGGTACCATGGGTATTAATTATAAATGAGATCTAAGATTCTTATAGAATCTGTGACTGGGAAAGCTCTGGCTCTCAGATGAAGGCATTAGCTTTCAACATTTACATTCAACATGGCCAGAGACGCTGAAAAGGTCACAGACTGGGAGTTGAATACTGTCCATCATAGTGTGAGGTGTGTGGGGTTACGGTAGATGCAACATCACCATCCAGAAGAAGCCCAGCCTGGGGAGTGACTCAGGGGCCAGGAGCCATGGTGGATGTGGCCAGCGAAAGGGATGATGCTTCCCTGAAATCTCCTGGGTACTGAGAACCATATTTAGTACGGGGTAGTCCAGTTTCACCATTAGTGGGGGCTGGAAAGGGGGCTCAGCATTGAAGAGCACTTGTTGCCCTTGCAGAGAGCTAGGATTTGGTTCCCAGCACTCACTTGGCAGCTCACAACCATCTGTAACTCCAATTCTAGGGGATCTCATGCCCCCAACTGGCTCCTGGCTGTGCATATGTGGTACATAGACATGTGCTCAGGTGCGCGCGCACACACACACACACACACACACACAGAGAGACTTAATTGTGTATTTGTGTGCAGCCACACACATGTGCACTCACACAATGGCTGCAGCAGCCAAAGACAATGGGCTTGTAAGCATTGTGAGCCACCTCAGCATGGATGCTGGGAACTGAACCAAGGTTCTCCATGAGAGCAGCAAGTGCTCTTGACAGCTGAGCTGTCCCTCCAGCCCCTCTCAAGAGCTTTTATTCTGGTCTTGATGGCTGAATGGCCAGGCATAAAAAAGCAAGCAGAGATTTCAGGTTACTGGTGACTGTTGGAGATGCAGCCAGTTCTTTCCCTACAAAGCACAGTCTTGAGCTAATGACTTACAAATGGGCAGCCTGGGTAGGAGTGTGTTTATCAAGTTGTGTTTTCACAGTATGCCTTGACTGAGGACAGCCAGATTTCCCTTGGTTCAAGAGAGTAGATTCATCATAAAAGCCTTGGTCACTTGTGTTTCCATTTCCAATATGAGAAGTGTTATTAATTTGCCCACTTAAAAGGTTAAGATGAGATAGATCATAAATCATTATTTCAAGACCCTAAAGTTAGCTGTTTTGCTAATGGAAAAGACATGTTTGGATACTGATTCGGGGACGAGGAGAAAAGGGATGTAGAGAGGGAGGGCTGTGGAAGGGGAGGAATGAACAGAGGGGAGGGATGGGGGGGAATGGGGAGGGAGGAGGAGGGAAGGGAGGAACAGGGGGAGTGAGGGGGGGATAGGACAGGAGAAGAGAAAACTAAGTTAGAGGAAATGACCCAATCCAGGAAGACTACAAAGCAGATGTCCTTGGATGTAGGCATATGTAACGTGTCAGTTTGCAGACTTCTCTGGGATGTTCATTGAATTGTATAGTGTGTCTTAGACAGTTGCTCTCAAGACCCCAGATCGGCATTTGTGAACCCCCTTGAATGGCTTTGTCCTTGGTCTGTAGAGTGCCATGCTAAAATATCTGGAGTCATTTCTCTAGTCCAGTAAGAGAATTCTACTGCGCTTTTCTGTGACATCGAGTTGAAGACCTCGGAGCTGTCCTAGGCAGTCAATGAGACCAACACTCATGGTATATTTGAGAGAATAAAAGAGGGTTTGTGTGTGTGTGTGTCTTTGAGGTTTTCTTGGACACTTCAGGTTAGGGTGGCCTTTGAAGCAGAGGCTGTAATTCAGGCCCTGGGGTGGGGGTGGTGTGGTAGATCCTCACACCCTGACCGGAGGCATTGCATCCCTGAGAGGTGTACAATGACACTCCCAGACGTGGGACTTACCACAGAGCAGCGGTGCGGTTTTATCCACACAGAAGCAGTGTTGGCTGGAATGGCAATGATTGGCTCTTCCTGCACACCTATTACATCATGGGCGTTTGTCTTGCTCTGTCCCCCCAGGAATGACACGTGTGTGCCCTCCCTTATTCCTACTCCCCCACCTCCCCACACACTTCCTGATTCTGAGTGCCCCCCGTCCTTTAGCAGAGAAGGGTTTCTTCTTCCAATGCTCTGTGCTTTTTAGGTCTGGGTTGGAATTATTTACAAGTAAACCTGCCTGACATGTTCCCACCTGTGTAAACTCTTCCCTGCTCAGAGCACATTCTAAATGAGCATCTATTGAGTGACTATTGAGAGTAGCTTAACCACTGTGAACATGCTGTGTCATGCAATACTGGTCAAGGAGGATCACATGCCCCCCCAGCCCATGACACTGGTAAATAAATATGAGACTGTTATGTACTACTGAGTAACAAGCCATCCCAAAGCCGATGGTGTAAAACAACAGCCATGCTCATAGATTCTATGGATGGGCCAGGTAGGCAGGTGTTGGAGACTATGCAATTGCCCTTATGAGCAAGGATGGTTTGGGATCAGGCTGGAGAGATGGCTCAGGAGCTAAGAGCACTGGCTGCTTTTCCAGCGAACCTGAATTTGGTTCCCAGCATCCACATCACAGTGCTCACAACTGTCTGTAACTCCAACCACATGAGACCTGACACTATAGGCCATGGAAGTGCTGGTCTCTTACTCACCACTAATTTCTCAGTTTCAGCTGTCCAGTCTCAGGTGTCTCAGTAACACGATGGTTTTACGTCAGTGGTTCTGGTGTTTTGTTAACCACAGCCTACTCGCCGTATAAACAACCCAGTAGACGCTTTGCTTCCCTCTGAAACTTTACAAGCCAGCTCTCCACCATCTGCATTTTTCTGGAAACACTTATTTTTCAAGCGCTCATTGAACAGCTCACCAAACTATGAACACTCAATGGTTCTTATAACCCAAAGTTCCAAAGTCCTTCCACAGTCTCCCCCAAGACAACATGATCATGCCGGTCACAATAATACCCCATTCCTTGTACCAATTTCTGTTCCAGTTAGGGTTATCATTGTGCTGATAAAACACCATGACCAGAAAAGAAATTGGAGAAGGAAGGGTTTATTTGGCTTGTACTTTCATATCACTGTTCATCAGTGAAGGAAGCCAGGACTCAAATAGGAAATGAACCCAGAGTCATGAGCTGATACAGAGGCCATGGAGGGTTACTGCTTACTGACTTGTTCCTCATGGCTTGCTCAGCCTGCTTTCTCATAGCACGCAGGACCATCAATCTCAATGGTGGCACCATCACAGTGGGCAGGTCCCTTCCCCATGACTCACTAATTAAGAAAATTCCCTACAGGCCCACCACAGTCCAATTTTATGGAGATATGTTCTAAGTTGAGGCTCCCTCCTCTCTGACGACTCTAGTTTGTATAAAGTTGACATTAAACTAACCAGGACATCTGGTAAACCCCATGCTTGAGGTAACTGAGTAATAAGTGGTACCTGGCACTTAATTGACATGACCTCTTCGGACCTTAAAAATTGCTTTAAGTTGCCAAGATTAGTGAGGAGGGGGATTTGAGTAGAAGAGCAGTGTGGAGATGTGTGGATTTCTCCATTCCAGAAGGAAGTCATGGCGCACAAAGAAAAAAAAGCTTCAGGTAGTTATCAGTGCAAGGTTTATCAACATATCATGTATTGACCACATATGTAAGATCTGTGAAAACTGCCTTTTAAGGGAGAGTACTCTCACAGTTTCCCATTGACTCACAAGTGGATGAGCTGCCACCATGTTCCATGCACCTCCATCAAAGCTGGGCACGCTGAGGGAGTGCCAACTGGCCTTGTGGCTGGAGGGGAATGGTAGCGAGTTGCCACCACAGAAGGAGAAGGGATACCAGGGGCAGATGAGTGACATCAGGGATAATCAGGGATGCGCTTGAAGGAAAAAGAGTCAACTCTGAGGATGGATAGGAGTTAAGAAAGATGGGGACAAAGGAAAAAATGTCCGTTGGATCTTACAGCTTGGCAGCCGTTGGTGACTCCGCTAAAGCCAGAGGAAATGGAATGGCAGAACAGAGCAGACCTCGGTGTGCCTCGTTTGATGAGGTGCTTGGAACTTTGATGACCTTGTTTTATGTCAGGCTTGTGGGGAGCTTCTGTCTTCACTCTCAGCAGTAAGTCACACAGAACAGTGGTCCAGGCTCACTGGGCCCCCAAGCTGAGTAGCAGACACTGTGGCTGTGTAACTTAGAAATCCCGTGAAGTCACTGTTGGCCTTTCCCCTGCATCCAGTCATGGTTCAGGATTTCTGCATACCACCAAGGTCCAGGGAAAGCATCTCAGCTTTCTGGTTACCCTCTCTGGGATCATGAAGCAGCAGGTTTGCTCCAGGGGTCAGGATTCCTTCTGCAAAAGATGCCAGCATCCTCCACCATGCCCTGCCCCTCCTGTGGGCTCACACAGCGAAGCAGATGCCTGATCATAAGTCTCAGCATCCAAGCATCTTCACCACATCCAGCCCTAAAACATCTATTTGGGACCAAATTCAAATTCTTAAAACTGCAGGGGTCCTGGATGATCTTTCTGCCCAGGCCCTGGACTTGTCATAAAAAGTAATGGGAGGTATATTTTTAACTGCTGAGTCCAGTTTGTTCCTATGTCCCCAGAAGACTAAAACAGCACAATGCTTGTTTCTGCAATTCTAAAGCATATTAAACATTGCAGAGGCTACAGGCTGGTCTCTCAGCATCCTTCATTATTAAGGCAGGGCTCTTCACGGAGTCTATGCACAAACCCCTTTGGGAGTTTGGAGGTACAAATAAATCCCTTCCCAGAAGAATGTTTTAAGTGCACTTAAGATACATGGAACCACAGGGAAATTCAGTTATATTGAGAAGCAAATTAAAATGCAAATAAAAATGATTAGACCACATTTGTTATATGTTCATCTAGATTTTTCATTAATATATTGTGTAAATAACTCCTGAAATTGCTGGTGTCTGTCCTCATGTTTATGTGGTGGGTGGTACACACTGGAGGACATCAGGTGGTGTTCGTCAGGTGCTGTGCTTTTTTTTTTTTACATAAGAGCTTTCATTGGTTTGAAACTCACCAAGTACACTGGGCTGGGCAGCCATGGAGCCCTAGGAACCCACCTGTCTTGCATTCCTGGGTTCGAGGGTTAAAAGCATGTGTGGCCACCTAGCTTGTATGCTTCCCTCCTTCCTCCCTCCCTCCCTCCCTCCCTCCCTTCCTTCCCTCCCTCCTGTAAGGAATAAGGTTTTTCTGCCTACCGCTGGCTTTGTCCCACTGCCGCGACAGCCCCAATTAACACACCGAGACTCTGTATCCCCCCCCCATCTTGACTCCTCCTTCCTACTTCCTCAAATCCTCCTTGTCTCCTAGTCCCACCTATCTTGCTTTTCTATCGGCCAACAGTGCTGTATTCATTAGCCTCCCTCTTTCCTTTCTTCCTTCTTTCCCTCCCTCCCTCCTTCCTGAAGGTAATGTCAGGTGCATTGGATCTTCCACCTCATTCCTTGACACAGGATTCTCAATCAAACAAGAGCTCACAGATGAGGCTAGTCCTGCTAGCCAGCTTTCTGTGGGGATCCCCTGCCAATGCTGGAATTAGAGATGGGCCAACATGCCCATGTGGCATTTATGTGGTTTTCCAAATGCCGGTCCTCATGCTTGTTTGACAAGAGCTTTTACCACTGACCTACTCCCCCAACTCCATCTGAGGCTTCCAGACACTTCTATCCCTGTGCCCTGTGGATCAGAGACCATCCTCCCTCAATGGTCCCCAGTCCTGACTGGCACCTTCTCCTCTATTAATGGTTTTTATTCCCACATCTCCTCTTTGCCTCTTCTCCGCTTCCCTGTGCCTCAAATGGAACCAGAGACACAAAACCCAGGTGTTGGCACAAGGCCACTGATATTCTCTTGAGGGTCAACCAAAACACCTGCATTCTATACCACTCACCGGCTCCCGGCTCCCAGCTCCCCCTCCCGCTCAGCCCCGGATGCCCCGAGCCAGCAGATAGTGCTTCCCGTGCTTTCAAATAGGGCTATTTTCTGTACTGTTCAGGAAACCAGAGGATCCCATAGCAGAGCTGAGATCCTCTTCCCAAAGCCAGGTCCACCCCTCCCTCTCTGTAAACCCTAACACCGAAGAGAACTATTACCCACTTTCCCATTGCTGTCAGTAAATACTTGACAAGAGGAGAGACATGAAAGGATTTAGTCTTGCTCTTGTTTTGATAGTACAGCCATCATGGCAGGGGAAGTCATGGCTGTAGGAGTGTGAGGGAGCTGGTACCACAAGTAGAGACTTGAGGCAGGTAGAGGGTGTGCTGATAAAGTTCAAGGCCCATCCCCACTTCCTCCAGACAGGGCCTTCCCGAAACAACACAAGCAGCTGGGAGCCAACTGTTCAAACACATGGGCGGGGTGAAGTACCACAGCAAGAGCAGATTCCCAAATCCGCAGTGGTTGCTGGTTCCATCACTAGTGTGTGTGGGCTTCTCATGTGACTAGAGCTATTTATGCAAGCATGTTAATTGCGGGTGACTGGATGCTTTCCTGGAGTTTCTGAGCGCCCGGTGCTTGCGGAAGGACTCACACGTGTCAGACCACTGGTGCTATCTGTTAGTGTGATGTACTACACACAAAGGGACACGTGGCTTTAATTAAAATCTGCACTCGTAGAAAAGTGCTCAGAAAGGAGATGTCTGACTTGCCCACAGCTTCCTGCTCTTGTGACGGGATTTCTGGGGTCCTTTCAATTCGGCTGCTTTCGGAACTCACTCTGGCTGATGTTTATAACCGAATGCTTCCAATGATAAAAGTTTTGTCTCTCCCCAATGTAAATCTTGTCCTGCAAGACTATTACAGTCAGTGGCGGATTTCATCACATTCTGTTTAAAATTATTCGTAGAATGTCCTTGATGGTTTTTAATTTTGCCTGTTTGTCATCGAATTTATAGGTCTGCAAGTGAAACCGCTCTTGGCTTTGGTTTATTTTCTCATAAAATGGGAAGCATGGCTTGCTCTGTGGAGATAGCCTGCTAAAGGTTCACTTGGCAGTAGGGCAGGGGGGGTTGTTGGCATTTTTTCCATTAGAAAGTTTGGTGAAAGATTTATTGAGGCATAATTCATATGTTGCACGATTCAGTCATTTAAAGCGTGTATTAGTGACTGAAGGGGTTTGAATTAGATGCCCCCATAAGTCTCAGCCATCTGGATACTTAGCTCCCATTGGTGGAACTGGGAAGGATTAGAAGGGTTTGCTTTATGGGAGGAGATGTGTTCGTGTGGGTGGGCTTTGACACTTGGGAAGTCTCCCAGGGCTCTTCCCACTCTCAGAACCCCGTCTCCTACTTACTCTGAAATCCTGAGCCCATTTAAACTCTATCTTCTAAGTTGCCTGGTCTTGGCATTTTGTCACAGCAATGGAAAAGTAACTAAGACAGACTTTTATCACTGCTGTGGCCAAATACCTGAGAAGAAGGAACTTAAGAAGGGGACAATACAATGTATCATGGCACAGAGCATAGTGGCAGGCAGTTCTGTAGCCAAAGCAACCCATGCCAGGGCGCCCCCCCTCCTCATGTGGCAAAAGAATAGGGAACAGAAAGGGGAATGCCGACTCGTAATTTGTCTCCTTTTGATTTAGTCTGGAGTGCCAGCCTATGGGATGGCATTGCCCACACTCAAATCTTCCCTGCACAGATAAACCCTCTAGGGTAACTCTCATAGACTTGTTCAGAAGTATGTTTCTAGATAATTCTAAATCCACTCAAGTTGACAATCAAAATTAGGTATCACAAAGTGGGTGCGCACATGTGTGTGTGTGTGTGTGTGTGTGTAGTTTAGTTTCAATGTATTCATAGTTCCACAACTATCCCCACAATGAATTTTAGAATACTTTCATTACCACAGAACAATTCTGTATTCTTCAGTCACTCCTTACTCAGTCTTTGTAGCTACTCTCCCAACCTGCAAACTTCAATCTACTAGTGTTGTTCCTATCTGACAATAGGGATGGAGTCTTACAAATTTTCTTTTAAAAAGATACTTTAAAAATTAGTACTGCCTGCCACTTACTGTTCACGTGTGATACAGCAGTATTACACTACTGTGCTAGGCATACTATGCCATTGTACATGTTACGCCTTTCCCTGCATGCCTCTTGGGTTCATTTCTGAGTTTTCTCTTCCTTTCCCTCCCATTCTTGTTGATTTAGCTCTCAGGTCACAGGCGCCCTCTCCTGCTGTGGCCACAGCTGATGTGAGCTGTGATCTCAGGACTTAACTCCTGACCCTGCTTCACTCTCTTAGCCCTGTTGCTGTGGGAATTGCCAGATGCCTAGAGAGCATGCTCACACTCATTTTGGTGCACTTTTCCCTGTGGGCCATTGGGTCCTCGTCCCCGCTGCCTCTGAGCATCCCAGTTCCCGTGAGGAGCTCACCTCAAGTATCCTCATCCACGTGACTGCAGATCTGGAAACGTGAAAACACCATGGTCATCTGTTGCTGGACTTTCTTTCCAGCCTGACCCTGCTATCGATTAGCCCCAAATAAACACGCAGATGCTACATTAATTATAAAAATGTTGGCTAATGGGTAGGGCTTCTTACCGGCTAGCTCTCTCTTAATTATTATCCCATAAACTACTAATCTATTTATTTCTACATGGCCTTCCCTTACCAGAGAATGCCTGGTCTCTACATGGCATCTCTTCCTGGTGTCCATTTTACTCCTTCCTCTACCCAGCATTCTCCTTGTCTGGTAGCCCGCCTACACTTTCTGTCTGGCTATTGGCCAGTCAGTATTTTATTCATCTACCAATAAGAGAAACACACATACAGAAGGGCATCCCTCATCAGTCATCTGTGTGTTCGTTCACCCTTGGGAGACTTCAGGCTCTGAAGTCCTGATCATTTCAATAGTTCCCTAATAGCTTAAAACCAGCACTCACACACATACACACATACACACACACACAGACACATACACACACATACACACACGCACACACACAGACACATACACACACAGACACATACACACACACAGACACACACACGCACGCACACTCACACACACACACACACACACACACACACACGTGCTTGTGTGTGTCAACTTTTCCAGTCATCAGTAGGAAGAGATAGTTTTAGCAAGTCACTCCACTATTCCTAGACTTGGAAAATCCTTTGTTTCCTTTTAAACCAACCTCTGAGCTCATGGGAATTGTAAAACCACCTATGACTCTTTTAGCCATCATTCTGAAAGCATCACGTGGAATACTACAGAGGAAAAACCTTACTCCTTACACATTCTCACAGCCACCAGCATGGCTGTGATGCCACAGTTTATATGGTGTGAAGAAAGTATCACTATGGAGCCTGGCTGTTTTGTGAATAGAGACCGGGAAATGGCATTGTCTGCCTGCAGGAGTTTCTCATTTCTGTGCGTGTCCGCCAGGCCAGCACAGGCAGAAGTGGAGAGGTTGGACTCAGAAAACACATGAGGATACAGGAAGGAAGAGGCAGGAAAATCACATGTTCAAAAAAGAAAAGAAAAATCGAGGTCTCAAAAACCCCCCCAAAACAACACCAAACCCTACTTACTGCATTTTCCCCCAAAGCAATAATCTGGCTTACTGCTAACTGCTTATTTGCTGAACTTCTGTGTTATTTGCAAATTTAAAGTGAGGCCAACCCTTCCTGTTTTTATTTAATTCGTTGCCACCATGAGCTAAGGAAAAAACTGAGTTCCTGTATTCAGCCCCACCCCCCGGCAGTTGGGGGAAAGCCACTCTCGGGTAGATTTCCAAGTCACATGGCTAGCCAGCTGGTGCCATGGTGATCAAACCCAGCTTGCTTTGGGCCCTGGAGTGGAAACAAGTCACCCTCGGCTCCTCCCACACAGGCCAGGAAAGGGCTCCTCTGTCTCTGGCCACTGTTGGCTCCTGACCTCGGGCCTCCCATGGTGGTGACCTTTTTGCCTAAACCCATTGGCAGACACCTTCCCAGCCCAACTGCCACCAATGCCATCATGGCCAGAGCACAGCATCATATTGCCTTTGTCCCTGTGCACCCTAGCTTTTAGCGAGGAGTCTTGCAGCCATAAGAATGGACACCTGAGATCTGGCTTCTGCAAGAGCCTCCCTGCCCATCAACACCATTTTTCTGTGTCGTTGAGTCTGCGTGGTCCATTAATGCCTCTAAGATTTCCAGGCACAGCTAAGCCTTACACCTGCCCTCTGGCAAATGTCCTTCTGTCCTACAGCTCAGCCCAGGAGCCCCCCTTCTGGGAAGCCTGCCAGGCCTGTAAGAATCAGCTGTGAATTTCCTTTGCATCCTCAACGCCACTTCCGTCCCAGTGCATGCTGTATGACATTGCCATGGCTCGGCTTTTCCCCCTGAAACTGTTAATTCCCTCCAGGTCTTTTATGTCTGTCTCCCTGCCACCCAGCACACTGCCTGGCATAAAGTAAGCACCCAATAAATTTCAAATGGAGCATGTGTTACATTCCCTATAAAAACAGCAGCCGTGGCCTGCTCTGCCACCAGCCTGGGTGTCCTCCATGAGGATGTCTTCCGTTTTCAAAGTAGCAGACTCCTGACACCTTTATCGGGAGAAAAAGTACATTCTGGACATTGTATTGACGAGACTAAACATGTGTTCAACTTAAGAGGTCTCTGTACCTCGTGTGGTGGAAACATCTGTAAATCCCAGCACTCTGGAGACGGAGGCAAAATGGTCTGGAGTTGGAGGTTATCTCTGACTACATTGGAAGCTAGTCTTGGATATAGATGGCCTTGTCTCAAAAGAAAAGAAGGGGAAAGGGAAAAAGCAATAAAATTCAGCTCGTAGTAGTGACTTTTTAAGCAGTAAAATTTGAGCCACTGCGGTGAAGTGCCGGGGCCACAGACTTCTATCCTGTCCAGTTCCTTCACTTAATGTGGCGTTAAACAGAAGGGAAGCAGAACTCCCAAAAGCGCTGGGGAACCCCCCAAAGGGCCTGCTACTTTCCCTCCAAAACTGGGAGCAGACCAGCCCAGTGTCAGGAGGGGCAGGAGCAGACCTCCACCCCCCAGCACAAGGAAGGGCTAGGCTTTCAGGCACAGCCTGTTTCTGATCGCTGCACCCTCCTCTGCCTCCGCCCACCACCCAGTGTGGTTTGAGTTCCCTGCTGCTCCAATACATGAAATAAGAAGCTGCTTTTCAAACTCATTAATTAAAGCAGGCTCATGCAGTTGCTGCCAGGGAATAGCATCCGCCCACCTAAATGTCCCCTTGTATTCATGGTCCAAACTCAGACACACATTGCTAAGGTCTTTCTCCTTGGCAGTCACTGTGTGTGGTCACACACTTAGAAACGCCCTCACTCCTTGTCCTTATTTCCTAGCTACCAGTTGTTCATCTTTTGGGGAGGAAATTGTGGGGTGTGTCTGTGCTCATGTGTTGGGGGGGTGCTCACCCATGGAAGCCAGAGTTTGGAGAGGAGTGTCTTCTTGTTTTATCCTCTACCTTCCTTTTGAGACAGGACCTCTCACTGAACTTGAAGCTTGCCATTTTGCCTAGACTTCGTCCCCAGGGTCTTTCTGTCTGCACCTTCCCTGCACTAGGGTGCCAAGTGCACACCAACATGCCAATCTTTTTATGTGGGTCCCGGGGACCCAACCTCAAGTCCTCAGGCTTGCAGGATGAGCAGCTTCTCCAGCGAATGTCTCCTAAGTCCCCCTAGCAGGCATTTTTAAGGGGTTGCTGGAACCTAATGTGAACCTAATTAGAACTTTATGAGCTAAGCAACTGAGGCAGGAGCATTGCAAGATTGAGATCAGACTGTACTATGTAACAAACGTAAAGCCAGGAGGAACAGTTTGTTTGAGATCCTGGGTCTTAGCCGCCCTCGCTGTAAAAGGCAAGTAGAAATCTACCCACCAGATGTTGTGAGGATTGAGTAGAGCAAGGTCAACTCAGAGCTTGGGGAAGGCTCTGAAATACACAGGGCAGTTTGGAAGCAAGGGCGAGCGCTGCCCCTCCCCCACTCTCCTCTTCCCCTGTGCCCTGAGTAACCGGGTCATTGTGGACTTACTTCAGCATGAAATAGTCAATGAAATATTCAAGTGTAAAACCTAGAAGTAGCTGGCCAACCTCACAGAAGCACAAAGAACGCATTTGCACGCCTGAATTTGGCATTTGTGCACTTATCTCTGCCTGTGCCATCTACCTTCTGTCTTTGAATTCTGGTTAGAAGCAGCAGGCTGGGGGCATCTGGATCTTAGGAGCACGGCTGTCTCCTGGAAAGACCTCAGGTCTTAACCATCTGTCCTAAGATGAAGAATTCCAGAGAACTTCCTGGAAGCCCTTTAGCTACCTCCATCACTTTGCTGCGGATGTCCTGGGTTTTTGTTAGGCTGAAGAACTGAACCTTTTCCCAGGTGGACTCTTTACTGACCCAATCATGTATCATCTGCTTCTTGTCCTGGCATCAGCCCTGATGTCACCTGTTTCCCTTTGCTGTGCCCTCCACACCTTACTTCCCGTCTGCCACATCTGCTTCCCTTCTCATCCCACTCAGCACCACTGACTCCTTCCCGGAATATTCCAGGAAGTCTCTGGCGTCCAGTACCTTTGAGTGTGTTCCACTCAATGTCCTATCATGGGGTTATCTGTGAGAAAACATAGGGCGCCATGGCCCATTAGACCTGGAACTACTCTGCACTCCTCTGACACAATTGAAGTAAGAACGGAATTGACAACTAAACAATGAGCCGCTGTTTAACCTCGCTTTATTTTGGTGCATCCCTCACCACCCACACACGCTTCTTAGCCAGACTGCCCCTCTCCCAGGGAACCCAAATTTCATGGTGAGAACCTAGACCTATCCTGAGAACTCTGCCATATTCTGCAGGCTGGCTACCTCCCTTCGCTTCTAAAGCATATTTTCACCCAAATGAGGGTCATTTGTCACCCCCCCACAGTCACAGGCTGGGCAGCCTACAAAGGACACTGACATCCGAGAGCCACCATGCTCCGCCTGTGCTCTCTCATACTCGGTGAGAGTCTATCCCCAGCTGTCCCCATGGGGAAGAGAGTGGCTGTTGTAAGGTGTTGGACAAAGCTCTTTTCTGGGTGCTTCCTGAGACATTCTAGCATTTTGAACACTATGAGACTCTAATCCTAACTCCTCCACACTTCATAGAGAATAGTGTGAATAGTGAACACTCATGGGTCATGTGTTCAGGCCTCCTAGGGTGGGTGGCATCTGCTGCCTGCCCAGCTTTTCCTGCTCTGTATAAGGTGTTTCTCAGTTCCCTGTGACACACCCCTATGCTCTCCATGATGGTTATAGAGCAGAGAGACTTGACTGTGGGTGATGACCTTCTTAGCCTTGCCATGTTAGGTGGACCACCCCAAATGATGTGCCAGCCCTTGATGCAAGACGACCAACCAACTCTTGCCTCTGATTCTCACCTGTGAGGGTGTGGGCTTAGAGTCACCCAGGGGCAGGGACACTCTGCAGACAGACCACGAACTTAAAAGTTGGAAAGATCAGGGTCCTTACCAGGCCCGTGTCCTGCGGGACTGAGTCTTGGATCTTCCTGGTTCCTTTTCTGTGTGGTGGTAGGGTATAGGGTGTGCTGTTCATCTCTAGAAGCCATGGCATCCGCCTGGCATCACATTGGACCATGTGTCTTCTCTCCTCTCCTGTGGTGACTGGAATGAGAAATGTCCCCATAGGCTTCAGTATTTAGACACTTGGTCTCCAGTCGGTGGCGCTGTTTGGAAAGTTTCGAAGGCGCAGCTTGCCGGTGGAAGTGCGCCGCAGGAAATGGGCCTTGAGATTTATCAGTTTCCATCGCTCCCAGTCCTGTCCCTCCCCCGCCCACCACTCTTGTTATCGTGGATTAATAAGGATCGGGAAAAACAGACAGGCTGAATAGATGTTTATTCAGGGAGAAATAACAGAGACAGATGAACGCCAGCAGGTCCCTGGTCCCAAGGATGTCTGCCGATGCTCTCTGTCCCAGTCCAGCAAGCAAAAGAGCACTCTGGGCTCAGGGGGGGGGGGGAGGCTTCCCCGGACCTAGTTCCCCCGGGTCACATCTGCCCCTGTCCCCACCCCCAATGGGCGTGGTCAGTGCCACAGGTGCGGACAAAGTGAGTATCTCATTACAGCTTCTTCCTGCTTTTGGTTGAAGGTCTGACTCTCAGCTTCCTGTCCCTGCTGTTTGCCACACAGTTTCCCTCCATGATGGACTCAAACCCTCTGGAACCATAGCCCAAATAAACTCTCCTTCTCTATGGTTCCTGGGTTGTAATGTTTTGTCACAGCAATGGAAAAGATACCCGACAGAACTTTCCTGCCCCTCTTGTGGCTACCAGTCTACCATCCCTGAGGCATTGAAATCCTTGGGTTCCAGAAGAATGAGCATGAAGCTTCCCCCGACTCTACTGACCCACTGACAGCTAACCTGCACCATTCATAATTAGTGTTGTTGGATCCCCAGCCATGACACAAAACTATAATCTCAGTGCAAACGAGCTTTGGTCATCCCCACCCCATGGAAATAAAGGGTTAATGTCGAGTACAGATGCTGCCCCAGCCACCAACTGGCATCTAAACACACATGGGTGGAGTTAGATAATGTCTTCCATATGCTCTGGAGATTTAGTACCACACAGGGTAGCCTGAGAAGTCCCTGCCTGTCTGCAGAAACCAGGCAGGATGAGTCTGCCCCGAGCCTTGCTTACCTTGCCTACAAGGCAAAAACACAAGCCTTAGCTTGTGAGGGTGGCTGTGAGGGCCACCTGAGGAGAGCAGGGTGGCAGGCTGGTCTTTGTGCACAGAGGAGGAATGCTGCCCCAGCATCCACAGATGCTCGATGTTAAATGTTCCTTCTGGATTGCCTTGCAGAGGAGAGTACAGGATGTCATCAGCCCCATCGTGTTTGAAGCTGCCTACAGCCTGGGTGTGCACCAGACTGCTGAGGAGGAGCGGGAGCTGCCCGATCTGACACCCGTGCTTCGCTGGAAGAAGGGACAAAAGATCGCCCAGAAGAATCAGGTTAGAGCCTGCTCTGGCTTTGTTTGTCTCTGGGATAAAATGTCCTGGCAGAAAGCAACTTAGAGGAGCAAGGGTTGATTGTAGCCCTCGATTCTCGGTTACAGCGCATCATTGCAGATACATCCAGGAAGGAACTTAAAGCCACTAGTCATGTGACAGCCACCATGAACAGCAGAGAGAGGGGGGGGGGAGAGAGGGAGGGAGAGAGAGGGAGGGAGAGAATATACATGCATGCTCAGCACTCAGCTAGCTTTCTCTACTTACATACAGATACACAGACACACACTACACATACACACAGACACACACTGTATACACACACAGACACACATACATACCACACACACACACAGACAGAAACACACTATACACACAGATACACACACTACACACAGAGACAAACACATTACACACACACACACACACACTCTCTGAACGAGTTTTCCTTTTGTTTTAAGACATGAGCCTCCCTTTTAAAGCACAGGTGGGAAAGTGGCCTGCAAGCCTTGCTGGTCACTTAGACTCAGATCAGGGCACGAGGGAAATGAAAGTTAGAAGAGGTCAGGGGTGTCCAAGTAGGGCAGAGTGCAGGGCTAGCCTTAAGGTGATGTCGGAGAAACCAGGGAGAGAGGAGAAGGCAGTAAACGTTTCTATATTAAGAATTGGGCTGGAGAGATGGCTCAGGGGTTAAGAGCACTGACTGTTCTTCTAAAGGTCCTGAGTTCAATTCCCAGCAACCACATGGAGGCTCACAACAAGATCTGTAATGAGATCTGGTGCCCTCTTCTGGCTGGCAGGGCATCATGCAGGCAGAACACTACTTACATGATAAATACATCTTTTTTTTTTTTTTTTTTTTTTTTTTTTTTTTAATTCAGACACTCTGAGGGGCCGGAGAGATGGCTGGGTTGTTAAGAGCACTGGCTGCTGGGTCCCAGCACCTACACAGTGGCTCATAGCCACCTGTAACTCCTGTTCCAGGTTATCTGATGCCCTTTTCAACCTCCATAGGGACCAGGCACACAGGCGCAAACAGACATTCATGGCAAATAGTAATAAATCCCTAGTCCTAGCACCGCTCTCCTCTCTAAGGGGAACCCTGCTTCCCCTTGTATCATGGAGGTCAGTACTTGGTGTGTTAGGGTTCATCTCAGCCACCTTTGTGTTTGTGAAGCCTCAGTACTGACCAGGGAGACAGTTGCTAACCCTCGCCATGTCGCTGTCTCTGAGCACACTTTCCCCGCACCTAACCCTCATTCCTACAGCATCCAAGCACTGGAGAGCATCTTAAAACCTTTACGGCCGAGGACAGTCGGTGATCCGATCTGGGAAAGATTGGTATCATATGTCATTCTTGGTCGCCCCAGGTTCCTTAATTAGCAGGCGTCAGCCCAACAGTGGATTCATTGTGTCTGAAGAGTTGGATAAACCGTTTGAGGCATGCTTGTGAGCCGGTCTTCCCAGAGGAAGCAATACTTCCAGCATTTGAAGTGCACAGTAAGGCCTTCCACCTAAACGTGGTCTGCCCTTAGTGTGGGTTGGCAACCAAGAAAGACTGAGTTTAGAGACTACGTGGGCATGAAAGAGAAAGGCCAATTGAAATGAAAACAAATAAAATATTTGACTCAGAAGGCAAATGATTATTTAGGGTATAAAAAAGATGATACCTTTTTTTTTTTTTTTTTTTTTTTTTTTTTTGCATGGGGTCTTGTTGCATAGCCCAGACTGACCCTCAGACTTGTGTATAGTATAACCTAACCTTGAACTAGCAGTCTTCCTGCTTTAGCCTCTCATGTGCTGGGATTACAGATGGCTGTCACCACACCCTATTTGAGACTATAAAAGATCTCAGGGTGGAAGTGTTTAGTTCCCAGTGCCCATTCTGTGTGGCTCACACCTGTAACTCCAGCTCCAGGGAATCTATCCCCCTTTCCTGGCCTCTGAGAGCACCTGCAAATATGTGCACATACATGTACATATACACATATACATAAATAATAAAAAAATCTTAAACAGCAACGTGCCCGATAATGCCACAGCTTAAATATAAGGCAAATAGACTGGGATTTGGAGGGTGTAGGTGAGTGCAGAGGAGAAAGGGACCTGGATAGCAGACGATTCTCTGTAAGTTGAAGTCGCGTAGTCGTGGATCCAGCTTGGCCCCTGTAGAGGACATGTAGTGAAGACAGTGACCTGGGCCTACTGTGGAATCCCGAAGACAAGACATAAACACTCCCATAGGCTTTAGCCACCACCACCAAGCCACCATCAGAGCTACAGTAACAGTGTAAGACGCAGAAGTCACCAGGTTGACTGGGCAGATGTCAAAGACTATCTTCCTTTCCTAATCTCTTCATAGCTCTTTTAAGTTGGTAAGCCAAGAGAGACTGCAGAACCCAACGGAACAAAAACTAGCTGTTCATTATGTAAGATTGTAGAGGTCAGTAATGGAATACTAGCCTCAGTAGCCCTGGGGCCAGCCGCCCCAGCTGTTCCTGGGATCGTGTAAGAAAATTTGAAAGTAGAGATGATTCGGTGGTTAAAGGGCTTGCTAGGGAAGCATGAGAAGGGTCCCCAGAGCAAGCTGGCTGCAGAGAGTAGCCATATCAGCAAGCTCCGGGCTTGATTAAGACACGCTGCCCCAGTGAATAAGACAGAAGAGCAATTGAGGGTGGCTGTCCAGGTCAGCATTGAGCCTCCACATGCAAGCATCCCTGCCCACCGCACACGTGAGTGCCTGCACGCATGAAAATTAACACTGATAAAGGAAAAGAAAGCTCTTGGACCGGCCTAGACACACTAAATCAGAGATGGGCTAGCACATGTTTTAATAAGCTGACCACTGGTCCTGACACAGCTAGTCTGGGAGCCCTAGCGGGAAAAGAACGGAGTAGAAGTTTGCCAGGGAGATGGAATGGAGCAGGGAGGGAGCCATGGCGATATCAACCCTTATCTGTGTGTGGCAGGAATTCCGTGGGATAATGCATTAATCTGGTAAACTAAGCCGTCACCTCAATATGCTTTCTAAAGACAAGAAATAGTCACCAAGATGGAGACCAACAGATGAGATGTGGATAGTGACGCTTTCCCCTTCAGGGACACTCATAATGGGTGGATGTGGTAGCACAGGCAGGGTTACACTTTTTTCAATCGCGTCATTCTGTGGTTGAAATTAAAAGAAAAGAAAAATATTGTTCTTAGATGGGAAGGGTTATCCAAGAGCCCGCGACTCTTTCTAGGGAAGCAGTTCTTACTTATTCTCCTTTGCCTGATTAGGAAAAACAACAAAATTGAGTCGGCTTAATGATCTCCACCATCTCTCCATGTGTCTCCCAGATGTTGGCCTGCTCACGGTTCTGTTCAAAGAGAACGATGAGCTGCTAGTAGGGGCCATTCCAGGCAGTAGAGCTGACGTTAGCCAGAACTCAGGAACCATCTCTGTCACCACGAGCTCAGATAATATACAAACAGTAAACAGTTCCCTCCTCCTCTGCCCGTCCTCCACGCTAACCCCCTCCTCCCAGGCCTGGCCATGTGGCCTGTCACCTAGCCCGTGTCCCTGAATCACCCTGCCCTGGCTTTCCTCTTATTGTCCTGGGATCCTGCAAGACATTGCCCCTGTTCTTCAACACTGTCCAGGGTCACCCACGTCCTCAAACCTATCGGGCTCTTCCGGCCTTGGCCCTGCTGACCCCTCTTCTGTAAAGGTTCCCACCCTGCTCATCTCTCAAGGCCGGCCTTTATGGTTGAGGTTTCAGCCCGAATGCTGCTACCTCAGAGAACCATCTCTCAGCTTCCCTCTCCCACACTGGGGTAGAGCCCAGTGAACACAGATATCTGTCTTCTCACATTAGCTATTAATTCCCCAGCACCTACCCCAAAGTCTGGCCTGGTGTCTCCATTAAAAGAGCCCTTGTAAAGGAACAAAAGCCGACGTCATTCTCAAGGCTGTTAAATTGAATGGGACATGCTGCGGGCTCCCTCTGGGAGTCCCTCCTTGGCCAGGGTATGCCATGTGGTTCACAGTGACTCCTACCATGGATTGTGTGTGTGTGTGTGTGTGTGTGTGTGTGTGTGCTTTTGAGTCTGTTTTTAAAACATCACGTAGAGGGAATGCAGGTGGTAAAAGAGGTGTTGGCTGTCTTATGTTGTTTCTCTCTGGCATTTTGGCATAGCATTGTGAAGGCGAGTGATGCAGAAAGAGATCAACACCGGGGTTGGTAGAGCTTGGTAGATAGAGTGCTTTCTTAGAATGTATGAGGCCCTGGGTTCACAAGCGTTCCTAAGCCAAGAGTAGTGGGTGCACGCCTATAATCCCAGCCCTCAGAGGGTGGAGACTGGAGGATCAGAAGTTCAAGGTCATCTCTAGCTACACGGGAAGTTCAAGGCCAGGCTGAGTTAGAGAAGAACCTGTTAAAAAAAATAATAATAAAATAAAAAGCAAGGTCATGTGTGGTCATGCACACCTGTCATCTCAACAATCATGGTTTTTTTTCCTGAGGTCAAAGCCAGCCTGCTCTACATAGAGTTCAGGGTCAGTTCAGGCTCCAAAGCCAGACCAGCAAAAGCAAAAGCAAGCAGCTTGTGTTTCCTCCATCTAGACGTAGCTGAAATTCCTGAAACTGCTCTGTACTCTTACAACAAGCCCCACAAAAAGCTGTGTTGGATTTTATTGAAATAAAATAAAAACAGAATTTGAATGGAAAAACCTACTCTCAGGTTATGGCAATTTTTTTAAAAAAATACTAAATACCATGCCAGGTGTGGTGGCTTGAATAAGAATGGCCCCCGATAGGTTTGTATAATTGAATGCTTAATCATCAGGAAGTAGCACTACTTGAGAAGGATTGGGAGGTGTGGCCTTGTTTGATGGGTGTGGCCTTGTTAGAGAAGGTGTGGCCTTGTTCGGTGGGTGGGGCCTTGTTAGAGAAAGTGTGGTCTTGTTTGGTGGGTGTGGCCTTGTTAGAGGAGGTGTGGTCTTGTTCGATGGGTGTGGCCTTGTTAGAGAAGGTGTGGTCTTGTTCGATGGGTGTGGCCTTGTTAGAGGAGGTGTGGCCTTGTTCGGTGGGTGGGGCCTTGTTAGAGGAAGTGTGGTCTTGTTTGGTGGGTGTGGCCTTGTTAGAGGAGGTGTGGCCTTGTTTGGTGGGTGTGGCCTTGTTAGAGGAGGCCTTGTTGGAATAGATGTAGTCTTGTTGAAGGAAGTATGTCTTTGGGTGTAGGCTTTGAAGTTTCAGAAGCCCATGCCAGGCCCAGCTTTCTCTCTCTCTCTCTACCTATGAATCAAGATGCATTACTCAGTTACTGCTCCAGCCCCCTGGCAGGCCGCCATGCTCCCTGCCATCATGAAACTGTTGAAGGCCTTGGCTGTGGTTTCTCTTCACATCAGGACAGTGATTAAGACACCAGGTGGTGTGGGTTCATATCCAAATTGCAATAGTTGGGGCCTCTTGAACCCGGAGCTCTCACAGTGGGGGGAGAAATACCAGGCCATCATTGTCCCTTCTGAGATCTTGGAAGGGTGCTGCAGTATGAGGTAGACAGCCACTGTGAAGTCACACCACATCTCAGAAGACATCTTGCTTCCTTTCCTTTAAATAGAGCCTTCTTGATTAGTCCCCTTGGGTGGGATTTGAAACACCCACCCAGCCCAATCATCCTACTTTCCAAAGGCTTCAGCCTGCGCACTGGCTGCCTTAGCAACGGTATATACAGTGTACAGTCCATGTCCATAATTGCAGTTTAATTTAAAGCAAGTCTCACCATGTCCGAGGAAGTGGCCCTTACCTCATCCTAGCAAACACATTCCTCAGGTAAGAGAGGATTGTTCTAGTATGGATGTGGTAGAAGAAATGGGTCCCTCAAGGCCTGAGCTTCTGGGGCACCGCTGAGTTTACAGCCCCTGATCTCATGTTCCATTGCTGCTTTGGCACCACGGGGAAAGCTCACACGACTCTGCCTCAAAGGGAGGTGCCATTAGAACCTGTCCATCCATCCCCAAACCCGAAAAGGCTGTGAAGAATTCATTAGTCTGTGCCAAGTGTAAGCTTGAATGCCATGGTGGGGTGGGGCTGAGGGGGTGGCTCGGTGGTAAAAGAGCTTGCTGCATAAGTAGGAAAGAAAGTTCAGACGCCAGGAACCCACATATATTCTGCATGGGATTGGTGGCCCACCTGTAATTCCAGCCCTCAGAGGCATAGATCCCTCAAGCAAGCTGTCTAGGGAGACCAATCATTGGTGTCTAGGTTTGTCAAGAGACCTTGCCTCAAACAATAGGTGAAGGAATGATTGAAGATCATTCCCAACACCAACTTCCACATGCAGGCCCACACACATGCAAACATGCATACACATGAAAATAGAAAAAGGTTGTCATCGTAGGCCCATGCCCATCCATCCCCTCATGAGATGTCCACAGGCACTTGATTGCACAGCAAGGCTGTGGAGTCATTGTCAGAAAGACCACAAAGGCCACAAACTCAAAGATGTCTGATCTCACACTTGTCAGCCAAAATTTGCTAGCCCCATCTTAAAAAAAAGAAAGAAAGGATTTTCTGAAAGAAAGTGCAATCCCCAGGGTATCCAGAGCGAAGAGCAGAGTGAGGGAGAAGCCAGCACGCAAACCTGGGCTGGAGGCTGCGGGAACCCCATTCCTCGGCCAACAGAAGCCCGAGGCAGAAATGGGTATCTCCTGAAAGGAGCCTTAGCTTCCTGCAGCAAGGAGAAATGAGATCTACTCTCATGGCTAGGAGGGCAGCTTCCGGGAAAGTGAGCAGTCAGGGCTCTGCAGACCAGCAGGTAGAGAGGCTAGAGGACAGGAGGAGGCTGCAGCCAAGCCGAGTGCCTGTGTCTCGTTGACGTACCACACTTGGGTTTTCCCAGAAGACTTTGGGCACAGGTAAAAGGCTCTCTCAGGGACCAAACTTACAGCTGTTAGGATTGTTCCCTGGAAGGAACATCTGGAGTCAGGCTACTTGCCTTGAAGCCATACTCTTTATGCTTCGTGCTAAAGAGACGTTTTTCATTATTCCTGGAAACTCTGTGGCCATCCAGCAAGTCGAGGCTGCAATGTGCAAACACCCTTCCTCCCAGAGTCAATTCCTAGGACGAAAATTGGCCATTTTCCCAGAAGAGATTCATCCAGGTCCAGGCACAGGAATCAGATTTCAACCTCAGCATACACATGTGTGGACATGTGTGCGTGCTCACGTACACACACACACACACACACAGAGACACTGTTCTCTAGTGTTGGGCACAGGTCAAGGGGCTTGATTCAGCCAGGGTTTTAAATCTCACACCCCACTTTTGTCTTCAGTATCCCCCATCGCCTTGGGATTTCTATTGCTAAGCAACCCTTATATATATAACTGGGGTTGGCTGACAGTTCAGAGGTATAGTCTATTATCCTGATGCAATGTTGTTGTGTGCAGGTAGACATGCTGCTGGAGCTCAGAGTTCTACATCTTGACTTGCAGGCAAACAGGAACTGGTCTATCTCACTGGGCTTGGCTTCAGCACATATGAGACCTCAAAGCCCACCTCCACAGTGACACACTTCCTGCAACAAGGCCACTCCTACTCCAACACAGCCACACCTCCTAATAGTACCGCTCCTTTTTTAGGGACCATTTTCTTTCAAGCTACCACACCAACTTAAGGAAGACTATTAGGTTGCTAAACCTATTGCTACACTAGAAAACACTCAGGAATTTGGCTCCTATTAGTTGAGGAATATCTGTATGTCAGCCCATTTCTCTTTTAATCTACCTGTCTGTAGGTTGTTTCCATAGTGTTGCTGCTGTGAATAGTGCTGTAGTAAGCAGGGAGTACAGCCAATTCTTCAAGGTGCACATAGCTTCTACATACACATACATGTGAACATGCATGCATTCATACACACATACACATTTAATAAAAGACAGTAACCTTATCATTAGTTACTGTAAATAGAATAAATTCCTGCAAATAAAAAGATTTAAAATGAGCCGGGCAGTGGTGGTGCACACCTTTAACCCCAGCACTCGGGAGGCAGAGGCAGTTGGAACTCTGTGAGTTCGAGACCAGCCTGGTCTACAGAGCTAGTTCCAGGACAGCCTCTAAAGCCACAGAGAAACCCTGTCTCGAAAAACAAAACAAACAAATAAAAGATCTAAAATAATGGAATGAGTTAAATATACATAAAGTCAAATTGTCTGCCCAAAACTTACTTCTGGTCAAGGAGTGTACATAGGGGTGTGGGGGGGAAATAAATGTTGAATATTAACCAAAAGAAAGCAAGAGTAGCTCACACATATGTAGCTCACACATGTGAATTTAAAGTAGAAATTTAAAGGCAAGAGCTGTCTCCAAAGGCAAAGGTCTTTACATTGTAATAAAAGTAATAGGAGTGCTACCAATGTTCAAGCCCCTAACACTAGAAATGAGGCCCTAACAACAATAAAAAACTCAATTCTGGTGCCATAGTTTCAATACTGGGTAGAACCCCTACACAGAAGACTTCTGTCTTAGTCACCGTACACTGCTGTAACAAGACAACCCGATCAAGGCAACTTGGACAAGAAAGCATTTCATTGGGGACTTGCTTACAGTGTCAGAGGGTGAGTCTGTGATCACTGGGACAGAAAACTTGGCAATGGGCAGACAGACAGACACTGGGGCAGTAGCTGAGAGCTTAAATCTGACCCTCAAGCGAGGCAGAAAGAGATGGAGACAGGAACTGTTGTGGGCTTTTGAAACCTTAGTGACACACCTCCTCCAACAAGGCCACACCTCCAGATCCTTCCTAAACAGTCCACCAACTGGGAAACAAATGTTCAGGTGGCCCATGGGGGCCATTGTCATTCAACCTGCCACAACCAACAGGGAAATGAGTTGAAGAGCACTGTAGACCAGTACACCCATAGGTGTGCATGCGACATTCTACCCAGTGGCGCAGTCTCTCTCCAATGCATGAGGAATGTTCTCCAGCATAGAATGTATGGGAAAACATAACTCTTCCCAAGTAATGAATCTTAACAAAGCTTGAAATCATACCACGTATCTTTTCTGAACACAACGGAACGAAACTAAAAATCAGTAACAGAAAAATAGGGGGAATGGTGAATCTGCTCATGGATTTTCCATTTGGCAAACCCCGGTCAAGCCACCTCATCTGCTGAGTTCCCACCAGGGGTTCTGAGGTCCCCGAGAGCTCCACTCCCGTGACAGCTTGATCACATGGGAACCTCTTTACAGAAGGTTGGGTTCCCTTGGTTCAGAGTAGCTAAATTGCAAGAATAACTAGGAGAGAGCTGTTGTTTTTTTATGGTGTTGGCTTGCGAGTCACATGACTTTCTCTTTGGCCCCAGACCTGCTGATGGCAGGGAAGCAGTCATTAGTTTTATTCTTCTGTATGAAGGACTGTTGTGTGTCACTGTAAGGAGTGTTAGAGGAGACATTCTGTGTAGAACCTTGAAAAATGCCTTCATCTAAACTAAAACAGGTTCACAACTTAAGCTGTTTCACCATCAATTAGGAAGCCTCAGGGTGCTCTGTTAGGAGCTGTTTTCCCGCCAGCCTGGTCCCACAGCCGCGTCAGCCCCAAATAACACACAGAGACACTGTATTAGATATAAAGCTGTTGGCCTGTTACTAGCATTTCTTATTGGCTAGCTCTGTCTTAAATGTTAGCACATTTCTATTCATCCAAGTATTTCCATGTGGTCTTATCTTACTGGAGAGAGGGTCCAGACCTCTGTTCTCTCAAGTCTCTACATCGTGAATCTCTTACTATATCTCCCAGAATCCTCCTTGTCTCCTAGTCCCACCTATCTTGCCTTCCTATTTGCCAACAGTGCTTTATTCATTAACCAATAAGAGAAACACATTTAAAGAATGACATCTCCCATCATCTCCTCTTTTCTGTATAAATAAAAAGAAGGGTTTTAACTATAACATAGTAAAATATATAACAAAACAGTTATCAAGTAAGAACTATAGTTAATATTTAGTCCATTAACATTATCAATAATTGAAGAAAATATTCTATCATCTATCCTATATTTGTGAGTCTAAAGTCTTATATGTAACTTAGCTTTAATCCTAACTAAGGAAAACTATAACCATAACTATCTGTCTTCAACTCTATCAAAGACCACAGAAGGATAATATATAAACTCTAGAAATGACAGAGACAACTCACTGCCTGGTTAGTCACCCGAAGTTCTTCTGTAATGTTCCATCTTCAGCTCATAGGCCATAGTGTATCTGGCAGATTCTTCAGCAAAGCAGGAAACTTTAAACTGTCCATCTGATTGGCAGTTTGTCAGTCACTTTTCTCTGTTTCCTGTAGACTGTCTGGCAGACTCTTCCATGAAGCAGGAACTCTACAGTAATGTCCATCTTGTTTTAGCAGTCTTTTTTCTGTGGGTCCTGCATGTCCAGTTTATACAGCATAAAGTCAAACAGTCCAGACAAGAGCAGTATCTTGCCCAAATGGCTAGTCTTGCCATATTGGAAGCAAACCCCATAACGAGTTTCTTTGATGTCCATCTTTCTTTCTGACACAGGTGGTCTTGTCAGGAGCAGTTGTGCCTCACTGTTAAGAAAAGTCCTAAATGATTTTAAATGCCATATTCTGTAGGTCTTTGAAAGGTTTGAAGAATATTTATCCATCTATCTCAGATAGTATCCATATATCTCAAATATATCTGTGTATATCTAGAAATTCTAAATAACTTCATTTTGACTACTATAGGTGACTATCTAAAATCTATACTAAATTATACATTTTAAATTGGCTATATAAACACAATACCTAAACAAGAGGAGAAATATACATATCACAAAATTGACCTTAAATTTGTATCAATAAATGAAAATCTACTCCAAAGCAAAGCATCCATATCTATACCATAATCCCCTTTTTACCTTTAAAGAGATTAGTTGTGGTTATTAACCATTTATAACCAATCCCATATAAATGAAAACAAATATTTATTAGTAATATTTGAGAGTTTGGGCATTGTTCTTTCCAAACTGCTTCCTGCTGGTAGGGGACGCTGTCTTGGGAATCCTAAGAAGATGCAGAAATCCTGGCTGTAGTCTGCAAGGCTACCTTGTCCCAGCTGTTTTGAATGTTGGATCACCTGGGACACTGCTTCAGGGGGTCTTGCTTGATCAAACCGTATTAGTCTGGAAGGAATTCACAGCTTTTTATTTTCTGTGGAAACAAAAATAGAAATCCTTTTCCCCAGTAACCTGTCCTTAGACTTAAATTTTGAAGTTAAAGTATTTTAAAAATATATAAATTGGATTAATCTAGCAGTATTTTTTTTAACAGTTTTTGCTATTTCTTCAGCAGTCAAACAATACAAAGACAACACAATAGCATAGTATCCAGTATCCAGACTCTCTTTGTGCTTTCCATCTTTATGTGGCTTTTTTATTACTTTATATTTTACTTTTATTTTTTTATTTTTTGAGACAGGGTTTCTCTCTGTGTAACTGTTGCCTGTCCTAGAATTAACTCTGTATACCAGGTTTGCTTTGAAATCTTGCCTCTGCCTCCTGGGTGCTGGAATTAAAGATGTGTGCCACCATACCCAGCTACTCTCTTATAAAAAAAAAAATTAAAACCTTTATTCTGGTTTTTTTTTTTTTTCTCTCCAAAGCCTATGTATATTTTAAAACACACTGTGAACTTTTAGAGGCTTTTTTAAAATCTGGATCTGTCTTTACTCTAAATCTTTATCTTTTTCTGGCCACGAGTCTTTTATCTGGTAAACAACATTGCTAAAAGGAAAGCCACAGCTGTATTAGCCAAGGTCTATCCAAGATGGTGTGTGTGGGGGGGGGTACTTTTACCACCAGAACTGAGAGCCTTGGTCTATGCTGCCATCCAGCAACATGCTGTTGGCTTGGAAATGTGGTCACTGCCATTGCCAACTCTTGTACACACCATTTAGTTGTTAGCAGGACTTCTTAGAAGCCTTGTAGTTTTTTGCCGCTATGGTGAGTCAGGAAACCTCCCTTAAAGGAGCCACGCAAATCTGTTTGTCTCTACCTCTTTCCATCACACTTTGTCCCATCCCCACCTCCTCCTGTAACACGCTCTCTTGAACCACCAACCAGGTCCCAAATCAAGACATGGAAACTTATTATTAGTTATGAATATTCTGCCTTATATTATATGTGTCCCACTAGCTCATAATTTAACCTTTTTCTCTTCATCTACATTTTGCCTCAGGGCTTTTTACCTTTCTTTCATTCTGTGTGTCCTACTTTTCTGCTTCCTCCATGTCTGGCTGGCAGCTACCCAGTTGACTAGCCCCAAGTGCCCCCCCCCCCCCCCGCCTCTCCTAGATTCCCCCTCCTACTTATTCTCTCTGCTTGCCAGCACATCTTTACATTGTTAAACAAATATAAACAAATGTAACACATCTTTACATAGTTAAACAAATGCGGCTTAAACAAATGTAATAGGCCTTTACATAGTTAAAGTAACGTCCCACAGCGCCCACAGTCCCATCTCTTCCCATTCCCAGACGTCATCCTATGCTGTCTGTAAAAAGTTCATTTTCAAAAAACAAATGCATAAAAAAAAGGCTCATTTTCATTCAAGGGTGCTCCTGGGGACAGAAAGATTTTATCAGACAAAACTTGAGTATCAGGGAAAATGGACTTTGAGTCGCAACCTATCCCTACACACAAAGAAAGTCATTACACAGTAACAAAGGTTTCACCTTGGACCTGCACAGTCCCCACACCCTCTTCTTACCCTGAACATCTGCCCAACCCCCACACCCTCTTACCCTGTTCCCTCCTTGGTGGCTATGGGACATCAGAGAAACCATTTATTGAAGCCACTTTGGAATTTGGCTTTTTCTTGCTTCGGTAGGATCCAAAAGAACACAGGAAGTTACTTTTTTCCCCAAGACTTCCATGATAATCAAGGAAGGGAATGCTGGCTAGGACACTTTATTCTTTTGGAAATGTGGCATGGGATTATGAATTTCCATGGGCAAAATTACCCTGTCTGGTAGAGTCTAGACTCTCTGTTGGCCAACAGGCTTGCTGGAGTCACACTGGCACCCTGAGAGGCCATATGAACTGATAGTCTAAGGGAACAAATCACCCACAACTACCCTTGGTAGGAGGGAGAAGAAAACCTCACCAACTGAGCAGTATCCTTGAAGGAGTTGGAAGCTTGATAAATTACAGCTAACGAAGGGCAGTTTCCAAACCCTCCTGAGGTAGAAGAGTAGGGGGTGCTGCGGGAGATCTCCGTTGTCTAGTAGAGAGGATGCTCTCATAGATCAGAGCACCAGGGAGGTGGAGACCACAGGGAGGGGCACATTCTCTCATCCTCTTATACTTTGGGGAAAGGGCTAGCAACCTCAGCCAGAGCCACTCCCCACTGTATGGTCAGCCTCCACAGGCAAGCTGACACTCTGCATCCCTGGACCTGTGGAACTCAGGCCAGCGTTGACTGACACACTGAACTCCAGGCTTCGACTGTTGAGGCCCAGCCCTGGTGACATTTTCTGCTTACCACTGGCTGCTAAAATATCCCTGTCCTCTTGCGTCCTCAGCCCCAAGTCTCAGTCCCTCTGCGACTATAATGCAACATGACCCCCTTGCTCCTGCAGAAAATGGTTCCTTCCTCCCTAAGAGAGAACATGGGAGAAATGAGAGGCTGACATCTCAGTATACTTTACACAGTGGTTGGTCACTGATATCTGAGAGCATCGAAAAGATATTCCTAGACCAGCTCGGGCCGAAAGTCACCTGTCGTGCGTGACCATGGCTGGCCTTTCATGAGAGAGATGGGAATTCAAACAAGGTCCTGAGACGGCACAGGAAGTGTTCTTACTGACTGAGCCATCCACCCAGCCCCTCCTGCATGCTTCTAGAAGGAACTACTTGAAGCTCCCAGGAAGCTGAGAATTAGGACAAAGAAGAGATGTACTCATGGTGTCAGGTGGCAGGTCTTCCCTGAACCCTGAGAAAGTCCCCTCCACGTGCCAGGGAGCTGGCCTCTTGGGATTGTGAGGGGAGTGCCTGGAGGGCTCGGGGAAGACACCTGGTTTGGAAGCCAGTGGTTGGCCATTACTCATTCATTTAGATCCTGTGTCAACCTTCTGGTTTTTCTCTCCCACAGACAGTTTTTGAAAGGAACTGCCAATCTGAGGACTGTGCAGCCGACCTGCAGCTTCGGGGAAAGCTGCTGCTTTCCAGGTAAGTCATTCTTCTTTCAAGACACTGTTCCAAGAAGCCTGGAAGCTCACATTTCCCCAACAAGAAAGGATAAGCAGTACTGGATATTTTGTGAGTTGGTTAGAATGTATGTTAAAAATACAGATTCAATAGCAGATACTACCAGAGGGATTAGCTGGGGTTCAGTTTGCAGTTACACCCCATCTCACAATTGACTGCTCCTTACAATCTCTGTTTATTTGCATGTTGAGAGGGGACTTGTCATTTATTACGTTGGGTTACATTGCACCATGGGAAACTGCCAGCATTTGACCTCTGGGCTTGGTCTCATGTGACTTAAGGTGGTATTATGTGAAAATCCCTTTCATCCTTCCTCCTGTCATTTAACAGTGGTGTCTGTATTGGAGCGGAATGGTTTCTGAAGCAGGATGGGGTGAAGGAAGGGGGCAGGCAGCCAGCCCACTGATGCAAGCAGTCTCTTTATTATTTCAGGGCTTCCTCCCATAGTCTGCCAAGCCCCCAAGGCTAGGGATGAACACACCAAAGCCTTCTGTTTCCCCTTTGCCAACCTTTTAATCTCCTTTTAGAATGACGGTGCTTGTCCTGAGCCAGCCACATGCCAGACAATGGTTTCCTTTTATAATGCACCTTCTGAAAGATATTAGCTTTGGGCCAGGAAGCCCCTCTACAGGATGTGTAGCCACTTCTCAAAGCAACCGTCAGTGTTAACAGGCATTGGAAGAGGCTGTACTTGCCCTTACCTGAAACACTGAGAGTTAAGTGTGAATCAGTGATGACACACACCCTGGGACCTTTTGTTTGTTTGCTTTAGATAAAGTCTTTCATAGCTCAGGCTGGCTTCTAAACCACACCTGCCTCAGCTCTAGAGTGCTGGGATTACAAATGTGTGCCAGCATGTCTGGCTCCAAGGCTATGTCGTTGTCACTTTTGTGTGTGTGTCTGCGTGTTTGTGTGTATTTGTGTATGTATGTTGTATGTATGTTTGCGTGTGTTTAGGTGTGCTTGCGCGTGTTTGTGTGTTTGTGTTTGTGTGTGTTTAGGTGTGTTTGCATAGGTTTGTGTGAGTTTGCCTGTGTTTGTGTGTGTGTAGGGGACTATGCATTCACATGTGTACCCATGGATGCACAGGTCAACATCACATGTGTTTTCTGGGACAGGTTTCTCTCACAGGCCCTGTGACCCTGGAAACCTTGAACAACTCACTGACTAGTCTAGACTGGTTGGCCAGGTGAGCCTGTGGCCACCTGTGTCCACCTCCACGGTGTTAGAATGACTAGTGCACACCACCAAGCCTAGCCTTCATATGGGAATGAACTGAAGGTCCTTGTACCTGCATGACGAGCACTCCGTCCACCAAGCCAGAGCCTTGCTTTTTCGAGACAGGGGTTCTCTGTGTAGCTTTGGAGCCTGCCCTGGAGTCCATTCTGTGGACCATACTGGCTTTAAACTCACAGAGATCCACCTGCCTCTGCCTCTGCCCCTGGAGCTCTGGGATTAAAGGTGTGGGCCACCAGGGCCTGGCAGGCCCCACACTTTTACTTGCAGAGTTTAAAATGTTTTATTCACCAAAGGGAAAGCACAGTGGTTCCATTTCTTTAGTCTCAGCATCCTGTCCCAACCCCACCCTAAGTGTACACACACAAACGCTTCTTCCATTGATGCTGATTGCCTCTGGTTTGACTCTGGAAGGATGGGTGGCTTCCAGGGGCACATGCTCTCCTAAGCTTAGGAAATTGCTTTAGACTCGGAGAGTGGATAATGGGGCTGTTTAGCAGCGAGAGGAGCCTCCCGGGTGGTTAGAGACATCGGTTTTAAAGACGGTTCATGAATTATCAGCTCATTCAGTTTAATTTTAGGTATGTCTTCCAAAAAAAGTGTTTTGGGGAAAATACAGGAGTTTCTTTTTATGTTGAACTAGACTGTAAATGCTGGAGTTTATTTTGGATCCTAGAAGACTTCATGTGGTAGGAAAATATCCACTTGATCCATGGTGAAGCATTGCTAGGAAAGTCCTGGCGCCCTTGCTAGCCACTTGTGAATTGTGCTTTCCGTGCAGCAAGATGGAAAACTCGAGGGCCGTGGCTGAAAAGCACTTTTGGTGACAGTTGCTGCCATCGCTGACCTTTCCAGAGTGTCAAAGAAGCATGGCAGGAAAAACCCAAAGTGTGATAATGCTGCCTGTGACATCTTACCGATATGGTCACCTAAACAAGACCTGCACAGTGACATCACCAGTCCACATCCCAGTGTGGATGGGAGCAATCAAACAAGGCCCACCCCAGTCTTCCCTAGGTATGAACCTCCTAATAGTCTACCTAGTCCTAAATGGTTAGCACTAAACACATACACACACAAGTAACCCTGAATGGACTCATAGGGTTATATCCCCCAGCCATGCCCCCCCCCGTGTGTGTGTGTGTGTGTGTGTGTGGTGTCTGTGTGTGTGTCTGTGTGTGTGTGTCTGTGTCTGTGTGTGTGTGTGTGTGTGTGTGTGTCTGTGTGTGTGTGGTGTGTGTGTGTCTGTGTGTGTGTGGTGTGTGTCTGTGTGTGTGTGGTGTGTGTGTGTGTCTGTGTGTGTGTGTCTCTGTGTGTGTGTCTGTGTGTGTGTCTGTGTGTGTGTCTGTGTGTCTGTGTGTGTGTGTGTGTCTGTGTGTGTGTGGTGTGTGTGTGTGTTTGTGTGTGTGTGGTGTGTGTGTGTGTCTGTGTGTGTATGTCTGTGTGTGTGTCTGTGTGTGTGGTGTCTGTGTGTGTGTGGTGTGTGTGTGTGTCTGTGTGTGTGTGTCTGTGTGTGTGTGTCTGTGTGTGTGTCTGTGTGTGTGTCTGTGTGTGTCTGTGTGTGTGTGGTGTCTGTGTGTGTGTGTCTGCGTGTGTGTGTCTGTGTGTGTGTGTCTGCGTGTGTGTGTCTGTGTGTGTGTCTGTGTGTGTGTGTGCGGTGTGTGTGTGGTGTGTGTGTGTGTGGTGTATGTGTGTGGCGTGTGTGTGTCTGTGTGTGTGTGTCTGTGTGTGTGTGGTGTGTGTGTGTCTGTGTGTGTCTGTCTGTGTGTGTGTGTGTGTGTGTCTCTGTGTGTGTGTGGTGTGTGTGTGTGTCTGTGTGTGTGTGTCTGTGTGTGTCTCTGTGTGTGTGTGTGTCTGTGTGTGTGTGTGGTGTGTGTGTGTGTCTGTGTGTGTCTGTCTGTGTGTGTCTCTGTGTGTGTATCTGTGTGTGTGTGTCTGTGGAGGATGGGGAAGGAGGGAAAGAGAGAACAATGACACAAAGTGGCGATCATTTCCCCTTACGGATGTGCAGGTCACCTGAAGGTCGCCTACAGTCCACTGTGCCTCTGCAGATGCCTTCGTGCATCTGAGTCTGATGAGGGGTGGATTCTAGGCCTAGCTGCCCTAGCTTTGTGACTCTGGAACCAGTGGGCTAGAGAAGGTCAAACTCATCTGAGGGCCAGCACCAAGGAGTGATGACTCTTAGTCTGGGCTCAGAACTGGGACACTGTTACGTTGTCCTTGTTCTGTTTGCTACAGCATGTCACACAGCCAAACTCAAGGCAAGGGCTGGAAAATATTTTGACTCTTCAGTGAGCGGGTTTCCAAGATGTATGGGAAAGGGCACGGACACAGAGGGGGCAAAGGATGGAGATCATGATGCCATCTGCTGCGGTCCACGAAGAGCAGGGTAGGCTCCTGAAATCATAACACTTTCTGGGTGGATCTGGCCTTTCTTGGAATCTCATCACCTTAGGGACAGAGACATAGCCCTGGAACCTCTCTGGGTTGGGTGTCTGGACCTCAGCACAGTGTCCTTAGACCTCTATGCCCTTCCTTAGGGATGAGGTGTTTTCCTACAGGACTGTGGTCTCTTCCCACAGCCACATCTTCCATGAAAGTAACCTCTGTGGCGCTCTTACAGCCCCTGGTTTCCCACAGGAGGTCTCGGGGAAAAACCCATCCATAGCCAGGTGAGTGGAGACCTGAAACCAGAGTCTTGTGAGCCAGGCTTGTGAGGGAAGGCACAACCAGAAGGTATCGGTGGGATCGAGGCTCTAGTACAGTACAGTTTAGTGCCTTGAGGCAGAGGGAGCTCTCCTGGTTATTGACTAACCTGTGATTCGTTACTGCCCGGAGTGCAGCACACACTCGTTTCTTGTTTGAGCAGGTACTATGAACAGCTGCAGAGATGAATGGCGAATGTGTCCTGATCTCCTGGTCTGTGTAGTCTAGGCAGGAGTCTAGCTGGCAGCGGTGACGGGTGTGAGAAGACGGGGATGGGCTAGCGGTGATGGGTGTGAGAGGACAGGGCTCTTACAGGGAGCATCTCCAGGGGCCCCATATCAAGGAGAGTGGAGAGAGTTGGGACACTCTGGGTAAAGTGAAGTGTGAGCACAGATCTGGACCCCCGTGACGTGAGACGAGGCAGAAGGCGAGAGAGGAGTTGGATTACAAGGTACCCATGGGACTTCATCTTGAAGCCAGGGGAGGATAGAAGAGGAGAGTAACCCTAACAGGGATTCAGTGAGCCATGCTTGGGGACCCAGGGCATAGGATGTTAGAGTGGTGAGTCATTTGGTCTCCAGCATTCAAAAACAGTATGTTACACCTGGAGCTTTGGGTCTATACTCTTTCTATCCATCTCAGTTCCATCTGCCTGGAAAAGGCCTGAAGCATGGGTATCAGCTGGCTCTCGCGTGCTGCGTGGCAGGGTTAGCCTGTGGGGGCTGCTGGGACCGTCTGCACTGCTCCTCAAAACTTCACCAGGGTGCTTTGTGCAGAACTGGGGCCTCTCATTCATCTCTAGAACCTGGCTATCACAGGTTCTGCGCCCTCGCTATGGGAAGCTAAAGCACAAGGGTGTGGGAAGGTGCTGGGCAGACTGCAGCGCAAGATGCTATGGCAGACTGAGGGGAGGGATGGGCCAGAGACCTGCTTACTGATCAAGGGTGTGCACTGCTCTTAAGGACCCAAGTTCAGTTACCAGTTCACAGTGACTGTAACTCCAGCACCATGGCATCAGGCACCTCCCTCATGCTTCTTTGGGCGCCTCCATTCATGTGTGCACCCCCCAACACACACACACACACACACACACACTCATACCTCTTTCTCACACACACTCGTAACACTCTCACACACTCACACACTCATACACACTCACACACCTCTTTCTCACACACTCACACACTCACACACACACTCTCACACACCTCTTTCTCACACACTCACACACACTCATACACACACTCACACACACCTCTTTCTCACACACACTCGTAACACTCTCACACACACTCACACACTCATACACACTCACACACACTCATACACACTCACACACCTCTTTCTCACACACTCACACACTCACACACTCACACAACACTCTCACACACCTCTTTCTCACACACTCACACACACCTCTTTCTCACACACTCACACACACTCTCTCACACACCTCTTTCTCACACACTCACACACACACTCACACACATCTCTCTCACACACACATTCACACACACACTCACACACTCACACACGCACGTGATTATAAATAAACATTTTAAAAGAAAGTAGAGGGGAGGAAGTGGGTCACCCAGAACGGCCAGGACCATGGATGTAGTTGCTGGTTTTGTCCTGTTCTGTCTTTTGAGACGGGAACTCACTAAGGAGCCCAGGCAGACCTCTCGGCCTCCCAAGGCCTGGGATCAGAGGCCTTTGCCATATTACCTGCATTGGATATTATTTTTCTCTGTGGCTAGTGTGTGTTTCCGTAGGTCTGTGGTCACCTAGACATCCATGTCTTGAATTAAAACTCCAAGAGCTTTAATAGGTTCGAGCCCCATGCTCTGACACAGCATCCACAAATACCCAGAAGCAGGGATGAAATTGTTCAGGTGGTCAGTCCCGTTCATAGGAGATCTGTCCATCTGTCCACGTACACCTAAGGAAACATCAGGTGCGATCACAAGGAGAGGAACAGAAAGGAAAATGGGTTGGGGCAGTTGAGCTGAAAACTTGTTTGCTTTTAATGCGCCCTACCAGGTATTGTGGGACACATCAAGGCTTCCTTAACAGCAGACCCCAATTACAAATTAAGGGCCTTGGAAAGACTGTGGAGTATTTGCAAAGTCCAAACCATCTGCAGTCACATAATTATACTCTGGCTGTAACCTTGGTAACACTGCTTTCATGGGCACCGAGAGAGTGTTTCCCTAAACTGGCTGGAAGGTGGCTAGCTCCACCCATGAAGGACCAGCTTGTAGAGAGGACCACCCCATCTCAAGAGCACCCTCAAAAGTGGCCAGAAACATCATCTACACCATGGAGAACAGAAGTGAGGTTTTCCTATTTATTGAGCATCTACTATTTCCTAGGTACCCCACAAAGTTCTCCATGTGAGGCTGCAGAGATGGCTCCTCACGGAGGCTCACAGGAGTTTGTCTGTAACTCCAGTCCCTGGAGACCCAATACCCTCTTCCGGTCTCCATGGGCACCAGTTGTGTATTGGCTATGCACACATATACATAGGAATAATGCCACACTCATAAAATTAAAAAGTGAAACAAGTTCTTCTGTGCACACCAAAGCTCCATGGTGTCTTGCCAGCTGTGTCACTTTGGATAGGGCCTTTAGCTTCTCTGTGACTTTGTCTCCTCATCTTGAAAACGGAGAAATAACTGCAGTCCCAGGAAAGGCTATTTTCAGAATTTAATAAATTCATACATATTTCACCGATTCAAAAAGTGCCTGGTTGACCAGATGTAGAGGTGCATGCCTCTGACCCCAGCACTCAGGAGGCAGACGGATCTCTATGAGTTTGAGACCAGCCTAGTCTACAGAGTGAGTTTTAGGATGCTAGAAGCTACTGTCTCAAAAAAAAAAAAAAAAAATCGATCTTCAGAATACTGAAATGTGGCTGATTTACCTCTGAAGAAGGTTCTAAGGCTCGGGAAAGTGCCTTGCTTGAGAGCTCATGTTATTGAGGAAACAAAAGCAGCCTGACCAGCGGTCTGGAAGTCACTCAGCCGAGGTCAAAACCTGAATGGCAGAGGCAAGGAAAATACTTGGTGGCTCCCAAGCCCTGTGTTTTGTCATTTAGACTAATGTCCCTTGTCTTTATGGCCATTGTATTTTGGGGGACCTGGCCTATCTCAAGGTGAAATGACTTGGAAATTCCTGGTGAATGTTGTTTGTTTCCCTATGTGTTGAGGCTGAGGATGGGAGAGAGGGGACTCTACCACCCAAAGAACTGGACCCAACCTTTTGCCGGGTAGACTCAAAACATTGAGGGTACCTTTCACGCATGTTATGAACAGCAGAAACCCGACCCGAAGAAGAACTTCATGGGCAGCACTTCCCACTGTTGGGAATATGATGGGACTGTTCCACCTTCTACTTCCTGGATGCTAGAAAACAGGGATCCTTCGAAGGGTACTGAAGGAGGACTGAGGCAGTAACCATAGCAACCACAGAGGGGTGGATGGCATGCACACATGGAACCCCATCAACTCCAGCAATGCTTGCCTGGTAAATTTTTATTTGACAATGTTTTCTTTGGCTTTTAAATATAGCCACCCATGGGAGGTTTCTGTGTCAGAGCCTCTCCAGCAGGGTTGTGGTGACAGGGCTGTTGTCCTAATAACTGGACCCAAGCAAGAGGCATATCAAGTGAATGGTCCCCCCCACCCCAGAGTCCCCACACCTTCCCACTTTGCACGATGCATCTTTGCTAAGATGGTTTGCAAATGATTGTGTCACTTGCCACCAAACACTAGACTTACCACAGCAGGGCAGACCTGTAGTTGTGGGTGGGTAGGGGAACAAATTATGAAGTATACTAGACTTTCTTGAACCACCAGCCCCCAAACAGTGACATGGAGACATTATTAATTATGAATTCTTGGCCTTAGCTTAGGCTTATTTCTAGGTATCTTACTTATTTTATTTATTTAACTTAAATTTCTATTGATCTATGTGCTGCCCAGAGACTCATTTACCTCATCTACATACTGTCCACCCTGCTTTCCTGCTTCCTCAGTGTCTGGCTGGCTGGTAACCCCCCCCTCCTTCTTGTCTGGCTGGCCTCTGGCAGGCTGGACCCTTCCCACTTGGGTCTGAGAGAGCGAACTTCATTCAGTCCCATAGGGCCTGGCGGAGAGCAGTGTTTAACTGGGGACTGCGTTTAACCACCCCAGCTCTAGGAAGTTGGTCCCCGCACTGTGGCAACAATTTAGCTTCTTGTTTGTACTTAAAATGCCAGCAGCTCAAGTGCTCACTGTGAGGCAAAGCTGAACACTGGGTTACTGGGAAACCATGCTGTTTTTTGTTTTGTTTTTCTCCCCCAACCCCCAACCCTCCAGCTTTCTCTGGCCCTCTGTAGAAATGTGTGCCCCACATTGGGCGCCAAAATGCTGTTTTACCTTCCTCCCAGTGGCTGGACATTAAACTACTAGCAGCCAGCCCCTAAGGACATAGACTGGGGAAATTCTGTCCCCTCAGACAATGGCTTTGTTGCTGCCACTAAAGGCAGCTTTAACTAAACCTCTGTTGTTCTAACAAAACTGGAGATTCAAAAGCTAGAGTGAAAACTTGCATGGGCTCAGAGAACTGGAGTAGCAACTGGCTAACTCTCTTTCTTTGCTGGTGCACCCAAAGTCTCTCTCCTTCCACGTGTGATAAGTTCCTCCCTGCGGCTTCCTGTGAACTAGTTGCTAACCCTGCCTCTCTGAGCCTAGGTTAATTTTATTTAATTAACCCAAATGTAACACTTCTTTACACAGGTAAGCAAATGCAGCGCAAACAAATGTAGCACACTTTACCTATGTAAACAAATATTCCACTGTGCAGTTACTTTGTTTTCTGCAAGCCCACACCCTCCCCTTCTCCCCAAGCCTTTTCTTGTCCTGCACACAACTCTCTCAGTAGCTTCTGTCCCAAATTTGGTCTGGCCACTGGGTATAACCAGAGGTAGATGAGGATGGGCCTTTCTATTTGTCCCCTGTGGTCAATGGCTGTATAACCACCCCCTCAATGAGCCAAAGGTAAAACAAGGGATGCCCATGAATCATATTTCACTTCAGTGGGAGGGTGGGAACCACATAAGAAGACTTCCCGATTGTACCAGCCTGTGTCCCTGACCCCCTTCTAGGTCTCAATCTGAGCATGGTGAGCTCGGTGGATGCTGTTGGCACCACATCCAAGTCCCCTGTTTGCCAATGAACAGAACACACTGCCTGCTGCATTGTACTAATGACTACCTGCCCTCCTCGAGTTCAGAGAGTTACTGTGGTCTACCAACAAAGCAGTTACTCCTCTTCCCAACCGCTGAGCAATGGATGACAGTAAAGACTAACGAGATAGCACCACTGGTGTTCCATACACTCTCATGGGCCAGACCAAGAGCTAGGACCATAGCGTGCTCAGGCTGCCTGCCGGGTTCCCACAGAACCACCCAATCACTGTGACATAGGTTGTGCATCCTCAGAGCCTGCACTGAGATGCTTGGGAGTTATACATCTTTGTAGAACTCTGAATTTCAAAAAGAAAGCTAATCCAGTGGATTTATCGGACACTGACGGTGGGACAGTTGTTCACGGGATTTTTAATTTGCCTTAGAATTGGAAGGATGGGATGGAGAGGTTCTTTCAGGTTGGTGCATAGGTCTTGGATCTTTGGGATTCCGTCCTGACTGGAGGGACTGACCATATCCACAGGATGCAAGCAGAGGACCACCCTCGTGGGAGATGCTCCCTCTGTAAATGCGCCTACTCGGGGGCAACCAAAAAAAAAAAAAAAACTCCCATTATGGGAGGGAACACAGATGCCCATTTGGAACCATCAGCCTTGCCGGGAGTCCCAGACATTTTTTCAGGAAGTTTTCTGTAGTAATGAGGTTTGAACAGGGTCTCAGTTAACACCTATTTTTCTTCAAGGGGAGAAAAAAGAAAAAAATTAAGTTCTTCATTTTTCTTCTGGTGTGGAAGCAGGCAAACCCTCTGACCTCCTAAGCCAAGAGGGAGAAGGTTCTCACTTCAGCCCTCCAGGGCTTGGGGAGGAAGGGGGCTTGTTGTTAGTGCATGGGTGGGAGGGTTAATGCAGGGGGAGGGTTGGGGTGATGTTGTTAATGCCTGGGAAGGGTTGGGTGACCTTGTTGTTAATGCAGGGGGAGGATTGGGGTGATGTTGTTGTTAATGCAGGGGGAGGGTTGGGTGACCTTGTTGTTAATGCAGGGGTGATAGGGTTAATGCAGGGGGAGGGTTGGGGTGATGTTGTTGTTAATACAGGGGGAGGGTTGGGGTGATGTTGTTGTTAATGCAGGGGGAGGTTTGGGGTGATGTTGTTGTTAATGCAGGGGGAGGGTTGGGGTGATGTTGTTGTTAATGCAGGGGGAGGGTTGGGGTGATGTTGTTAATGCAGGGGGAGGGTTGGGGTGACATTGTTGTTAATGCAGGGGGAGGGTTGGGGTGATGTTGTTAATGCAGGGGGGAGGGTTGGGGTGACGTTGTAATGCAGGGGGAGGGTTGGGGTGACATTGTTGTTAATGCAGGGGGGTTGCAGTGAAGGAGATCAGCTCTAGCTGCTGATTTTATTATTAAATGCCCTTTAAAAATTCCCTTGTCATCTTTCTTCCCCTGTCCCCTCTTCCCTCTTCCCCCTCCCCTCTCCTCTCCCTCCTCCCCTCTCCCCCCTCCATCACAGCTTCTCCTCCCCACCCTGGAACAGGCCCCCACCATGATGTCCCACAGAGCACGAGCTTTCTCAGCCTGCACTTCATGCCCTGTGGGAGATCCAGGCTGGAATTCATAGGGTCTGTGAGCTCAGTCAGGATAACAGTCACATACCGATTTTCATCAGCTTCAAAGAGAAAATTAGCATTTTATCCAAGTGTGGCTGTGGGCAGGAAGTCACAGTGACACGAGCAAGACTTGTGACTTTGTCACACACAGAAATGACAGATGCTTTTGGGTGATACTGTAGGTATTTTGAAATGTCATTTGTCCCTGACTCAGGGTTGTGGCAAATTTCAAATCTTCTCCCACATCTTATCGTTTACTATGCTATTTTAGGAAGCATGATGTTGCTAGATCACACATTTGTTCAACATAATGACCATCTATTTTTGCATACTTGATTTCTTCGTTAACCCCCTTTCCGTCCCATGCATCATTTTTAGAAGGAGCCACTTTGTGTCACTGCACTGCCAATGGGATGCGGCAGCACAACACCAGGTTAGAAACATGTTCTAGAAATTTCCCCTGCGTGTGGGTAAAGATTGGGTGTGACAAGATCATGTTCCCAAAGTATTGTAATATCTAAAAATGGGTCTCTTCTTCCTCTTCTTCTTCTTCTTCTTCTTCTTCTTCTTCTTCTTCTTCTTCTTCTTCTTCTTCTTCTTTTTCTTCTCCTTCTCCTTCTTCTCCTTCTTCTTTCCCTTTTTGGTTTTCAAGATGGAGTTGATCTGTGAAACTTTGGAGCCTATCCTGGCACTCACTCTGTAGACCAGGCTGGCCTTTGAACTTACAAAGATCTTCCTGCCTCTGCCTCCCAAGTGCTGAGATTAAAGACGTGTTCCGCCGCCACCTGGCATGAGTCTTCTTTTGAGGCTAAGTTGTGTCTTAAAATCATGTAGCCAAACTTAAAAGGCACAGGCCCTCCCTGTGGTTCCCAGCAGCACCTGTGGTGACTGGGACTTAGGGAATTCCACATGAACGTCTGTGAGCTTAAGCAAACACAGGCTCAAAGAGGCTGTGGTGGCATGTGTGGGCAGCCACACTGTGGTCATGAGGCTGCAGCTGCCTATGCCTATTCACACTTGCGGGGCTTCTGGGACCCAGAGACTGGGGAAAAGAGCTTGGGGGTCCTGGTCCCCTGGAGCACCCTCCCTTCACAGCAAGAAGGATGCACAGTTAGGAAAACTTGCTGGATACATATTTTAAAGCTGTTGTCATTTGATGCCACCCACTGGGAAATATTGTGTCCTAAAAGAGAACTCATCAAGGGGCCTTGATCTCTTCAGTCACCAGGCTGGTAGGCTTACCCAAGAAGCGCAGGTGTGTGTGTGTGGCAAAGTTTGGTGTGGCATTGGGCCTCAGCAACCCTACACAGGCCCCTGCCTCCCTCCTGACACCAGACCTCCAAACAGCCCACAGATCTTAGGAACTCCTCTGCTTCTGTCCCTTCCCCCCACTGAAGGATTTTAGTCCTTAATCCAGTTGTTACAGGGAATGAACCTGATTCATTCCAGATGTCCCAAGACTTCAGGATTCTGGAAACTCCGGAGGTAAAGGCTGATGAGGCTCAGAATTCCTCTGCTATCGGGGAAGCCGCGTTTCTTTCAACATTTACACAGATGGGGCAGGAAACACTTGAGCCACCTAGAGGGACCAAGGGACAGGGTGGGGTGGGACCTCTGGCTTGCTGAGTTTCCTGGTTAGAAGAAACAAGGTTGTTGGTGTGAGTCCTGACCCTATCATTATGTGAGTTACTGAATGAGCTGGTTCTACAGCCAGAGTCACCAGAGACATGAGCACAGTTACGTCTAAGTCACGTGGACTGACTGTACTCCTCCAAACCTTGCTGGGGGAACCGCTGTTTGGATGCATTTCTCTTCAGTAAACGTGTTTTACTTCACTGTTCACACATACCACCGGCCCAGGTGGGTACATGTAAGGAAGGTAAAAAGTATTTCTACCTTCGTATACATGGGTTTTCTGTCCAGATCTCCAGCCCCAGGAGCCATCTCAGAAGCACTGCAAGTATTGGGGTGGAGCCTTACAGAGCCCTCCATCTCCAGCTGGAGCTGAGTGCCCTGTGGGTCTGTCCAGTGCGTGAGACTGGCAAGGTTTCAACCATCATGGCCAGAGGCAAAGCCCATCACAGTACACTGCTGGCGAAAGTTGTCATTTACATATATACATAGTACATTCTATCTAATGATGCTGCTTTGGATTTATGCGTTGTTGAGAATACAGAAGGTATAGACATGAAAGTTGTGTCCATAATCCTCAGGGAATATATCCCAAGACTAGTAGAGAATGCCTGAAACCATAATAAAATGTAAACCTTATAAACTGTATTAGTTTGGGTTCCCTAGAGAAACAGAACTGATAGAATGGATATATATTTTCATATACATATACATATACATATACATATACATATACATATACATACATACATACATACATATATATATATGTATATATATATATATGGGACTTATTAGAGTGGCTTACAGGTTATGGGTCAATTATTTCAACAAAGGCTGCCTCCTGATATAAAATCCAAGATTGCAATAGTTGTTCAGTAAAGTAGTTGTCTCAGCCAGTCTTCTGTATATGCTGGACTCTGAAAGAAGTGACTTTTAATACCAGTGAAGGAATGAAGTTACCAGTGAGAGTGGGGTCAAGCAGGCGAAGAGCAAAGGCTTCTGTCTTCCCCGTGCTTATAGGGACAGCGGAAGGTGTGGCCCAGATTCAAGGTGGACCTTCCCACCTCAAATGATCCGGATTTAGGGCATTAGGGTATATACCACCATGCCTGGTGCTACTTTCTGGTTTTTGTTGTTGTTTGTTTATTGGTGGTTTGTTTTGTTTTTATTTTTTGAGGCAGGGTTTCTCTGTGTAGCTTTGTAGACCAGACTGATCTTGAACTCACAAAGATCCGCCTGCCTTTGCCTCTGCCTCCCGAGTACTGGGATTAAAGGTGTGCACCACCACCACCCAGCTGCTACTTTCTGGTTTAATTCTGTCTAGTGAACTGGCTGGCCCAGGCTGTTTTCCTATATGGCTTTTGAGAAATGTGGATTTGAACCCTGGTGCCCATGGGATGAGGTTAAGTAGTCCTGCCATTGTCGATGAAATAAGTTAATAAGCCACTAGCCTTATTTAATCCCTGCTGCCTGGAACTGCAGAAGGAAGAAGATGTTAGCCCGGCCTCAATTCTGACAACCTTCAGCACCGACAGTTCCTGAGACTCTATAGTTCCACCCCGTAATACGCGGTCATAAACATGGGCGTGTTTTCCTCCCTCTGTTCTAGAGATAGTTTTTATCATTTACCTCTCATGTCTCGGTCTTGGTCTTCATGACTCTTGTCATGGCATATTTGATGACGCCACGTTGATATCCCACCCCTGCAGGCTGATGTCGCCAGCTTTTAACTCTCGATGTAATGACGAAAGTCTGGGAGTGGATTTTTGTGTTGTTGGCCACAGATCAGTAATTTTCTACAAAGAGCAGTTGCCAGTGTGACAGAGAAGTCCAAAATGTGGCTTAGAATAGAAATGCTTCCACAAGAAATCCAGGGGGCTCTGGGATAACTGAGAAGTGCATGCAGACTTGACCACGAGAGTTCTCGGCCCCTCCATGTAAACAGCATCTGAGGAGTGACGGCCATAGCTACATTCTAGGACTGCATGTTGTCTGTGTCTTGGAGGTGTCTGCAGCTGCCTCCCTAGGGTCCCGCAGGGAGCTTGCTGGTGCTGTTGCCTGCCATCTCATTCTTCTGACTTTGATCCTTAGTCAGTTTCCCCAGAGAGAGCACAGTAACCAACAGCTAGTACCTTATGTTTCTAAGGCTTAAGGCTCTGCCTGCTTCTAGGGCCTCTGCAACTATCCTCAATGTGGATGACACATACATGTGCTCTGTCATGAACACACAGAAAAGGGACTGAAACTATGGTACCTGGGATGTACCCCTGTGGAAATCACCTGTGGACCATGAAAATGAGGTTATGTGTTATCCAGAACCTGGGGCTCCTTCCACAAGGAGCCTGGACCCCTCTTTTACAGATGTAACACTATTACCGGGTAAAGTCTCTTTCTTGTGACGGGCTTCATCCACAGGCTATTTCCCATTGAGAGCACTTGCAGAGGACCTTGGAGCAGGCAGAGCCTTGCTCCCTAGACCCCTTCCATCCATCCATTCCCTGAGTTTCTGGCCAGATTCTGCTACCAGGAACTGCATCTCTTCTGTCCATCAGAGGTACTTGGGGTGGGTGACACCTTCCCTTGCAACAACAGCCCTCAGTCAGTGGCTGCCTAGAATAAGTGCAAAGATCATCTTCCACCCCTGATGGGATGGCTCTGAGCATTGTGTTCTTCATGGGCCCGGAGTATTCTCTTGAATAATTAAGTTCCGGGACCCAGAGAAGTCACGGGCTTGATGGCACAGCCCTCATCAGTTGCTTGCTCCCCAGTCTCCTTGCCTGTGTGACTTTTGGAGGTCACCTGCTCCTGGAGTGCCCCATGCTAAGATGCCCCTGCTCACTTTTCCCAGCACATCATGTGTGACCAGTAGTTGTCACTTGCCTGATGGGTAAGCCTTGAACATCAGGTTTAGGTAAAATTAAAAAGTTACTCTGTGGGAAAACTCACACAGATGCCTTCTCTCTTTTGCCATTTCTTAATACTCAGGAGGCTGTTTCATTTGTTTTGTGCATTTTTCATGCAACCTATTTTGGCCATGTTCCTTCCCCTCCTCCAGCCCCTTCCAGATCCCCTCCACACTCACCTTACTTGATAATTTACAAGTGAGTTTTTAGGAGATGAATACATCACTGTGTCTTTTCTTTCCGGTGCTGGGATTAAGCCTCGAGCCTTCCACACACTGTGAGAGCACTCTCCCACTGAGCCACATCCCCAGCCTTCGAGCTGATATTTTCTTAAGTGACAAGCTTGATTTACTTTGCATTTCCTGTGGTTGTAACTGGGAAATTCTCTTTAGCGATAATTTTGATGGTTATGCTTGACTTGGGTGCACTTGGTAAACTTGAGTAGTCAGCGTCGCCCTTCACTTAGGCCACTGTGATGCCAGCAGCAAGAGGAAAGCATGTTTTAGGGCAGATAGCTTATTCCGCCAGGTAAGGTCACAATTTAGGTCTTTAGGAACATTTAAAAGTATCAAAATTATCCGGGGTGGGGGGTGGGATCAATCATGGGATGCCCTTCAGCCACTTTAGTTTCTTCCTGTTGAATCTTTAGAACGGTTTGTCTGGATAGAAGTCGTGGAGTTCTTTTCCCTTAGGGATTCAGCAGAAGTCACGGATAACATAAAAGCCAAGGACCCAGTGCCTCACGCCCAGCGCTCCCACTTGGCCAGCCACACCTGACACTGGGAACAGTGAATGAATTTATGCTAAAGAGTTAGGAACCCTTAACACATCCAAAAAAAATAGTTGCTTTAACATGTATTAGTAGGGCTGCAGAGATGATGAATCGATGGTTAAGAACCCTGACTGATTTTCCAGAGATCTCAGATTCACTGCCCAGCACCCACATGGTAGCTCACAACTGTCCATAATTCTAGTTCCAGGGAAACTGGACCTCATGGACACTAGGCATGCATGCAATACACAGACGTGCACGCAGGCAAGACACCCATACAGATAACACAATACAAAGACACATTCTGGAAGAATTTCTAATTTAAAAAAAAAATAGGCAATATGTGTTGGTCAAGCAATGAAAGTTCTAGAAGCTGGGCCTTATAGAAACAGTATGGTTTCAATCTTTTGGTGACTATTAATGATGACTTTCATGTGAAAATACCAAAGAAATCTATGTTCAGAAGAACATGACCCGCTTAAAAGGCTGCGCTAGAAAATTAGAATTAATGAGAAAATTTATCAGAGGATAAAATTCCTTGAAAATTAGAAAGACTGTTCTTCAATAAATAAACAAGCCCCCGCGGAATGTCTGGCACACAAACTGTGCACCATTGTTTGAAACTCTTGGCAGGGCTGCCGCAGAAGCTTGTCCTTCACGGAGTCCTGTCCTACTCAGATGTCATTAAAAGAACCCTTCTTGCCAGAGCCCTTCCTGATGGAGCTCATTACGGGAGAGCCCATGCATGGAGAGCATAGGACACTTGACACTAGCTCCAGCTCAGACCCGGCATGGCTGGGTGACCTCAGCTGAGTGGGTTCTCCCTCAGACTCAGCTTCTCCTTCCGGGCAATGGGAAGGTTGAGCTGCAGGTCTGCTGTGGAGTTGTTGGGGGTTGCTCACTCAGTGGTGAGGCTCGTAGAACTCCCTTGCTCGAGAGAGGCTGACCTCTGATGTCCCACTTAAGGATTAAACGATGGACACAGCAGTTCCGTTTGGGACATTTAATGGTGTTCTCATTTGTTGAAGAGCAATCTCCCTGATTGTCAGGAAATTATATTCCCTTAGAAAGTTGGTACTAGAACCAATTCTGCCCCTGGGAGTGCAGTGATGAGCAATCTAAGACAGAGGCCTCTGTCCCCCAGCGGTTAGACCCTGACAGTGGAAATACAGTTCCCTGGCCCAAGTTAGCATGTGAGGTATTCCAGGAGCCACACCTACAAACACAGTGATTCTCCCTCCCCCAGAGCTAGCTAGTCAGTAGCTCCTCAGTAAGGGATGGGACCTGGAAAGATCCTCACCTGTGCTGGAATTTGGTTTGTATTGACCCTATACAGGTAACAACAGCTCATGTGACATCCTGAGTATACCCGTAACCACGTCAAGTCTGGAAGTTGGTTTCCTAGCACCGGCCCCCATACCCTTACACATGTATTGCCAAGTGGGTTTAGTGGGCGTGGTGGTTCGGATGCAGATGCCCCATAGGGTCATATATTGGAATGTTGAGTCCTCGGTTGGTGGAAATGTTTGGGAAGGATTGGGGGTCGTGGCTTTGGTGGAGGAGGTGTCGGGCTACAAGGTTGGGCTGTGAGGTTTCAAAAGCTTGTGCCATCCCAGTTACTGACCTCCCTCCCCCTCCCTCCCCTTCCTGGTGACTGTGGATTGCATGTGAGTGTTCACTGATGCTCTAGGGCCAGGCTCCTAGCCGCGATGGCCATGGACCCTAACCCTCTTGGGTTGTAAGCCCTAATTAAATGCAAGTTGCCTTGATCATGGTTTTGTCAAAGCAATTGAGGGAATTGAGAGAGAGAGAGAGAGAGAGAGAGAGAGAGAGAGAGAATATGAAGTTGGGTAGGGGAGTTGAAATGAGAAATCAGTGGTATAAATGATCATGTTTAATTATTTAAATGTATGAAAAAAATCTTAAAAATTAATTTCAAAAATTAGTATGTACCTACCCTGGTAATGTTCTGAGTAGAGCTGATAAGAATTCAAGACACTGGTGAGTTTACAACAGGGACATTTGTTATTCACAAGACATCAGGAAGGACCTCCTGGTACCAAGGCAGACAGGACTAAAGGACATGAGTGGCAGTGGAGAGGAGGGGCTTTGTAGGCATGAGAGGCTCTCCTGGGTTCTCACCCGACCTCCTGCGCGCTCTCTCATGATTCCCTCATCTCTGAAAGTGTCCCTCTCATCAATTCCTGTGAAGTCTCCGAAAGGCTTGTTTGACAGTACCCGGCCCCATGCTAGCAAACTGTATTTTCGTTTCATTTCTAAGAATAACTTAGGGAGCAGCAACCTACTGTTTTGGTTATAGAGTTCTAGCTCGAGAGAAAGAACGAAAACAACTTTGAGGTTTCTTTTTAAAATTTTTTGAGTTCACATTCTACCCTGGAAGGTGCCTGGCTTTCCTCAATCTTTGAACCACGCTGGAATCATTTGACTATGAAAACCCAGGAATGACCTTACTGCTTGATTAAGTGACAGAGGCCCATGTTGTGGGGGCCTGGCATAAGTTCAGATGTCCCTGGCCTGGTTCTTTGGCATTTGCACATGAGAGAGAGAGAGACTAGTCTTGTGAACTACGACACTGACAAAAGGCGGTAGTTCTCCAGCTGTGGCGCTGTGCCTGCCTATGTGGTCTCTCTGCTTGACATCCCACAGAAACTGGTCACTCTGAGGTGACTGGCGGTCTGTGAGCATTGTGCATGTCCTCTTGATAAAGCTGGGCTAGTGCCGTCTCATAATTCAAGGTCTGAGGATTCCTCCTTTTATGTTACAAAAGCAAACGGGGACAGAAATAACCCATCGATTGTTTAAGGCCAGAGTGGCCAACAATAATAAATCATTGCCACAATAGCTTGAGGTCAAGGTCTTAATTCATTGGAGACCATTCAAGAATTTAAAACTCTTCTCTAAGTTAATTTTTCACATCTTGTTTGGATCCCTGGAGCTCTCACTTCCAAAGCAAGGCCATCAGATTTCTTGTTGAGCATGTTTTTCTTGTTGGCATGCCAGACATGCTGGAATGGGGACTTCTTTCCAGAGATGGATAATGACGGTTCCTTCCCCCAAAACCTGTATTTCAAAGACTCGTAGCCTGTTGAGTGTTTGAAAAACCCTCTTCTCTTGTACGCTGTATCAGCTGGGTTAATTGCTGCAGACAACATGACACATGCCAGTTAGTTTAAGTCTAGTGTATCGGGAAGATACGAGCTAGTTTACACGAGGCTCCAAAGGGGCTCAGAGGGGGTTGCCAACTTCAACAGGAAACGAGGGAGGCAAGGTTTAGCTCAAGGAAGCGACTTCTGGGTCTTCAACCCTTCTGCAGCCTCCTCAGATCGTCACAGGACCGTAATGTCCTCGTGAAACCCTCAGAGCAGAGGTCGGGACATTATCACCAAGGTGAGGCCACTTGGACATCCTTAGATGACAGGACTGCTTAATCAGGTGCCCACAGCTTAGAGACCATGAGGGGTGCCTGCTCCCATCTGTTGATGTGCCCTTCACATGTATTACGGAGCCTGAACCAAACAGCCACCAGTAAAGTCTCAGACTTCTCCACCTCTCCCACTGGAGTGGCTTTGTTTTGCCCAGAGCGTGTATGACTTGGTACTGTCCTTTGTTATCGCCTTCATCCCCATCATTACCATCGATGGCTCATCCACTCCCCAGCTCTCCCTGCCAGTGTCAAACCCAACATCCTCCCCACTGTCTCCTCTCTGTCTTGACTCTGTTTCACCTCCAATGCCAAGTACCAGCAGCTACAAAGGAGTCTGAATTCGCCACCCATACTCAGCAGCCATGGCTCATGCTCTGCTCCTTCAGCCCCCAGCCTTTCCAGGTCCTCCCAGGTCACGTGCTCATCCGTCGTATCTTCTCCGATGGATCTTTCCCGTTCATGTTCCAATGCACTGTGGTAATTCCCATCCTTTAAAAAAAAAATCATCTCCATGGGCTGGAGAGGTGGCTCAGTGGTTAAGAGCACTGGCTGCTCTTCCAGAGGACCCGGGTTCAATTCCCAGCGCCCACATGGCAGCTAACAACTGTAATTCCAAGATCCAATTCTCTCACACAGACATACATGCAGGCAAAACACCAATTTAAAAAGAAAAAAAAAATCATCTCCACAGCCCACTTCCCTAGTAGCGTCTATCCTGTTTCTCCACTTTACTGAAAGAAACACCTCCCAGTACCCGCCTGTACTTACTACTAATGTAGTCTTCTCGTGGAATTCACAAGGCCACCAGTGACCCCTGTCTACATCAAAGCTTCTTCGACTGTGGGTCACAGCCCAGGTGGGGTTTTAGAGCTGAACCCTGGCAGTGGTAGGTTTCTGAACTCACAAGAGCTACAAAGCACTTCAGATTTAAGGTGTCCCCACAGTGCTTCCCCAGGTTATACCGAGTAACTTCTCTGTAGACCCACCACTCAGAGCTCTGTACCCAGTGGGCCGTCACCCCACGGCGCCAAAGAACGCTGTCTGAATGCCCACGCTTGTATTGAGGCCACTCTCCTACACACTGTGGCTTTTTTACTGTACACATGTTTTCTGCTTTTATGGAAACATAATGATTCCATTATAGAAAACAAAGGTTTTTAATAATTACCCTTTCTTATGTATCAAATGAGTATATCTAATCTGTTTTAAATAATATCTTTATCCGTTGAATCCTTCATATGTGTATACAACATATTTTGATCATAGTTAACCCCCTCCTCTCTGAAATCTTCCCAGACACACCCCCACCTCCCCAACCCCTCCCAAGTTCGTGTTCTCTTTTTGAGTGACCCACTGAGTCGACTTTGTGGCCCCATACCCATAAGTATACAAGCAGCACAAATTAGCATATACATGAATTGTTGAGCTGCGCGATAATCATACTCATGTCATTTAGTATACAAACTTGCCTTAGTCTTTAATAAATATTAATTTATATGTATACCAAAGAATGATCTTAAAGTAGAATATGATTTGTTACTAATAAATGTCTGATCTATATACTTATTTCATATACTTATTTACACAGGGTCATTAAAAACTCAGACACTGTACTGATTAGTTTTAATTGTCAATGTGACATAATTTAGAATCATCTGGGAAGAAAGTGAGGGTTTGGCTAGATCAGATTGCCTGTAGGCTTGTCTGTGGGGGACCGTCTTGATTACATTAATTGCCTGGGAAGACTCAGCCCACTGCAAGTGGCATCATTTTCTGGGTTTAGGTCCAGGACTGTGTAAGAGAGAACCCGAGCTGCGTAATAATCACACGTGTGTGTTCTCCCTCTGCTGTTGACTGAGGAGGCGGTGTATCTAGGTGTTTCAAGTTTTCCTCCACACTGACTACCCTGATTCAACATACTACAGCCTAAAACTGTGATCTGAAGTAAACCCTTTGTCCTGTCAGTTGCAATATAGATGAAACTAGGAGAGGCGTAAAGAGGTCACAGGTAGAAAAAGTCTAAGAAGCCCTGTTCTGCATGATGAATTCCAATGATCAGTTCTAATTCCTTGTGCTATTTTGACCTATGTGCCATGCTGGACAAACCTGACGTTCCCCCCTGGGAAAGAGCCTCATGTGGCCACTCTATATTACCTCCCCTGGTTTTCTTCCTCCGTACCTAGCTACACCTGTGTCCTCTCCTCAGATTCCAATCGAGAAAGCATAACTCCTTCTATGCTCATTTGTGTCCTTCGTATTTATCGTACACGTAGATCTCCAACCCAAACGCCTCCTCCAACTCTCAGCTCGCTCATGTATCAAGCTGTCTCTGTGTCTCCTATAAAGCACGCAGGCACCTGGTTTGTCTCTGCTAGGCCTTCTCTACATGAAGTCATTACCGTCTCACTAAATGGCAGCCCTGGAGCTCTTCGTCTGCTAACATCCCTCATCTCATTCATGAGAAAAATCTGGGGTTGGCACAACCTTAGGAACGTCTCCAACATGGCTCTTCTCCATACTCCGGCTGCATCTGCCTGGCCTGACCTTTCACCTTCTTCCACCTGACTTATTGCGGGTACTCCTCACCCAACTTCTCTCAGGAGTCCCCCACAGACTATTCCCATCATACCCAGTAGGAGCCTCCTCCTGACACAGTCCCGGGGGCCATTACTTCTCAGCTCAGAGCTGGTAGGGGCTGCTATCTCTATCACATTCACACCAAGGTCTTGATGGTGGCATGCCAGGACCTACGAAATCTGCCAGTCTCGTGTTCTTTACGTCTCTGAGCTCATTTCCTCTCCACCCGTCAGTCCTCTCTAGCCTCCTTCTCCTCCTTGACCATGCCAGCTCTGTGCCCACCTCAGGGACCGTCCCTGGTAAGCCCTCCATTCTACATATCCTGCTCTCTAGTGAGAGGGCACCTCCTCCTGGAGGCTTCCGCGACCACTGAATTAAAATTGCGGCCCTCTCCTCCGGATCAGGTACTTCCTACCCTCCCGCCTTCCCCCAGCTGGTTATGTACATTTGCTTCACGTGTGCGTTTTCTGTCTACTTGTCGTTACCCGCTACTGTTTGCGGGCTCTTAATTTCTTTTCCTGTTGTCAGGATGAAATTCTCTAGCCAAAGAAGCTTAAGGGAGAAGGGGCATATGTAACAAGTACGGTTTTTCTGCCCGCCGCCTGCTCTTGTTCCGCCGCCACGCCAGCCCCAAATAATGCACAGAGACTCTGTATTTGATACAATACTGTTGGCCCGGTTACTTGTTTCTTATCGGCTAGCTCTGCCTTTAATTATTAACCCATTTCTGCTGATCTATGTATTTTCACATGGCCTTCTCTTACCGGGGAGGCGGCTGGCGTCCAGCTCTCTCCTGACTCTCCATCTTGACTCCTCCTCCCTACTTCCTATTTCCTCCTTGTCTCCTAGTCCCTCCTATCTTGCTTTCCTATTGGCCAACAGTGCTTTATTTATTAACCAGTATGAGAAACATACATACATAATGGCATCTCCCATCATCTCCTCTTTCCTGTCTAAATAAAAAGAAGGGTTTTAACCTTAACATAACAAAATATATCATATAACAGTTATCAAATAAGAATCACAGTTAACAATATTTAGTCCATTAACATTTAGCAAGATTTGAAGAAAATATTCCATCATCTATTTTATCTTTGTGTGTCTAAAGTCTAAGTAACTTATCTTTAATCCTAACTAATGAAACCTATAACCATAACTATCTGTCTTCAACTCCTTCAAAGACCACAGAAGGATAGTATATAAACTCTAGAAATGACAGAGACATCTCGCCTTGTCAGTCACCTGAAGTTCTTTTGTAATATTCCATCTTCAGCCCATAGGCCATAGTGTGTCTGGCTGAGTCTTCAGCAAAGCAGGAAACTTTAAACTGTCTTCTTGTATTGGCAGTTTGTCAGTCACTTTTCTCTGTGTCCTGCATACTGTCTCGCAGACTCTTCCATGAAGCAGGATCTCTGTAGCAATGTCCATCTTGAATCACCAGTCACTTTTCTGTGGGTCCTGCATGTCCAGTTTATACAGCATGAAGTCAAACAGTCCAGACAAGAGCAGTATCTTGTCCAAATGGCTAGTCTTGCCATATTGGAAGTAAACTCCATAACGAGTTTCTTCAATGTTCATCTTCATCTTCCTTTCTGACTCAGGTGGTGTTGCCAGGAGCATTTATGTCTCATTGTCGAGAAAAACCCTAAACCATTTTAAATGCCATATTCTGTAGGTCTTTGAAAGGTTTGAAGAATGCCTATCCATCTCAAATATGTCTGTATATCTAGAAATACTAACTAACTTAACTATAAGTTCTAACTATCATAGGTAACTATCTATAATCTGTACTACATTATACATTACATTTCTAACTGAGCTCAATAAACACAATACCTAAACAAGAGGAGAAATATACATATCACCTTATTGACCTTAAATTGTATCAATAAATGAAAATCTGTTCCAAAACAAAGTATTCATATCTATATCATGATTCCCTTTTTACCTTTAAAAAGATATTGGTTGTGATGATTAACCATTTATAACCAAGTTTATTTAAATGAAAACAAACATTTATAAACAATATTTGGGAATTTGGGTGTCGTTCTGTCTCCTTGTCGTTACCCGCTACTGTTTGCGGGCTCTTAATTTCTTTTCCTGTTGTCAGGATGAAATTCTCTAGCCAAAGAAGCTTAAGGGAGAAGGGGCATATTCTGGCTTACACGTCCAGGTCGCAGTCAGTCATGGCAGGAAGCCACGGCATGGTTTTAAGGGCAATGACTCATTGCAACTGCATTAAGAAGCAGAGGTGAACACTGGACTCAGCTCTCTGTCTCAGAGTCTTCTGCAATGAAGAAGTGCCTCCCCACATCCATTAACACCCTACAGAGGCATACCAAGAGCCGTCTCCCAGGCAATTCTAGATCCTGTCACATTGACAGTTAACACTAAACATCGCATCTATGATGACAAAAATACAGGGTCTGCTCAAAAGAACTGAGTAGATGATTGTCACACAAATTTTTTTTAAAGTCTTCAAACTTTACAAGTTTGATGTATGGAGTTTTTTGTTTGTTTGTTTGGTTGGTTGGTTGGTTTTTTGTGAGCCATGTGACTGTCCAGTGAGTTCAAAGGTGTAGAAGCCCTTGTTCTAAGCAAAGGGGGGGGGGGGGACACAAACAAACCAGCAAACATCAAAACCCCCGAGAAGCATGGGTGTTGGTTCTTCAAGGCGGTGTGCCTAGTGGGTGAGGCTCCTGAGAGCTGGGTCCCCATTTCCCAACACCTCCACACTACATACTGGTACCTCCTGTTGTACCCCTGTAAGGGAAAGAATACTAATCACCGTTTGCTTTCCTTTGCAGTGTTGATGAGAAAACCCCATACCTAGCTTTGGGGGCTGTGAAGAATATCTCTCTAAACATCTCCATCTCCAACCTTGGGGACGATGCCTATGATGCCAACGTATCCTTCAATGTTTCCCGGGAACTCTTCTTCATCAACATGTGGCAGAAGGTAAGGAGCGCTCCTGAGAGGAAGCCAATCTCCGTCTCATACACCTGCTGACTCACTTTGTAGCAAGGGTTGTGCAATGATTCTACAAAGGTCTATAAAGGTTCTATAAAGGTTCCCTTATAAGGAACTTGGAATGACTAGAAATCGGCGTTTATCCTGGACAAAGGAGGTGGCTGGTACAGCTCATGTGTCAGCCACGAATATGTACATTGGAGGGAATCGACCTAATATTGTGTTCTACCCCTTCTCTCTGTGGACTGACTCTTTCTGAGTTATTTCCATCACACGTATGTTCTATAAAATTTGAGTTTTGTGTCAGTTGTTGTGAAAAATAAGTGTGGATGGATTTCTCTTGTCATAATTATGTTCACTAACAACACATTCCATGCTCCCTGTTACATGGGCATCTGTGTTTGCTGATGCTTTGCCGTGTTTATATATTTGTCCCTGCCACATTAGAGGGAATTGAGGAAATTCGAAGATTTCCAGAAATCGAGTGAGCTTTTGTAGAGCCAATTCATTTACTCAAATAAGATGTGGTTTATAGAGCATGCTTCCAAAGGGGGGAAGTGTTGCTTTCTCTCTCTCCCCAATCCCTGGGTGCACCCCCCCTATGGGGGAGGAGGAGCAGGCCTGGGCAGGATAGAACCCCTTCTACCCAGCTGTTGTGGTGACTGGTGCTCGGATGCTTCAGCTTTTCCCCATCGGCAGCGTTGGGCTCAGTGAGCTGGTGTTCACACAGAACCAGAATCACTTTGGCACCCTGAGGGATACATTCATTCATACTGCCTGTTGAGGTTGTCAAAGACAGAGTTGATGACAGTCACCCATGAGTTCTAGACAAAGGCTGTGGTCACGGGAAGAGAGTGTACTTGAGAAGGCCACAGGAATGAGTCAATAGCGGTCATAGCTGGTCATGGTGACAATGGGGTGAATCATGTTGACCCTTCACCATTGAGTCCCAGTAACCTATAAGACCTTTGGCCTGGAGAACCTTGGGTTTCACTCTAGCCAAAAGCTGACAAAGTGCCATGGCTCCCTGTGATATTGTAAGCACTAGTGTGAGGATGGGTAAGGGTATATAGACACCAGGTAGCTGTTTGGACCAACCAGAAGAGCAGATGGCCAGGGTGACAGATGCCCCTCCCATGACAATCATGCCTCAAGGTTCGACTGGGATATAAGTGGTCTGGCTGAGCTCTAACTGCACCGAGAGGTGAGTGATGGGTGCCTAGGGAGCTCACCCACTCTGCCACATGGACAATGCATGGACTCAGCTAGGCCCTGTATGAATATTATAAAAAGAGTCTAAGACACAAAGCCAAGAAAAGCCTAACTCAACATGAAGGAAGACTTAAAAGACTATTAGCAGAGAAAATAAGTCATCCAGAGCATTCGTTTTTGCTTAGGTAGCAACCTCATGAGGGAACAAGGAGCTGAGACAGGGCTGGAGAGAAGGCTCAATGGCTGAGAGCACCGGCTGCTCTTCCAGAGGGACTTGTGTTCAATTCCCAGCACCCACGTGGCAGCTCACAACTGCCTGTAACTCCAAGAGCTGACAGCTTCACACACACATATATACACACAAAACAAAAGTAAAAAATAAAAATTTAAAAAAGGAGCCGAGACAAAGAAAGGAAGAAGACCGCGTTGATGAGTAGCTCCATCCTGTCAATCACACTAGAAAAAGGAGGAGAAGCAGAGGGTTAGGATGCGAGAGGGAACAGGTATCACCTTGAAAGGCATATCCCCCATGACCCCCTCAAGCCCCACCTCCAGATTAAACAGGCACCAGCCGGGGACCAGTCTTTCGGCACACAAACCTAGGGAGGACCTTTCATCTTCTAGCCGTATGGTAGTCTGAATGAGAACTGTCTGCCACGAGGCTCAGGTGTTTGACATTCTGTCCTCAGTGGGTGGTGGCCTTTGGGGAAGTGGGGGAACCTTTGGGAGGTACAGCCTTGCTGAAGAAAATGTGTCACCAGCAGGGGTGAGAATTGAAGGTTTATATCCCCACCCTGTTTCCTGTGTACGGATGACAATGTAATCATCCAGCTTCCTGCTCCTGCTTCCTGTTGCCAAACCTTCCCCACCATGACGGACTCTCTCCCTCTGGAACCTAAGTCAAAATTAAACCTTTCTTCCTTTAGTCGCTTGCAGCCATGGCTTTTTATCACAGCAACAGAAGAGTGTCTGATACCACGGCACTCATGGCTTTCACGCTGAGAGACGCCATCTTGCCCTGTGCCTCCCACATGCCAACCTGGAGGGCAAGGAGCGGAGGGTACTGAGTCTGTTTGAAAGATGAGAGAGAGGAAAGGGAAAGTAGGCTGTTTAACCAGTTACTGTGGTGTGTGAGGGGCTAAGTCTTCCCACTCTAACAACAGTATAGACATAAATGTAGCCTCGGGACGAAAAGGCAGAAGTTCATACTCTCTAAGGCAGTGGTTCTCAACCTGTGGGTCACGACCCCTTGGGATCCAATGACCCTTTCACAGGGGTCACCTAAGACCATTGGAAAACACAGATATTTGCATTACAATTCATAACGGTAGCAATATTACAGTGATGAAGTAGCAATGAAAATAATTTTATGGTTGGGGGGGTCAGCACAACATGAGGAACTGTATTAAAGGGTTGCAGCATTAGGGAGATTGAGAGTTACAGTCTAAGGGTTAGGGTGGAGACCTCCCGGGAGGCCATTTCCCAGCATTTCAGAACTACCACGTGCGTGCCGGCACGACCTCTGTGGTTCTGGAGACAGTGCCCTTGGGTGCAGACGGCACTGAAGCACCCAGACAGATGCAGGTCCTGAGCGAGAGCTCCTTGGTGCCTGCCAGCAAGCATCTCACTCCCTAGGCTCCTGGAAGGTGTAAGGTATAGTTCTGCTTAAAAGAGCACTTTACAAGCCAGGCGTTGGTTGGTGGCACATGCCTTTAGTCCCAGCACTTGGGAGGCAGAGACAGTCTGAAGCCAGCCTGGTCTGTCTACAGAGCTAGTTCCAGGACAGGTTCCAAAACAATACAGGTAAACCATATCTCCAAAACAAAACAAACAAACAAACAAACAAAACCACTTCACAGTTCTGGGATTCGGGCAAGGCGGGTGTGAGCAGAGGTGGGGGTTGTCCAGTCATGGGAAAGAACGGGTAGATTCTATGGGAGATGGAGGGTTCCCATGTCACCCATGGGTCAGCCACTTGAGTAACCCGGTAACGGAAGTGGGAGTGTTAACTGGTGCTGCCAGATTTTTATTTTTCAATTAAAACCAGAACTTCATTTTTTGTGTTCCTTTGGCAGGTAATTAAAATGTTTTCTGAGTGTCATACAAGCCAAACAAAACATGTTGCCTGATCGTACCCAGCCTGTAGGCCATTGCTAGCCTTCTAGACTTCTAACCTATCTATTCCTCATGGGTGCTGGGTCATCCCTAACTGCTTGTCTGTCATGAGACTCTGCTTTACTGGTCAAACCTTTTCCACATCCTCGGTTTATCTTATCCTCCTCTTGGCAGAGGACTAACTAGCCAAATATAACATTAGCATTTGAAGGGTGTGGGGGGGGGGGATGGGAGGGAATGGAAAAGCCAACCCAAATGTAGCATCCTTGACATTTTTAAAGCCTTTTTTAAAGCATTTTTAAATGACTTTCAGGCTAAAATCTGTGCTTTGGAATGATAGCTGAAGCTAAGCTAGAGTTTGCATTTACAGTGTCAAGTGTGAAGTGGAGGGGTTTGGGCATTGGTAATTATCAGATGCTGACTGAAGGACCAGCTGCCACTCTGATGAGCAGTATGACCCTGGGCTCAGGGTGACAATTTCTTGCACTATAATGTTGGTGTGTGCTAAGGATTGAATGGGGCCTGTGCCAAGCATATGTATAATGTGTCCCTACCTCGGTAGACCCCTGACTCCCACCATAAACAAGAACATACTGTACAGATCCATCATTTACTTGGGGTTCTGTTGGTCCCCACCTTATGACAGCTCGGCTTGCAATTTCTCCTACTTTGTGGTGGTACAAAAGCCATACACTTTCAGCAGAAGCTGTGCCTACAGGTTTGAACATGGGTCTTTTCCCAGGCTGGCGATATTCGGTGCAATACTCTTCACTACGCTAGGCAGCCTCAGGACATCTTCTAGAAAGTGCCATCAGGCCAGAGAAGTAGGAAGATGGGGTTCAGTGATGGGAGTTCTGGGAGACTGAGGCATGAGGAAGAAAGGATGGTGGTGGGCTCCTGTGGGAGAACCAGACCTCACCATGGCACCTAATGTGCAATGTGCTGCCTAGAGCTATAGTTCCCAATTCACTGTCACCAGTCACTGAGTTTGGCTGTGGAGTTAGTTAGGCTCCATCTTCTAATCACCTTGAGAGAGTGAGCTGAGGTGATGGCCCCTGGGTCCTTTTACTCCTCCCGTAACAAAGTCCATGGAGGAAGCTCATTTTCACTGTTTCTGAGAAGTGAATGGTTTGAATTTCCAGTCAGGCTGGCTTTACAACCTTCATTAACTACCAGGTCAGCTTACGTTTTTATGACAAGTGGCATCAGGACTGGCGAGTCTGTTTTGGTTGTAAAGTGAGTCTTCCCAGTATTATCTCCCTCTCCCACGGAATGGGTGTTCTGTTTCTCTCAGGAATCTCTCTTCTCACTTTCAAGGCAAGCAACTCTGGAGGCGCCAGATGGTAAAACCTATCAGCTCTCTAATCTGAACTGAGGGAGGATTTGGAAACTTGATGTGTTTGCACAGCTCTATATTGGAGGGGGTACCCGGCCCTTCCACGGACAGAAGGCTCAGTGTGGGAACCTGGGTGTCCGTGCATGTGACCACAGAGAGGTGTGGTCACACCAGTGGAGCTGAGGAGGCAGGCACTGACAGGGCTGGAGTGTACCCATCCTCCCTTCCGTGCAAGCCAAGTACAGATGGCGTTCCTTCCCTCTTCGCTGCTACCCTGGCCGCAGAATCTGCAAATTGCCATTGTGCTCTGCTGTCCCCGGTGTCTCTTATCAAGTTAACGTAGCCCCCAGTAAAATACAACCCTCAGATGTTTATAGTCATCTTGGCCCGGCCATTAAGATGATGAATGAACTCATTGCTAAACCTTGTGAGAGAGCCCTTCAGGGGGAAATCAATACTTAGAAAGTACTAAGTCTTTTCCGCCCCCCCCCCCTTCCTGTCTTTCATCTGTGCCCTGAGTCCCCTGGTGACTTTACCTTGAACTTCCTGCATAGTGCCAAATGGTAGTCTTCACTGGCCCTGGCCCGGGTGCCGCTCTTATCCGGCATTGTCCCTGGTGCCTCACTTCCTGTATGGGTGGCTTCCTGAAGGCCCTGCCTTCATCCATAATGGGCTGAGAGGAGGTGAAGGAGGGCAGGTACTCAGAGGCCAGGACTGTGATCCCTAAGCAGTATGTTACCTGCCAGCCCTGCCTGCGTGCTGGCCCCAGAGAGATGGCCTAGGCTGAAGGTCCCTGAGACTGCTGGCCCTTCTGGTGGCCATGGGCACCCCAGATGTCCATTTCCAATCACAGTGTGGCCTGTGTTCCAAGGCAAAGCTCAGTGTTCATTGGCATGAAAACCTTCGTTTGTGTATTCATGGAGTTTGAGAGGAAGTCTCCTGTCTAGCCTGAGAAATGTCAGTAAAGCTGCAACTTTGACAAGGGTCAACTAAGAGTGTTTTCCACCACCATGTGTGGGCAGATCTGTGAGAGGAGTTAAAGAAGTGCACATAAAAACTCCTGGACCCCACCTCCAGCTAGATGTGCAGCAGCGTCTACCCATTTCTTTTCCTAAAAGGGAAAAGAGGGGTCCTGAATTTTAAATCTTTTTTCATCAGACAACAAAGTATCTCTTTTTAAAAAGCCACAAAAGCAAACTGCTAAGATAAAAGACAGCTTAAAAAAAACAAATAAACCATTAAAAACAAGCCTTCTGACCTGGTTTGGATCTCCAGAGCCCAGATAATGGCGGAAGGAGAGAACACACTCCTCAAAATTTTCCTCTGACCTCACATCATACACACATGCACACACCATACACATGCAGTCAGAAGGAGGAGGCTGGAAGCCAGGGGGTGGTGGCACCCGCTTTTCATCCCAGCACTCGGGAGGCAGAGGCAGGCAGATCTCTGTGAGTTCGAGGCCAGCCTGGTCTACAAAGCTACAGAGAGAACCCTGTCTCTAAAATCAAACAAACAAACAATTACTCAGTGGATAAAAGTGGTTGCTGTTCTTATAAAAAACCAAAGTTCAGTTCCCAGCATCCATGCCACCAGTAACTTCAGCTCCAAGGGGTCTGACTCCCTCTCCTGGCCTCCAAGTGCATCTACACTCATGCACGCACACACACACACACACACACACACACAGTTTGAAGTCAGGAAGAAGTTGAATGTCTCCTCTGCAGCTCACGCTGTTCTCTCACACTGGGCTCTCACACTGGGGGTTCCTGGGGTGTTCGTTCCCAGGGCAGCTTGTTCAGGGTGAAACAGGGTGAGGGCAGGCAAAGGTCTCCAACCCCAGTCCTCAGCTTGATCTTGCAGGGAAGTTCTGACTCAGTTCTACCCTATCTTAATCAGGAAGTTGCACTTTTGACTTACAAACAACAGACGCTGGTTTAGAGACACTTAGAAGCCATGGAAGGCCCCTGTCCTTTCCCTGCCAGGAAGATACATGGACAGGGTGGGTCAGGGAATCAAGGCACGGCTGGGTGTCGTTGTAGACAACAGGGAGCCCATGTAAGCTCGCTGGTGGGAGTGTAAGCTAGCTAGCCCAGTCTCTGTGGGGATGAGAATGGAGATTTCTCAGGAAAGACATCCAGCACAGCTACTGTATTACTCAGGTCTACTACTCCCGGGTTTTCACCCAACGGGACTCTGAGTCAACACATCTCAGAGACGCAGTGCATCCGTTTTTTACAGCAGCACTGTTCACAATAGCCAAGTTACTGAGCCAGCCTAGCTGTGCAGCAAGAGAGAAATGGATAAAGAAAATGTGGTTTTTATCCACAGTGGAATGTTTTTCAGCCATAAGAATGAAGTCATGTTATTAGTAGGAAAATGGATGCAACTGGAAACAATACTATTAAGCAAATTAACCCATTCTCGGAAAAACTTTTCCCTCCCATTTGTGGTTCCTATATTTTATGTAGTCACACAGGGTTGTGTGTGAATATATTAAATGAAAATGGAAGTGAGATTGTATAGGAGAACAAAGGGGGCTAAGCAGGGAGAGGCAGGAAAACAGAGGAAATGAGAATATGTTCATCATACAACAAATGCATATAAGAAATCTAAATTTAAAATAACATTTTTCTGAAATGGGGGACCCTGTGGCAGCTTACCACGCAGGAAGGAAGCAGTGATAAGTGCCCTTTGATAACGGGCACAAAGCTAAGTAAGTTGCAGATATGCTGGAAAAATACAAGAAACTTGAGACTGGGAGAGATGTTTAGAGCCCCGGATAAAACTCCCAGGACCCGCGTAAGGTGACCAGGGCAGGGATAGGGATGTAGCTCAGTGGTAGAGCACATACTGAGCGTGCCCAAGACCAGTGTGCTCACAATACTTCGGATGTGTTTAAAGCATGTGAAATGTACCTGGGTTACAGGCACACACCATGCCCATTTAGATTTTTTCCAGATTAGACCCCATCTCAGTACAGTCCTGCTGCTAGTTTCTGGTTTCTTCCTGGAGCTGATCCTCTAGCCCAGGCGAGCTAGAGTTGCCTTTCCAGCCAGAGGTAGGAAGGTAGGCTGCTGGAGGGAGGGGCCATCATCCAAGAGGCCAGGGAAATGCTGCTTGTTGACCTGCCCCAATCACCTTCCGTCCCTTCCCTCTTCCTCCCAGGCTTTGACCCCACGCCACGCCACCCACCCCTGTACCCCACATACACACGCCCACTGTGGGTTCCTTTTGTGTGTGTTCGTGACTATACATTTTCCTGCTTGTGTGGCTGCGTGTGTGTGCACGTGTGTGTGCACGTGTGTGTGCGTGTGCATGTGTGTGTGTGTGCGTGCACGTGTGTGTGCGTGTGCATGTGTAGATATGGAAGCCAGAAGTTGGTATCAGCTGTTTTTCTCCACCTGATTCATTGAGTCGGGACCTCTCAATTGGACCAGATGAGCCACCACGCCTACCTTGCATTCTTGTGGGTTCTCAGGGTCAAACCCATGTCCTCGTGCTTCGAGGCAGCTCCCAGCCTGCTTTTTTTAAATTTTTATTTATTTATTTTAATACCTGTGACTCTTTCAAAGCCTGACTGGCCCTCAGTTTGCTGGAGCTCAGTTAGCCATGGTTACAAATAGCCACACGTGCCAGGACCCGGACAGCAACCTCAGGCTCCTGGCACTGAGGCTCCTACAGTTGGCGGACAATCCAGGCCGCTGCTGCTGTGACCTCCCTCAGGGCTTGGTCCCCTCCCTTCCCCACTTTACCAGCTCCCTCATTCACTGTCCTTCCTAGAGGCGCATTTTCAGACAGGTTTTGTTTTTGGTTTTGTTTTAGTTTTCAAGATAGGGTTTCACTGTGTAGCTCTGTAGACCAGGCTGGCCTCGAACTCACAGAGATCCGCCTGCCTCTGCCTCCCGAGTGCTGGGATTAAAGGCATCGAACACCTGGCTTCACACAGGTTTTTTGTTTATTCGTTTGTTTTGTTTTTAACATGGCTCCCCATCTCAAGAGTCGGAATGTTTTGGGGTTTCTGGTTCCCCCCCCCCCCTCAAATGGTGCTGTTTGGTGTATTTTGCCTTCGTGATGAAGCCCGCTAGAAGTCTGCAAGTCTACTTTGTTGATATTTGGTCTGTGAGGTTTGCGTAGGACCCAGTCTTGTCCAGTTAAGTCTGAAGTTTTTGGCCAATTATTGCTTTCTTTTTCATGGACTACTTATACTTAAAATGCCGATGTGTTCATATAACTTTTCTTTTGACCTTTTAAGGAAATGAGTTCTATTAAAGAATGATATATACAGTTGCTTCTGTTTCTAATGTTTCGCTTAGTGTGTTTGTCTGTACAGTGGTGAGCAGGAAGCTTCTCTTAGCTTGTTCCCCTGTGTGGTCTCTGTCAGGTTTTGATGTTGGACTTTTGCTAGAATTTTCTAAAAATAAACAGAAAGCCTGACTTCTTCTTGGTAATCTGAAGGCTCGTAACTGGTTTAGCTACAGCAGTGGCCAATGGGAAGGACAACCCTTGCCCAGTGCTCCTTTATGACGCACACTATGCTCCGTACCTAACTTTTGAAGCATGTTTTAGCCCTTGTGAGTTCTGTTGTCCTGAGGAGGAAACCAAGGCTTATGAGGCACAGCTGCTAAAACTGGGTACTGGGGTTCAGGCATAGACAGGCTGACTCTAGAAGTCTCTATTGCATCTTTTTTTGCCTGAAGAGGCTAACTTGCATGTCTGATGGCCTCTGGCTGCCCACCTGGCTTGTAGCTGTTACCCTCTGGGAAGCCAGGTGCTTAGTGAATGACATCTTTCACATTACATCATTGCCCATTTCGCTTGTGTAGGGGGTAGCGGCAGGAAGCATTGATGGATTTTCTGGGGCAGCTGTGTTTTGTCTAAACAAGGCTCTCTTTAGCACCCCAAGAGACCTAACCCCTACCAGGCTCACCAGAGGAAGCTTTCCCATGGTGCCCATGTGTCGCCGCGCTGGATTCTGGGAGCTGGCAGGGCGTCTCTGAATTTCTCCTGTGGAATTACTTTGTCCCCAGGTGAACTCAGCCAAAGGAATGGCGCACTTAAGAGCTTTGCCCTTGAATGGGCCAGGACGCTGGAAAAAAAAAAAAACACAATCTGTCCATTTTTCCCTTCAGCTGGAAAAAGTGGTAAGAGGTGGAGTCATGCATGCAGCCTTGGCGTGTCAAAAGGCCGACGACGGTCTTGGTCTATCTGTGACTCACCGTCAGTTTCCCATCTCAGGTCCAAATACTGTCAGAAATCAAGAGGAGGAGGAGAAGCTCCTCGCTGTATGCCCAGGTCACGTGGAAGAGGGTAGTGGCGTGGTGCAGTGGGAATACCAAGGACGTGGGTACCCTGATGAAAGGGGTCACATGACAGCCAGAAGCCTGTTACTGATCTATAACTGAATCTGGGGGCTCTGCTGGGTGATCAACAACAGGGGTTTTCATTGGTTTTTGTTTTTCCCAAATAGTCAAAAGCACCTTGTTTGCATGGCCCAGGGACAAGCATCGGGTGTCTTGAATGCCTGCAGAAGTCGCTCCGCCTGCTTCGAGCGCTGAGCTTGAAACAGGGTTGTTAGGCACTGCGCTCTGGGAGTTCCAACTATGATAAATGGAACAGGCTTAGGGGTTAGGGAAGACACGCTGGTGCATCCTGGGAGATGTTCAGGAAAAGAGGGGCTGCTGGGACTAGGAGGGATGTGGGCTGTAGAAAGGCGGAACGGCTTAAGAACAATAGAGAGGAAGGAAACCTGAGACCTGGCTGCCGCATTTGGGAGAGGCCAGATGGCCTAGGTCCTGGGAGATCACAAAGAGATGTCCACACATAAACGGAAGAAGATGTCAGGGATGTGTGTGTGACAATTTCAGCTTTGCCTGAATGTTGGAGCCTTGATATACTTACAAAACGCCATCGAAATGTCCTCCTAGGACACATTAATTATAAAACCCTAGTCCAAGTATTAGCTGAAAATGGAACAGCAAAAACTAAGATGAAAGGACATCTTTTATAGAGGTCTTTACATTGAAACCGGAGTGGATACATCAAAAAATGAACATTAACTGTCGACTGAATGCAAGCTCTAAATCTGACCTTTGTCATGGCAGAATGCATGATCAATCCAGGCTGGGAAAGCCTAAAGTGCCACTGCTCACAGAGGGGACAGCCCCCTCATAAAGGGAAATGGAGTAGTGACGTCACAAAGCCACCTGTGTCAAAGTTCAAATCCTCCTCTGAAGGGACCCAAATGGAGATTCAGAGCAGCCCCTGTCTGAGCACGTGGCTCAGGAAACTGAGCTCTCTCAGAGTCCCGATTCCCTGCCCGGGGCTATCAGGGTTTGTTCACAATGTCCTCTGCCTGCTCTTTGAATCAAAACTCTGGTCAGATAGTTCAGGGATGCAATATTAGTTTTGACTTTGGGGAACAAAGCTTCCTACTTAGCCGAAAGTGCGTAGCGCCGGTTTCATGTCCAGTGTGTGCTATGAACTAAGTGGCATGTTGAGCATCAGGCCTTTTTGAAAGACACGGTGTCCTCAGGTTCCCGAGATGTCTCTGGTCCAGCCCAAGTAAGCCCTCGTTCACCACTGAGCCCTCTTACCTGTGCAAGGAAGGAATGTTCCAGTGGGGACAGAGCCATGTGGTATCGTCCGTTCTATAAGACAGGCACTTCCCTTCGTTATGAGGGCCTCCGGGAAAGGCAACAGGAAACAAGAAGGTGAGGAGGGATTAGTGTTTCCACGGGATGAGAGCGGGCCATTCTCTACGTGTGGGTATAGATAAAAATAGAAGAAGCCGGGCCTTTGCTGAGGAAGGGACCGGGCCCTCTTTCTCTTTTAATCTTCCTTAGATTATTTTATGTATATGAATGTTTTGCCTACAAGTATGTGTGTGCCCCATGTGTATGCAATGCCCATGGACATCAAAAGGTGTTGGACCCCTGTAACTGGATTCGCAGGTGGTTGTGAGCCATCGTGTGGGTGCTGGGAACCAAATCTTGGTCCTCTGCAAGAGTGGCAAGTGCTGTTAGCACTGAGCCTTCGTCCCCAGCCCCAGTTACGGGTTTCTTATCGTTCTCTCCTTCCCCCTGCACATCCTGAGTTACTCAGGGCAGCTGCTGGTGAAAATCTTCCCTCCTCTCTTCAAGCTAGCTAGATGCCTCTCCCCAACCACACCCTCTGGAAATCTGTGTCTGTCTCGGTTGGACCACCTGGGATCCTGGATTCAGCTTTCCTCCTAAGTGGGGGTTTTCAGACTATTATTTTTTCCTGGGATGTATTTCCCCAAAGGCAAATGGTTGCCTGCCGTGTGCAAATCCTGCAAGGAAGGCAAGAAAAGAGATAACAAGCTACCATGATTGTGCTTTTGGGGTCACTGCTGGTAGTATTTGGAGCCTTTTATGAAGTTACCCAGAAATGCTCACCCAAAGAAACAGAGACTAGAACATTCTTCATTTATCAGCTTCATTCCTGGTTGGTGGAGTGTGCCAGTCAGGGGAGGGCTTGAATGTGACTGTCCCTAGAAATGCCTGTTGAAGACAACACAGAGCTGGCATCAGGGCTGGCCGAGAGGGACTTAACTAAATATATGCCTGACTCTGTCCCAGCCAGGCTTCCCACAACATGGACTCAGCTTGTCATTGCTGGCTGTCTTCAAAGCAAAAGGTGGCAGCTTGTTCTTCTCCATCCATAACTATTTGCTGAGGTTTCCCACAAGCCCAAAGAGAGAGCAGTCTCCAGAAGTCCTTGCTTATCCACGATGTCAGCCACTTGTTATCCATTTCAATTCAGAAACACTAAATGAAAAATCACGGAAAGAGGGCTGGAGAGATGGCTCGGTGGTGAAGAGCACTGGCTGCTCTTTCAGAGCTCCTGGATTCAATTCCCAGCACCCACATGGTGGCGCACAACCATCTGTAGTAGGACCTGATGCCCTCTTCTGGCCTGCAGTATTACATGCAGAGCAGTCATATATAAAATATAAATAAATAAGAAAACAGGCTGAGTAAGCCATGGGAAACAAGCCAGTAAGCAGCCCTCCCCTGTGGCTTCAGCTCCTGCCTCCAGGTTCCTGCCCTGCTTGAGTTCCTGTCCTGACTGTGGTGCAGAAGTATGAGCTGAAATCAAGCCTCTCCTCCCCACATTGTTTTTGGTCATGGTCTTTTATCACAGCAACAGAAGCTCTCTGACTAAGACAGGCATGCACCATCATGTCTGGTTCATACTCAAAGTTTAAAAGGGGTTGGGTAAAGAAACTTTTTAATACTGTGTATTTCAAATAAAAATAAATAGATGTGCTTCAGTAATTCAGCTATTTACTTAAGGAGGAACATCTTAAGGAGGCAAGCCGTCTTGTGTCCAGCAGCCAGAGCTCGACCCCTGGCTGAGCCCTGCTTGGCTGAGCACACCCAGGCAGGCCAGGGAAAGTGCTTCTTTGAAGGACGAAGCAGCTTCCTCGGTTTCTTTCTTTGTTTCTATGATGTTTATCGCCTGCTTGTATGACTTTTTATTTGCAGTGCTCCTGTGTACCTTAGGGACAGTAAATACAGCTGGTGGTCTGTCCTGCCATCTGCCTTCTGAGGTGGTGCGTTTTTTCACATTCAGAAGTTTATTCCTCAGTCCCGGTCCCCAAGAGACATGGGGACAAGGCAAACATGAGGTGGTGCCAGAGTTTCTCCTGAGTAACCCACCTCTCCGCAGGCCCGGAAGATGGGCTCAGTACTCACAGCCCTGGGAAATTCCCACTTCTTCCTGCAGACAGCAGATCTATTCCTTGGTCCGTGCATGGGTTAGGAGGAGTAGAAAGTGGGCGGGCACAAAGCCCAGGCAGCCTCGACTTCAGCAGGCAGCCAGGCTGTGTTCAGGTAACCACATGGTGGAAAGATGTTGGGTGTGGGTTCAAGGAGATGACTTGGTGGAGGTGAGCAGTTTATTACAAGGGCCGTTTATGCCAGGGCCAGACTGAGCACGGTGGGGGCTTTGAGGAGATTTTAGTCCCCCGCGTCAGAGACAGACAGATTGTGGCAAATCGGGATCCAAGAGCCTGCAATGAGACCGATGATGCTCAGGCAGGAAGCAGGGTAAAGGCTTGAGGATGGGGGGCGTGGGCACCAATTCTGCCTTTGATATAAATGCTCTTCCCCAGGTGTGATCCTGGCTCCTGGGATCTCTAGGCTGGAGAGTTACAGTGTCCCTCTCCATAGCTGGGGACATCTGTAAGGAGGAAGGGCTGCTGCAGATACTGCAGCTGGGACAGCAGCTGGATTGTAGCATTAGGGTCTTAACAGTGATCCTTGTTGCCCTTCCCTGGGTGGGACCCACGCGCTCCAGGATGCTCTCAGAGACTGTGTGCCTGTTAGTGTAGCAAGCCACCCTAACATTAATAGGCCTGATACAATAACCGTGTATTACTGCTCCCCACTGTAGACATTAACTGGGCAGTCTTTCAGCTCAGGGCCAGTTTCGGCTTCTTGACTGACCTCGCTCAGGGTTCATGGTTGCCTGCCAGATCGGCTGGAATATAGCTGTTATCTGGAATGCAGTGACTGAGCTGGGTGGCTGGTATCTCTCAGCAAGCTAGCCAATGCTCACATGGTCTTGGCAGGATTCCAAGAGAACAAATGGAAGGCCCAAGGCCTCCTGGAGGAGGGCTCTGCATAGGCATAGCGTCACCTCAGCTGTATTCTGGCGGTTGGAGCCAGTCATAAATCCTGCTCAAATTCAGAATGGGAAAGTCAAGTTGACCTTGTGATGGGAACAGCCAAAGAATCAAAAGGACTCAAGGAAGGATGGAAAATTGTGGCCACTTTTACAAACCCTCTGTGATGTGGGATGCCCTTCTGTATGCTGTGAATATGCTTTACCACCACTGGTTAATAAAAAAGCCGATTTGGCCAATAACCAGGCAGAATAGAGCCGGGTGGGAAATTCAAACAGAGATATGGAGAGAAGGCAGGCAGAGTCAGGGAGATGCCATGTAGCCTCTAGAGGAGTAAGATGCCAGTAAGCCACAGCCACGTGGTGATACACAGATCAGCAGAAATGGGTTAGTTTAATTGTGAGAGCTAATCAGTAACATACCTGAGCCACTGGCCAAGCATTTGTAATTAATATTAAACCTCAGAGTGATTATTTTATAAGCGGCTGTGAGACTGAGCAGAACACATAAAAGATTCCAGCTACACCTCTACCCTCGCTTCTGAGGCTTAGGTGTGTTTATGTCAATGTTTTAACAAGAACATCTTATTCCCCAGGTGACAGAGGACAAATTTAATTGTCACACTATGGTTCCACTAGCTGCTAGCTGGCAGGAGCCAGAGATGTCAGCTAGGGATCCAGGGATGCTGTGATGCCTTCCGACATCTAGCTGGAGAGCTGGTGACAGCCACTGGGAGGAGGCCTTTGTTCTTTTCCCATCAGGTCCCTCCTTGAGTGTCATATGCCACAGTGACTTAGGTGGGTCCCTCTATAGCAACCCATCTAAGAGAGTGAAAATAAGGCAGAAGCTGGCCTTGCTGACCCCCACCCCCCGGAGAGGCCACAAGTAAATTCCTCAGCCACATCTGTTCTTCCAGAGTAGGTCATTAAGTCTGGCCCACAGTCAGGGGTAAACCAGACTCCTCTTTTATCAAATACTTCCTGGGAGCTATTTAAAGCCACTGTACTAGGAGCCGGCAGTCACAACTTATGAGTTAAGTAGCCATGACAGTGGCTACCAGTCATTAGAAACAGAATCCCAGCCCACGTCACATTCAACAGTGTGAGATGGGCCGGTGATTGTGAAACCGAGGAGACGCCATCTTCCCCAGACTCTCCAAGGCCTCCTTTCTCAGGGGCAGTATGTCCTGAGGCCAGAGTGTCAGGCTTGAGCTGTGTAACCCTCAAGTGAGCCCCTGATGCCTGCCCTGCGGGGTTGTTGAGAGTCACATTGTGATGTCAGTCACAGCCTAGAGTCAGCCCTGGGAGAGAGCTCAGTGGGGGACTGCCTAGGTTGGGGTGGCCTGTGGATGGATGTCTGTGGGGGTTGTCTGATTGCCTGGACTGAAAGGACACAGCCTGAAAGTGGGCAGCACCAGTGTAAGAGCAGGGTCAGCTCGCAGAGCACTAAGCTTGCCTGCATTCTCTACTCAGGTGGCAAAACTGCCTGCCTTGACATCTGCTTTGGCTCCCCCATGGTGACGGACAGAGCCTTGGAATTATCAGCTGAATAAGCTTTCTCCCCTAAGATGCTTTTTTGCAAGGTGTTTTTGTGACAGCCACAGAAATACAACCAGCAAAAATGCTTAGAGCATTGCCTACTTACCATACAATCAGGTCTCAGTGCATGTTAGCTCTGCCCTGTTAGTTTCCAGCAGGATGAGGATCTCTCTCTCTGAGGCAGTATGAATACCCTAACCACCTATCGACGCCTGTGGGTGAGAGAGCCAAAAATATCTAAGAACCGTTTTCTAGGTCCTCTCTGGATCCTAATAGCCAGAACGAGAACCTTAAATCTTAAACCCAGGACTTTCCAGGTTCCTGTCCCCTCCCCCTGAGAAACACTGTGAAGACAAGGGAGGCTTCAGCCTGCTGTTCAGAGCTCTCATTGCATGGAGGCTTACTTGGGCAGTGCCAGAGTCACCCTCCCCTGAGCATACAAAGAAAACACTCAAACAGCAACTGAATGAGCCTGTGTTTTCAGAGGCACTTAAGTGAATTAAAATCAATATGCAATCAAGTTTGTCTGTAAAGCCATGTGAGCTGGCATCCGGAATGTTCCACTGGTGGACTTCTCTGTTTTAGAAGATTCTGAGCTCACCGGGCATGGTGGCGCACACCTTTAATTCCAGCACTCGGGAGGCAGTGGCAGGTAGCGAGGCCGAGGCCAAGGCCAGCCTGATCCAGAGTTCCAAGACAGCTAAGACTATACAGAGAAACCCTGTCTTGAAAATCCAAAAAGGAGGAGGGAAGGAGGGAAGGAGGGAAGGAAGGGAAGAAGAAAGAAAGGAAGGAAGGAAGAAAAGAAGGAAGGAAGGAAGGAAGGAAGGAAGGAAGGAAGGAAAGAAGGAAGGAAGGAAGGAAGGAAGGAAAGAAGGAAGGAAAGAAGGAAGGAAGGAAGGAAGGAAAGAAGGAAGGAAGGAAGGAAAGAAGGAAGGAAGGAAGGAAGGAAAGAAGGAAGGAAAGAAGGAAGGAAGGAAGAAAGAAAGGAAGGAAGAAAGGAAGGAAGAAAGGAAAGAAGGAAGGAAGGAAAGAAGAAAGGAAGGAAGGAAGGAAGGAAAGAAGGAAAGAAAGAAGGAAGCAAATGAAGATGCTGCTGATCTCTGTAGGGTGAGGTCACAGGACCTGTCTACCCTGCGGTGTGTGCTAGGTCAGGAGGTTTATAAAGCCTGGGAACCTAGTCCCTCAGAGTCTGACATCAAGTACCCGTCTCCATGGATGAGGCAAAAGAAAAGCCGTGCGAGATTACTCAGAGGCAACACACAGAGAATGGGGACACGATTACAATTCCAGAGCATCCCTTCCAGGAGGATCCCATAGCTTGTGCACGCTGCCTTCCCCCTCCATCTCTCCCCAGCAGGAGGCTGCCACTAATGCACCCTCCCTCTGTATTCACCTGTTCTGCACATCTCACATAAATGGAGTAACGTACATGACATGGACTGTGACTGGTTCCTTTCACTTAACATTCGAATGTCAAGAGACACCTATGTTGTGATATGCATTAGCACTTTCTTGTTGTTGAATGACATCCCATCCCATGAATAAGCCATGTTTTGTCTGCTCGTTGATCAACTGGTAGAGGTTAGACGTGCCCTTATGTATCAGAAGGTGTTAACACTGATCCCTTAGAAGCAGGCATCTGTGCTCCACTTTCAGACATAGATCCCTCTGTTCTGGGCTTGCTAGAACAATGACAGTATGTAAATGGATGAATGAATGAATGAATGAATGAATGAATGAATGAATGAATGAATGAACGAACGAACGAATGCAGAGTATAAGGCAATGGCAGAGGACATGGCACCATATGCATATTATAGGTGACTTATGGCAGGATTTTGTCACAGCCTAAGTCTCATTTACAAAATGTTCAAATGAGAAGTCTTTCCTCATACCCATATTGTGCTCTGTGGTAGATTCACAGAGCTGGCAGTTGGACTGGGAGACAGGAACTTACATTTAAAGACAATCATTCTGCAGAGAGGCCGGACTAGGCATGGACTTTGGGCATTCATATGCCCACTCCAATTGGCTGCACCATTTGCCTGCTTGAAACCCTCCAGCAAATGATAGAATGCCTTTGCATTCCAGTTTTCTCCTTATAAAGTGAGAATTAAAAGGGGATCGGAGTCCTTAGACCATGGGTTTAACTCAGTGCCTGGCATGTTAGCGAGGCATTGCTGAGCAGAGGTCATCCAGGAAAACCACCCCACATCCTTCAACCTTGGTGGGGCGTCGGAGTCATCTCAGGCAGGTGTCATGACTTCATCTGGCAGGTGTAACATTCAGGCTTGTAGAAAGTGTGGTTTATTTGCATGAAGGCACACATAGCTGTTGCATATCTGGACCAACAGTCAAAGCCTAGATGTAATTGCCAAAGCACATTGACTTTCTGAGCTGCAGGCTGGCGTGTATCTCACCAATAGGAATTCCATGAGCCCTGTCTGGGAGAAGGAAACCCTGGAGCAGGACCATTCTGTGACGAGGCCAGCTGACTCATTGTTGAAGGGAACTGATGATGTCTTCTCCGGGAGTAATCCCTCTTTCTGTTGAGCCCAGTCATTGGGAGCTTTGCTTGCCTCTGGTTCCTCTGTTAATTAGGAAATTTGGGTCAAAACACTTCCAAACAGAACTCCAACCAAAAGAACCTAACGGAGGGCTTTTAGGGGAACATCAAACCGATAGCCAGACATGAAACCCGAGGACCCTCTTCAGTTTGGCAAACACATGTCAAAACTCCAAGCTCACCCTGACTCTGAGAGTACCACAGAACTCACAGACATTCTGTTTCCAAAGGCTGCTATGTTGGTGGCCAAGTAAGTCCCTTCTCTGAGTCAGAGATCAAACCCTCCTACAAATGGGAGGAAGGAGCCCAAAAGGCCCGAGAGGCTCACTGGCTTTATTGTCTGATCCTCCAAACGCCCCCACATCATTACAGTCTGGACCCCGGCGCTGCTGGCCAGGTGCCCAGAACTGGGGCAGCCAAGGTATGTCTGGAAAAGAGGACTTCTTCGAGGCAAGTATCCTTCATGCCAGGCAGGCCAGCAAATGAGCTGCTGTTTGCAGACCCTCACTCGAGGCTTCCACGAGCCAAGCCAGTTCACTCAATAAAGGCAAAGCCAAGAGCTAAATTCCAGGCAACAAGAATACAGAAGCATGTGTGTGCAGACCAAGGATGCTTTCTGTCATTGTGGGTTTTTTTTTTTAATTAATTGATGATTTCCTATCTTGAGAATAGTGTGTATTGCTATGAAATTTCAATTGGATTACCTGTGATTGCTAGAGGGACCCTGTCAGCTGTCCTTGCTAGCCAGGGAGAGAAAAAAAAAATGGGCTGGGAAAAGAGCCAGTTAGTGAATTGGCCTGAAGTCCAGTCCAAGATTTCATAGTCAAATTATTTTCAAAATATTTTGTTAGGACTCTGCTTGCAAAATAAATAGAAATTTGTGAAAACAGGTTGGCTTTCTGCTACATTTAAAATCACTTGGTACTTTGTAATTATGACATTGAAAGATATTTTAGACCCAATGTAAAAGCTTGATGTGTTGATTAGCCTCTTTTAAACACACTGCCAGGGCTGGAGAGATGGCTCAGTGCTTATGAGCACTTGTTGCTCTTTCAGAGGACCCGGGTTTGATTCCCAGGACCCACATGGCAGTTCTGCTCTCAACCATCTGTCCCAAGGTATCCAGTGCCCTTTTCTGGCCTCTGAGGGCACCAGGCATGCACATTGTACTCATACATACATATAGGAAAAATACCCACACACATAAAATAACAAAATAAGTAGATCTGTTTTTTAAAATACAGTAACAGTGCCAGAAGAGCAACAAAGTATTGGATGAACAGCTACTGCGGCTGAAGCTTTCTTAATAAATGAAGCCCTATACCTTTACCTTTCAAAAATGTGTATGCGCATGCGTGCGTGTGTGCATGCCTGTGTGTGTGCATGTGTGTGCATGTCTCTGTGCGTGCGTGTGTGTGCATGCCTGTGTGTGTGCATGTGTGTGCATGTCTCTGTGCGTGCGTGCGTGCATAGGTGTGTGTGTGTGTGCGCACGCACGCACGCGTGCGTGTGTGTGCATGCCTGTGTGTGTGCATGTGTGTGTGCATGTCTCTGTGCATGCGTGCGTGCATAGGTGTGTGTGTGTGTGTGTGTGTGTGTGTGTGTGTGTGTGTGTGTATCTCAGCTCTCTCCTTCCACCATGTAGGTCCTGGGAATTGAACCTAATCATCAGGGTTGGTAGCAAGAGTCTCTACCCACTGACTATCTTGCCAGCACAGTCTTCTTGCCTGGGATATATGAGACCCAGTTTCAAAACACATTCACACATGCAGGGGCTTGGGAAAGGAAGAGAACTATGAATGAACCAGTGTTCATCCCAGGTCCCATGACCCCTGAGTCTCCTAGAGGTACATATTCAATAGAGTTGTAGCTGAAGAATGCATTTCCAAATGTTTCTGAGGTGATATTAATGCAAGTGGTCTTGGGTCTCCATGTGAACAGCACTACCTTTGGGCATAACCAGTCATCAGGAAATTTAAAATCAGCTATATCAGTTATTTCTAAGTACTAAAAAGGCTTGCAGTGGTTTCCTCTTATATGTATCTCTTGTCATTTCCTTGGTTGTACTTGGAATTTTGGATGTTATACAGCATTGCTATTTTATAGGATAAATTGTTTTTATGTTTAAAACAAGGTACCTAAGTCATTAAATTTCACTCCATGAATTTTCACAAAATTATCAAACCTATATTACTGACTCCCAACTCAAGAAAAAAAAAATCCCGGGGCTGCAGAGATGGCTCAACCATTGACAGCACTTGCTGCTCTTACAGAGAACCTGAGTTCGAGTCCCAGCACCCACATAGTGGCTCATGATTGCCTGTAATTCCAGCTCCAAGGGATCTGCTGACCTTTTCTAGCCTCCACAGGAACAATATGCCATCACCATCTGGTGTGCGTGTTCATATTTTCAATAGAAAAAATTATAGAAGTCGTCTTAGTAAGAGTTTCTATGGCTGTGAAGAGACACCCTCACCACAACAGCTCTTATAAAGGAAAACATTTAATTGGGGCTGGCTTACAGTTTCAGAGGTTTAGTCCATTATCAGCATGGTGGCATGCAGGCAGACATGATGCAGGAGGAACTGAGAATTCTACATCTTGATCGGCAGGCAACAGGAAGTGAGCTGTCTACCACACTGAGAGTAGCTTGAGCAATGAAGACCTCAAAGCCCACCCCCACAGTGACACACTTCCTGCTACAAGGCTATACCTACTCCTACAAAGCCATAACCCCTAATAGTGCCATTTTCTTTTCCAAATCACCACAGTAGTACAAAAAAAAACACAGACCCAGAAAGTTGGGTGGAGGAGCCAGGTATGGTGGTGCATGCTGGCAATCCCAGGAGGTAGAGGCAGGAGGATCAGGATTAGGAGCAGGAGGATATCCTCAGATACATAATGAGTTCAAAGCCAATTGGGGCTGTATGAGACCCTGATGCAATTAAAAAGGGAAGAAATTTGGCCAAAAGGGGCATGGAGGCCTTTCGGTGCCCGAGTCTGTGGGCTGGTTCTCTGGGTGATAGAGGCCATGGAAGTAGTGAGGAGGTTGCTTCCAGATTTGCCAAGTACTATCCAAATTCTTTCTGGCTTTGGGCCTATCTGCTGAATGGCTGTCAGTGAACGTCAGCCTCCAGACGTGAGACGCGACACAAGGCTGGCACTCAACAGGTACTGGTTCCTCCTACTTTTCGTCTGTGTCCAGACTGTCAGTGCCATGGCTGTTCTAATTTTGTCCCAGGAGAGCAGGGGAGCCTGTGAATTTCCCCTGACCTCAGCTAGAAACCTTGTGCCTGAGTGAGACGAGAGCAGCTCCCTGTAGCCTCCCAGCACAGTGTGTGCAGAGTCCAGCCAAGGCTGGGAAGCCTGTAAAATCACCTCACCCTGGCATTTACCCTCCACCCTGGGAGAGCTTCTACATTGAGCTATGGAAAGAAACCCCATTTTTCCTTGGCATGCTTTGTTTGTTTGTTTGTTTGTTTGTCTTGTTGTTGTCTTTTCAAGGTATGATTATTTGTTACCCTTAAATGCTTGTTTTTGCCTGGACTCAGACTTAGAGAAGGAGCTCTCAGGGAGGACAGCCTGTGTCTCTTGGCGATCCGCTTCTGGCGCTTTTCTTTGGCTTCCTGCGTTCTCTTGGCCAAAAGTTTAGCATGTTCTGCAACCTCCTCTGTTTTTCTTAGTGTGTTGTTTCTTCAGAGCAATCCATCAGTGTTTGTGTTGCCGGACACATGGGATAACAAGATGCTGAATCTTGGATGTGTTGGTCCTGGGCCTCGGACCTTTGTGTAAGTGCTTTCTGACAAAGAATGGTGGACATTATCTTCTTTAGAGACGTTAAAAATCTTTCAGATTTGGCGAGCTCTTTTAGGTCCCAACTGATGAGACACAGTAGTATCTGTCAGTCCAGGGATACCTTTCCCTCTTTTTTGTATGATAGCTGTGTTGAGAACACTTAGATTGGCGTCCACCATGCATTTGCTAACAGACCTGGGCTTCCTCTCTCCAGTTCTCCTTCGTCTATAACAGAAATGGCCCTTACTCAACGGCAAGCACACTCTGCCTTGGTCAAAACCCCTTGCTTCATGGGAAAACCTTGTCTGTCATTTCTACCACTGATTGGGACCACATAACCCAGAGCATCGGCAGCTACTTCTGTGGCTTCTCATAAAACGTACAAAACTTGTGTTCATCATCCACTTCAGTGAGCTTCTGACAGCTGGTGGCAGAGAAGGAGATAATTCAGCTTCATCTTGTCACAGCCGACAGCCTAGGAGTTGCCATGAAAAAGATGTCGTTTTCGAATAATTTGTATTTCTTTAGTTAGCAAGATCTTGAAAGGGGTGTTCAGTGGGTAGGTGTGGTAGTTTGAAAGAAAATGGTACCCATGGGGGGTGGCACTATTAGGAGGCGTGCCCTCGTGGGAGTGGGTGTGCCTTTGTAGGAGGAAGTGCATCACTGTGTGGATGAGCTTTGAGGCGTTCTTTGGTCAAGCTGTGCTCAGTGTGGTAGACGGTTCATTTCCTGTGGCCTGCCAATCAAGATGTGGACCTCTCAGCTCCTTCTCCAGCACCATGTCTGCCTGCACACTGCCATACCCATATTCCATAATGACAATGGACTACATCTCTGAAACTGTAAATGTTTTCCTTTATAAGAGTTGCTATGGTCATGGTGTCTCTTCAGAGCAATGGAAACTCTAAGACACTAGACTTGGGATAAAAGAGACAGAAATATAGGTTACTTTTTAGTACAGGCGTTAGGAAGCTTCCAGCCCACCTGGGGTCCAGTCCAGCTTACCAGGGCAGCTTGGGTTTAGCCTATTTCTTCTCTCATTGCTAACAAAATACCTGGCAAAAGCAGCTTAAGAGAGGGAGGGTTCATTTTGGCAGCAGGTGGTGGTGGGTAATGATGCATCTGCAGTCAGGAAGCAGAGGGAGATGGATGCCGGTGCTCAGATCAATTTTTCCTTAAAAAAAAGAAAAGAAAAGAAAAGAAAAAAACTCATTGTAGTTATTTAGTTATTTTGTGTGTATATGTGTATACCACAGATACATCTGGGGAGAGCAGAGCACAGTTTAGAGGAAATGGTTCTTTCCTTCTACCATGTGGGTCCCAGGAATTAAACTCAGGTCATCTGTCATAGCAACAAGCACCTTTACCCACTGAGCTATCTTACTGGCCCCTCTTCAGTCTGTAACCCGGCCCATGGGATAATGTTGCCCACAGTCAGGGTGGGTCTTCTTAGTTAAATCCTTCTAGAAACATCCTCACCAGCATGCTGAGAGCTGGCCTCCTAGTGATTCCAGATCTGGTTGAGTTGATGACAATGGTTAAGACCTAAAGCATTGGCCCACATTGATCCATAGTCCTGTGATCTCCAGCTGTCCCAGAAACCCTGCAGAAGTGGGCAGACATCCGAAGAGGAATGGGAGGCTTGCTCGGGCCTCAGCGCTCCTGAGCGCACCACAGCCGGGGACAAGGAAATTGCTCTCAAGGACCCAACGGCCTCCCTGGGGCCCCCTTATGCCTCTGTCTTCATGCAGTCTAGTCACCTGTGGACATTTTTCCCTTTCAGGAGGAGATGGGTGTTTCCTGTGAGCTGCTGGAATCAGACTTTCTCAAATGCAGTGTGGGATTTCCTTTCATGAGGTCAAAGTCCAAGGTGAGGCCCTTGACAGGGATGGGTGCTTCCTAAGCCACTGCCCCCAGCTCTTCCCATTGGTCACTTATTGCTGCACGCACACATACATGCACACACGTGTGCACGTGATTGTGCACACACATGCACATGTGCACATACACACAAACACGCACACATGCACATACACATACATGTTCACTCATGTGCATGCTAACACACACGCACACACATGTGCGCACATGCACATGTGCACATACACACAAACACGCACACATGCACATACACATACATGTTCACACATGTGCATGCTAACACACACACACACACATGTGCGCACACGCACATGTGCACATACACATATATGCTCACACACGCACATGCACATGTGCACATGCACACAAACACGCACACATGCACATACACGTACACATGCTCACACATGCACATGCTCACACACGCACATGCACACCACACACCCTGCCTCCCAAGGTGGCTGAGTGACTATTCCAGCCCTGGTATGTGTTTGTCACTGGTGCTCTGCTCCAGGGGCTCTATGGTGACATGATTCGTCTCTTTGAGTCACATCATCCCCAACTAGGGAAGACATACAGACACCTTTGTGCTTTGTTAATGTTCCTTCCTAAAATGTTTTATTCTCCTGGGATATTCTGTGTCCCAAGAGCGAGTGACCCGCAGTCCCAATTCTGCCATTCCTTCAGGTCCTCAGTATTTTCTGGAGATGCCCCCAAATTTTCCCAACAGAAATACCTGTATTCTTGTTCATATTTTGAAAAGTTAAAGGCATTGCGGTCAAGTTGGTGTTTAGAAGGGGACGGATTTCTTAAGCTCACATAGTAATAGCAGCTATTTGTGGAGTGCTCTAGTGTGTGCTGTGGTTAGGAAAAATGACCAGACTGGTTTGTGGAAACAAAGCTAGACCCTAAAGAGGCCAGGACTGCCTTTGAGTCAGTAGATATTTTCTCTGTTCAGGCGTTAAAGGAAACTCTCTGAGTTAGCATTTTCTTCCATAAAAAAGGTAGAAGCTCCATGGCACCGGCCACCTGGCCCCCGCCACCTGGTCCTTGTTTTAGATCAGGTGAAATCAGGTCTGTTCATGTCTTGGCAAACCACCCAAACCCATCAACTGCATTTGATGTACCGTGTCCCATAGTCTACAGGGCAACCTGGGGCACAAGGAGGAAGACCAGGCACTATGGGTAGCTTTGACCATGGTAAAGCATGTATGTACTCTGAATGAGCGTGCGCGCGCACACGCGTGCGCACACACACACACACACACACACACACACACACCACTTCATTTACATTTTTTGAGTAACAGAAAATAGACTTCATTAAGAAACTCACACTTGGGCTGGGGAGATGGCTCAGCCGTTAAAGGCTAGGCTCACAACGAAAAATATAAGAAACTCACACTCTTTCTTAAACACGCTACTCTGCTTTGAAAATCTAGCTCATATCACAAATCAAACCCAAAATAAATATATCTGGCTGTCTCTCCTAGTGGCACGTGAGTTTCTCAAAGTGTCATAAAGTCAATAGAAATAAGACTGAAAGAATATTGATTCCCCCGTTTCTCCGGCAGAGATCATAAGCATCAATGACCATAATGACCATCATTTTTTTTTTTTAAATTCCACATATAGATGTGCAGACCCATAGCAAGACTAAACCCGGAGGTGAGGGTGTGGAGAGGAGAAAACCCAGCAAGTTATACAAAGACCGAGCTTCCCCTACCCACGGCCCCTCACACTCACTGTCCTCAAATCCCGGGGTCATCGGGCGTCAGGACACTGGTTCGGCCTCATGACTACACTTCAGGCTCACTTTGATTGACAGTGTGCTTCTGCCCTCACTTCCAGCCTGGACAGTTTCATGCCTTCACCTCTGGTTTTGATTTCCACCCAAGCCATGTGCCCTTACCTCATTCCAGTATTCAGTGTGGTTGACTGAACTCAGACATTCTGGCAGTTCTGACCCTACAGGGACAAGGTCCTTCTTTTGTGTCCTCCTGCTGTCTTCATACCTCATCCTCAGAAACCAAGTCCCAGTGCCGCACAGATTTCTGTCTAGGAAGGGGATGTTTGTGCCCATCATGGGGAATGGTCCGATTTAATGGTTCATGCCCATTCTCTCCAGTAGCATTCAGTTTTACAGAATTTGGTGTCCCCCCCCCCCCCGCAAAAAAAGCATGCAACTGCCTAGAACTGACTTTAATGGAAAACAATTGAGATATGTTAAACAAGTCACAATCTGTCAGCGTTTGCCTGAGTTAAAAACCACCGTATAAACGTCACAGCTGATGAGATGATGTGTAAACTCGGCAAAGCCTGGGAAGGGGACAGAAGTGAAGTCAGAAACCCCTGGTTTTTGCAGTGTGACACTTCCTCCGGGCCTTCCTGTGGCTGAAAGGGGTGGCATGCCTCTCACCAGAGTGGGGGAAAGGGCACGGCTCTGCCGTGGAAGCCTCCTTGGGCCTGAAAATCAGATGCACATTAAAAAGTAACACTTGCTGTGCAGATGGGCTTCCAGAAGAGAAACTGCAGACCATTCTAGAAAGCAAAGTTCACGATGTGGATGGCTCGTGGTTGCCCAAAAGTGACTTCTTTCTTTTTCCTTAGTACGAGTTCAGTGTGATCTTCGACACAAGCCACCTGTCTGGGGAAGAGGCAGTTCTCAGCTTCATCGTGACCGCTCAGAGGTAAAAGGCCTTAAACAGACTTTCTTCACAGACACAAACGTTATAGGATCGGGAAAGGACACGCCGTGGGCATCCCTGGGATATGGAAGTGGTTACTGCGTGATAAATCCCGTGGTTCTGGCTGGGGTCTGACCTGGCAGAGTGGTCATCGGGTCCTGCTTGCCAAGTGTGTTTGAAACTTCTCTCGCTGCTGTGGCCAAATACCTGATGAGGAGAAGGACAAGGGAGGAGAGGTGTATGTTGGCTCGCGGATAAAGGGAGGCAGTCCATCGGGCTGGGAACTCACGGAAGGCGATGCTCTGGGAAGGCTGCTTGCTTACATTCCAGTGACCCAGTGATCACAGAGCTGTGACTGAAGGCAGGCGTCTGCACGCAGTTCTCCCTTGCATCTGAGCTTCCACGGGAGGATCTAACCTCCACTGAGTGAAGATGATCCTCCTTGTCAGTCTTCCCCGGGAGCACTCTCACAGACATGCCCAGAGGTGTGTCTCCTGGGCGATTGCAAAGCTACTCAAGCTTAGGTCCAATCCAGTTAGGACTAACCGTCACCCCTAGTTACCACTTCTGGGCAAGCCTGGGAGGCTGAGGATCAGCTCGTCATGGGGACGCGTACAACTGAGGAGAGGCAGCACTGAGGTGGCTTCCTAGTTCAAGGTCACGTAATTAATTGTCCAGTTCCTGCTTGGCCATGTTTTCCCGATGTTCTCTGTGGCTCATCAGGCTAGGCCATGAGGGGAACACACTGAATCGTTTGACAGGGAGGGGGAAGCTACCTGCAGCCTTCGGGCCTGGTGAAGCCAGCTGGCACAGGCTCCAAGTAGTGTACCTAGCCAGAGGGCAGGGCTGTCCCAGAAGCCAGGTAGACAGACAGAGGAGCATGTGGGGGATGGTGACTTCTCCCCCTGGGGATATGTATAGCTGTGAGTGTCTGAGCTGGCCTTCTTTATGAACGGCCTCCTTGAGCCACAGCCTACACATGCCTTGAAGCGACATCTAGGTATCAAGGCGGGCAGCTCCAGTGAAGGGAGCGCCATTTGGGTAGCGAGTAGGGACAGACCGACTTTGATGAGGTGCAGGCAGGTGCATTTGAACACCCTAAAGGACATGTTCCTTTAAACTCCTAGTTGCATGGCTAGAGAAATGGCTCAGAAGTTATGAGGGTCCGCTGCTCTTGCTGAGGACTTGAGTTCCATTCCCAGAACCCAGTTCAGTCAACTTACAACCGTCTGTAGCTCAGGCTCCAGTGCACCTGAGACTCTCCCCAGGCTTCCCAGACACTGCACCCATACTCATACATGGCACATGTGTGTGTGTGCGTGAGCATGTGTGTGCCCGTGCACACTCATGTGCACACACACCTTAAAATGATTTTAAAACTCTAAGTTTCTAGTTTAAAACATGCTTCAAGGATTCTCTGTGTACCCTTTATCCAGGTTCACCAACTGTTGACATTCTGATTCATGGATTCAACCTTTCTTTCCATGTAGATTGTTTTCCTTGACCATCTGAAAGCAAATTGTAGAAGCCATGCCCCTTGACCCAGAAATGTTCCCTGTGAATGCTCCAAGAACCAAAGCCACATGTGGCTGTCAAACTCGGGAACTTTAACACTGGTACATCTTATCCACAGCCCATGGGTCCAGTTACAGAAGCTGTCTCAGAGGTGTCTTCCAGCCATTTCCCACAGATTCACAAGTTATTTGCTGTGTGCCTTATTTTCAACTTCACACGAAACGCCTCTGTGATCTGAAAAGAATACAAGCAAAGTGCAGACAGGGCAGATTGCATTTCTGCAGCGAGAATTCAAGAGAGACTCTAGGGTAGTTGGGGTGGGGGGGGAGGAGGAGGCATATTCCGAAGCAGAAAGCACACTCTGCTGTGCTGAGTTCATGGGAACCAGAGAGAGACATGGCAGTGAAGGGTATTTGTGGGCATCCCTAAAAGGAGGGTGGGGGACACACACAGTAATGAGAGACGGAGCTGAAAGAGAGTCTGAGCCACACTCTGACGACAGTGAGGAGTCCCTTCAAGCACTTGAAGAGATCACCAGTCCCTAGTCTCTCTCGTTTCCATTGCTGTGATAAAGTACCTGGACAGAAAGCAAGTTAGGAAAGAAAGGGACATACTTGTTTGACAGTTCCATCGAGACAGGGATGCCCATGGGCAGGAGCTTGAAGCAGTCAGTTGCATCCACCTGCAGCAACAAGCAGAGAAGAGTGAGTGCATGTATGTTCACTTGCTGCCTTGCGTTCAGCTGGGTTCCTCCACTCTCGCACAGTTCAAAACCTCCTGCCTAGGGAGTGTTGACGCCCACAGTGCACTGAGTCTTTACACACTAATTAGGACAACCCCCCCCAACACACACACACATCCACGGGCCAACACAATGCTGATGATCCCTTACTGAGACTCTTTCTAGGTTATCCATGTCTAAAAATCAAAGCTAACGGTCACGCTGGCACAGCTCAGCAGCTCAGCACATCTTATGTGATTGCTGCATCAACTACAGGGACACAGGTGCCCACTGAAACCCGAACCCTGCCGCTGCTTCTCAGATCCACAGAAAATGCAGCATTGTTGGGCATACCCACCATTGTGTGCTGTCTGTCCTCCAATGCCTAGCACAGCCCCAGTGGTCATGAAAACGAACAGGGTGTGGGAAGGATTTCCTTGTCAAAAAGAAAATGATACAGCCCGCCTCTATCCTCACTCCCCGCCGGAAGGCCAGAGGGGGCAAGGGGCAGAAGGTCAGTGGAGAAAAGCTTCCCTTTCTCTCTTAGAATGACGGGTTCATTAGCTAGTGGCGTGCTGGGCGTGAAGACACAGTGGAAACACCTGGGGAGCTTTGAAATTGGCTGACGCCTGATTCCACCCCACCCACACCTGGGATTTGGATCTATTGGTCTGGGGTAAGAACTGGAGGAGTTTGGAGAAAGACTCCATGGTTCTAATTAATGTTCTAGGTTCAGAACCACTTATCTGTAGAGTCCTGAAGGTCTCTGCTCGGTAGACACCTGTTAGCTATTTACCAGTTACAGGGATAAGTGTAGATGACATTTTTAAATGTTCATGACCTACTAAAGTTTTTTTTTAAAGCTAATTCCTTAGGTCATAAATGTTAAAGAGATCACACGGCCGTACTGGACATACTTCTTGGAGATTTTGTGGGAATGTGGTCTACCCACCCCAAGAGTTCTTCTCCTAACAAATACTTGACTCCCTGCTACAACAGACAGATCCTTAAAGCCCCTTATCTCAAATGTGAGAGTTAAAACATCAGCCATTTCTCTCTTCCATCAGCACACTTTGAAGGTCTCTTGCCTACTTCCAGCTTTCAGAGGACATCAAACTGAGACTAAACAGTGTCTCATGACCCCTCATCTCCACCATCAGCAGCTTGGTCTGGCAGCCCACTTGGAAAAGTCCCAGCATGTAGAGATTGAGGAATGGCAGAAAGTTGTTTGATGTTCAGCCTCTTTATCTCAGCTTTTCAACTTGGCTCATTCTGGAGCGGTTACTTGATGACAGATCAAACCACTATTGGGTGTGAGCTGCTAGCAGCCCCAGGTGGCTGGACACATGACAGGGGAAGGGATGGCTCTTCCATCAAGAGCCAATTACTCAGGCCTGGAAGGATGCTGGGTGTAGGGAGGGTATGGGGCAAGGGTTGCACCAACAGCATTGACAAGGAAGTCACCTCTAGACTGGCCCTGGCAGTGATTCCAATGCTTAGATTATTCCCTGGAAAAGGCAAGGCAAGGGATCTAGTCATGTGGGCACCTGCTCCTGCCGCCATGTGCTGTGGACACCCTGTGAGGGGCTGATGTCATCCCATTTACGGAAGACAGATGTGGATCCAGGGGCAGTGACAGTGGCCCTGAATGGTCAGAGTCATGGAGCATCTTTATCTCAGAACAATAGGAGAGAGGAGAAAGGATGTGAGAGCTATTTTAGTACTGTTGCCATTCAGCACTTGCTGGGTGGAGGCGGAAGGCGTGTTGGGGGCAGAGCAGGTGAGGCTAGCAGATGTTTGGGAGCTATGCCTAGGGTGTGGGTAAGATGAGCCCTGCCCAGATCTCACAGGGAGGGCCTCGGGGCTCCCATCTTCCATTCCTAGAAGGAAAAGCTTTGCTTTCATTTGGGACCCTTTGTGCATTTCATGAGACAGAGCCAACCTTAAGTGTCCCATTGGTTCAGCCATCATAACCCAAGAGCATATGTCTTCCCAAGGTAGCCACTCGCCATGGCATACACATCCCGGTCCTGACTGGGGTTTAATTTGCTACTGAATCGAAGTGAGTAGAGCCCTGGCTTGGGGGTTCATTGAGCTGCCTGGAGGCTCAGCTCCCTCTAGCTCATGGCGGAGGGGCTGTAAGATGCCCAAGCTTCTGTTGTAGGTCCACAGTGGTGAGACCTCTGCCCCTGGGCTCATGGTGAGATGTCCACAAACATCCTTCCTGGTGCCCATGTCCTACCTTCAGTGGCCACAGTTTGTGCTGGTTGGTGTTAACCGTCAGCTTGCCACAATCACTAAGTAAGGATTCTCTTGGTCAGATTAGCCTAGGGAAGTGTCTTTGATTGTTGATTGATGTGGGAAGGTCTAGCCCATTGTGAGCAGACCCTGGGCAGGGCATCCTGAACTGTGTTAGATGGGAGAAAGCTACATGAGTGCATCCTTCTCTCTGCTCTTGAGTACGAATATGATGTTTAAAGTCCTTAACTTGACTTCCCTTGGTGATGGCGTGAAGGCAAAGAGGTAATGATTTCACTAGACCCAAGATAAATGGTAAATGGGTGTTTATTGGGGAACAACTTACACAGACAATAAAAACCCCAGGAGTGTTTCCCTGCCCTTCTGATCCGATACACAGACCCAAGAGAAAGACCGTGAGAGACACTGAGACCATGCCTCAAACTTTCCTCTTTCTGCTTTCATCTGCCTGAAGCCACGCCCAAAGGGGTGTGGCCACCATTACAAGTTCACAGGCAAGACACCACTACAATTCCCCTTTTAGTCTAAGGAAGAAGGTTTTTTTTTAAGCCTGATGCAAAAACTATACACAATGATAACAAATGTCAAGTATACTCCAGGAAAAGGAAAGGTAAACATGCACAGATTAAAACCTACTACCAAGGAGAGCAACACTGAGTGACAGACACATACTACAATAGCGTGTAACCCGAAAGTGTCACCTCCCATGTATGCTGCTCGCCCGGTGTCGCTGTACATGCCTCCAAACAGGGGTCTCTGCCACAAACAGAATGGGAGCAGATAAAGTGAATCTGCAGACTATAAGGGTTGATGTGTAGCATGGAGCAGGCAAGCCAACTGCTAAGTGCCATGCATTGACCACACCGTCCCTTCACCCTTCCCTTCCCACACAGTGGAAACATGGAGCGCTCCGAAGCCCTGCATGACAATGCTCTCACGCTGACGGTACCATTGGTGCATGAAGTGGACACGTCCATCGCTGGGTAAGCATCAGAACGCAGGGTGCCCTGAAATGCCAGCTTATGCTGCTCCCTGCCACCCAGGCACGTAGCTAGCAACACGGGAAGTGAGGTGAGGAGTTCAGAGCCCACAATTTCTCTGAACGTTCTGTGTCTTTATGTGCACCTATCCCTAGCACACCCATCCCTGGCACACGCAATCCCCCCAGAACGCTAGCTATCTAGTGGCAGGCACCGTGGTTATGGGACCAAAGTATCAACCAAAAGCTGCAAGGCCAGAGGTTGCTCCTCAAACCTCAGCTCGCGGGAAGGCTGCCCTTCTGACCAGTTCCATCGTTAGTTCTGGCTTCTCGTGTGTCTGTTACCTCCTTAAGCGCAGCCACAAAGAGCTCTGCCTGACATCTGTGGTGGTCTGGATCAGACAGACAGCTATCACAACAGCAAAGCCAGCCCGTCCAGGTGAAGTCCACAGCCAGTCGGCGCCACTGGTTTTGTTGGAAAGCAGGGCTGTTGACTGTGGACTGTGGGGACATGCAGTGACCTGAGTCAGCTTCCAGCCAGAGCTCAAGCTTAGAAAAATGAGAACCCAGTTCCTGTCTCCGGCTTCTGCAAACAGATTGCATACTTCTTCGATAGCAGAGAGGCGGAGTGGGGGCCACACAATCGGTTTAGATCAAACGGCAACTCAATGAATCCTTAACACAAATGCAAGCTGAACTTCCCGAAAGTTCAGGTTCTCATGGCTCAGTTTTCAGTGCTTCTGGATCTAAGCCTTGGTCCAGAAGGGAGATGCGGCTCCATGGAGGGAGGGGCCATCGCTGCAGAGCCAGGAGCCATGCCCTCATTCTGGCATTTCATAGCATGGTCCTTATACACGAGGCACTGGCAGGATGTATTTGCAACATGTCGAATGTTGCCTGTGTTCACAGCTCTGTTTTTAACCATGTGGTTCATTTACCCATCCTGTCTAATGCCCAGAACCAGGCCTTGTCCTTGGGGATGAAGTCCAAACACCTCCCACACACACACTCGGTCAGTCACGTTGTCAAGGTCTTAGGAGACCCGGCTGTGATGCTGGGATTAAAGACCTGCGCCACCAACACCCAGCTATACTTTTGATTTTTAAAACCTGTTTTAAAAACATAATTAGGATGATGCCTGGGGAAATGGCTCAGTCAATGAAGTGCTTGCAAAATAAATGCACAACGATCTGAGTTCAGATTCCCCCAGACCCATATAAAGAGTCAGGGTTAACCATGAGCATCCGTAACCCCAGCACAAGCAGATCATTCAGTGAGAGTGTCTGTCTCAGGAAATCATGTGGAGAGGGAAGGAGGACACCTGTGTTGACCTCGGACCTCTATACCTATGCGTTCACTCATGAGAACAAACAGATGCACACATACATACAAAGAGATATAGTCTCAGTATATAACGTTTAGGTAGCCTATTAGCGTGGCCTAAAAAATGTCCATTAGGAAGCCATGTGTCAGCTGTGTCTACTGACAGGACGGAGAAGTGAGCACCCAGCAAGGAAGAAATCTGTGGGACACACTCGTGAAAGAGAGGCGATATTTGAGTTCTCAGCCCAGCAGTGACCTCAGGTGGAATGACAGAGTTCATGCTTTCCTCTTTCAGAATTGTGTCCCCAACGTCCTTTGTGTATGGCGAGTCTGTGGATGCATCCAACTTCCTTCAACTAGATGACCAGGAGTGTCATTTCCAACCCCTCAACATCACTCTCCAGGTACCCACCCACGGGCGTGTCCCTGGCAAAGGGTCAGCTTTTGTTTTCTTGCTGGTGGAAGCGTTCCAGTCTTTTTCGGGTATGGGGTATTGTGGGGACAGAGATATTGAGAGAAAGATAACTACAAAGTTGAAGATCTCCGTGCTTTTCAGGCTTTGCAGCTACACCAAAGAACGGTGTTTCTCCACCTCCCTAACGCTGCGACCCTTTAATACCGTTCCTCATGTTGCGCTGACCCCCAACCGCAAAATTACTTCATTGCTACTTCATAACTGTAATTCTGCTGCTGTTATGAATCTTTGTAATGTGACTCTGATGTGCATGATCTGACACGTGACCCTTGTGGGGGTTGCAGCCCACAGGTTGAGGACAAGAGCTTTGTCAGGAGGCTTGTATTCGCCATAATCCCCCACTTTAAGAGCTTTAGGAGAGCCTCCAGGACTCGGCAGGTCCCTTTCCTCCGGGATTTTCACGCTGACTTAGTTGAAGTCTTCTTCCCGTGGGGACCAGCCATCCAGAAGTTTTCTGAGAGTAGACCCTGTGAGTCCATGCACCTTGGGAAGTGCACTGGCCCAGCAGAGGGCCCCGGGGGGACTGGGCTTCCTAGGCATCGGCTCCACGGGTCTACTGGGTGTGTGATCTATAGACATCAGAAGACCATTGTCCCTCTCTCAGAGGTTGCAGGCTTTTTTGAAAGAGCCAGAAAGTAACTATTGCAGGCCCTGTGGGCTGCACAGCCTTGGTGATACCTGCTGAAAGGTAGTCACAAGGAAAGATATTGATGTTTCAACTGTGCATTGAGATTTACTTTGCATGCATCTTTTATGCGCCATGGAATGTTACTCTGATTTCCCCCCCCCCCAGAAATTTCATGATGTAACTGTCCTTAGCTTGCATGTAACGAGTAGAGTTTTTTCTGCCCGCCGCCGAGTCTTGTCCCCCCGCCGCACCAGCCCCAAATAACAAACTGAGACTCTGTATTAGATATAATTCTGTTGGCCCAGTGTTAGTTTCTTATCATCTAGCTCTGTGTTAATTATTAACCCATTTCTATGTATTTCCACGTGGTCTTACCAGCGAGAGGCGGCTGGTGGTTCTACCTTCTCCAGACTCTCCATCTTGACCCTCCTTCCTACTTCCTCTTTCCTCCTTGTCTCCTAGTCCCGCCTATCTTGCTTTCCTATTGGCCAACAGTGCTTTATTCATTAACCAGTATGAGAAACATATACAGAATGACGTCTCCCATCTCTTGCATGCCATACAAGAGTAGGCACTAGGCCAGGTTCGGTCTGTGAGGCCTAGTTTGCTGGTCTTTGCTTTGAGAATAGGGATTCTAAGGCTAGCTTTTCAACATGAGCAGTGGGTGTGACGCCAAGAGAGCCTCCGCATTGGCTAGTCTGTGTCGTTTAAGGGGTGAGTACAGGGAAATTTGGATGTGCAGCATGGTCCCAGAGCTAGGGGAGGCAAGCCTGGACGGGGACTGGCATTAACTGGAAAACACAAGAAGAACTGGCCTCTCTTGTTCAGTGAGCATCTCCAGTCCTGGGCTCGGCCTCCAGGGCTTTCCCCTGCCTGCCCATCCTCCTGCATGGAAAGGAGAGTCTCCCTGTGTGGTAGTCCCTACCTTGGCCAAACAACCATCTCCTTGTCTGTGGTTCCTCCGAAGTGGACATAAGGCATAACAAATAATGATGGGGCAAGGGCCCCGAGGATGAAGCTAAAGCGTTTGGGGGGGTGGTCACAGACAATAATCTCCCTCCAACTAGAGCGTCCTCTGGGCAAGGAGAGCCCCGGAACCAAGATGGATAACATATGTTTCCAGCTTAGAGGGGATGCGTCCTTGACTAGCTAAGCCCGCTGTCACCCCTGCCCTTGATTTACGGAGGAGACCAGGAAAGAGGGTTCAGGGTTCACTGTGGAGACTGTAGAGTGACAGCTGTGATTGTGCCTCCGCGTTCCAAAAGCACGTCTCAGGGCCCGATTATTGTTTCCCTTTGCGCCTCCCGGCTGGATAGGAAGCAAACACCAGGTAGATTTATTTTATTTTCATGATTTACATCCTTTCTTCTCTTGAAATACAGGATGAAGACAAGAGAATTATTTAGAAAGGCTCAAATGACCCAGACAGTGTCATAAAAAGTAAAAAAAAAAAAGAAAAGAAAAGGTCTGACTGAAAAAGGCAAGAGGAATGCTAGCTACATAAAATACCACATTTATACAGATACTGAATATTAGTGCCTGTTTAGAGGATAGAAGGAAAGGACTGATGGGTGGGTCGGTGGGCGGCGGGAGGAAAGATGGACAAGTGAATGCATGGGTGGATGGTGTCTGACTTGCCACTGGTTTTCAGTGTACTGTCCCTGGACATGGGGCAGTTAGTTTAATTGTCAACTAGACACAGTCTCAGAATAACCTGGGGACTGAGTCTCAGTGGGTGATTGTCTATAATTAGGTTGGCCACTGGACATGTCTCTGGGAGATTACCTTCGTATTGTTAAGTGATATGGGAAGACCTGTCCACTGTAGGTGACATCATTCCCTGGGCAGAGGATCCTGGATTGTGTGAGAGGAAGGGAGTTGAGTGCTCGTCTGCATACATTTGCTCACTGTCCTCTGTTCTTGCATATAGACGTGGTAATGACTAGCCGTTCCCAGGTCTCTTCTCTGAGACAGTATGCTTTAACCTGAAATCATGAGCTACAATAAACACCATCTCTACTTTGTCTCTGTAAGTCTATTCTACCACAGCAACAGGGACAGAAATGAAGACTCACCAGAGGAATCAGCCTAGAGCAGCTTTCCCCATGTGGAATATAACTCCGAAGCAGTAAGATTTGAGAGCCGAAGCCAGTCCTCCACCCATGAGCTGTAGACTGAGTGCTGTTAGCAAGCATGAAAACATGGGTCTCCTGTGTCTCCAAAGTGCATCTCTGCTCGCAGCCTGTTCACTTCATCAGACATGTGTTCACTGGGGTAGCGCTTTAATTTCCTCAGGGAATGTTTCCCCTGCATTCACAATTTTATTGAATGGTGCGAGAGAGCTCTTGGGTAGTTAGGTACATTGTCAGTTGTGACAATCTTACAGAAGGAATCTTCTCTTGAACAATAGATCACAACAGTGGGTTCAAACATTCAGTAAATGTGGAACTCTGCATTCCAGTCTTTGTTACTCTGTTACAGCATGTGGATTCCAACCCCACCCACTTGTGATCGTTATAATGTGTCCACCTGAGCAATACATTATAAACTCACCTGGGCAACCATTAATCTACGTTCCACTCTTATAACTGTACCCGTTTTCTAAATTGCTCCTGGTGCTCTCTTTCTGCCCTGGGTTTAATTTGCAGGCTTTGCTGTTACCTCACCCGCGTCCGTCCCCTTGTGGCTCTTTCTTCCCCCTTCTTGCTTGGCTTTGAGATACAGACGAAGATGGTGGAGAAGGGACGGGGACCAGGTTGGGCAGGATCAGACACTGAGCTCAAGAGGAGATGCACAGATGTCCTCACACTGTGTCGGGAGAAGGACCCGGGCGGCACGTGCCCCAGCCCTTTGTAGAAATCAGATCACTTCATTCGGGGACAGCCCCGTGGTCACTGAAGGTCATCATTATCTCAAACTGAAAAGAAAAGAGTTTGGCCCAGGCCACTGGACCTCAGAGATTACTCCTGGGTGCAGTGTCTCCTGGGAAATGTAGGTGTACCCCCACTCAGACCAACTGCATCAGAGAGTCTGGGCGTGGCTCTCCCCACACCACCCATCGGTGTTTGAGCACACCCCAGAGATAGTTCTGGTGTCACATTAGAGTGCGACAAACCCTGAATGGTTTTGGTTTGTTTTTGTTGTTGTTTGGGGGTCTTTTTGTTTGTTTGTTTGATATCTGGGTTCCTACCAACTGTCCTCTGGGAGTAAAAGTATCTAAAGTTAAATATATTTTTAGCAAGAAGAGGATAAGGAAATCCTCAATTTGTTAGAACTCCCCTATTACTTAATATTCTATTTCAATTAACGTTGGATCTAAATGGTGTCCTTGTGTTTCAATTAAAAGCTTATCTTAAAAAATAAAGCCACATCCTAGATGCTTCTGTGTTTGGTTCAGAGCCCTTAGGGCACAGGAAGGGTGGCATGGCATGAAGGACTGTTGTCTTACTGACACTTGCTGTGTGCTCTAACCCACAGGTCTACAACACGGGCCCCAGCACCCTTCCCGGGGCATCTGTCAGCATCTCCTTCCCCAGCCGGCTGTCACCTGGTGGCGCAGAGATGTTTCAGGTCCAGGAGATGGTGGTGAGTCCTCCATTTGTGCCCTATAATGGTTTCAGCTTTGAGCTGCGTGTTGTATTCCACACCCTGGCGTCTACTCACAAGGCTCGGGAAGTCAAACTGACTTTGGAGACACACCAGGGGAGGCCCAAAGAAAGACACGCGTTTCTGTATTGAGACAATTTCATTGATGCCATAAGACCTTGGAAGGGATGAGGAGGGGATGGTTATAAATTCATCTCCCAGGGTGGCTTCCGGTGCCTCTGGGAACTCCCAACGGCTATCGGCAGTCCCGTGCGTGTGAATGCATTTCTCTGAGTAGAGCCTCTGTGAAGCTTCTCAGAGGAACACTGACAGCCAGGGATTAAAAACTGGTGGATAAGATAAGTGGATGCTGAGGCAGAGACTCAAGATCCTGTGCAGACTACAAGGCCACCTGACCCTGTATCGGCTGTAGCTGTCTCTATCACTAGGGACGCTTGATAAGCCATGTGTGGTCATTGCTACCCACCTGCTTAACACATACTCCTTGGCTCCGAGGGTCTTGGCCCAGTTTCCTCTTTCCCATTGACTTCCACCTCATCTCTCTAACTTCCAAAGGGCTCAGGCCTCCTTTAGTCTACACTCCTACCCTGGGGGCTAAGCCAGACTCATGGAGCTATGCTGATGATACCATCAATTTCTGTCCAGCCAGATTCCGTCCAGCCGCCTACCTCAGTGCCTAACAGACGTCTCAGTGTGTGCTTCCCTGGGCTGTTGTCCTCCTATATAGGTGCCAGCATTCAGTCACAGAACCCCAGTCACCCACCAAAGGCCCCACCTTTAAGCACCATTGTCACATTAAGCGCCGGGGTGAGTTTTATCGAGAACAAACCACATTCACACCTTGGCACCTTTCTGGCGTGCTGCGATAATCTCAGCAAACAGCCACTCTGTCCTCCATAGCCTGGGTCAAAAGCCTTGGGTCATCCTAAATTCCTTTTCTTATAACCTTTACATCCAGCACTGAAGCAAACCTAACATGTGCCCCTTAGTGCCAGTCTTAGTGATGTTTGTACCTTTGCTTCCAAAGCCCTGGGTTAAATGCTGCCATCTGTCACTCAGGTTGTAGAAGTGGCCCCTTCGCTAGTGTTCTGTCTCTGCCCTGGTCTCCTACAGTCCATCCTTGGTTAGGGACTGACACACCTCTGTATAAAACCTCCCTGTTACTAGCGGCTTTCCCGCCAGCCTGGTCCCACAGCCGCGCAAGTCTCAAATAACACACAGAGATGCTGTATTAGATATAAAACTGTTGGCCTGTTACTAGCATTTCTTATTGGCTAGCTCTGTCTTAAATATTAGCACATTTCTATTCATCTAAGTATTTCCACATGGTCTTGGCTTACCTGAGAGAGGATCCGGACCTCTGCTTTCTTGGTCCTACATGTTGGCTTTCTTCCTACCTCTCCCCGAATCTTCCTTGTCTCCTAGTCCCGCCTATCTTGCTTTCCTATTGGCCAACAGGGCTTTATTCATTAGCCAATAAGAGAAACGTATTTACAGAATGACATCTCCCATCACCTCCCTGTACCTTTCTCCTCCCCATAGCTCAGCTGTCCCCCATGCTCTATCACCTGTCACTCGTGCCCACCTCCTCCTGCCCAGTCTCCTCTCCTCCAGCCTCCTTGCTGGTTGCAGATAATCTCCTTTCCCCAGACATCCACATGGCCTCCTCCTCCAGTACATCAATCATCACCTTATCATTGAGACCCTCCTGCAGCCTCTGCCTTGACCCTCCTCATCCCTCTTCCCTGCTCACATTCGGCCTTGTCACCAAGCTGACATCTGTTTTCTTATGAGGCCACTTAAGCTGCCTCGTGCCTGTTCCCTATAACATAGGACAGAGATTTCTGTTTATATGTGAACCGCACTCTATCTCTCTGGGGCTTAGTACAGTGCTCAGACTGCATTATAGATGTTCAGAAAATATCTGTGGACCGTGAGAACAAGTCTACCTTCTAAAGCAGTTACTAACGCTGTGAGTAAGTTCAGGGGACATACTGAAAACAGAATCCCTTTGCCCAGTGACTTGACTTTCTGTTGTTGAACAGATGGTTTAATCTCCTGGGATATGGAAAATGAGGCAACCACTTCTCTCTGAGTTCCCTGGGAAGGATGGAAGACACAGAACTGTTGGGAGTAACCACACAGGAAAGCACATGCAGGCTGGGTTGAGGGGATCAGGAAAGCATGGGAGGGACAGGCCACCAGCCAGAGAGACACTCTCTCCATACATGCTTTGTAAAGCAGGGCAGCGAGCCCATGGCCTGTGACATGTTTAGGCCTAGAGTTGAAAGACACTGCCCACAGGGTGGAGGTTTGGGAAGCCTTGTGTGATGCAGTCATGGTTTCTGGCATTGGCATCCTCTCGGGTCACATGGGCCCGAGAATAAACCATGTGAATGTTAAGTGCTGAGCTAGCCCTGGTCCCTGGGCTGCCTGCTGAGTTGCTCGTTTGCCTCATACTAGTCCATGTGTGTCCTGTGCTGTGTCCTTGTCTGTGGGACCTGCCAAACTGGCAGAAGACAATCCCCTGGCTGTTGTGTACCAACAGCTGACCTTAGCTTGAGCTTGGCAAAGAACACATTTCTGTCTTCTTGCTTTTTATTTTTAGTGCTGAGGATTGAACCCAGGGCCTTGTACATGCAAAGCATTTGTTCTACCACTGAATCGACCCACCCCTCTCCTTAACTGTTATTAACATAGAAACCGGTGCCCTGCCTTTGTCCCCAGCGTCTGGGAGAATAGTGTTTTTGTGTGGTACACAATTCTGTAAGAGCTGTTCACATGAACATCTACAGTGTTATAATGAGACACCAACCCCACGAGGTGAGAGGAGCTAACCATGCGCCAAGTCAGAGAGAGCACTAAGTCTCTTGGATGGTGACGGCATCTCAGAACCACGTGTGTTCTTTTTAGTGAGCTACTGTCCACGGATATGTGTGAGGTTTTCCCAGGGGTTTCAGAGTGACTTGTCTGTGAGTGGGACTGGTGACCCTGAAACTCTCGAGAAGAAAGGGGAGCTGGATGCATTCTGGGTTTTCAGTTCACAGAACCAAACCCTTAGGTTTTCCAAAACAATATTTAGGGTGTGGTCAGTCCCAGAATCCCCAGAGGCTAACTCCGGTGAATGGCCAGCCGTGAGCATCAGCATGAGAGAGGAAAGCAAATTCCCAGACAGCGAGTGTTGAGGCTCTGTTCCTATGGAGAGCCCTCACTGGATGATAGAGTGATGAAGGGACCAGAAGCAGTCACGTGAGTGGCACACTGCAGCGATGGGCAAGGGTCCCAGACGCTTTCCTCAGAGGCCCGGAGCTCACCCTTGGTCTTGGGGCCCATGTTTTCTGGAAGTGAGGGTGGAGCATGTCCTATCCCCTTCTTGCACTGTGGGACCTGAGACCACTCAGAACGATAGATCGGGTGTGATTGGCTAAGATTGTGACCTTCCTCCCACGTCCTTCTGGGTTATGGAAATGGAACTGGGATTTCAGTCAGGGGATTTGGGTAATGTTCTAATTTCCTTTCTGTTGCTGGGTGAGGAAAGGGTTGGTTTGGCTCACACTTCCAGGACACAGCCCATCACTGAGGGAAATCAGGACAGGAAGTCAAGGAAGGACCTTGAAATAGAGACCACGGAGAAACCCTGCTGGCTGGCTGGCTGGCTGGCTCCCAGGTTCATACTTAGCTAGCTTTCCACTGTTCCGTGGAATGGTGCCGCCCACCATGGGCTGGGACCTCTTATGTCAATTATTGATGACAGTCCCCCATAGACTGACAATCCCCCAGTTGGGACGCCCTTCTCAGATGACTCTAGGCTGTATCTTGTTGACAAGCAAAGCCAATGAGGGCCGTTGGCTTAGTGCTAATCACACTTGCTCCTCTCAGGAGTAGACATGGTCAAAGCCTCCAAGACCCTGTGTGCTCTCTGGAAGAGGATATGGACAAGGGACAGAAGAAGGGGGAGGAGAGATAGCTCCCAGAGGTGGAATCTGTATAAAGACCATTTAGCAAACAAGGTAAAGACAGCTGGCTATCCGTTTGGGAAGAAATCCCAGAAAACCTGTATGCTGCAGACCAATGCTATTAAATGCTACATGGTTGTTTTTTCCTTTTCCCTTTTTTTTTTTTTTAAAGCATGGAAAGTACTGAATATTTTCATAATCTTTGGACAGGAGGCCCATCCTCTGAGGCAATGACAAATCCTGAAGAAAGGGTTGACAGATATGGATGGCAGTCACTTCCCTGCTGCAGTGACAAAATGGCCAAGGACAACCTGAGGAAGAGAATTATTTGAGCTTATGGTTTCAGTGACCATAATGACAGGGAAGGTGCAGCTGGGGAGCAGGCAGGGGAGGAGGAAGGGGGCAGGCAGGGGAGGAGGGAGAGCAGGCAGGGGAGGAGGAAGGGAGCAGGCAGGGGAGGAGGGAGAGCAGGCAGGGGAGGAGGGAGAGCAGGCAGGGGAGGAGGGAGAGCAGGCAGGGGAGGAGGAAGGGGGCAGGCAGGGGGAGGAGGAAGGGGGAGAAGGAAGGGGGTAGGCAGGGGAGGAGGGAGAGCAGGCAGGGGAGGAGGAAGGGGCAGGCAGGGAGGAAGGAAGGGGAGAAGGAAGGGGGTAGGCAGGGGAGGAAGGAAGGGGACGGTAGGGAGGAAGGCAGGGGAGGAGGAAGGGGGCAGGCAGGGGAGGAGGGAGAGCAGGCAGGGGAGGAAGGAAGGGGACGGTAGGGAGGAAGGAAGGGGGCAGGCAGGGAGAAAGGAAGGGGAGGAGGAAGGGGGCAGGCAGGGGAGGAGGGAGAGCAGGCAGGGGAGGAGGAAGGGGCAGGCAGGGAGGAAGGAAGGGGAGAAGGAAGGGGGTAGGCAGGGGAGGAGGAAGGGGGCAGGCAGGGGAGGAGGAAGGGGGCAGGAAGCTGACATGTCACAGTTTCAACTGCAAACACTAAGTAGAGAGCCGTGGGGCGAGCTTATGAACTGGCAATGCCAGCCCCTAGTGCCCCACAGGCCGGCACCACGTTCCCAAACAGCGCCGCCTACTGGGAGCTAAGTGCTCGAATATCCCATGGGAGACATTTCTCATTCAAACCACTGCCACAGATGTAAATCCATAAAAATATTAATGTTTGTAGCATCGAAATACTTCATAAAGCCCAGAGATATTTGGTGGAAAGATATTTGCAGCATAGTTAATAGGTAAGTGACATATCATTTATTTTTCAAAATAACAAGGAAAAAGCCAAAAATCATACAATGGGTGGGGCAGGCAGAAAATTCACAGGAGAAGTTTAAGTGGCAAGTAAGCGTGGTCTTCCTCCCTTGAATTCAGACCATCACAAGTTAAAAATGAGGTCTTAATCTTTGACAAAGATCAAAAGACTTGATGCTGTTGGCTCACGTGAAGAATAGTGGGTATGCCCACAGACACTACAGGTACAGGTAAAGAAGCTATGAGCCCTGACAGCCCCCCACACACACACAGATACACAGACACACACACACAGACGCACACACACCACACACACATACACACACACTACCACACACACCACACACACACACACACACACACACATATCCCACCCACACACACACAGACACACACATATACACACCACACACACAGACACACACACACATCCCACACACACACACACCCCACCCCACACACAGACACAAACACACACACACACACACAGATACACACATACCCCACCCCACACACAGACACACACACACATATCCCACCCCCACACACACACCCAATACAGGAGTCTGTTCCAAGAGACTTTAATCTACACTAAAAGTCCGACCCTCTAAGAGTAGATATGGATTACCATGGTCTCAGCATTCCATAAGTCCTTCTGTTCTGGCAAAGTGTCTACTCCATTCCGGTTCTGAAAGGGGGCTATTAGAGTCAAGACATTAACACTAAATTCATATTATTAGAACTTACTGCAAACTCGAGAGAGAGTTCAGCAAGCAGAGTGATTGTTATGCAAGCCTGGGTCCTTGAGTTCATCCCTAGCGTCCAGGAAGAAGCCAGCCAGCTGTGCATACCATATCCTATACTAAGGATAAGGACTCAGCGTGGTCCCTGGGACTAGCTGGGCAGCCAGTGTCACCAACTGGGAAGCTCACAGTTGAGGGAGAGACCCGTCTCAAGCATAAGGCAGACAGTGATACAGGAAGTCACTTTTCTGTTGCTTTGAAGAAAGGCAGGGGATGGGGGGGGGGGGCATTTGGCTCCCGCTTCCAAGCTACAGGCTATTATTGCAGGGACGTCAAGGCAGGAACTTAAGTCATGGTGTCCACTGTCGAGAACAGAGAGAATAAACAGGTGCTCACTGCTTGTGCTTGGAGTCATCTGGCTTTCCTCACACTTGTTACCTCAAGGCCCGGCCAACCACAAAACTGCACTGTCCACGGTCAGGGTGGATCTTCCACCTCAGTTAATGCGATTAAGAAGACCCCTCATGGGCATGCCCACAACCTACCTGATCTAGAAAATTCCTCACTGGGACTTTCTTCCCAGGAGACTCTAGGCTTCTTCTAGAAGATTCTAAGCTGACAATTAAAGCTAACCAGAATAGTACCCAAAGTCAGCCTCTGGCCTCCATGTGCACACTTGCATGCACGTGTGCACACAGGGAGAGACAGACAGAGAGAGAGAGAGAGAGAGAGAGAAATGAACGTGTCACAGAGAAATGCAGTTCACGGCCACTATGTCAAGTACTATATGTACCAGGACAAGTTCTTCTGATTCCATAACTCGGTGAGGACGTACAAGCATGGAAAAGAGTTAAAGGGACACTCAGGGTCTGAGTTTATAAGGGACCTGGTTGGTATTCACTCTTGACCACCAGACTGCACGGCCCCCTGCCAGGCCACATGATGTCGTTCCGTCTGTCTGTCTGTCATGATGTTGCCCAGCTGCACAGCCACCATCTAGAAGGCAGACCTGTAGAAATGCAGACTCGGGCTGCATCTGACCTTCTGACTCGAGTCTCCATTGGACAAGACACCTGTGTTGTTCACGTGCACATCCCCGTTTGAGAATCCCGGTCCACAGGGATTCTAATTTCTAATACGCTTGCGTTTCCCTGGCTGTCCCAGTGATGAGAGTTGCTGCTGAATTAGGCTGTCGGGAAAATGCTTTTTTTAAGCCATGTGTCCTTTCATTCAACACGTACTTTGCACCCAGCTCGTGTCAAGGGCTGTGTTCCTGGGAGGGGAAGACAAAAAGTAAGGATAAGCCCACATCACGTCAGTTGGTGCCAAATGCTATGGAGGAAAATTAAGGAGGCGGAGGGTGGGTCAGGAAGGGGGGAGAGTGGTCAGCAAGGCCTCTCCTGTCGGGTAGGTGACTAGGGTAGGTGACTAAGCAACCCTGGGTGGGTGTGTAGTGAGATCTTTCTGCACAGTGGCCTTGCCATGTGTGTGGGGTGGTCTCTGCCTTGTCCTGACTTGGTTGAATTTTCTCTAAGTGCCAGTCCCACCCCTCAAGACCCTGACATGGCATTCAGAAGTCTTGGGGGGGGGGGTTCTCTATCGCCCTGTGAGTCACCCATTTCTCTGGCAGTGGCTGTTGACAGTGACACTGGTGTTTAAAATGATGTTTCTCACGTGAGAGATGTCCTGGGTTTTACGATTTAGCTATGCTTGGATACTAATCTCAACAAGAAGTCTCATGGCAGCAGGCTTCTGAGGCTCAGCTTGTATACAAGCAGGGCCTGGTGCTTTAAAACAGCCCAGTGGATAACCCAAATCTAACCTGAGTGGCTCACATTTCTGTTTTAATTCCCACTACTGTACCCCATCACGAACTCACGCCGCATCCCCCACCCCTCCCCGCTCAGCCTGCTCCAGGAGGAATTCAATAGCTTGCTTGCCCTGTGCCAGACCTGCTCTTTAGATGAGAGGTCCCTCTAGGGAGAAGCCTAGGTGTAGAGTCCCTATCCACAGCAGTGAGAGAGAGTGGCCTTGGGGACCATATGATGTAGCCCTCTATCTTTGGGCAGAATGGAGTCAAGATGCCGTTTTTTAGTACAACAGAACCGTATTTCCAGCTAGTTCTCTGCTAAGCCAGCTGAGCATCCCTCAAATCCCACTGTTATGACTAGCCTTGGTCTCCCTCTCTCATTTCCCTTCTGACCTTTTCTTAGCTAAAATGGAAAACACTTGCTTCATCCCCTCTCTTAGAGGAGTTGAGCTATTGCCTAATCATTTTCCTCTCTTCTTTTCAAAGGAAAAAAAAAGATTAGAGTTATTTTCTCTCTTTCCTATCCTAGGGCACTCTTTTCGTTTTCTCCATGGGCTCCAGAGATAAAAATAAAAATTCAAAACTAAGCAACATATAGATTGCCTTTTATTCTGTCTCTCCTCACCACGAGCCTCCAACAGCCAGAAGTAGCTCTGCAGTTGGAGAACTTCATCCAAGGTGTCCAGTCCCGACTGCTTTGTGAAATTCTGAGACCTGTGAGGGTCTCTATAAAAAGATCAGTAAGGAGGGTCCGGAGATAGACCCTCGTCATCCCAGCTCTGGAGGGGCAGAGACAGGGAGGTCCCTGGGGCTTGCTGGCCAGCCAGTCTAATTGGACAGTTCCAGATTTACTCCACCCTAACCTTCTTCTGACTCTCCTTCCAGCGTGCTGAACCTTGAGGCTGCTGAGGCCACTGTGTACTTGCTGTCCTTGCTCACAACTTCTCCCTTTCCACTCATCCCTCCAGAGCCAGCTCCTAGATCCTCTCCTTCATCATGTCGTCCTGGGTTTTGTTGCTGGAGTTTTTCCCCTGCCAGGTCCCGCCGCCCTTCTCAGCCCCAGAAAAACACACGAATGCTACATTAATTATAAAACTGTTGTCTGATGGCTAGGGCTTCTTATTGGCTAGCTCTGTCTTAATCATTAACCCATTTCTATTAATCTAAGTATCTCTGCATGGTCTTATCTCCCAGGAGGATGCCCACACCTGCTTCCTTTGTGGTCTACATGGCATCTCTTTACGGTCTCTCTCTGCCTACCTTTCCCAGAATTCTCTTCGTCTCCTCGTCTCCCACTATCTTCCTGCCTCATTGGCCAAACAGTGTTTTATTCATCAACCGATAAGAGAAACGTTTATACAGACAAACATGCCCCATCAGGGTTTTCAGATAGACAGTGCAGTGCTACAGAATGCAGGACTGAGTCTGGAGCCTGCCCCCTCAAGGAGTCTTCCCTGGCCACGAGCCCCAGGGCTGTGATCCCCACTCTTGGCTCCATTTCACTGAGGCATTTCCATCGGTCTTCGTTACGCACTAAAATTATTACATTTGATGTCTGTCTTCTCTCGGGAGATTCAAAACATCATGGCAGCAAAGGGCACGGCCCCGTTTTCTGTATAGGTCCACATTTGGGGTCTGCACAAAAGTATGAGCTCGGAGAAATAGGAAAGTTCACTTCTGTCTTAGTTAGGGGTTCTACTAACTGTGAAGAGACACAGTAACCATGGCAACTCTTATAAGGGAAACATTTAATTGGGGTGGCTCACTTTACAGTTCAGAAGTTCAGTCCGTTATCATCGTGGCAGAGAGCATGGCAGCGTGCAGGCAGACGCGGTGCTGGAGAAGTAGCTGAGAGCTCTGCATCGTGCAGGGAACAGGAAGTGGTCTGAGACACTGGGCGGTATCTTGAGCATATGAGACCGCAAAGCCCGCCCCCACAGTGTCACACCTTGTCCAACAAAACCACGCCTACTCCCACAAGGCCACACCTCCTAATAGTGCCACGCCCTTCGGGGACCTGATCTTCTCAATGGTCCTAATCTACATTTTTTTCTCTTTTTCTTCTTTATGTACAGGTGTGAGGCACATAGTAAAGTTTCAGAAGCAGGTCGGGGTAAGGGTTAATTTCTTTTTTCTCAACAGGAGCCAAATACTTTAAAGAACGGAAATGTTTGCTTGAACTCTGCAACAACAGTTAAAGAGAGATCATGGACTGAATTCTAGAGGGATAGTAGCATTTCTGGGCCCTCTGTCTGTGTGAGCTTGGCCAAAAGGCAAAAGTGTATGTTCCTACCATGTGTGTGTGTATGTGCTTCACTCACACACTCTGGAAGGTGGGGACTAGTGCCAGCCTGGGACATGTGTGGACATGTGTGAACATGTGTGGACATGGTACAGGCCAGAAGCTGACCTTTGAACTGTGTAGACATCAAGAACAAATCAAGCCATCGGTGCCACTCTCCTGCTGAGCAGGGGGTGGCTGTCCTTGTCATGGGGCCTGAGTGTATTTTGCTTTCAGCCGCTGAGACTCCTCCCTGCCGTTGGGTGAGCCGACTGGAGTACCGCTGCTTAGGTAGCATGTGTTTTCTGGTTCCCAACATGAATAGGTCTTAAAAGTAGGCAATTAAACAGTCAATTTCCCTTCATCCCCTAAAACAAACGTGACCCCCAGCCTTGCTGGTGCGGGCAGGATCGGTTCTTAAGAAGTCCGTAACAGAGATTTCACTGAGGATAAACAGAGCTCATCAGCCACTGCTGAGAGACACATGGTTCTTATTTAACCTGCGGAGGCCTGATTGAGTGTGCCTCAGAAACGCACAAAAAATGGGGAATGGCTTTCTCACGTGCACCCCAAATTCCTCCTGACCAAAAGGAGTTACCTTGGCATTACCAGTCCCTGGGAAATAATGGTCTCCTGGCCACTGGGGACCCACATTTGCCTCCTCTTTAATTTCCTAGACGTTAGACCCGAGGCGCACCTCAGACGTCCCTGAAACCCGAGACTCATTGAAGCAGTTACCAGTGTCATTTTCTAACACTCTGGTGAGCACACACCTCTGAAAAGCTATCTAAGAGTTTAGCTAGAGCATGACGGAGGCAGTTACAGAGCTTCTGATAGAAAGGGATCATCAAGTATGCTTGACAGGTGCAGGGGGAATTCTTCAAGTCGGATGGATGTAAGCTTTGCTCTTACTCTGGAGGGATCCAAGAGCTAAGGCAGGAATTCAAACAGACTAACACAATCCCAAGGTCTGCGTTGTATCCCAGGGGGGTGGGGGTGGGGTGGGGGGTGACAGGGTCATTCATTATCCAAATCAGCAGGCCACGCTGCTTCCAAAGAATCTTGTTATCTGTGGAAGGCAAGCATTTCTGGCCTGCGTGTCAAGGGCTCAGATGACGTATTTACGCCTCCATCTCTCGCTACAGACAATCCAGCCACATCTGGAAATTCTTCCCTGTCACTTCATCTCTAAAACTACTTCCCATCTGCATCACTTTAACTCCAGTAAAGGCCATCCCAAGCCTGTGAGACTGGCCCCCTCTGGGGCCTGCCTTTCTCTGATTACATGTAAATGAATTCTCTTTTATAGGGAGCCTGGTATGGCCCGCACTCCTGACTTTCCAGCATGTTGGTTCATCACCCCCAAAGGGGAGAAAGGGGGTTCAGGACTAAGGGCAAAAGCATTGCACTAGCCAGCCCTAAAGCTGGTGGAAATAAAGCATTCTCCCCATAGGGTAGGAGATGGCAGGCACCCAGAGAGGCTGTAGTCTCTGCTTCCTGCAGAGTGTTGACATCCAGGCTCCTCCCTTTTCTGTCCCCTCTTTGGTCTCAGTAACCTCCTAACCTTACAGACATAACACAGCTTTTCTCGGTGAAATGGTTTGGGGATCAGGACACAGCTGAAAAGCAGAGTATTTTCTTTAGAAGATGGTTTTCAATTAGAAGTCAAAGTTAGGACATTTTCAGGGTTTTAAATTTACTCTCTTGGGCCAGTGAGCTGGTGAAGGTCCTTGTTTCCAAGGACACACACTAGCGAATGAGTATAAGAAACTTACTGTCTTCCTCTTGCTAGACTTAAAGGACACTAAGCTTTTCTGAGGGTCCTGACCTGTCCCAAGCACTGCAGATTTCAAGTGGGCTGTCCCTGTGGACAGCTGTCCTATGCTGCATTTCTCCTTTCCATTTCAACAACAGAGCCATGTATTTGAGGCCCTTGTTTACATGGATCTGAAGGGGGGGGCGAGGCAAGAGCCTCCTGTCTGCTTACCTCATAGAGCTTGTGATGGTGGGAATAGCTTCCCTCTTTGGAATACTGGTTGTGTGTTGCAACCTCTAGTTACACGTAGAAATAAATATCAGAAAGACCAGAACTCGGGGCTGGAGATGTGTTTCTGTCAGTAAAGTGCTAGGCACACAAGCCTGAGAAGTGAGCTCAGACTCCCAGCACCTACCAGACATGGCCGTGTACACCAGTAATCCCAAACTGGGTAGGCAGTAACAAAAGGATCCAAGAATCAATCCCTGGGGCATGCCGGCCAATTAGTCTAGATGACCAGTAGCTCCAGAGTCACTGAGAGACCACGCCCGTCTCAGGAGAGCAAGGTAGGGAAATGACTGCGAGAGATCCCTGCCCGTGACCTCTGGTGTGTGCACACGTGCACGTACACACACACACTGGCACACACATATATATACACACACATATATACACATACACACACTGGTGCACACACACATACACACTGGCACACACACATACACACACACACTGGCACACACACATATATACACACACACTGGCACACACATATATATACACATACACACTGGCACACACATATATACACATACACTGGTGCACACACACATACACACTGGCACACACACATACACACTGGCACACACACTGGCACACACACATACACACACACTGGCACACACACATATACACACACACACTGGCACACACATACACACACACACACTGGCACACACACATATACACACACACACTGGCACACACACATACAAACACACACACTGGCACACACATACATACACACACACACTGGCACACACATACACACACACTGACACACATACACACACATGTACATGTGTAGGAATGTGTACATATACACATACACAAAGTCGCATGCCAAAGGATCTTCCACACAAGTGTAAGAATCCATGGCTGCGCGCCCCCTTGCCTTTCAGTGGGAGGACCCTGACACTCAGACACGTGTTCAGCCTTTGAAAACATGGGTAACATACAGCTAGGTGCATTCACAATCAGGAACTCACCAAGACTGTCATTTTGGTCCCTGGCCTTGCATGGAGTCACCCGGTCCCAGCTGGAAAAGCAGAACAAATTTCTCAGGGGTGATTCCGTCTGACTCTCTGGAGCTACAGCACCATGCGGTTTGCAGTGGATGCTGAGCCTGCAGATCTTAGGCTCATTAGGAAAATGATATCATCTTTCACTGTTCATCAGACAATACCAAGAAACACCTGGTAGTCATCCACAGTGACATAATTAATACAAGATGTAAAATTAGAGACAGTAACATACTTGTAGCTCTCTTTTCGCTGAATGGAACAGAATGCAATCGACTCATTTGGTTAGGTCAGGTGTCATGAACCAACTTCTCAGGCACTGTGGTGAGTCCTAAAGTGAAGGTCACCACAACCGTTTTGGAGCACAATAAGCCCTGCCCCTCATTGTGGATGGGGGTCTGCCATGTCTTCTGTTATCTTCGTTCCCAGAGTAGGTAGTTGGTAACTGAATTAGCAGAACAGGCATTCAAAACATTCTCCAGGTTTCCCATCTCAAAGCTCATGAGAATTCGGAGAATTCAGAGAGGCCCAGCAGTTAAGTCTTTGGTGGGGGGTTGGGGAGGAGGGGGGATGGTCATGTTTACCCAGTTGCCATCAGCTGTGGTTGTGTAATGTGATATGGAAAAAGTGGTCCAGAGAAGTAACGGAACAGAATATCAGCCAACAGAGAAACAAGAGTTAACAGGAAACACATGGTCATGAAAAAAAAAAAAAGGAACCTGTGCCGCTCCATCGATCCAGTCAGCTCTCAGCTACTTTGCAGTCAACTTCACCCAAGGGCTGGGTAGAGGATGGCTCCAGGCAGAGCTCCTGGGTGACGCTCAGTTTGTTCAGGCTTCTGATTGCCTATCACTGACTGTGCACCAGAGGTGTGGAGCCAGGCGCATGCTGATGACAGCCCAGCCAGCCCGGTGTGTGATCAGGAGAGTGGGCTAGCGTCCGAGCTTCAGATGCACAGTTGAAATGCTCATTAAAAGGCTGGGTGTGTTGGTGCACACTCAGGAGGCAGGAGCAGGTAGGTCTTTGTGAGTTCAAGGCCAGCCTGGTCTACATCGTGAGTTCCAAGCCAGCCAGAGCAATGTAGAAACAAAGAAAGAAAAGGAAGCGCAAAGACACTACAGGCCTGAGTAGACTTGGTTCCTCGGTGCTAAGGCAGGTGAATCCACACACCTCAGGTCACACACACCTCTCCTTGGTTCAGGACCCCCACTGGCTCCCACCTCCTTCTACAGAGCACCCCACTTCTAAGATGAGTTGTGCAAAGTGGAAGGCAACATAAAGAGCAGAGGTTTGTGTGGCAGATGGTTCAGGAAGCTGCAGTCAAGGGTGCGGTGCTGACATTGTACCTTGAGGGAGTCTTGTTGCAGAGTAGTGGGGGGGGTCACCTGTTATGACAGCATAGTGTACATCTTCAGTCCCAGCACTCAGGAAGCAGAGGCAGGTAGATCTCTGTGAGTTCAAGGCCAGCCTGATCTGCATAGAGATTTTTAAGCCAGTCAGGGCTACATAGTGAGACCCTGTCTCAAAAATCAATAAGTAGATGATAGATAGATGATAGATAGAAAGAAAGGAAGGAAGGAGGGAGGGAGGGAGGGAGGAAGAAAGAAAGAAAGAAAGAAAGAAAGAAAGAAAGAAAGAAAGAAAGAAAGAGAGGAAGGAAGGAAGATAGATAGATAGAGAGAGAGAGAGATAGATAGATAGATAGAGAGAGAGAGAGAGAGAGAGATAGAGAGATAGAGAGAGAGAGAGAGAGATAACACCCCCACCAGCCCCACGGTACTTGAATGGATTAATTCATTAATGAAGGTAGAGACCCATGCGACCTCTCTGAGGTCTCATCTCCAGGTACAACAACCTGTGAATGCAGGGGGCACATTTACTGTGAATGCAGGGAGCACATTTACTGCGAATGTGGGAGGGCACATTTACTGCGAATGTGGGGGGCACATTCACACCACACCTCTGCACAGGCCAATCCTGCTGCCTTTAATGCTTGTCCCAAGTGGAACTCAAGGCTACTGTGAGTACCTTCTGGCTTTGGTCGTCCTTTCTCCCTGGATTTCCTCCCCCTCCTCAAGATCCATGGGAGCCAGCCAGCTCCCCTAAGTCAGGAATGCAGGTCATGATGGGGGCTGCCTTCCTGGTCAGGGAAGAAATTTGTGGGAAAGGTTTATGTCACAGCAGGAAGCTTGATCTGAGGCTGGGGATAGACAGACAGTAGTGGTCAGGGTGTGAGGTCGGTGGCTACAGCACCCACTCCAGAGTCTGGACACTGCGGAAATGGGGTGGGGCAGGGAACACCCTGCAGGAACAGAGAGATGGGCTTCAGGCTCTCAGAGCTATAGGCACAGGGCAGGCTACCTAAGCTCTCAGATCCTTGTGCCTGCCAAGTGTGGGTAACAAATAAAGAGACCCGGTGCCAGGCTTGCCTGGCAAGCCTCTGAGAAACATCTGCCTCACTCTTAAACCTGGTCACCCCCAACTGCACCCTCGGCACCCATCCACTTTAACAATGGAGGATTGTTTGCCCCTAGCAAAAATAGAACCTTGTCATCTGTGGCGACGTGGCTGAAAAGGGAGGACATTACGTCAGACGAAATGAACCAGACATGGGATAAAAAGTGCGCATGTTCTCACCGGGTGGAATCTGGGAAAGATGCTGTCACAGTAGTGGGTGAGACAGCCATCACCAGAGCCCAGGATGGGTCGGGGGAAGGGTGAGGAGGAGGAGGAAATGGTTTAATAGAGATGAGGTGCAGTGAGACAGAGAACAGAGAAGATGCTGACTGTCCACAACACAGAAGACAAATCCCAGGTGACAGATGCTCCAGGTGCTTGATGACATCCTCACACATTGTATTCCCATTCTGAAAGCTCACACGGGGCGAGGCGGGGCGGGGCGGGGCGGGGCGGGGCGGGGCGGGGCGGGGTGGTGTAGAGAAATAGGGTTAGGAACACTTGGTAGGAGACTGAATTTGGTTCCTACACACAAATCGGGTGGCTCACAACTGTCTGCAACTGCAACTCCCAGGGATAATGCTCTCTTCTGGCCTTCATAAGACCCAAGTGCACACACACACACACACACACACACACACCACAAATAAATAAATAATGAATTAAGAAAAGAAACCTCACACCATGCGCACAAATATGTAGCTTTTATATGATAATTAGATCATTCTTGTGCCTCCATTTTGACAGTCATATGGTCTCCATTCTGAGGACAGTACTCCCTTCACGTGGGTGTGGCAAGGATCCAGTGTGTGCCCCAGCTGTTACAGTAGTGCCTTGTGAACTAGGACTATCATTTACATCTGGACTCAGCCTAGAGAGGCCCGTAAACTATACCTGGCGCCCAGGGAGATGGGCTAGAGGATGGAGCTAGAAGATCAATCCCGGTATGGAGGCGAGTGGGAGGGCTATAGCAGTCCGAGGCTAGCCCAACAGCAAGGCTAGCCCAATAGCAAGCAGCTTCTTCAGAGCCATAATAGATGCTGTGGTCCTGAGCCTCAGTCGTGGAAATGTCCTGCTTCCTCTGACCACAGCATAGAGCACCTGGGGACAGAGGAAAGGCAGCTTTTCCTTGGCAGAGCCATCACCAGGATGTGAGCCTCACTTCAGGCTCCAAGCCCCATGTTTCGTGAAGTGAGACCTCTTAAGAGTAGACAGGACGCTATCCTCTGACACCCTAGCGGCTTCTAGCCACTCACCCAGGATGACTGCCCCTCCATGTGTCTCCCTGGACTGCACAGCATAGGCTCTAACAATCTCCTGTATCACCGCCATCTCCTGGTTTCAGCCCACACAGTGTTTTCTTTGGGGTCAGAGGTTTCCGTGGCAGATAACAACAGAAACCCCTCAATAATTGCCCGAGCAGGATCCAGCCTCAACAATGTGCCCCATGTCCTCTTGTCCCCAGTTGTGGGTTTGGTAAGTTCTTTTGTGCAAATTCCAGCAGCCACGGACCTCCGCTGACTCCCGGGGGGGGGGGGGCTGGCGCAGTCTGGGAAAGTATGAGAGTGAGTGAGCAGAGGCGAACAAGGAGCAGAGGCCACAGGGCCCTCAGGCAGCAAAGATGAGGCTGTAGGACATGAGCGGGGGGGGGGGGGGGGGGTGCTTAGTGAGATTATGAGAGGACACTTCATTGTCCCGTGACTTAGCAAAGATGGTTACAGTCAAGAACATTCTAGTTTGCTTTCTCTTGCTTTGATAAGCATCCATCGCCAAAAGCAATTTGAGAAGGAAAGGGTTTATCTGGCTCACAGCTTACAGTCCATTGTGGAGGGGCAGGGACTCAAGCAGGAACCTGGAGGCAGGAGTTGACGCAGAGGCCATGGAGGAGTGCTGTTCCTGGCTTGCTCTTTATGGCCCTCCCAGCCATGAAGCACCCAGGACCACCAGTCCAGAGATGGCACTGCCCACGGTGGGTTGGGCCCTTCCGTATCAATCATTAATCAAGAAAATCCCCGATGGGCTTGCCCAAGGCTAAACTTCAATGTCCCAGGTAGACCCTAACTTGTATCACTTAGACAAAACTAACCAGCTGGTGGGGTGGGGTCTCAACAAATATTTGTCTTCGGAATGGAAGATGAGGTGACCCTAGGTCAAGAAGATGGTTCAGTATATAAAGAGGCTTGAGTTTGATTCCCAGAACCCACCTGATATAAAAGAACCAGCTCCGGCCTCCCTCCACACACATACACAAAGAAGTATTTTTACAAAAGCATTAGGTAGCCCCCGTGCTCCATGGAAGATGTGTATATGATCCTAGACTCATGGGATCAGCTCCTACAAGTAACCATGTAGGCCACTGTGCTAACTCTGTAGATAAGAAAACCAAGGCGCTAGAGACCCAAGTTGTCATAGCAACAGAGCTAGGCTATAGCCAGGTACCACTGAGCATTCAAGAGTATAACTGGACATGGTGGCACACCCCTGCAATCCCAGTACTCGGGATGCAGACGTAGTTGGATCTCTTCAGTTTGAGGCCAGCCTGGTCAACAGAGTGAGTTCGAGAATAGCCAGGGCTACACAGAATAAACCTGGTCTCAAAAAAGAATGTTGTGTGGACATAGTAAGGTTCGTTCAACTTTAAAGATAAGTGAACTCTGTCAAACACAGGAAAAGGATGGAATTGGAGGCTACCGTGTTAAATGAAATAAGCCAGCCCCAGGAAGATAAGAATTTTTTTTTCTCATATGTAAAAGCATTGGGGTTATGCTGCTAGCGATGTTAAGGGAGACTGGGAAAGGGAAGGGGATGAGAGTCGCCTGTGGGTAGCATCTGCTCTTTGAGTTCCTTTTACTGGGTTGGGCTGCTGGTAACAACCAACCACGCAACCTTGGACCAGTCACAGAACCTAAGGCCTCAAGTCCCTTATCTGTCAGCGGAGGCCAAGGACTGCCTGATCTGGGAACTGCCATCCAAAAACAACATTCCAGGGTGCTCTGTTCCCCTTCCAACCCCAGAGACAGAGTGGCCTGGCCTCCCAGCCTGCAGGCTCTCCAACCTCCCATGGGCTGGCCAGGAGTCAGCTTGTTTTTTTCCGGGGTGAGTCACCGTGAAGAATTCTGGGTACAGAGAGGATGGATGACTGCCCTCCCTGACTCCCACCACACTCCATCCTCTGCCCCTGTACCAAGTGCTGGACTGTGGGTACTGGGGTGTGGCCTGCTCGCAAGGGCTCCTCTGCTGCTCTGCCTCCCTCTTGTCTTTGTGTATCTCCAACCTTTAACATGGCACTAGATACGGCCCTGTCCCGTGGGGCTGTTGTGAATCAAATCTTAAAACTGGAAAGGTGTCCAGAGCTGGACTCGGGTGTTAATGTCTGTGACTATGATCTACCCATCCTGTCTAGAGAGTTCCTACCCTGCAGTGACCCTGGTCAGGGACTGACTGACTGAATTTTAGATGCTCCAGATCAGACCCTATGGAGACCTCGGAGCCTTCCTTCTCTTGGTGAAACAAGATCACCCTGAGCCTCCCAGAAAGGCCGGTTATTTCCTGATTAAAATGATTCCCATATAACCACAGTTGGGGCACAACAGCCAAGATTCTCATCCACTAGAATTCGCTCTCTGCTTCCTGTCTCCACATTCCACTGGGGGTTCACTGTCACAAGGCATCAGGTGGCCTGACGGTCATTTCCCCGTTCACACGCCCCGTTCACACGCCACCCCAGAGATGCCCTGGGGTGAAGGAAAAAGTTGAGTTATGAGCTGTGACTCTGCCTCTCCAGGTTGATACCAAGGTCTGGCTGTTTCTCACCCCTTCTCTGCCCCTCCCAGCCCCCTGCCCCTCTCTGCTGACCTCTGTGACCAATGTCAGTGCCATCTTCTCCCAATGGGAGCTCTTGTGTGAAACCAGCTGGGGTAGGTTGGCAATCAGATTCCCTGCCTGGAACCCCAAAGCACCAGTTTTCAGAGCAGAGGGTGAGTGTGTCTGTCGTACAAGGCTCAGAGCCTTTCTAGGTGTAGACCCAATGTGTGGAATGATGGCCAGGCCTGGGGGGGGGGTCTTCACCTGAGCTTCTATGCAGAAGGCTGTGTCCTTTGGGCCTGTCAGCACTGTCCACTCAAGGGACAAGCAGGGGAAGGGAAGTCCCACGTACTGGAGAGTGAAAAAAAGATGAGCTAAGAGCAAGAGCCCACAAATCCAAACCTCAGGTACCCAGCATGTGGTTGATACCAAGCCTCAGGTACCCAGCATGTGGTTGATACCAAGCCTCAGGTACCCAGCATGTGGTTGATACTAAGCCTCAGGTACCCAGCATGTGGTTGATACTGCAGTTGGAGCAGAAATGAGGACTCAGAGAAATCCTTGATGGCCTTTATACCTCTCAAGATCTCAAGGGGTTTTACAGCATCCTGGTGGCTTTGTGGAACATTCTAGAAACTATTAGCAGTGGGCCATGCATGAGGCCCCACTTATATTCTGATAGGACCTGAGGTCCCAGAAGACCTGAGCCCCAAAGCAGGGCTCTTGACTCTGTTAACAAGTGACTTGAACTTCTTTGCCTCCGAAATGCCCCCCTGAAAGGAATTATGTAAACAAGCTTGGGAGGATTAGAGTTAGTTGTTCGTTTGCATGTCACATTTCATCTCAGCTCAGTTATTTGAGGACTTAATGGCCACGTTTTCTGTCATAACCTCTGCCTCAAACACTTCTCGGCCAAAGCTGTGGTGCTAGCCTGTGGTCCTGGCTGCTAGACAGACTGAAGCAGGGGGCTGGCTATCTTGAACCCAGAAGTTCAAAGCCAGACTGAGAAACATGATTAGGATCCTGTCTCACCAACCAGCCTTGCCTTCTAGAGAATGATGGCCGGGAGAACGCGCACTCTGCGATTGCAGGATGATTCTAGGTTGGTTAGGCTGCTGGTTCTCACGGGTCCCTCTCCATTTCCAGGTGAGCCAGGAAAAGGGCAACTGCTCTTTCCAAAGGAACCCAACGCCCTGCATCATCCCTCAAGAACAAGAAAATATCTTCCATACTATATTTGCTTTCTTCGCCAAATCTGGAAGGAAAGTATTGGTAAGAAGTTGCCTACCACAACTGTGACAATGATGGTGGGCTCGCAGGGAAGGCATGGCAGAGAGGAAAGGCCAGTCTTCTGCTTGGCATTTACTTCTCAAGTCTGGTTTTCATCAGCCCCCTCAACGAGACTCAAAGACTATGACTGAACCCTGTTTTTCCACCCAGGGTTTCAATCATGATGTTACATGAAAACCTTCACAGCCCACCAAGCAGGATGTACATGATTTCTCCTCCTAGAAGGAATCCACAAAGGTGTCATAGTTCTTACACAACACACCGATGAAACCTCCTAGAAATTCCTCTTAGAATTAAATGTGCATTTCTGGGTCTGTCTCCAAGAAGTGAATGCAAGTGTTGTTCAAAGACGCAACAATGTCTGAAGCAATTTTACGGTAGCCAAAGTCAGAGCGATTCCGATACCTATCAATAGTACAATGAGTAAACAGTCATTCATACTCATGCTCAGGGGTATTATAGAACGATGAAAAATAGAATATAACTACTCTTGTTTCATATACTGTGTAAGATACGTAAGTCTCACAGAAATTACGCCAAATGAAAGAGGTCAAGAATAAAGGAACATTTGTGTCTAAGAAGCTCAGAAATAATGAAGGTGACAAAGATGTTCTGTAGCATGATCAGGGTGTTTCTACAGGTGAAAATATACATAAAACATATCAAGGTATTTACTTACAATTCTTTTTGCCATTTTACCTCATCCGGGCTTTTCCAAAACCCCCTTTTCCCATATCCTGATTACATGTCTTTAGCTCTTCCACTTAGGCACACCCCACCCCTCACTTGGGTACATCTCCCACCCACTCAGAGAAGCCCAACTGTTTAATATTAGAGGTTTGGGTTTTCTTTTTCTTTTTCCACTTGCTGTAACAAATACACCCCGGCATAAGTGACTTAGGAGAAAAGGGGTTAATTTTAGCCCACGGTTCCCAGGGCACTGTCCAGGAGAAAGTCACATGACACTTAGTCATGACTCAGCTAAAAAAGCAGAAGGAAAGGATTAACAAGCTCCTGCTTGCACTTGGCTCATTGTCTCTACTGTATCACAGTCAGGACCCCTGCCTAGGAACGGGGCCGCCCACAGTGGGCAAGCCTTCCACAGGAGACAGCCTTCTGCAGACCACCCTGACCTAGACGGTCCCTCACTGAGACTGTCTCCCTAGGAGTCTCCATTATGTCAAGCCGAACAGTGGCAGCCGTAGCAAGGGTGGCCCATTGTTTTAAAGGCTCTAGGTGACAATTGGATACAGTGACATCTGGCTGTATGCTACACACAACTCCATGTCAGGCTGGAAATGTCCCCTGAAAGATAAGCTTCACACACATGTGTGTGTATGTATGTATGTACATATACATGCTTACAAAGATACACTTTAACCCACAAAAGGAAAATTCCTCCTGGGTCATTGGGAATAAACTTTCCATTGGCAGCCTATGTGTCTCCGCTGGAAACAGGCATATGATGTGTTCCTGCCACAGCTCTCGCAGAATTGGATGTGGCTGGAAAGCATTCTTGTTCAAAACTCATAAAAGTACATCAGGATATGTAAATGTTTCTTTTTGAGGAGAATTGATTCTCCTTGTGAGATACAACCTTTCAGTAGGATTAACTGGTAGGCGCCCGCCCATCAGGTGGGAAATCCTTCTACCGCCCTCTGGAGGTGACAGAACATAATTACATCTTTAGCTTTGGGGTTTTTTGGTAGGGTATGTTATAGTTTGTTTGTTTTAAGCTATTCTTTAAAGCAATACAATTTATATGTTAATAACAGTAATAGAATTGTATGATGTTGTTTTAAACAGAAGAAATCAGGGAAATAGTTCAGGTTACACAACCCCTCCCCGCAAAGCATACTTATTTAAAAATCACTTTTTTTTTTTTTTTAAATAAATGACTTTATGGGATAAATGTATTTGGTGACTGAACAGGCCTAAGTCCTATTATACTCCATGTTTTGGAGCTGGGGATGGAATACTGGGCGGGGTCTGCCATCAGCCACTCCCCAGGCCCCGCCTCTTCCTCTTGAGGTCTTTATCCTGGAATCACCACAGTCACCACAAAGGGTGCTCTGCTCTGTAGACCATGGTGTCCATTTCTTCATTCCGTCTGGATATTTTCTTCGTAGGACTGTGAAAAGCCCGGGAGTTTCTGCCTCACAGTGCGCTGCAGCCTTAGCGCTCTTCCAAGAGAAGAGAGCCGCACCATCGACCTGTACATGCTGCTGAACACGGAAATACTGAAGAGGGTGAGTCCCGGACCGCGCCGCTGGGGCTACCCAGAACCCCCGGGGTCAGCTCCCCGTGACACCCCAGCTGCTCCTTGTCAGACTGTCCCCACAACTGGCGATTCTACCACCAGGCGTGGCCAATAAACAGTATCGAACACTCAGGGTTCAAGATTAAGCCAAGGACTGGTGTCACCTGAGAATATTAGAAATTCGGAACGCTGGGACTGCGCTCCATACAGACTTGGCCAGTCATCATCTGTACCAGCTTCCCGTATTCTCGTCTGCCCATCCGTTTTGTCATTCTTTGATTTTCTTTGAGCTAGTGGGTAGGGTGTGGTAGTGCATGCCTTTGGGAGGTTGAGGCAGGTGAATCTCAGAGTTCGAGGTCAGCCCGATCTACAGAGTGAGTGAGTTGCAAGACAGCCAAGACTACACAGAGAAACTCTGACTCAAAAAAACAAGTTGTGTGTGTGTGTGTGTGTGTGTGTGTGTGTGTGTGTGTGTGTGTGTGTACATAAAATGTCAGATTCTGGGCTGGAAAGATGGCTCCGTGTTTAAGAGCACTTCCTGCTCTTCCAAAGTGCCTGAGTTCAATTCCCAGCAACCACATTGTGGCTCACAACCATCTGTAATGAGATCTGGTGCCCCCTTTTGGCCTGCAGGGATACATGCAGCCAGACACTGTGTACAAGATAGAGAGATAGACAGACACATACATACATACATACATACATACATACATACATACATACATACATACCTCAGATTCTTTGGGGTTAGAATCTAAGATGCTGCCATTCTGACAAAGCTCACAAATTCTGCTGATCTGGGGACTGTGTTTTGTTTTTGATCAAAGACGCCAGCCTTTTCTGTCAAGGGCTATCAATGTTTTAAATAAGTTGACTTTGTGTTGGACTCTCCATGTTCATAGCTATGCTGGGGTGCATGTGGCACAGATGCACATGCTAATTAAGTCATTTACAGCCATTCAACTCTGCCTGCAGCCACAGGCAATATTCAAATGCAGGGCATGGCTGTGTTCCTTATAAAACTTTATTTACATAAACAAGCAGAGGGCCAGATTTGCCGGATTGCTTGTTCAAATGAACCCTCAAAGGAGTTGGACTTGTGAGTCACAGATCACTCTGCCACTATGGGTTTATCAAGTATGGTTCCAAATCTCTCAGCAAATCAGGGTTAATAGAGATTCACTGTGATTCACTTTAAGGTAAGAGCTTCCTGAGTGTGAGAGGCTTTGTGCCACAGAATGCTATAGGATAATTAGATATGAAGGTAAAATACACCTGTTAGCCTCAGACCTCCTATGCATTTTTATTTGGGAAGACCAACTGTGCATGATGTGTGTGAAGCCATCCACACTTGAGTACCGTGAGAAGCATCTCATTCATGGCCAGCTTTTAATTAGAGCCAGCCGTGGTGTGCCTGCCTGAGAAGATGCAGGTGTCAGGGGATGGGGTTTGGCTTTGTTCTGTGTCCCCCCCCCACCTCTCTGAAGCTATTACAGTCTCCACATGCCATAGGGAGCTGGACACCATCTGGGTTCCCCAGTTTAGAAACCGTTTTGGAGAAGTTGGGCTCACACTCAGGGCTTCTGTGGTGTACCCACTTTCTATAGGACAGTGTTGAAGGAGGCTGGGCATGAGCTATACTCCACATCTCCTTCCAAGAAGACCCTGCCTTGCACGGGTCCCCGAGTCTGCACACTTGGCTGCCTTTCTTAGCCCGTGCTGCTGACAGTTGTATTTCCCATGACGCTCACTTGTCTCCGGAGCAATGGCACTACACAGTGAAAACCATTCAGCCATCTGCACCCTCTGTCCATGGCCCCTGCTTGACCTTCAGTCCCGGGGGCTGGGTGTAACTGTGAACAGCTCCGAGCTGGTGGTTCGGCATCTCTCCCTAGTGACCAGTGAGTGACATGCAGGCTTATGACCTGTACAGGACCCCCAACAGTCCCACACAAAATTAATTAAACAGCTAATTAAATGTAAAATAAATAGAGGATGCATGAAACCAAAATTACAAAACCATTGGAAAACTTTATGAAACAGAAATTTTCTTTTGAATAACCATCCTCCCAGACTTACCAAGGTCCATATCCCAGTAACTGTTATGGAGTCACCCAAACCAATGGAGCCTCAGGCAAGGGTGATGACAGCCCTGGGATGCCACACAGGGCCTTGGAGGCTGGTTCTGAGTGGCCCTGCAGCAGGAACTTAGGTCCAGCGTGCAGTCTGTGACAAAACTGGCTTGGAGGCCACATGGGGCTCAGCTGCCTCTGAGTCTGAAACAGTGTTAGGAGCTTGGAGCCCAGCACAATGTCTTTGGGGTCAACCAGATGGCCCCCGGGCCACAGGGTCTCCCCGAGGACTTGGATGAATACAGATCTTGTGGCTGGTCTCAGCCTATCCCAGCCTAGAGTTGTGTTTATTTTCCTTTGACCTCAAGGTCTGGCTCCAGACAAGGGAATTTGAGGTTTTATTGTTTTAACCTCAATGAGTTTTCATTTGAAATGTTGGGTCTGATTTTTTTTTTTTTTTTAAATCATCGAAGGATTGGATTTCTTTGGAAGTGTCCCTAAGGCCTTCTTCACAGCCACCAGGGGCCTGCTCTATGCCAGCCCTTCATCTGTGTGGCCTTTAACCTTACCGTCACTGTCACTGTTAATATCTAAGGTGGCGCTAATGATGATTCATAATAGAAAATGCAGTATCAGAGGACGGCTTTCTGTCTCAGTGGGTAAAGGCGCTCACTGCCAATCCCGTCTACGTATGGTCCATCCCCACAATCTACATGATGCGAGGAAAAAAACTGACCAATGAAAGTTGTTTACTGTCCTGACATGTGTGGGCTATGGCCTGTACGGGACAACCAACACTCCTGCACAAATTAATTATCTAGTTAATTAAATGTAAAATAAATAGAGGATATATGAAACCAATATTTAAAAAAACTCCTGAATTGCTAGAAGATTGTATGAAGCATAAATATTCTTTTGAACAACTGTCCTCCAAGAAACATCTTAAAATGTATTTTTATTAAGGAGGGGGTTGTAAAGAAAATGGGAGAGCTAGAGAGATAACAGCGGTCAAATGCACTGACTGTTCTCCCAGAGGACCAGATAGAGCTCAGTGCCCAGCACCCATATGGTGACTCCTAACTGCCTGTAACTCCAGCTCCAGGGGAACCAACACCCTCTTCTGGCCTCTTCGGGCAAATGCACTCAGGCGCACATACCCACCACATACACACATAAATATACATAATAACATTAATTTTTAATAACAATGTTAGATTTGATCCGTGCATATACAGCTTTGCAATTCAAGTAGAGCTCACACAGGAAGGAGCCCAGCACTCCTGTGAGAGTCTGCAAACACCAAATAAAGTTCACTAATTCAAACAAGTGATACATTGTCTGTAAAACTCTTAAGCTGTAGAAAAATAATTTCTACACACCCCTCAGGTAAAGTACACCATCAAAAGCCCCCTTATGCCACTCCAGGGTAGTCTGTGGTTCCTGGGTGATGAGCTCCAGGTCCCCTTGGAGCTTACGGCTAGAGAAAAAGGCCTTCATCATTTAGGCCATGAAGGTCAGTGCTGGCAGCTGATGGTGAGATGCTGTTTGCCCATTTTCTGTTAGTATCACGGGGAGCGTGAGACCAGGTAACATATAAATAGTAGAAGCCCCTTTTATCTCAATGACATTGAAGTTCAAGGGCATGGTGCATAGGTTTGGCCTCTGGTGAGAGGTGGTAAAATGGGGGGGGGGGGCGGTCTCACACCGTGAGAGCCCAGGTCTCTCCTCTTAGCCACCACAAGACTCCTCTCTCTCTCTCTCTCTCTCTCTCTCTCTCTCTCTCTCTCTCTCTCTCTCTCTCTCTCTCTCACACACACACACACACACAGAGGAAAGGAAACCCACAACAGACCAAAGTAACAATTGGGCCAATTCGGACTTGGTGACCCAAGGAGTATTTGCTGTGGCTTCTACTGGAATGTAGATGAGCCATCACTTAGAGCAGCTAGGATGACACAAAGTAGCAAACAGTCCCTGCATCACTGAAAGCCCCGCCCTGGTACAGGTGGCACCACAAAGACTCTGCAGCCTGAGCTCTGTGCCCAGCTTGCAGGCAGCTCCACCACAGCTGGTCAGAGTCCCCTTCCCAGGGCTCCCCTATCCCCGCAGCTGCTTGCTCCTTTTATAAAGCTGGGAGAGGCTTCCAGGATCTTTCTAGTTTCACTTTCCCAGACATGGACCTCGCCTTTACCTTCTGCATCACATGAGCATCTACTCCCTCTTGGAGAGAAGGTTTCAGTCCCAGGAAGCTGCCACACAGCACATGGACACTGCACCGTCTTGACTTGGCCTAATCTAACTTCCAAAAGCCTAGCCCTGAATCCCACATGCAGGCTCATGGCTCCAGGGACTGAACTGCCAACACTTGAATTCTAGGGACATGTACAAACCATAGTGTCCCCCTCCAGTGACAGAGGAAGTCAGAGCAGATGGGGAGAACAGAGACACCTGGCTGACAGAGCCCAGCCATCCCACAGGGGCAGTGAGGGGACCTCACAATCAACAAGGTCCCCTCTGGCCTGGGATGCTGGCCTTTCCTGAGGCCCGAATTTTGCCAGCCCATGTCTTCTGCATCCCTGCTTTGGAGCCACGTGCCTGTTATCTGGGTTGTGGCTTTGAAACTGAGCCTACAGCAAGGCTTCTATCTGCTTTTGCCAACAGGCAGAGTCTCAGAGCCCCCTCCCCCCTCCCTTTGCCCCTTAGACCTGATTTATAAACTAGATCTTTATGTCCCCTACCTTACCCCACCCCATCACCATTCCATCAGATACCCTCTTCGGATGTGCAGTGGCTTCAGCCTCCAGAGAGCATCATCATTTAAGACAAAGAAAGAGTTAAGAATAGCTAAGCCTTCATGGTTTTGAGGACTGTGGTCAGGGCAAGAAGATGACTAGAAAATGGGAATCAGATGCCTTCTGGGGAATGCCAGGCTGGGATTTGTTGCACACGATTAAACAGTTTTAGTTATCCTCCACTCTCTGCGAATATGTCGGTAACAATCACCAGCTATCTGGCCCTAACCACTCAGAAACCACAGCACACAGGGTTGCTTGTGTTCCTTACTGGCAAACTCAACGGCGACTCTGTGCCCTCCGCCATCCAAAGGGATTCTCAAGAGAGGCTGGAAGCATGTCTTTGTGGGTACCTGCTATGGGGAAGCTGCTGGTTTAGGGATGAAATGCGTTTGGAGTTTCCGTAGGACCCTGAGAGCTCAGCCCTGCATGTCCCCTCCCGTGGGCGACTCACTCTCGATGTCATTTGAAAATAGCCTCATGAGTTATGTCATTTCTTCCACAGGACAGTTCCTCTGTCATCCAGTTCATGGCTCGAGCCAAGGTGAAGGTGGACCCCGCCCTGAGAGTGGTGGAGATACCCAACGGGAACCCAGAAGAGACCCAGGTGAGTCTGCGGCGAGACAGCTCTCCTCAGAGGATTGCGGAGTTGGAGCTGGGATCTGAGGGGAAAGAAATTCTCTAAGCCAAGATGAAGTGTTTGCATAGACCCAAAGACATGCCTGCTCTGGCTTCCAGGGCCCCCTGGAAGGCCTCATGGTTCTGTTGTTGTGTTAACACTGTTCTTAGGACGCCGTTGGTATGCGAGAGTTTCTTGTAGTGATTGGCCAAAGGAAAACTGTCTGGAAGTATCCTCAGCAGGGCTTAGATTTCCACTCTGAAGCCAGGGCTATTTTTAATCTCTCTTGGACCCTTCCCTAAAACCTCTTCTGTTCCCCTGCCTATGCTGTTCCCTGGATAAGCACTGGGGAACTTGGGAAACAATTGCTTGCTTGTCTTAAAAAAGCCATGTTGAACTGCCAAGACCTAGAACCTTCTTCATGCTCTCCCTCTCCCTTCTTCTCCTTAGAGTTGTCAGGCCTCAGACTAGGCAGTGACCCTCAGAGCGTAGCTACCCAGTGAAGGAGACACTGGACAGAAAGTACGGCCTTGGAATTCTGTGTATTTTTACTTGTTCCTGGGGAGGGAAGGGCCGCCCACTGTTTGACACCTTCCTAAGTGCAGAACCAGGGGAGTTGAAGGGGAAACAGTCCTGCTGAGGGGCTGTACAACCTGCTGGTCTTCAGTGTCCCTTCCCAGGCATTTTACCTTCTCTCAGGGGAGACTTGGCCCCTCTCGGAGAATCTGTGATGCTTTAACAAACTTATGAACCGAATTCAAGAAGAATTATGTGCTTGCACAGAAAAAAAAAATTGTTAACTTTTTTCCTAACCACATCAGAGATGTCCTGTTTCATAACGCTGGGATGTGAGGAGCTGGGGTGATGGTTTAGTCGGTAAAGTGCCAGGATGATGGATGAGTTCTGGTCCTCGGCACCCATGTAAGAAGCCAGGTGTGGCAGTGTGCACCTATAATCCTAGCTCTGGGGAAGTGCAGCGTCCCCTGGGGCTTCATGGCCAGCCTGTCTAGCTAAAGCAGTGAGCCCTGATGACATCCCACTCTGTCCCTCTTCCCATGAGTCCATCATGAGAGCAGCAGCCAGTCTGGGGTGTCTAAAAGCGCGGGGAGCACAGTTCATGAGAGGGCCTGCCCTCCCACACCAGTTCAGGGACGGTGTCAGTCCTGACCTCTTTTCACATGGACCAGCTGCCTAGGACGAAACTCAAGTCCTCCACAACTCAGGCTCCACAACCAGGGGTTGGCACGAGTCTCTTTCTCTCTGCGCTCTGGCCACTTAGCTCAGCACTGTACCTAAACCATGAGAGAGCAATGGTCCCTGCTCACTGTCACAGCACTGCTTAGAGATCACTACAGGATGAAACACGCCCAGCATCCACCAACAGAGACAAGCAATGGGTGTGCAACAGAGAGAAAGCACTGGATGCGTGGTCTTCACCCCGGGACCCGGGAAGCACGGTACAGCATCAAGTATTGACTCTTCTGTCCTGAGTGCTGTGGTGATACTCTCCTTATCAAGCGTTGGCAAGAAGCTGTTGTTGGGTTTTTTCATGCTCCCATTAGGGAGGGGAAGGAGCACACAGTGAGAATCCCAAGAGCGCCCTTCTTGAAGGCTCCTCCACCGCCGCCCTTCTGGTCCATAAACAGAGATTCCATGCTTCGGTGTGTTCTCAACTTTCCTAGTAGGGGAAAAAAAAAGTCTTCTCTGAGTAGGAAGACTTCTGGTTTTAGAAGAAGTAAGTACACTTCCCCCGTGTGACTCTTCTGAGCATCTGGCCTCCGTCAACCGCGAGTCTGAAGGGGGATTTCCACAGAGGCTGGCCAGCAGGCTTAAATCAGGTGAAATGTCACAGCCTTGCAGATTAGGTACCAGTTGTTGTGGCCTTGGACCGATGAGGAGGTGCGTCTGCGTCTGCCATCCAGCAGGGCATGGATGAGAGGAGGGACACAACCCAGTTTTTAACCATCAATAGAATACATACATGATGATGAATTAGGAAACTCAAATGCTTTTCCTTGTGTCATCTCCTCCACCCCGCCCCGCCCCGCCCCCAGTGCTGGGAATCACGCCTGGGGCCCTAAACATGTCAGGCAAGTGGCCTACCCCAAGGTCCATCCTCTGCACACATGTTATGATGCAGTGGTACTACAGGTTATCTGTCAGTCACTAGACGTATACTGTAGATTCTTTGTTTGTTTGTTTCAAGACTTGCTCCTTAATGGACCCATCAGAGATGTTTACTCTCAATTACTCTTCTAGTGCTGTGGTAAGATATCACACCCAAGGCAAAACTTGTAAGAGGGAGAGTTTATTTGTGGCTGACAATATCAGAGCACGAGTCCGTGAGCATCATGGCGGGAGGCATCATGGCAGGAGGCAGGAGGGCATGGCAGTGGTGTGGGGGCTCATAGTTCACATCTGGATCCACAAGCATAAGGCAGAGAGAGGTGACTGGGAATCGTGGAGACTTTTGAAACCCGAAAGCTCACCCCCTCCAAGAGGGCCACATCTTCTAACCCTCCCCAAGCACTGCTAACAGCTGCGGACTAGGTATTCAAGCATATGGCGGCCATTTTTATCCAAACCACCACACTTACCAGGAGTAGCAGCCAAGATTAACTTTAATGGTGCTTATCTGGTTTCATACAGTTTCAAGGCCAAAGGGCTGGTTGTGAAGAGCCAATAACACGTTGGCTTTCATATTCAGCTCAACCCAACTTACTTCCCAGAGAGTGAGTTGGGGTAAGAGAGAAAAGTTAAAGAGAAAAGGTAGAAAGTCATCGTTGGTGTTCACAAGGATTTTGGCATAGCTGTGTACATCCTGGGAAACTCTCCATTGGGAGCAGGGGTTCACTTCAGAGGGGTCCCTTATCAACGGTTTCACGCTCTATGGTTTGTTCCTAGTCAGCCACATTCTGAAATACTAATAGAAAACTCCAGACACAATCAATAAGTACCATTATTCAATAGTGTTGTATTTTTTCTATCTTATGTGTTGTTATTGCTGCTACTCTCCTACCGTTATAAATTAAACTCTATGGTGACCGTAGAGTGAGTATTGGTGGGGGTTAGCACTAACCACAAAAATTCACTGAGGTCTTAGAAAACACTCTCTTGGGGGAGAGCTTTGTAGTGAGTGAAAATGGAAATACACTCCGGAGACATCTAACCCCATTTGTGAGCCAGGAAAAGGGACTAAAAGGTCAAGAAGAGTTAGAGACGTCGCTCACCCTGTGAATTGACCTCAAAAGCCAACACCTGAAGCAAAAGACTCATCAAATATTCTGCATCAGTTAGGTTTTTGTTTGATTGGGTTTTTGTCAACTCAACACAAGCTAGAGTCATCTGAGTGAAGGGAACCTCAAATGGGAAATGCCCCCATTGGGTTGGCCCGTCAGGGCATCTTTTTTATTGATGATTGATTGATATGAAAGGACCTAGTCCCTCGTGGGCAATGAAGTGGACATGGGTAGTATAAGAAAACAGGCTGAACAAGCCAAGAGGTGTACTCCTCCACGTTCTCTGCCTCAGACCCTGCCTTGAGTTCCTGCTCTGACGTCCCTCAATGATGTACTGCAAGGTTTAAGATGACCTACTCTTAATCCTCCCCTACCCGACTTTAGGCCTTGGAGTTTTACCACATCAATAGGAAGCTAACTAAGACATATCCCATACTTTCTGAAGATTTATTTTATTATGTTTAATGATATGTATATACTACATATTTATGGGTGCCTGTGGAGGCCAAAGGCATTGGATCCCCTGGAGCTAAATTTATAGGCAGTTTTGGGCTGCCTCATATGGATGTTAGGAATCAAATTTGGCATCCTCTTCAAGAGCAATACTTGCTCTTAACTGCTGAGCCATCTCCCCAGCCCCCAGCACCCCACATTTTTTAGGGGACCAGCCAACAAAGGAGGCTGGAGACTCCCCCAGTATAAACTAAAAGATGATTGAATTGTTAGTTATTGGGGGGGCATCGCCCCAAACTCCCTTTCTCTACATGTGAGGGTGGCATGCATTCTTACCTGTGCTCTTACTATCTGCATATAATAGAAGGCAGTTGGATGATCATGCCATGGCATGTACACAACAATGAATGCCACCTTGGAGACAGCATCGGAAACCTACTCTTTCCCACTTTGGCAAAAAACAGAGTAAGCGAGCATTTGACATAACTGAGGGCTGTTAGAATTAGGAGAAGCACACTGTGAGGGTTTGAGAGGAGTCAGGGGACGTGGCGAGCCAGGGCCATGCTCGGTGCGGCCACAGGAAGAACTCAATGCCCTGGGCTCTGGGGCCAGCTCCCCTGACCCCTTGTCAGGGAGGAGCCTGTCACCAGCTAATGCTGGAACCTTGTACCTGGGGACCAGGCCGTGGTCTTATCAGCTGTTCTATCAGGGCCCACCTTTCCCTGTGGCCCATGCGTGGGGAGGAGGGGACAACGGAAGGACAACACTGGGCCACAGATAGTGGCTGGTCCCTTCAGGGTACTTCAGGAGTCATGAAGGGCAGTGGCAAGTCAGCCACCCTTGCATCTGGGCAAGAGTCGTAGACTAAACTCATGGTCCACCTGCTGATGGCCGCTTCCAGGGCGAGCGGCCACGTTAATGAGAAAGCATGGAAACCTTGTCCAAGGATGGCCGCCAGGCTGTGTGTGCTTCGCTCTCTTTGAAGAACTAAAGTGAGCTGGGCGTGGTGCCCCACCTGAAGCCCCAGCGCTTGGGAGGCAGAAGCAGAGGATCCTGAATTTAAGGCCAGCTTTGCCTGCATAGCAAGAGCCTGTCTGAAAAACAAAACAAACGAAAGTACTGTAATGAGCAATGTTTCCTCAGTGTGATAGGAGGGAGCCTTGGGTTCCTCCTGCATGTGGGATGTGGAGATTAACCCTGAGCAGTCCCTGGAAGATCTGTGGTGCCCTTCCCTGTGAGAGCCTCTAAGCCCCTCTTCTCAGGAATGAAGGAGTCTGGGACACGATCGGCTGGAGATCTCATACTGGCTGAGCCAAGGATGGCATCTGAACCGCTGGGCTCACAGCCTGGAGGTCCCTTTCCGTCTGCCTTGTAAACACTCAGTCACATGATGGTAAGGTGCCCAGCCACTCTGGATGAATGATCCGAGACAAAAGCAAAGATGCTGGAAATGGTTGGCTTGTTTTAATTATTTGTGTAAACTGTGAGGCATCTGCAGAGTCCAGCCAGCTTCTGCACCCTGGACCCTGATCTCCTCTTCCCAACTGGAGCCTTCCCTCCTTGAGCTATGTCAGACCCAGGAAGGAAGCCTTTTCCTGCATCCTGTGTGTGGGTGACCTGCCAGATTGGCCAGAACAGCACATTGAGTACACGTTCTCTGAACCCTTCCTTTCAGCTCAGGCCTGGCTTTCCTTCATGCCTCCCTGTAGCAATCAGAAACTCCCAAGCTGACATCCTAGCTCAGTAACTTGGAGATCAGACGAGCTCCGAGCCTCTGTTTTCTCATCTACAACATGGGAAGGCTGCTTTCTGTTTCCCTGGAGTTGTCGGAAGGCTTCAGCACCACCAGTGAGAAGTCCCTGGAAGGGTCTGGAGGAACATCTCAGAGGTTAAGAACACTTACTGCTTTTGCAGAGGATCTCGGTTCAACCCCCAGCCCCCACACTAGGTGGCTTACATACAACCTCCTACAACTCCAGCTCTAGGGGAGATGATGCTGTCTTCTGGCCTCCTCAGTCACAGGCATGCACAGTACACATACAAACAGACACACCTCATACACATACTATTCTTTAGTTCAAATAAGCTTCTAGAAGAATGACTGGCGTACAGTGGCTTCAGTGCTCTGTGCCTTCCCACTGTTTCCAGTGCTGACCCAACCAGATATACAAACCAGAGGACCTCAGCCAAAAGGCCATCCACAAACACAGCCAAATAAGCTCCCTCCAGAGGGTGCCACCTGCTGTATTGCTATTCAATTATAGGCTTTTTGTTTGTTTATTTCTTTGTTTTGGTTGTTGTTGTTGTTGTTTAGTTTTAGTTTGGTTTGGTTTGGTTTGGTTTTCCAAGACAAGGTTTCTCTTTATAACAGTCCTGGCTGTCCTGGAACTCTCTCTGTAGACAAGGCTAGCCTCAATCTCAGAGATCCTTCTGCCTCTGTCTCCTGAGTGCTGGGATTAAAGATGTGCGCCACCACTGCCCAGCTCAATTATAGTTTGAGTGTCACAGATTAGAGGTAGTTACCATAGTTAAAAATGTCCTCTGCATAGTCTTCTTTTTAACCTGGAGCCCCATTATATTGTGATTTATTGTTACCTCCCCGTCCCATCAGATGATGGGCGGTTCCTCCTCTTTACCCACAATCCCCATGGCAGAATTAAGCACTGCCCATCAGATACTGAGAAAACTCCAAGCACGGTTTGCCAAACACACAAGTGATACTTTCCAATGGTTGCTATTTAGTCAGCTGGTGACTATATCTGAGGGTTTGCTAAGGGTTAGGGGCCGTGCTGGGCACTTGGGGCAGAACGAGGGAGGAGGTGGACATAGCCATACCACCCACCGTGGGACCGACCACGGGGCAATGAGGATGTCAACCAACAGGGAAGCTGGCAAGGGCTCTGTTTCCACTGAGCTACCCTGAGCAGAACAGAGTGGGGGTAAGGCCTGGAAGTAGGAGAGGAATGAGCTTGCCAAGTATGACGAAGTGTCCTGGCTCATGAGGGAAAAGCTGGGTGAGGACCGGATGGCGTGGCATGTTTAAGCCACCAAAGGCAGGAGACAAGATTGAGGGCAAAGGCAGGGTGTAATCCATACACGTCCAGTGGAAGCTAATGGAAGCCATGGAAGCTTCCGTTTGCAGCAGAGAACCACACGGAATGATGTCTATCCTTTAATCTTTTAAATATTCATTTATTTTTATTGTAAGTATATGGTGGTTTGAAAGAAAATGTCCCCCCCCCCATTGTGACACTATTAGGGGGTGTGGCTTTGTTGGAGTAGGTGTGGCCTTGTTGGAGGAAGTGCGTCAATGACAGGGCGGGCTTTGATGTCTCCTATGCTCAAGCTGTGCCTAGTGTGAGATACAGTTCACTTCCTGCTGCCTTTGGATCCAGGCGTAGAACTTTCAGCTCCTTCTCCAGCACCATGTCTGCCTGCACACTGCCATGACAATAATGGACTAAACCTCTGAAACTTTAATCAATCCAGCTTGAATTAAACGTTTTCCTTTGCAAGAGTTGACATGGTCATGGTGTCTCCTCACAGCAATAGAAACTCTAAGAACAACGTGTCTACATGTTTTGCCTGTATAGTTTCATGTGCACCCCTTGCATGCCTGGTCAACATGGAGTAGTCAGAAGAGAGCATTGGATCCTCTGGAACTGAACTTAGGTACAGTTGTATGTGAGTTGCCATGTGGCAGCTGGGAACTGAACTTGGGTCCTCTGGAAGAATGAAAAATGCTCTGGATCTACTAAGCAGTCTCTTTGAGCCTCTTTGAAATTTTTATTGCATTTGTTTGTTTGTTTATTGTGTGTGTGCATGTAGACGTCAGAGGACAACGCATGGGTATTACGGTTAAATAAGGATCAGGATAAACAAATAGGCCGAATAGATGTTTATTCAGGGAGAAATAACTTACAAACTAGACAGATGAACACCAGGGGATTCCACCCGATGCTCTCCTGTCCGAGTCACGCCAGCAAGAGAGCTTTTCCCGGCCCTCTCTCCAACCTCCTTCCACAGGTCACTTCGCCCATGGCTCCACCCCCCCAATGGGCGTGGTCAGTGCCACAGAAGGACTATCTCACTACACATGGGAGCATGGGAGTTGGCTCTCTCCCTCCAGGGATCCAGCTCGGGTCATCAGGCTTGGCTGCAAGCTCACCAACCCTGATGTACATAGTTTAAAGTCACAAACTATAGTGTGGATGCTGGATTACAGGGGTATGGGTGGGAATGAGGAGCTGGTTAGAAGGGCAACACTCTCGCCTGGTGATAGTAACCCTGGTAGAGGAGATTGAAGTGAGTAGTGCATTTTAAGGATGGGGAATCCGTGGCATGTCCATCCTGAACAACTGGGAAGACTCGAATGTTATCTTGTTACAAAGCCCCTTGCGTAGTGCGTCCACACGGGCAGTAGTTAGTGGTGACCATCATCATGGAAGAGATGGCCAAGAAAGTTAGCCAAGCAAATGGAGCCCCACCCGACTCTGAATCAGTGGCTCCCAGTCACCCTCACAATCATCAGCATTGCCATTTAACAGACAGAATCCATTTCCACACACAAACGTGCTTTCATTGAGTCAAGAGTAGGATATCTGGGAACACACACACACACACACACACACACACATACAGAATCCTTGGTCCCCAAGGAAACCACAGCCACAGAGGACAATGTTTTAGAGGGGCAAGATGTCCAATCCACCACTCTTTCACTGGCCACTAATTATGGCTCTAGATTTCCAGAGCCCCATCTGGATAGACACACATGTGCACACACATATGCACACATATGTACATGCACTGTTGCAGACGCGCTGGACTTCCTAAGCAGCAAGCAAGAATCAGTCAGGGTGATACACAGCTGACCCTCTTCCTCAGAAGCAACCTGCACCTGTGGTGGCCTTGGGAGCACACCACATTCAGATTTAGTGGTCAGTTAATTGCAGAGCTCTTCCCCTTTGTGGCCTTGTCTCCACCCAAGCCACAGGCATGCAGTCAGGAGGAGAATTAAGATGAACAGTCTTAACCCTCTGAGGGTTTCTGTGTGGTGACAGACCCTTGTCCCCTTAAAAAGTCTTGTCCTTCAGGAATAAGATCTGGGAGGCTGCTCTGGAAGAAGCTATGGGTGTATCAGTGAGGAAAAAGTAATTTCTGTCTGACCAAAAATATAACCCCAAGCGCGTCTTCCTATAGAGCTCTGGCCAGCTCTGAGTCTGATTTACTCGCCTGATGTCAGCGTGATTCCCCATCCCCGCGACATCCCTGTTGAGCCCACTCTACCCTCCTGCTGACTCCCTACATAGTGGGTCTCTTCACATATATTCACTATATGTTTGTTCAAGGGTCACGCTCTTAATTTGTTAAGATGGTATGCAGCAGTAGAGAGAGATGGCTCGCTGGTTGAGAGCACTGGCTTCTCATGAAGGGAACTGGGTTTCATTCCCAGTGCCCACATGGCAGCTCACAACCATCTGAGACTCCAGTTCCAGGGGATGCATTGTCCTCTCTGGTGCAAGGGCACCCAGCTTATGAATGGTGCCAGGCATACATGCAGGCAAAATGCCCATATGCTAAAAAAATAACTTAATAAAATGCTTAAGTTGCACATCAGTCCAGGTGTAGTAGTGTACACCTGTAATCCTGGCACTTAGGTGGATCGCTATGAATTCAAGGCCAGGATGAGCTGTATGGTAAGTTCCAGACCAGCCTGGGCTGTAGAGTGAGACCCTATATCAAAACATAAATACACACCTGTACACATACATACACACAAATATATACAGAGACAAATGTAATTTATAGAACAGTTGTCATTTTTAATAGCTTGTGATGTTCCATTTTGTGGCTAACCATTAGCTACCTGTCACCATGACCTTAAACCCTTAGGATAGTTCTGGTTCTGTGTTCTGTTTTGTGATTAACCAATCTTTAGTTAACCAGTTTCCCCAGCCTTAGACACTTAGGATAGTCTGGTTCTGCATCTGTGTGACTTAATTCTGCAGTGGGAATCTTCCAGTTCTCTTAACTTAAAGTGTGCTTGTGTGCACGTGTGTCTATGTGGGGCATACACATGGCATGTGTAGAAGTCAGAGGATAACTTTTGGGAGTCTATTTCCTCCTTCTACCATGTGAACCCCAGAAACTGAACTGAGGTTGTCATGTCTGGCAGCAACTGAGGCGTCTCACCAGCCCAACATCTCTGAGCATAATTTTGTTTTTCCTGTAGTTTGTATTTATTTCCTGCCTTTGATCACCTTTTCAAATAGAGAATTGACAGGTCAAACAGTGTGAGCATATTTAAGACAAGCCATTACGGAGCCTGTCACACAACCAGGATGGAAGGGCATTCCAGAGAGTGAAAACAAAGAGCCAGACCTCAGTGGGGAGGAGATGAACTGGCTGGGATGTGAATCAGTGACCTGGGGGGGGGGGGGGGGGAGAGTAACCAGACAGTTACAGCTTAGTGTCCTGAACTAGACACTCAGAGTGAAGAGGGGCCATCCAGATAGTGAGATGCCTGAAGAGACATGTCGGGACCTACGTTCTTAGAGAACAAATTCAGGGCAGGGGGCCTCTGGGAGGGGCTGACAGAGCGCCTGTGAAGGCTGGACCTGAACCGGGGCAGACCGACATGGGAATGGAGTGGGGTGGGGGAGGAGCTATTCAGAGAGGCTCAGTCTGGGCAGTGGAGCGATGATGATCACTTTGTCTCCACATTATTTGCTCCCTTCCCTTTTTTGTTCATTTGGTTTTGATTTTTTTTTTTTTTTCATTTGTTTGTAATCTACGATGTGGTTTCTTAGCACACTGCAAGGCGTGCAGATCACTCACAGAATTTATTGCAGTCAGGATAGAAGAGACTGATCTGCCAAGGCCTAGAACTCACATCCAAGAGGACCACTGAGAAAAAAAGGAAGAAAAAAAAAAAGACACAACATCCACATTCCCGGGACGTGACCGGCCATTCTTACAAAACGTGCCAGACTAAATTGTACTGGCTACTCTCTCTCATCTCTGTATCCACAAAAGCAGACCTCTTGCTTGGCTTTGCCAAGAGGATACACTTCAGCATCCTGGACCTTACAATTAACCCCCCTCTGAGTTCACAGCCTGGCTCAGGATCCTTGTCTGCTGACTTTTGTCTGAACCTCTAGGGAGGGGTTGAAGGCTCCTGACTCGCAGGTGCAAAAATCCAGGCTCAGAGAGGTCAAGTACTTTGCCTAAAGCCGCCTGGCCGTTGGTTAAACAACCCATCCCACAAAGCGCCTGCTGGGTTTTCTAGGCACCTTGCTCTGCTAGGCACTTTGCTCTAGCTTGTCCCCACACTGGAAGGAGCATGTCTGCTCCACTGAATCTCCCTTAAGACAAGTCCTGGGTTCAGGTTCTACTGGTGAAGCCAAAGAGTCAGACAGTCTCACGGATAACTGTTCACACCGACCCCTACCCTAGCACGTGTCACTGGGCCCACCCCTCCCTCCAGAAGTAGACACAAGGGACAGAAGATGACCAGATTGGCTTTCCCTTTGGAAGAAGAGGGTGCAAGTGACAACCCCTCTGACCCGCGGGAATTGAAGCCTGAGAGTGTGGTCAGTGTGAGCCACTGCCTGGGAAAGTCCCCACTCTCCTGCAAGAGGGTGGAGGAACGCTGTCTGGCTTGCTGTTCCTGTGCTGTGACATTCCCACCGCCATCTGGCGAACTGTCATCACGGGGTGTCCTGAAGCACACTTGGCTCTTGAGAGCTGACATAGACCAGCTCTAGGTCACCAACGGAAGTCGGAAGTCGAGTGTGCCTCGGGGGGCTGGGGACATGGCTCAGCAGTTCAGAGCCCTTGCTGTTCCTAAAGAGAGCCCAAGTTAAATAGCCAGCACTCACATGAGGTAGCTCACAACCTCTGATAACTCCAGCTCCAGGGAATCCAACCCTCTTCTAGCCTCTGGGGACACCTGCATGCGTATGGTAGACATAAACACACAGATACACGCACATCTATAAATAAAAATAAACAAACGTGCTTCGATGAGATGAGGCCTGCAGCAGCATGTGGCTCAGATTAGAAATGACAGCACATCTTGAAGGAATTATTTTAACAGGTTAGTAGGCACAGCTGTGAGACCCAAGACAGTGGCTTAGCCCTTGAGGGGTCCGCAATCTACTGGGAAAAGCTAGTCTTGAGCAAATGACTCCATGCTAGGTAGCACATTGAGTTGAACACTGAGAAATCTCACTGCTTGAGAAAACACCCTGTGTTCTTTATCACAGAACCAGAATACAAGGTGGAGAAGATTGTCATCTTATTTGGGAACGTGGCATGTCAGGACATTTTCCACCACACTTTTGTTCAGTTTGTGATATTTGAAATCAGGGTCATTATAACATAGCCCTTTCAGGAGGTGACCCTCGGCCTCATGGTTTCACTTCTGCATTGACTTCTAGGTGGTCTTCGAGGCCTTGCACAATCTGGAGCCCCGTGGCTACGTTGTGGGGTGGATCATCGCCATCAGTTTGCTGGTGGGAATCCTCATCTTCCTGCTGCTGGCTGTGTTACTGTGGAAGGTGAGTCTGGTGACCACGGGTGCCTGCAGATTTCCCACCAAGGACACCAAATCGCAGGCCTCCCCAGGGCTGCTGAACCTAGAAAGAGGTTCCCCCTCACAGTACAGGTACTGAGGGGGTCCTTTTGGACCACTTTAGAGAGAGAGAAGGGACCACAATCACCTCATCATACCTGCCCTCAGAAAAGCAAACCCATCCCGAAGGGTTACTGCTGATACTGCTCCAGGAGATCAGCCTGGTACCCATAAGATGTTTGCTCCTGCATGGGAAGCGATCGCACTATGTCTGCAAGAGTCCAAGGTGACTATAGCTGTAGACAATGTTATCTGTGACTTCGGCCTGGAAGTGGAATGACAAAGCTTGGGTACTGTGGATTTTTAGGTGAAAACTCATTAAGAGACAAGCAGAACCTGGCCCAGAGGTAAGGAAGCCACAACGAAGGCAGAAATGCCAGGCTCTCACCATGCTTTGGCACAAATGAATAACCAGTGCTCTTCGGCAAAGCAGTTTTTAAATGCCTATTACAGGAACAGTCTCTAGAGTATTGTGGATGGATGCTTTAAATCCAAATACTTAATTTCTTTGGGGTTAGAAAACAATACATATGCAGTGATCAAACATGATAACATTAATAGAGAAAAAATGTTACATGGCATCCAGGGGTTAAGTGTGATGAGTATGGCATTGTCTCTGTCTTGACCTGTTTCTCTGATGTAAGGTTTTCTCATAGGCTCAGCTTATTCTTGGACAATTCGTGAGTTAAATTATCCAGACATACCCTCAGCATATATTCAGGCGAAGTACCTCTCATGTTAAGCCAGGGGTTCAGTTCCTATGTGTGCATACTCACATACTCATATGCGTGTATGTACACATGTGCCATGACCCACACTTGTGGGTTAGAGGGACTACTTTCAGGAATCCCTCCTCTCCTTCTGCCATGGATGTTACAGGGATGGAAGTCTGCCAGGCTTGATGGCAGGCACCTGTGTCCCCTGAGTCATCTCGAGGCACAGTTTCTCATTGGCCTAGAGCTCACAGATTAGGCTAAAGTGGCTGGCCAGGAAATGGGATTCTGCCTGTCTCTCCTACCCAGCACTGGGGTGTAAATCAGTGCCACCATGGCTGCTGGCGTTTTTTACACGGGTTCTGGATGTCAGAACACAGACCTTCGTGCTTGCTCAGGAGGCACTGTACCAACTGAGCCATCTCCTCTGCTTCTGTGGGTTCAGCTCTCAGCCTGGAAAAATATACATACAATAAATACTGTTTAGAGTGTGTAAACAGTCTAGAAACTCCAGGGAAACTGTGTGTTTAGCATACTTTCCCCAGACTAATGATCAGCTCCATTGCTTTAAACTTAATGATGCTCCCCTTGGAAGAGTACCTGGAGACGGAAGGAAACACGGTGCATGCTGTCCGCATCTCACACACCCACGCATGGCAGATCCTTGCGCTACCTGGCAGCCTGTTGTTCCCTGACACAAACCTCTCCCTGTGTTGTTAGGAGGCCACTTCCAGCCACATCATAATGTGCTAACTCTGTAGTCAGCAGTCCCCCAGTTCCCCAGCACTAGAGTCAAGGTTGTCCCTGGTTTTACATATCTTGTAACAGCACCATGGCGGATGACCTTAGCATCAGAAAGTTGCACAAATCCCTCACTGTGTCCTTAGAATGGAGTCATGGAGGGATGTGGTTCATGGTGCAAACTGCCTTCCTGAAATGCTAAGCCTCCCACCGCAGGCTTAGCAAAGTCTACATTTCCCTATGTACTTGACAACAGCAAATATTTCCTCTTTTTTAATCTTCCAACTTGTCCTTTGTTTGCCCTACATGATCAAATAGACTCTTAACACTCCCTTGTCTCCATCCCCAGAGTCTTCCAGCTGAGAGGACCTCTGGCCTGTGGGTAGAGAACAAGATTCAGTGTTTGGAATCTGAAAAGGCCTGTGGTAGGGTAAGGGGAGGCAGCTCCCTTCCTGTGGGCTTTTGGAATGAGAAGAAAGTTCTCTTGCTCCAGCCACTTGGGCCCAGACACAAAGCAGAGAGTGCCATGGCCGCTCCCATTCCCCTTCATGGCCTGTATGACCTCCTTTTGGCTAACGCCACTGAGCTCACCACCACCCAGGACACCATCACCTGTGTTCCGTCCACCCTCCACCCACCTGATGTCACTTTGCTTTAGTCCTGTTTGCTAAGAGAGAATGTGGTGATAGACCATGTTTTCTGATAGAGCTACACACACACGCACACGCACGCACGCACGCACGCACGCACGCACACTCACAGGCTGCATTCCACAGCAGGAGGGAACTGAAAGACAACCTGGTTATACGCTGCACCATGGGCCCTTCTTCGTTCTTCATGAAAGGGAATGGAGAGGATACACATACTTCTCTGCATCAAAAAAAAAATCATTCATAGAACTTGGAATCCTCCATCATGGTTATGAATCTAATACCAGGTGGTGAGGGTCCAGGGTGGGCTCCTATGGTGAGTTATGCCTTATTATCTCTGTGCCTTGTTGGTACTTGGATCAGTATACATGCAGGCAAAATGTATGCTGCTCTCTGATACCCAACAGAGCTGACTGCTCCTTACTGATCTCTATAGCTTTCTCACACTTCTCTCCCTGCCTCTGTAATGTGGCAAGATCTTCTTTAAGATGAGGCACAGGAGATGGTTGACTGTTGACAGACACTTGATGGCTGCTGACATTGATGACTGTTGACATTTGGTGGCTGTTGACACTTGATGGCTGTTGACATTGGTGGCTGTTGACACTTGATGGCTGTTGACATTGATGGCTGTTGACACTTGATGGCTGTTGACATTGATGACTGTTGACATTGATGACTGTTGACACTTGATGGCTGTTGACACTTGATGACTGTTAACATTGGTGACTTTTGACACTTGATGGCTATTGACACTTGATGACTGTTGACTGGGGACTTGTTACAAGAGCCTCCATCTTCTCTAAGTCTATGACAGTATGGGATGTCTACCTTCTTGAATCCTGTTAGCTGAGAGACCTCAGGATTTCTGGTCACCTGGGAGTGTGTTTTTTAGCATTAGAATGAGCCGCAGGTCACCTTCAGACACCTCTGCAGTGGCCCCAACCTGTTCTAGCTGGCCTTCTGGTTTCCAGCCTTCATCTTTGTCAGCTGGTTTCCCTTATGTGCTAACCTTTATGTAAGGCTTCTAGACCTGACTCTCCATCCCGTCAAACATGGATTTGGTCTGAGTGTTCCAGGAAGGTGAGGCGCACGCGCGCACACGCACACACACACGCACGCACGCACGCACGCAAGCACACGCTCACGCACAGGCACAGGCACATATATGTACTCAGGCACACATACACATTAAATTAATTAATTTTAAAAGTAAAGAGGGTGACTGGTGAGATGGCTCAGCCAGTAAAAGTGCTTGCTGCCAAGTCTGACAACCCAAGAGATCCGACTTCCACTGTTCTCCATATATATACTGCGGCATGCATACACGCACACACAAAAATGACATGTGACACAACAATTGATTAAATTTTTAAAAATCTCGGTATAGCCTTCAGAGGGTTTTCCATGCCAGACGTGGCTATAAGAGCATCTGGCCCCTACTCAGAAGAAGCAAGTGGGATGGGGAGTCTTTAGGCAAAACAAATGCCTTTGTTGAGGACTGACTAATATATCAAGTCTAGAAGAGGTTGGAAAAAGCAAGTGAAATGAAAGATTATTTTTAAGACCTACATTCCCTACACTGTTGGACTACAGACATTTTGTCAACTCTGATTCCTACAAACACAACCTAAGAATAATGCATTGCGGGTGTTGAGTAGCAATTCAATACCACACCAACAGCACTGTGCAGAGAAGCCGGCTGACAACTGGCTGAAGTCCAGCTCAACATCTGACTGTCGGAACTCACCAGTTTGGGCTTATTACCATACTCCATATGTAACCCCCTCCACTCTCTCGGGACACCGCTGGCTGGCTCCTGCCACCCAGCTGACAGGGAGACATCTCTAAGAACACATGAGGAACAGATGGCCAGAGGTCAGCCCTCTTCCTGTATGGGCACATCTACTAAATCCCCCTCTACTATTTTTTAATTTTGTAAAAGATCATTTTGTGGGGAGTTGGGGAGGGCATGTATTGGTCAGAGGACAAGTTAAAGGAATGGGTTCTCTTTCGGCCATGGGGTCCTGGGGATTGAACTCAGATCGTCAGGCTTAGCCACACGCTCCTTTACCCACTGAAACACCTTGTGGGAACCCCGAGTTCCCTTTCAGAGTACCTCCTGAAACTGTGTGACCTAAACACAAATGCTGGTGTGATACTGAAAGCTCATTAGAGAAGACCGCAGTGCCCTCGCAGTCCATCCACACAGGCTTGACGTTCCCTGAGTGGCCAACGCCTTTGTACAGCAGCTAGCATGGGGTCCCTTCCAGGTGTCATACCCAAGTACCTGGGCAGAGGCAAACAACAGACCTCAGACTGTTCTGAAACCCTCTGAGAAAGGCGCTTAAATGGCATGGAGGAGCAAGCAATACTTGATCTCATTCACTGGCCCCTGACCCTTGTAACATGTGTCCTGTGGGGTTCCTGCCTATCTGAAACAGAAATCCCTTTGGGTTCCACAAAAGCCTTCTCCAGGGCTCAGTCCCGGTCGGTCCCTGCCCTTGTGCTCAGCCCACCCGGCCTCCCCCTCTAGACCCTGCCATTACTGCTCCCCAGAACCTTCCTAAAGGGCCTGCTGATGGCCCAGACTCTCATGCTTGGCGGCAAAAGGACCTGGCTCCTACACAAAATCCACATCAGGGCCCCAAGCTAAGCAGAGCCCTGAAATGGATCCTAATCAGCCTTCTCAGAGCTGAGCCCTCCACGGACACTGGGAAATGTAATTTAAACTTGATGTGCGAGGATTACAGTAGCCTGCCAAACCACCACACAAGGAAGACTTTGAAACATGAAACTCTTTCAAGGCAGAAAATCCAAAAGCATCCCTTCTCTGTTACTTCAGCTCCTGCCTGGGTTGGAAGACACCCAGCGCGGTGCCTCTTCCTAGAGGCCCGTTTATGGGAAGGTTGAACTGTTCAGGGGTGCAACTGCATGGGCTAGCCTGTCTGAGAAACACTTTCAACTCAATAACGCCAGCAAAGCAGAGAGAGAGAGAGAGAAATATGCTCAGGCATCTGGCCGTTAGGTCGAAAATGCCTCTGCATAATCCCTCCACCCTTTTCCCGAGTCTGTCCCTGCTTGTTTGCATTTTGCCAGACACCCGGGCCACCCCTTTAGTGAAGGACAGTCCACTGCCCTCAACCAAGGACATCTCTGTCTCTTTCCTCTTCTTTCCTGATTGACACCTTTTCAAAACTAGATGATTTGAAAGAGAGTGCCCTTGTTTTGCCAAGAAGACCCTGTTCTGCCTGGTCTGGTGACAGAGAAACGGTGCGGGAAGGGTTTGGCTGCCCCCTCACAAGAGCTACTTGGAGGCCTCCATCAGCTGGAACCGTTCCAAGAGCCGTGTATTCTAGAGCTTCCGTAGAGAGCATGGTTCTTATTGGAGAGCATCACTTCTGACTCACAACAAAAGTGCTTAGCAATGGACATCTGCAGAGTGGCACAGAGAATGTGTAAGATGTAGCAGCCACTCAGAAGGGCACCACCTTGCCTCCAACACAGACTGAGAAAACCCATCTCTATTTTTCGAGAATGTATATAGTCAGTCGTGTGCACACATGAACACACACTTCAAACCCCCCCTCCCCCAAAATAAAAACAAACCATGTGCCAGTGTCTTGTGGTGGGGCTGGTTTATATTTGGAGATAAATATTGGTCGGATACTGTGTCCCCAACATCTTGAGATGTAGACGTGCTATGTAAACAGCCAAGTAACTGAGCAGTCCATAAGCACAAGGTCCAGAGCTAGTCCAATGGAAGAGTATGCCCAGGGTCACTGGAGTGGCTATCCAAGAGACACCCAAAGGCCAGTGCACAGAGAGGCACCCCCAAGAGACCTGATGCCCTGAAGTGGGAATCCAGGACTGAGGCCTCAGAACTGGGTCCGTTCTCATCCCTTCCCTGGGATTCGCTGACTCACCCAGCACCCACCTAACGGGGCAACTGAGAAGAGTCTGCTGCTTTGCCACTTTACTGGCAGGCTTGGAGACACGGCGTGTTAGTCTATAGGCGGTATCTGGGAGCTACTCTCTGGGGTTACTGTTCTGTGCTTCTCCCGACCTCCAGCTGAACAAACCTTGAAGCTAGTCATCAAATCTCCTGGTAGGGCGGTTTCTCTTGCAAACAGGATAATTATCAACAAAACGTCTGACCCCCTCCTGGAACGCAAGCCTTGGAAGATTCCAGAAAGGGTCAGGGAGAAATAACTGGGTGGAAGTGTGGGGTCGAGATGGGTACAGTGTATGCTTGTTATTAATCATTTCCCAGAAGTCTCAGGGTGGGCTTAGTTGGCAGCCCAAGACTTCCCAGAATTCCTCCCAAATACCCAGGCATGCTAATAAAAGCAGGTATGTGTGTCCAAAGGAGACCTGAAAAGGAGAAAAGAACATCAAGTTTTGCAAGTTGTTAGGCATTTCATAAATTGCTCTGCTCAACCAGGCTGCGATGGTGCACGCCTTTCTTTAATCCCAGCACTTGGGAGGCAGAGGCAGTTTATCCCTGAGTTCAGTGCCAGCCTGGTCTGCAGAGGGAGTTCCAGGACAGCCAGGGCTGCACAAAGACCCTGTCTGAAAACACAAATAATAATAATAACAATTCTCTCTCTCTCTCTCTCTCTCTCTCTCTCTCTCTCTCTCTCTCTCTCTCTCTCTCTCTCTCTCTCTGTCTCTGCTTTACCAGTGTATCTATACCTTAACATGAGACTGCAAATTTGTATTTGGTCCTAGAGGTTTGCTAAGACTAACATGAAGCGCTCTTAACATACAAATGTTACCATATGAGACAGTGGCTAAGTTCTTAGGCTGAGCATAGGAGACATTTCTCGGCGTATACATGTATCAAAACATCATGTTTGGTACCTTACTTTAAAATCTGCCAATCATGCCTGAAGCTAGGAGAAAGGTCTTTAGTACTTAGTGTTAGGAATTAAACCTAGGACCTGGTGCAGCCCAAAAGCAACCACCCAGCCCTGGAAAGGGCTTTTTAAAACTAAAATTCATCATGCTACTGCTTCTCCAGCTGTTAATAATAGGGTCAATTTTGGTTTTACTTTGTGCTGAATTTGTGTGTTTCTCTTCAATATTTGGGTTCTCAGCCAGGCCTGGTAGTACACACCTTTAGTCCCAGCACTCAGTAGGCAGAAGCAGGTGGATCTCTGAGTTTGAGTCCAGCCTAGTACATAGTGAGTACTAGACCAACCAGGGTTATATAGTGATATACTGTCTTAAAGTGTGTGTGTGTGTGTGTGTGTGTGAGTATACATGTGTGTATACCTGTGTGAATGTGAGAGAGAGAGTGTGTGTGTGTGTGTATATATGTGTGTGAGTATGTGTATGTTTGTGAGTGTGTGTATATGTGTGTATGTGGATTCTCAGCATTTACCTGAAGACTCTGGTTATGGTCCTTATGTTCTGTCAAGGTAGACTATCCATCTACCAGCCTGTTTGTATAATTTTATGACGTAAAAATGGTTAAAGAAAGGAGGTGGGTCTCCTTCTCACATAGATGGGTGAACTCCTGACTCCCCTCAGATATTTAACTTTGGAGGCTGCTAAATGCCCAGGCATCTGGGGCTCAGATCCCGATGGTAGAAGTTGGTAGGAATGGCCATGTGACACCCATGATAGGTTGTGATGGACTGGAGGGTCTTGCTGCCCTCCCTGGGAATATGTGAAGAGTTACAATTAAGGCAGGTGTCTCTTAAGGAATGGGACCTACATGCTAGGTGATCAGTAGAGGTGATAGTAACTAGTCGGCACAAGGTTCCATACAGTGTGGTGGCTATGCAAACTGACATTCACTCACTCAGTCACTCATCCTTCATCCATTCTTTGTGTGAGTGTGTGAGTGTATGAGTGTGTGTATGCGCACATGTGTGCGTGCATGTGTGTGCGTGTGTTTCTGAGAACAGACGTCATGGCCCTGTGCATACTAGGTAGGTGCTACACCACTAAGTCATTCCCAAGTCCTCCCTTTTTTTTCCTGGTAGCTTTCACTTCATCTGGGTTTGTTAGAATAAAACCCTCTACTGCCATCTGTTGGGAAATGGTCCTTGTAAACCATTCTGTCTGTGATATCTGGCAGCCCTGAGCTCTTGTGCACAGCGCACAGGCTGTCCTGCCACAGTCAGCCTTCTCTAGCCGCAAGAATGCACTGAGTTGTAACAAATGGTCTTTTGGAGAAGACATACACATCCATAGCAACTTGGCCTCCCATGTACATAATCACTCAAAGGTTGACATTTGGGGTCAGAACTCTTAGACCCTGGCGTGCTGGACGGGGTAGTGGAGGTTTCAAGGCTGTTTCTGCTCTGGGTATCTGCAGGGGAAGACAGTGCCTGCCCTTTGTTGGTGACAAAAATGACATCCATAATGACATGAGCATGTGCAAGTCATCCTCACATTAACTGCTCTAAATCTTCTCACCACATCTTAGCGTGCACATGAGAAGTGAGCCATATTGTTTCCATCTTAGGATGAATAACGGGTCTTGTTCTGGAGTTGGGGAGATGGCTCAGTGGTTAAGAGCACTTGCTTTTGCAGAGAATTCAAGTGCAGTTCTGAGCACTCATTTAGATGGCTCACAACTGTCTGTAACTCCAGCTCCAGGTGCCTGATGGCCTCTTCTGACCTCTGCAGGCACACACACACACACACACACACACACACGCACACACACACAAGCAGAATGTCACAAGTCTGCTTGAACGGTGCCACCAGTCAGCTGGGGTTACGGATGGAATCATGATACCGTCAGCAGCCAGAGGTGGGAGCCAACAACACTTTCTTGTTATATCCATGTTTAGTTTCATGATTGAGTCGATCTAGTTTCATTTCTGTTACTTCGATAAAAAGGCCCTCTACCCCACCCCCCTAAAAAACAACTTAGGGGAGAAACAGTTTGTTTTAGCTCACAGTTTGAGGTTAATGATCCATTATTGCAGGGAAGCCAAGACTGCAGGAATCTGAACCAGACAGTAGTAACATATGGCATCCGTGGTCAAAAGCAGAGGGGAATGAGTGTGTGCATGATTGAGCTCAGCTCACTCTTCATACTTATTCAGTCCAGGATCTCATGCCTAGGGAATGGTTCTGCCTACAGCGGGCTGGGTCTTCCTGTATCAGTTAGCAGTGAAAACAAACCCTCACAAGCCGACCCAATCCAGTCCCTCACTGAGAATCTCTTCTCAGGTGATTGCAGGTTGAATCAAGTTGACAGAATTAACCATAACAGATCGCAGACCCTTGCATGTTGTCCTCAGAAGGTCTCTGTTCCTTCCCTGCCTTTCAAACTCACAGCCTTGTGGAGCTTGCTGGAATCTACTAGCAGGTTTCCTGGACAGTGTGGGGAAGCAGCCTCATCTTGTGCTAGGCCAGTGGAGTCCCCTTCAATGGAGATGGGTGGTGTCACAGGAGAATCCCTGATCCCCAGCTGCTTCTCTGCCTTGCAGGAGCTCATGACAATCCATAACTGTCATTCCAGGAAATCCCACGCCCTCTTCTGGCCTGAGCTATTAAGGCACAGAATGCACGTGGTATGCATACATACACATGGGCAAAATACTCATGCGCATAAAAACAAATACTTGTAAAAACAAGGGCCTCTCCACACCAGTCAGTTTAATCAAGGTCACCCCCTATAAGGCATGCCCAGAAGCCCACCTCCCAGACGATTCCAGATTGTGTCAGGTTGAAAACTAGTAGGAACCATCACAGGCTACAAAAAATTGCTTAAACACAGGACAGCAGCAACTGTAATGACTGTGTGAGATAAGCCAGACATTCGTCTTACCAAGTGTGGAGAGCCACAGACCAGATGCAACTTCAGGGCAGCGGTGAAAGAAAAGAGGCAAAGAAAACCCTAAATCAGGATGCAGAGCCAAGAGGAATCCATGCTGTCGACTCCAGGGTGGATATCAGGAATGCCACAGATATGAGAGGAAGTTCTAGATGACTGAAGGATGAAATGAGATCCCTGGGTATTTTAACAAGTTTGTTGTGTGAGAGCATTATTTGTCAAATGGGCCCACAGGTGGCTGATGTCTCTCGGGACATTAATAAGTTTGCATAAGGATTGAGGCTGTGACTTAGTTGGTAAATACTTTCCACACAACCACAAGGACCTGTGTCCATCCCCAGCACCTGTATAAGCCAGGCATGGTGGCCTATGTTTGTAATCCCAGTGCTGGGAAGGTAGAGACAGTCAGATCCCCCAAGCTCACTGGCCAGGCTGGCCTTCTAAGCTTGGGCCAGGTCACTGGGAGAATTGTTTTAAGAATCAACGTGGAACCAGGCGGTGGTGGTGCACACCTTTAATCCCAGCACTCAGGAGGCAGAGGCAGGTGGATCTCAGATTGGGGCCAGCCTGATCTACAAGGCTACACAGAGAAAAAAAAAAAATCAAAGTGGATACCTCTGAGGGACAGCATGTGATTCTGACCTCCACACACAAACACGTTTATACATATACACATACAAATACATAAACACATAAGCATGTAAACACATACACACAAACATAAATGCATGCACACATAAATGCATATGCACACTATACACACAAACACATATGAACATAAACACACACACAATCACATATACAGATGTACACATAAACATATAAACACATATGTACATAAACACATATGCAGGAGAAAAAAAAACAGCACATAGCTCAAGAAATTCTGGCTCACCCCATCCAGTGGTCAAATCTTTTATGGACTATGGTCTGTCCAGAAGAATGCAGCTTTTTCCAAATTTGATTGACCAGGACATATTTATCGTTTTCTTCACTCAAAAAAAAACAAAAACAAAAACAAAAACAAAAAACCTTTGAAAACCACGCAGTAACGTGTTCCCCAGCACCTGGTTTGAGGAAACAGTTTTCCTGAGGCTCTTCGGTGAACAGCTTGCTTGCTGGGAGCTAGACCACAGGATGTCAGTGTGGTTTGAAAAGTGGACCCAAGTAACTCTTTTCTTGCTGGTATGTTTTCTAATAACAGTCTCGCCTGAAACAGTCTCCTGGCTTCCCCAGGTCTGGGAAGGGCTGGGTCCTGCCTCCTCGTAGCTCAGGCTGCCTGAGAATCCAGCCAGACCTAACCCAGAGCCTCTTCTACCTGTCTTTCAGATGGGCTTCTTCCGCAGAAGGTACAAAGAAATCATTGAAGCCGAGAAAAACCGGAAAGAGAATGAAGATGGTTGGGACTGGGTCCAGAAAAACCAGTGACCCGCCGTGCCGTGCCAGTCACGTGATGCCCTCATGTTCCCATCACCAGCCTGTGGTCCCTGATCTTTGTATCTTCCATATTTGGAAGAAAGAAATCTTCTCCAGATTTTTCGGAGGCCCCACTGATGCTGTTCTCTTCCTCATTCTGTCAAGCCCGGTGCCGACCTGAGATGGTCACCTCCAGCCAGGTCACATGACTGGGGCCACCACCACTTCCCCTTACAAACAAACTCAGAGCTTCGGAAAGACAAGCTACAGAGCAAAGCAATATTTATGGATACAACATTGCGTGGTCAACCCTCAGGGGAAAACTGTTACCTAAAAGTATTTTTTATAAACGTAAGCCTTTTATATTGATCGTGTCTTTATATTTGTATCGATGTTTTATTGTTTCTATTAAATAGTTCTATAATTCACTCAAGCACTGAAATCTTGGACATATATGTACCTGCATACAAATTTTAAAAGAGGAAGGACTTATTGTACTTTGGAACTTGCTGTTTGAAAAAAAAAATGCAGATAAAATAAACAAAAGAGACCTCAAGAAATGAATCCGCCAAGCTGGGAATACTACAAAAGCACCATGGTTCTGGCGAGACCACCTAAGACACTTCCCACTGTTAGCACCTGGAGTCAAGTTCCGAGCACTTGAAGAAGTATCAGTGCTTTCCCTTACGGACCTCTCGCTGGGAGATTCCCAACGAGAGCTGGGATGAAAACCCTGGTTTCCTCACTGCAGATGCTCGGTCCCACCCTATTGCATGCACCAGGCACTTCACTCTCCTCCCTCGGGAGTCAGCAAGTGTGGCATAGACAACTGGTCAACCTCAGGATAACATCTCATCCCGATTCAAAGCCCAGGACTGAAGCTGTGCTCTCTCAGCAAAGACCTGTGTCTGTGACTGTGTGTGTGTAAAGTGTCACCTTGTGATGTAACTTCAGTTCAAGGATCTCCATTTACTCTGTCACTCTTACTGTCCCCAAATGGTGGTATTGCAGACTCCTTCCCAGAGAGGATAGCCCCACTTGAATTATGTTTATGTCTTAGGTGGGATTCTCAAGAGTCAAACCCTGGAATAAAGACTTGGGTGCAAGTAAGTTATTGAGGAAGTTTTCCCAGAAGCTAGCAGTGAAGAAGTAGGGAATAGAATACAGGAGAGTAGGGGACCCCAAGAAACAATGTCACTTTAGGGAATGATCCACAAGGTGGCTTCAGCCCAATTAGATCTGGTCGGCAAATTAGGCTCAGAGTACCCTGACTAGATGTCAGGAAACCGGGCTTCTGTGGTCCCTTGCCTGCTGGGGATGTAAACTTTCTGCCCTTTGTAGTTGCTGACAAGATGATTCTGTCCTCTAGAGGACAGCTTCTCGGGCATCTTCAACTGGAGAAATGCAGAAATCATGCAAAGGACTCTGAACCAAGAGCTGTGGTGTTCCCCTCTCCCCAGCAAGTGAATGGTAACTCCAGCATTGAGAAACCCAAAAAGCCACAAGTCAAAGCTAGTTCTAGAAGCCAAATGTTGCCTCTGACTCTGGAATGGAGACAGGGGTCACTGTAAGGCTGGGGCAGTCCAGGAAACCAGTGCACACCCAGGTCATAAATTTTATCAAAAAAATTTAGGAAAGAAGTCTTGGCTTTACCAGCCACGTACAGCCTGGACTGTGGGTCCAGCACTGTGCAGGACACTGCTGACCCCCCCCCCAGAGAACACAGCCTCGGGGTAGTCAGCCATCCCACAGTAGGTGTGGAGTGTGGATTCTCCATGAGCCCCATTTGCAGCTGTCCTATGATGATGATGTGTGAATCATGTCATAGTTTCCTTTAATAAAATCATGTGAGATTCTTAGATGGTGAGATCATCTGCAGGTTCAGCCAAATGCATCTGTCCCCACCGGCCTGCTTCCTGCAGAGGGCATGGTTTCATCAGGGTCAGCCACACCCGAGAAAGTGGACAGGGAGGAAGGGCAGACGCAGCAGCTGGGATCTGTCGTGAATGGCAAACCCTCATGGGCAGTCACATGTCGCTAAGTCACTACAAGTCCATGAGGCTGAATTTAAGAAAATACATGGTCCTAACAGCCACCATAGGAAGCATCTTTGCCTATCTGGTAATGCTGAATGCCAGGTGGTGTGAGAGGTAGCGTGTGGCTGCGTGGCACCCAGGCAGAGGAGGGAGTCATCCCTGTCTAAGAATTCTCTCAACTGAGTATCCAGCATCTTCACTCTGGCTTCTTTTAAGCTATCAGGTAAAGTGGGCAGGTGTGTTGATATGTCCCTGTTACCTCTCTCTAGAACATTCTTTTTTAAAATCCGACAGGATAGTCCATTGTAAGGTCTTGCCTCTGAATCCCCTGTGGAAACCCTGCAGACATTCATTCTAAATTCTCACTGGCATTACCATTTGTCTGGTTCCATTTTTTTCAGATGTGTCTTCCATGGTGTGAACCAGCTCTACGGACTGTACTAAAGTGTTGGGGTTTTTGTTTGTTCTGTTTTTGTTTTTAATATGAAAAAAGATGCTTGTTTTTTTTTTTTTTTTTTTTAAGATGGTTAAAGCAATGTCCCTTAAAAAAAAAAAAAAAAAAAAAAAAAAAGTGCCTCTCTTCCCAGTTTACCTAGGACTCAGGAAAAGTCAGGAGCATCGCCAAGGCGAGTCCCTGCCATGAAGAGGTCATGCAATGTAGGAGCACAGGAACTCTAGCGAGAGGCACCTGAGTAGTTGACTTTGTGCTGGCTGACCAGTGCACACCCTGTGACCTGTCACTGCCGTCTGGGGCAGTGCTCCGGGAAGGAATCTCAGTGCCCAGACATTTGGCAGGCTGCATGAAGTCCCCCACACCATTTTGGTGTAACCTACTTTGTTAAAGATGAAGGCAAGATAATTCTCAGCAAACAGCAGCCACGCTCCTGGGCCACCCCAGTGACCAACCTATGTGGTGTGCTGCCTGTTGAGCCCCAGTGTGGTGGGCGTGGAAACGTTATTCACTCACGTTTATTTAAGGTGAAGGCAGGGTTATAGCTGATTGCCTGGGGGACATTCGCCTAGGAGAGGAAGTGCCCAGTTTCTGAAACATGGAGGTACTTACTACAGGGCATTATCGTTGAGGGACGGACAGCTCAGTCACAGAGTGTTTGCCCAACATATGCAAAGCACTGGGGGAGCCATCCCTTTAGTAAACAAAACCAGAGGCTGAGTTTCATTTCACAATTCCCAGAGAACACAGAATTCCAATAGATGTGGGCTTTGGTACACGGAGCGGTGAAATGCACAGTGTTTTCTAGGGTAATGGCTGAAGGGAGACTGCAGAGCCAGTGAGGCCAAAGGAGCCTTCTAGAATGTCTTCTGAGTCTTCAGCACGGGGGGGGGGGAGGCGCCTTGAGAGCATCTCCTGGCCTGGTGTGAAGTTCTCTACAGCTGGCCTGGGTTTCTCTTCTGTGCGGCTTGGTTTGCTTTGTCTGATGCTGGTGTGTACGGTGTGACTGGCAGGGTGAGTTTAAGCTTTCTGAGTGGTTTGTTGCATGGCAGGCGTCCCCCACCCCCACCCCACCCCACTGTCAGCACGTCAAAAGCTTTATTGAGGTATGCACACTATCCAAGAGGGTTTGGTATGGGAGGGCTGTGCCTCCTTAATGTTGTCATGTGTGTTCCAGTCACCTCTAGCTCACGTGCACTGTTTGGGAAATGCCAGGTTTACAAAAATATGTGTTTGGAATAAAACAAAAGAAAATGGCTTCAAATGATCCCGGCGTTAATGACTATGATTTCTTGGCTGCCGTAAGAACTTTGTAAGGTTCTGAAGAAGGAATCCCAATGCAGCATGATGTAAGCAATACGAGCACACAGGGTCACCCCGTGTGATGGGGCTGAACCTGTCCCTGAGCCCAGCATTTGGACACCACCTCCTCTATGTATTGTCTGCCTGCCTGGGGATATGCCTGGTGTCTGCCTGTCTGGGGAGAAATACACCTCCAATAAAGTGGGGATTTCTCGTTACAAGCAGACCTCTTTCACATGTATCTACGAGTCACTGAGCATTTGCACAGGCTAGCCTCAAACTTGCTGTGTAGCCGAGGGTGACCACAATTCTGTTCCCCCTGCCTCTATCTCTGAAGTACTGGGATTACAGGTGTGTACCTCCACATCTGGGTTATTTGATTATAGGAATCAAACGCATTCTAAGCAAGTTCTCCACCAACAGCACCAACATGCCCAGCCCTTCTGGAAGCTTTCTGCAGGATTGCTCACACATTCACAAGCTCGCTCACACCACATCATCCACAGGCTCACTCACACTAAATCATCCACAGGCTTGCTCACACCACATCATCCACAGGCTCGCTCACACCACATCATCCACAGGCTCTCTCACACCACATCATCCATAGGCACTGCATTTTCTTAGATTTTAAATATCCATTTGGTGATTACATCCTCATTCCTATCCCAAATATAGTTCTGCTCCCCTTTCCCCCTAGGTAACTACCAACAAAGATCTTCCTATTATATTGCTCATTTTCGAGAGTAAGCCTTTGGCTCTATAGAGCCCACTGGGTTTTGCTTTCTCGGTCATCAGCTACAGCTTCCACATGTACAGACTGCATTGTTAAAATCACACATGGGCTGCAGAGCCGGCTGATAGTTAAGCTCCTTGGCCAGTTCTCATTCATGGGCGTGTGCTCTCCATGTAGCTCATTAGTTGTTTATTTACTGTTGGCCTGTGGTTAGTGACTTTCCTTAGAAAGTTCCCTGTGGTAATTCTTTGAAGCCCAGGATGACTCTTGCTCCTGCAGAGAGTATCTGCCTTCACCTCTGCCAAGCTCCCATCTGGGACAGGGCCTTGGGGTTTACTGGACCACCCATGGAATATGCACAGCAAATCCGATCCAGGGCCAGCCAGTGGCTTCCTCTACAGGGTGGGACTAAATCAGCACTCTTACATTGCCCTGTGCTCTGCTCAGCACCTTGGCAGCTTTCCACAGACTCTCTCGAGCCCTGAGAGTCCTGGGTGGGGGCAGCATTCCTGTTTCTGATTGGCTCTTCCGGCACCTCATTCACTCACTCATTCATTCGTTCATGGTTGGGTATTTGGCTGTATAGCCTGGGCCTGCCTGGGACCTGGCATCCTCCAGCCTCACCCTCTAAAGTAATGAAATCACAGCCACCATGCCCAGGTGAGCTGACACTTTTTAGGCCCTGGAAATTGAACTTCCATTTTGTTAAGCTTTGGCATAGGCTTGGGATAGAAGTGACAGAGCGTCTCCACACCACTACCTTCGCTCAGGCTTTGGCTTGGGGATTTCAAACTTCTGTTATCTCTTCAGTGGTTGGTTGAGGCAGTGTCTCACTATGTATCCCTGGCTGTCCTAGAACTCACTATGTAGACCAGGTTGGCCTCGAGCTCACAGAGATCTTCCTGCTTCTGCCTCCCGAGTGCTGGGATTAAGTATGTGCACTGCCAGTCCAGGCTTTTTCGATCGTTTTAATGCGTTCTTAAAACATCTTACCCTTAGGACAACAGCAAGACAGCTCAGCAGGTAAAGGCACCTGCTGCCAAGCCTGCCGATCTGATTTCAGTCCCCAGGACCCTCATGATAGAAGGAGAGAACTCTTGAGAGTTTTCCTCTAACATCCATGAACACACCCTGACATGGGCACATCGCCAGCACATGAATGAATATGTAAATAGTTATTAAAATGTTACTCTTCATTCATTCTGCATGCTTGTTGATGTTGTTGAGAGGGCTGATCTACCTGTATTCCAGGTCAGAAGCCTGAATATGTTCTTCCCATGCACCCAGCTTCCTGGTCTGCATGTAGATATGTAACATTTTTACTATAAGAAAAAAACTTTAAGTATGCAGAAGATTTGAAAGAATTTTATAATAATCACTCAAGTACTTGACATCTAGATTTACATCAACTCTTTATTACATTTGGTTTGTCGTATGTCTACCGATCTTCTTTCTGTGAACTCAAGTTTCATTTTTATGATATCAAAGTAAGTTATAGTTGCAACACATTTTCTTCTGGATGTTGGTAGACTTTTTTTCTGTTTGTTTGGCCTGTAACCATATTTTCATCTATGATGTTTATTGGATTCTTTTGAAATCTGCCTGGGCCAATTTTTTTTTTTTTGGTCGTCATCCCTAAATGCATGCTTACCACCTCCAAGAGCCGAGGTCTCTGGGGATGTCACCATCCCCTCTGCTGTTTCTCAGCTTGTGTCTGTTTCCCTTCATATTTTTAAACTATAAGCTGCTTGTCTTCCTTGAGATATATCTGTGGGGATTTGAAACAGCTTCCGCATAGAACAGTTCCACTTGGCTTCTGCGCGGTGTCCAAGAGACTCAATAACTGGTACCACTTTCATTGAAATGGCTGAGGCTCTCGGGCCCACCCAGGTGGTGAGCAGCCAGACTTCCAGAGAGGTTTCTTCTCCTGCCCAGAGCCAGCGTTCTAGTTCAGCACTTGCTCTGTGTCCTTAGCAGGGGACACAGGCAGGAGGTGATTTCTGACTCCACCTTATTCCAGTGCCACAGCGCTTTCCTGTGAAGAGGACTGGTCTTCAATCAAGGGTATACGAGTAGCTGCGCTCCCCTGCTAGAACCTCCAAACAAGCTCTCAGATATGTTTCTATAAATCTGAAATTGGTTGTGTTTAATCTAATTGGGGCTGGAGGATGACCCTGTACATTGCTCTTGCAGAAGAGCTGAGTGTGGCCCCCAACACCCACATCAGCCGGCTCACAACCTCCTGAGCTTCCAGTTCTGGGGGGCACTCCATGACCTCTTGTGACCTCATGTGAGCGCACACACATAAACATACATTTAAATTCTTACATTATTTTTTTGTTAGTTTGCTTTTGGGGTTTTTTGTTTGTTTGTTTGTTTTTGTCTTGTTTTGTTTTTTGTTTTGAGACAGGGTCATGGCTGGGCTTGAACTCTGAATGTAGACCAGTCTGGCCTCCAACTAATAGAAATCTGCCTGTTTCTGCCTCCCAAGTGCTAGGATTAAAGGCGTGAGCCACAGTGCCCAACCAGAAAATTAAATTCTTAAGAAAGTGAAGAAGGGAGGGAGGGACAGAGGGGGGAGGGAGAGGGGAGGTCAGGGGAGGGAAAAGACACCTACCTGTGCTGGAGAGTTGACATGCTTACCACACAAGTCAGAGGGCACAGTTTTTAGCCCCAAATCCCACAGAAATCCCAAGTGGGTGTGACAGCCACCTGTAATTCCGGGACTCAGAGGCAGCCACAGGCTGTCCCTGCAGCATGCTGACTAACTAGACTAGTCAGTACTGAGGAGCAATCAGGGTAAACTCTTTCAGTGTCAGCCTGGGGCCTCTACACGCGTGCACTCACACACATGAGAACATAAGCCATCAGGAGCGGTCTTTGCGGGGCTGCAATCTGAGCCAGCCGAGCGGCCCCAAGTCCGTACCTGAGTGGGAGAGTGTGCGTGAGGGAAAGGCTCATAGAGAAAGAAAGAAGACAGAATAAAGGTCAGGAGGACAGATCAGTCAATACTGAAATGCCACGAGTTTATTTTTCACCACTCTTACATACCATAACCAAAAAGTGGAACACTGTATCATGTATATGGAACAAAATTCTAAGGGTTCAGTAACCACACCTTAGCTCTAAACTTCTTGTTCCCTAGCCTGAGGTCAGGAGTAGCCACACCTCAGATTCAACTTCTCCTCCCTCAGCCTTGACAGTCAGGAGAAGCCATACCTCAGATTCAGGTCTGTTGTTATTTAGACCAAGACGGCCAAAACATCCTTCTGTAGCCACACCTTTGACCTTTAGGTCTTGTGACTTGCTGACAGCTTTGAACTCTGTCCTTGTGCCAAGATGGAGGGCAGCCATCTTTATGGACACCCACAATAAGCATACACCATGCATGCAATAATAGTAAAAATAGTAAAAGGAAAATATAGTAACCTCTGGCACCAAGATCAAGTAATTCTCATCTACCCTATCAAGAATTTACCAGTGAGGCTGGAGAGAAGGCTCAGTGGTTAGATCACTGGCTGCTTCTGCAGAGGACCTGGGGTTCAGTTCCCAGGACCCACAGAGTGGCTCACGGCCATCTATAACTCTAGTGCCAGGGTATCTGATGCTCTTTTTTGACCTTCACATCGTGCATAAACATACATGCAGACAAAACAACCTTACATATAAGTAAACTGATGAAATTTACTGAGTACACAAGATTCTGAGAGTAGGTGTGGTCACACACACACACACACACCTGTAATCCCAAAAGTCAGGAAGCTGAAGCAGGAGGATAGCCGTGAGTCTGAGACCAATCTGGGCTAAATAATAACACACACACACACACACACACACACACACACACACACACACACAGGGGTGGGGGATCTGAAAGCAAGAAGATGTATAGCACGTGCACATTGGTGTAACACTTAACGAACATTATTTACTGCCTCTAGGTTTTCCATTCACTAGAGATGCCTCTCGCTTGAGGGTTTTATTAACGATGCTACTACAGACGTAGCTATTGGCAACCACTCTATGTAGTAAAACATGTTTTATGTTAAGCGAAACTTGTGTGATCCAGTGAGCTGGTGGAAGAGGGGGATGGACTCGAACTGTGCCAGTGTGCTGCACGGCAGAGCAGTCCTGGCTAGGGTGGGTTTTGATGCTGCTCATGTAGCCACAGCAAACATTACAACCCTGACATCCTGGACGTGGAGGGTGGGAGCTGAAAAAGACCTACAGCTCAGACATGATCCGTCCCTATGAGGCTAACGAAGTCCACTCCTTGTCAGTGACATCACAGGAGAGCAATGACAAGCTGTAGATTTGAAGGTTTTACAGTTTGACAACCCACGGGATTCAGAACCTGACTTTGGCTTTCTCCATCCCATGGCTAAGGGACAGCTTCTCCGAACCAGTCATGCCAAGTGTATCATTCCCTGAACTTGCCCTGAACCCAGAATGTGGATTTTCAGCTGCATGTTCCTTTTTATTAAGTTGTCCACAGCAATTAGAAATGACCAGGTACCTCGTGGCCCTTCAGTCCCTGGCACTGTCCCTGGAGTTGGGGCAGTGGCTATTCAATCCCTTCTTAACTGTCTTTATTTTAGTGTGCCCAATTCTGAAATCCTGCCGCGGACTGCTGGAGTAACCCCCTAATACTTCACGGATCCCATGTTAGTTACTTCCCTGGTGCTCTAACAAAAGTCCTGACAAAAGCAACTTAAGGCCTGGTTTATTTGGGCTCATTGTTTAAGAGTACAGCCCACCGTGGCAGGATGGGCCCAGCAGCAGGAGCTTCAGGCATCTGGTCACATTGTACCTGCAATCAGGAAGCAGAGAGAGCTGAATGTCTGTGCACAGGTCACATCCTCCTATTTATTCATCTGCGACCCTGGCCCACAGGGTGTTGCTGCCCACATTCAGGCTGGGTCTTCAATTAACTAGAAACTCCCCCATAGACGTCCTGATTCGTCTCCAAGGTGATTGTAGACTCTGTCAAGTTGGCAGTCAGTATAAGCTACGACAGGTCCCTCTTGCTGAGTGGTCACATGGTGAGAGAGACAAAGGGTCTCTTCTGTAACGACACTCACACCATTCATGAAGGCTACCATAGGCCAATCAACTCTCAAAGAGCTCACCTCCAAATCCCTGGAGGGTGGATTTCAATATGTTCAGTAAGAACACATCATAGATCATGAACAGTCCAGCCATGGCACAAACAGACAATTATTAATTTCAAGAAAAACCAAAGTTGAACAGAAAAGGGAAAACAAACATAGCTTTACTGCCAGTTCAGCTAGCAACACATTTCTGCAGTCATAATAAACAATCGTTATCTAAGTTATACTTAGCATTAGAAGAAGAGAAAACAGCTGGTCACAGTGACATACAACTTGGGAAACAGAGGCAGGCGGATCTATGTGAGTTCAAGGCCAGCCTGGTCTACATAATGAATTTGAGGCTAGCCAGAGTGCCATGGTCAGAATCTGTCTCAGAATATTTTTTTAAAGGGGGAATGGAGAGGACAGCAAATAAGAATCCAGTGGTCCAAAATTTCTAGCATGAGCTAAATCTTCCTCTACTACTGAAGAAACCTTCCAGTGATGCCTGAAATATCAAGATAAAGGTGAGTGACACTTGCAAGGTGGACAAAAGCCACATGTGGTGATACATGCACACCTGTCATTCCAGCATTTGGGAGGCAGAGACAGGAGACTTAGGAGTTCAAGACCAGCCTGAACCGCATAGTGAAAACTTGTCTTTAAAACAAAATAAAACAACAACAGAATTGGGAGGGGGGACAGGAGCTGGAGAGATGGCTCAGTGGTTAAGGGCACTGGCTGCTTTTCCAGAGGTCCTGAGTTCAATCCCAGCACCCACATGGTGACTTGAAACCATCTGTAACTCCAGTTCCAGGGCAACACTCTCTTCTGGCTTCCACAGGCAGCCCACAGCAGGCAACATCCTCAACGGTGTCACTGCAGGGCACAGTAGAACCTACAGAAGGGAGCTGGCTGCCCCAGTTTTCAGGGGGACAGTGGGAAGGGCACTGAGAAGTCACCTGGTCATGCCAGGGCCTGGCTTGTTAACCATCAGGGTTCCAAACACGTGCTCCTATTCTGGCAGCAGAGGCACCCAGCCACATGGCCCTCCCTCCAACTTTCACTGCCATCACAGTAACTATTGACAGTCATAGCTGGGGGGGGGGGGGTGACCTCTCCACGGCGGCCCGGAGCTTCCCGAGGGACACTGCCACCCCGCAGTAAATTGCAACAATGTTGGGAAACAGAGTCTGGAATGAACTGACCTCTGCAGATCAATCAAATCCCCACCCCTCAAATACTAGCAGCCTCTCCATAGCTTCAACCACCTGAAGGGACCGAGGCCGCAGCACTGAGCCAGCGAATCATGTAAGCCGGCTCCCAGCTGCCCCCGAGCGGTCAGAATTCGTCACTGCAGTTTGTCTGTCTTAACGTGTGGGTGTTTCTGGGAACTCAACATTTGACTTTCCAAAACAGCAGTAATCAAGAAACTACCATAAGCAATTAGGGGGGGGCGGGGCAACAGGAAACCAAGATTTTTTTTTTAAATAAAACATTCCAGCCATAAACTTACAAAATCTAATGATAAATAGGACATTTGTTTCAAGTGGCCGAAGTCTGAAGAGAGGATTACCTATGAAAAGCGAGGCTCCTCTTAGGGGTCTTCTTTCCCATTCCTGGTTACAGGCACAGCACTGAGACCGTCTCAAGCCCCTTTTAACTGTGTTCTGTCGATTGGGATTTGTAAGCACCAGGTCTCCACAATTTTATCACAACTGCAAAAATGTCAGCCTTAAAGGCTCCATCTAAAGCCAACAAAGGCGCACTTTGGTCCTGAGATATCAGTAGACTTCTTGCCATATTTAATATGTTTAACTGTTGCCCCCAAACCTATCCACTTGCATTTTTTTTCTTGTGTATGTACAGGTACACGTGTGTGTGTGTGTGTGTGTGTGTGTGTGTGTGTGTGTGTGTGTATGTGGAGGCCAGAGGTCAAACTTGGACGTTATTCCTCATGGCCCACCTTGTTTTTATTGAGGCAGGGTATCTCCTTGGCCTGCAGCTTGAAGGTTAGTCTAGGCTGCCCAGCCAAGAAGCTCCGGCTCCCGGGTGCATGCACACATGTGTGCTAACCCGTGGTTTGTGCTCATAAGTGCAGTGCCTGTCGGAGCCAGAAGAGGACATTTGGTCCCTTGGAGCTGAAGTCACAGGCAGTTGTGAGCAGCCCAATCTGTGTGCTGGAAACCACTGAACTCCTGTCCACTGGTAGAGCTGTGTGTGCTCTCTTCCTAACCAGCCAGCCGTTTCTCCAGCTCAAACGCCAGGATTCTGCCTACTAAAATGTCAACGCTTGTTTTATCAGCCATCTGCAACTGTGTGCCCTAACACTTGAGTTCTTTTAAAAGAAGCCAGTGACACCAAACAAACTACTCCAATCCGGGGGGAGAAGAGAGGAAGAGAGAAAGAGAGAGAGCACTATAAATCAGAAAGAATAAGAAGGAAGTCACTGAGGCTTGATAGCATCCAAAAATATTGCATCAGCTCTAATTATTCTCTGGGCCCTGATTTAAAATACCTGCGATATCAGCTACAAATCCATCTACTTTATTTGGTCACAGCACTCTGTTTAATGAATTGTCTGTTTCCAAACTCGTTTTATTTACATAGATTATATGCCAGGCGCTGCATGTAAGGTCCATGATGCTCTCTGAAGACATCCTGAATGTGAATCTCAGCTTAGAAGACTAGTTTTCTGTCACTGTAGACCTACAGTTACTCAATAAATTACTTTTGCTAAATGCCACTGAAATTTCCCTAGTTGAGATATTTGGCTTTCTTATCACAAAGCGTGTGATGGGCCTTCCCCGGTGGCATGAGTAGCGCCATTTGTCAGGGAACCTGTGCTTTCTCTCCACCAGGAGCAGTGGTTTATTAACTGTCAATTTGTAAAGCACTCTCTGGGACCATCTGATGCAAGATAAAAAAAAGAGTGCACACATATTTCATTATCTTCTCTGCCAAAGTGGGATTAGCAAGCACGGTGTATTTTATTCTATCAATAGAAATTCCAGCGAGAGGCCTTGAGCTCCACCGCAGGTGGCTAGTGATAGTCTCGGAGTTCGGGGGCTCTCCCTCAGTTATCACCAATGATTGTCACTAATTATAGGTTTTGTGTAGTTATTTAACTACATCTATTTTTACAGTTATTATGGTAATGCCATTACTATAGGCATTTAGCAATATTGATGTCCATGATATACCAGTTTTAGTAGATGTATTTTCTGTCGCTTTCTGGAGAGAGAACACATTTTGACCATTTATTTCCCATCTATAAACATTTATTCTGAACAAATATTGACCTAATGTCACTGACACCCAAAGCCCCCTGCTTATGGCCTGAATAAACAGACCTGATCGCAGCAGATTTGAATCCGTTTCTTAAAATTTGTACCATAAGGCAGTAAAATAGATGACTAAGGATGGGCATAGGATATTCTTTGTGTGTGTGTGTGTGTGTGAGTGCGCGCGTGCGCGCGTGTGTGTGCATGTGTGCAGGTATGCATGTGTGCATGTATGTAAGTATAGATCCATTCACGTATGAGGAGACCAGAGTTCATGCATGTCTTCCTCTACCGCTCTCCCCCTTGGTTAGGTTTGGTTTTGTTTGTTTTTGTTTTTTTTTTTTTTTTGAGGTAGGATCTCTCACTGAACCTGGGGATTACTGGCTGCAAGACTAGTTGGCCAGTGAGCCCCAGGGATTCCCCCCTCCCAGCCTCCTGTGCACAAAATGTAAACAACATATACCCTCTCCTCAGAAGACCCTGGTGACAAACTAAAGTATGACATCACCTTGTCCTCCTTGGGGAACTAATGAGTTTATTTGGCTTTACTTATGAGCTTGGAGGATGCTGGCCTCCTTGTAGCCACATGGATTGAGTACCCCTACCCCCATTGGCCTCCTCCGGCCCATCCACTCTATCACCACCCAAGACCACAAAAGCCACGTGCTGGCTGGGAGGTACAGGAGGGAGTGGCTGAGGTCAGGTGAGAGTCCAGGGACCATTGTCACACCCCTGCCCTACATTCCTGCCCTGAGGCTCTCTTGCAAAGTATCCATGAAGGAAGTGGCCGTTGGGTCAGTGGGTAGCACTGTACAGCACTCCCTACAACTGAGACCACAGGCTCACACACAGGGCACCTGGCTTTTACACGAGTGCTAAGGATCTGAACCCAGACCCCCAGGCTTCCCCAGCAATGCCTGAGCCATTTCCCTAGGCCCAGAATACTCTTTGTTGAGCATTTACAGGCAGAGTTGTCATCACAGATGCCGCACAGGACCTTAGCTATGCAAAGGTCAGAGGGTAGGTCGGACATAGACAGGAAGGCATTGACTTGCAGACTACCAGGCCTGCTGAATAGGGGATCCACACATTGGGGCATGTGGAGAGAAGGGCCCGTGGACACAGATCCTGCCAGTTTCCCAGAGAGGAAAAAGGTGAAGTTCTGGGCAACATGGAAAAGGTTTTCTGATGGTGAGTCAGGATCCAATATACCTAAAAACAGAGCTGCTGCTAGGTGTGCAGACTGACAATAGCTACTATATACTACAGACTATAGGAATCAGCATTTCATTCCATCATGACTGACAACAATACCTAGTATATACCATAGACTATAGGAATCAGCATTTCATACCATCATACCTGAGTTTTGAATGATGTCTCCCATTTCACATGTTGGAAAGTAATTTTAAAAATAATTAATACGGAGCTGGAGAGATAGCTCAGTGTGGTGATTAAGAGCACTTGTTACTCATGCAGAGGACATAGGTTCAATTCCCAACACCTATGGTGACTCATGACCATCTGTGACCCAACCCCAGGAAGATCCAATGCCCTCTTCTGACCTCCAAGGACACCAGGCACGCATATGATGTTCATATATACATACAGGCAAAATACTTACACACATAACAGAATCTATTTTTTAATAATAATAAAATATAGGTGTGCTGGCACATGCCTTTAATCCCAACACTTAAAAGGCAGAGGCAGGAGATCTCTGTGAGTTTGGGGCCAGCCTGGTCTACATAGCTAGTTCCAGGCTAGCCAGGGCTACGTGGAAAGATGCTGTCTCCATGATGATGATGATGGCGATGGCGATGGAAAGAAGGGAGCCATACAAGCATGAGGACCTGAGTTCAGGTCCCCCAAGTCCACACAGTCAGGCTGGGGTGCCTGTGCACTCCTGCAACCCCAGCACCAACAGAGAGGTGGATCCCTGAAACTCAACAGCTGGCTAATCTACAAGAGGATGAACTGCGGCTGACAAGATGGCTCAGTGAGTAATAAGTGCTTGCAGGCAAGCCCGAGGACCCAGGTTCAATCCCCAGAACACACACACACACACACACACACACACACACACACAGCAGAAAGAACCAGCTCCCAAAAGTTATCCTCTGACCTCCACATGTGTGTGTGTGTGCATTCACAGGTGTGTGAATTCACAGGTGCTCTAGCACACACACACACACACACACACATTAAAATAATTTAATCAAGAATAAACTCCAAATGCAGCAAAGAAGCCCGGTGTTTGTCGTGCACGCCTTTAGTCCCAGCCCTCAGGAGGCAGAGGCAGGTGGATCTCTATGAGTTCAAGACCAGCCTGGTCTGCAAGAACAAGTTCCAGGATAGGCTTCAAAGCCACAGAGAAACCCTGTCTCTGAAAAAAGAAAGAAAGAAAGAAAACTTAAAGAGGCTGGCTTACCTAAGCAACTTCAGTAACCTCAGCCATGAATGCCACAAAGCCACAAATGTCCACTCACATAATATACAGAGACCACACCACACTGCTTGTGGGTTATCCGCAAACCAAATGCTCAACCTGAGGCTAACCATGAGGAAAGTTAGACCACGCGACTAGAGGGGTTACCCTGCAAACCCATAGGCCCCACGTGCCTGGAAACTGCAGATCCTGAGACAAAAGATAGGGGAACATCCCCACCTTTAAAAGAAGGTAAAGGACAAAGTAGCATAATTTAAAATCAGGCCCTAGAGGGCTGCGGCACTCACCTTTAATCCCAGGGTTTGGGAGGTAGAGGCAGAGGCAGGCGGATCTCTGTGAGTTTGAAGCCAGCCTGGTCTACCAACGGAGTTCCAGGTCAGGCTCCAAAGCTACACAGAGAAACCCTGTCTGGGAAATCTAAAGGGTAAAATAAAATCGGGCCCTAGGTGAGAAAGCCCACTGCCTCCTCTGAATGCAGGCTGGGATGGTGAGATGGTAATGAGGTGGATTGTATAAGACCTTGCCACTCCAGTCTCCTAACCTGATCACTGCATCCCGTTACTACTGCCCTGTTTCATTTTCAAATACAGTTTACTCGTAAGAGGTTGAAAGAGTAGCAGTCTGAGAGAATGTGAAATTAATATTTGGGAAATCTAGCAAAAGGGCTCACAGAAACCACACACACACACACACACATACACAGCACTCCCCCTGTAAGTTATATTTTAAAATAAAAACAAACAGCCTGAGGGGTGTCATTCAGTGGCTCGGCACTTGCCTACATGCATGAGATCCAGGGTTTGATCTCCAGCATAATAAGCAAACAAACAAGGCAGGCCCCATATTTCACGCCTGTAATTTCAACTCTGAAGAGGCTGAGGCAGGAGGATCACTGCGGGTTTGGAGCCCACCTGGGTTACCTAATGAGAACCTGTTTAGTGAAACGAAACAGGCAAAACCAAATTATTAAATTAAAAAGAAAGCACAGGTTGGGTAAAGAGTAGCGTGTGGGCGGCCACCCACACTGGAGCTCGCTCCTTCCGCCCCTTTCCGGTCCCTGATCTCAATTGGATTTTGTAGCAAGTCTGGCTGATACCGATTGTGGCCGGTGCTTGCTTCCTGCATCTGGGACTTTGAAACTGACTTAGCACCCGTGAAGAAACATGGCGGCGCTTGTATAAATAACCAGTTTGACAATAAAGCCTGTGGATATACAGGCAGCCCTGGTCCTCGGGGATGGAAACTTTACAAAAGCAAGCAGGCGGCTGTGGTCCAGTCTTCCCCGTGGAAGCCGAAGCCTGCAACTCATTAGCTGCCTCACTGAGGTGCAAGCGGTCAGCCTGGCCTCCTGGCTTCTGCTCTTGGCCACGCTCGGCACCAGAGGAAAATTTCCTAATCTTCCAGGGCCCCACTGAAAAAGCAGCCTTGTGTAAATAAGGGAGAAAGGAGCCCTGGATAGGAAAGCGGCACCGGAGGAAAATGGGTGTCACTATGGGGAAGAATTGGTGTTTTGGCCACTCAGGCCTTTCTGAGAGGAATGGAAATGCGAATTAGAAGAAGCCCCTGTGAGAGTCCTGTAAGCACTTGAGAGGCCACAGCCACTGGCCAAAGCCTGCAGACTCAGCTGCTGTCGGCAGACCTATCCAAGGGGCATGCATGCCATCCCTCCAGGCCCGTGATTCTCTTTCCTGCTTCAAGTCCGGAAGCCAAGCTCGGGGCCGTTCTAAACTCCGGGGAATGCAGGCAAGAGTCACTCCAGATGAAGAGAAGAACAGCGTATGCAAAGCAGAGTAATAGATGTGTCCGTGAGCTGTGTCTTAGTCTGTTGGCATCTCTCTACCTCTTCATGCGTCTCAGGGAACCACACAGTCTCACAGCTGTGAGTTTTGCTCTCTGAGGACACGGAGGCCCAGGGAACACATATCTAGTACATTCTAGCTTTCACATCTTTTATCCAACACTTTTTTAAAAGTGCCCTTCTTAGCAGCTGACAATATGCCTGTGTCTCCCTCTGTTCAGGTTGAGGTTTTTAATTTTTAATTTTATGTACATGAGTGTTCTAGCCACCCAGGCCAGAAGAGGAGGGCATTGGGTCCTTGGCTTCTGGAGTTCCAGGTGGTTGTGAGCTGAATATCCATGGAGGTGCTGAATACCAAACCAGGGTCCTCTGGGAGAGCATTAGCTACTGAGCCATCTCCTAGACCCATTTTATTATGATTGATATTGTTGCCATTGAGACAAGGTCTCATTTTGCAGCCCTGGCTACCTGAAATGCTCTACATACAACAGGCTAGCCTCAAAAGACTTTGCAATAGCTGGGTGTTGGTGGTGCATACCTTTAATTCCTGCACTCAGGAGGCAGAGGCAGGCAGATCACTGAGTTAGAGGCCAGCCTGGTCTACAGAGTGAGTTCCAGGACAGCCAGGGCTACACAGAGAAACCCTGGAAAAAACACCCCCACACACACACACCAAAATGCAATGTTCCTCCAACCTCTGTCTGTAGAATGCTGAGATGGGCCAGGCAGCATGACCAGCTTCTGTTTTTATGTTTATCACATAATAATTCGATAGATTCCTATCAATGCCTTCTGTTCTTCAGGCTCAAGGTCAGCCCTCGCCTGAGACTTTCTACCTTGAGCATAGTGCGTGATAGCTTCAGGGGCTTTGGTGAGATGGGAGTGTTCTTCTGGAGTTGCTTCCAGGGCAGAGGAGTCCCAGCATGGCCGTGGCTATTTCCATGTTGGCCCTGCACTCACCTTGTGAGCACGGAAGCCATTCAGCCTCATGAAGCTTGGTTCATCATCTGTGAGACACCCGTGTTGAGCGTGGTTGTGTCCTGGGTGGTAGAGAGCTCTTGCCCCGAACATGCAAAGCCCTGGTTTTTGTCCTCAGCTCTGGGCAAAGTGGGTGTGGTGAGGTGGAGACAGGAGAGACCCTGTCTCAAAATGACCCAGCAAAGGACCACTGAAGGAGCTAGCTGGTGCTGACTGTGCCCTTCACATCATACACACATAAGCATACACGCACTCATGCGCACGCGTGCACACACACACACACACACACACACACACACTTTAAAAGTTGCATTTGTTCTCTTCTAGTTCACACAGATGTAAAAAGAGCCCTGCGATAGGGCTTTCCACACCCCCAGCTGCCTTAGGATCTATCCATAGGGGCATTATCTGTCTCAGAATTACCTACCTCCACACCTGATTGCTAAGGGCTGTTGGAGTTGCCCTGGTCACTAGTATGGCAAGAGAACAAAACAAAGTCAATTTCGTGGGCTGTTCCATTTTTCCGTTATCCTTTCCAGTCTGATGAAGCCATAAGTTCAGCTTCAGAGTTTAAATGATGCGACTCCTTGGGGTGTCTCTCTGGATTCATGCTCTTAACCCGGCCTCTGGAAATCACTACCCTTTGGCCACCGCCCTTGCCAATGGTGTGATCTGCCCTCAAGAAACACACCAGAGAAAATTCGTACCAGTCTCAGAAGCGGGTTCAGAGCTGTTCGGACAGAAGCTTCCAGAGTACTGGGTATGCAGTGTTCCTGTCACAGGGCAGGTAGTGCACACACTTCAGATGGTCTACAAATCTCTCTTCACACAAAGTAGGGGATAGCCAAACAGCAGCCTGGTGAGGGGTGCTCTAACATCCAGCTACTGAAATTGTGGGGTGTGGCCCCAATGTGGGAGTCGGGAGCAATTTGGCACTGGGGTGGCCATCCGAAGGGACTGAAAGACAGGTTGCTGCGAGGATGTGCTTCAACCTGGTGACCCATGGAAGAGGCCGCTACAGGCAAGCTGTTTGCCAGCTAGGACTCAGCCCTGGAAGGGAAAATTCCCATAAGGTCAGCAAGACCCCAAAAGGTTAAAACAGGAGAGGACAGAGAGTAAGAGGTGGCTGGTGAAAGCATTTATAGGTTTCTCTACACCTGCTTCATCATCATCTGACGTGTGTAAGATGGTAACAATGGCCAGCTGTCCAGCAGCCCAGGTAATGCTGCACAGGGCGGTGCCCAGCTACCTCCACCAACCACAGACTCATGCAGCTAGCTTTTAATCGTTATTTTGTGTGTCTGTGCAGTGTGAGCGTGCTTGTCTGGGCACCATATCCATTCCTCATGCCAGTGGAGACCAGAGCAGGCTGCCAAACCCCTGCAACTGGATTTGTAGACCGTTGTGAGCTGTCATGTTGGTCCTGGGAATTGAACCTGGGTCCTCTGGAAGAATTGCCGGTTCTCTTATCTTCTGAGCCATCACCATCCTCTAGTTTTTCTTTTTTAAAGGCACTAAGATTTGGAGGTATGATTTGTATAATTATAACTTGGTAAACAGTAATGAACTTAGCCAAACTGATCCCTCCCTCCCTCCCTCCTCCCTCCCTTCTTCCCCCTCTCTCCCCTTATCCTTCCCTTCCTCTCTCCAGAATTTAAAGTAGAATTGTTGAGTTGCTTGCAAGAGGACTAGGGTAGTGTGTGGGGACATGGTCAAAGAAAATCAGGAACAGAAAGTACAGAGGTATCATATTTGTGACAAATGCCTTACCTGGAGGAATTGATTGTGGTCTAGAGTGGCCCCAACCCTGTGACTAGATTTCTAGAACTCAGCTGGGGGACCTAGTCATTCAGAGACCCACCAGGGGGAGGACTCTGGCTTAGAAAGTGGGGAGTGTTTCTGTGAAGCACTAAATGGACAGAAAGACACACCCTGGGGTCCGCTTGAGGACCCCAGTGCTGGACTTTCCTATGGGGGTCTGTTTCCTGCAGCCAAGGGAGACTAGCATCTTTGCAGACACATACTGCCCAGGCAGAGCTCTGTGCACCTGAGCAGGCAGGATGAATGTCAACTCCCCATCCCTACCAAGGACTCAGACACAGCAAACAGCAAAGTTTGGGGAACTTTCAGAGGTCTAGCCAAAGCCAGATGGCTAGGATTTTCATTTGCTCAAAATATTTTGATGCCATATTTTGCGAGTACATTTTAGTGGTTCCAGAATTTCCTTACATTTTGCTTCTTTGGACCCATCTCAAAGCTCAGGCCAGGACAGGAATGTTCTTCTGTGTTCCAATCCTCCCACCAACTTTGGGCCACAAGCCATCATCTAGATGTCCCTGCCCAGAGAAGCAAGGTTGAAAGACTTACCTGTCACCTCTTCAAGTCCTTCCCACCCCTCGGTATGCACCCTAGTCAGCCAGCTCTCAGGTAGGGATCACAGGGAAGGTCTCCCAAGGCAAAGGAGTATCTGAGTCAGCCAGGACCGACATGGCCTTTGTTGGGTTTGGGAGCGTCACCTAAGAATCAAGGTTAGCAATGTATGTGTGTTGGGGTGCTACCAGCACAATTCCCTCCAGCATGGTCCCACAGCCCCATCACCCAAATAAACACAGAGACTTATATTAATTTTGAAACTGTTGCCCAATGGCTTGGGCTTCCTATTGGCTATCTCTGTCTTAATTGCTAACCTATAACTACTAATCTATGTACCTCTACATGGTCTTGTCTTACTGGAGAATGCCTTCCTCGTCCTCTCTTCCCAAGCTCACATGGAGACTCTTCTCTGCCTACACCTCCCAGAATTTCCCCTGCCTATCCTTCCTGCCTGGCCACTAACGGCACAGTGCCTTACTCATTAACCAATAAGAGAAACATTTGTACAAAAGACATCCCCATCAGAGGTGACAGTGTGTACGGTGGAGTGTGAGAATGTGTTACTACTCATGAGGCATGAGGGCAGCTGTGAGGAAGTGGCCAGACTGGGCTTCCTACCACCCACACGGCTGTGGAAACCCATGTGCATGTGAGTGTGGGCGGCGGCACCCGCCTTTAATCCCAGCACTGGGGAGGCAGAGGCAGGAGGATCTCTGCGAGTTTGAGGCCAGCGAGTTCCAGACCAGCCAGGGCTGCGCAGAGAAACCCTGTCTTTCTTTAAAGACAAACAGACCCCATGTGCGAAGCAGAAATGAAATCCCTGTAGAGACTCCTCCCCTCTCACCTGAACATGGGATCTGAGACCTAGAAGGCTGGGTTCAAAGGCAGCTGGAGGAGTAAGGGCACGCTGTCAGGACTGACACATGGAGGTGCAGGCAGGGAATACGTCAAAGAAGAGACAGGAAAACCAGCTGGGCAGACAGCCTCATCACGTGAGCCTTGTGCCCTGGCACGTATAAAGCCCGTGTACAGCTGAGCATGTTGCTACACGTGCCAAGGTGTGTGCCTGTTACCAGACCTGCCCAGCCAGGGACCTGCCCGTGGGAGTGAGTCCAGGAGGCAGGGTTACCACGGGCAGCCTCCTGTTGAAGCTGACGTCACATATGACTGGAGAAGACAGTAGCCTTTTCAGGTCTGGCCACACGTGCACAGAGATACACCAAAGCACACGCATGAAACTGCATACATGGCTGCTTTTCATCAGTAGCCTGGGACAACAGTGTGTGTGTGTGTGTGTGTGTGTGTGTGAGAGAGAGAGAGAGAGAGAGAGAGAGAGAGAGAGAGAGAGAGGGAGGGAGGGAGGGAGTGAGGGAGGGAGAGAGGGAGGGAGAGAGAGAAAGTATGAGGTCTCACTTAAGCAGGTCCAGTCATGAAATCCAGTACAGCTTCTCTGGTGTTTCAGGACTCAAAGCCACTCCTGGGCAGAGGGCAGAGGGCAGAGGGCAGAGGGCAGAGGGCAGAGGGCAGAGGGCAGAGGGCAGAGGGCAGAGGGCAGAGGGCAGAGGGCAGAGGGCAGAGGGCAGAGGGCAGAGGGCAGATGGGAACTGTTCACTCTGTTCAGGAGCGATTCCTTTACACACTTGGGGTGCAGGGTAGGGCTGTGTCCTCTGCTGACCCAAGGTTTTCAGGCAGCTGTTCTTGTACCCAAGTTCCTTGAATAGAGAAGATATGAAGTTTTGGAGGTAGTTGGGGGAAGGCACACCAAGAATACTCCATTTTGGATCCCAGAATTTTCCAAACACTTCCAGGGCAATTTTATAGCAAGTCTTCTCCCAGACCCTGTCCTCACCAGCCTGAACATCACTCTAGTTCCTGTTTCCTGTTAACTTCTTGTCAGGCATGGTGGCTGGGTGAAATGGAGACAAGCCTGGCCCTCTCTGTGGCTCTGAGCTAGCCCAAGGATCTGGCAGGCAGAGGGGCCTAGTGCTATGCCCAGCTTGACATGGAAAGGAACTCACAATATCCAGCCACCAGGGGGCAGGCTGCACCTGCCCGACCACTGACCCATTTCTGGGCCCTTATTCTTGGTAATGAGTGTCCTTCTAAGTAGGAAGGATGTGGCATGTAAGTCCTGCCTGGGGTCAGAGAGAGAGTATCCCTGGGGATGTATGCAGATGGGGAAGATGGCTAGAAAGCCCCTGGACACAGCATTCAGTGGGGAGAGTCTGATGGGGACAACAGGTCTCGGTAAGTGGATGAATTATGTTGCTGAGGGTGAGCATTGACCCCTCAGGGATGATGTCATTCCCCGAATCTCAAGCATGCGAGGTGCTTTAGTTACATAAGCTAACAGACTCCCTACTGTTCTAATGCTGCCTTGAGTTCTTCCGTCAACCCACAGACACGCTCCAGTTATGTGATGCTTAGTCCTTGCACAAAAAAATTGCTGGTGAGTGGGAGCTGGAGAGATGGCTCGGCAGTTAAGAGAGAGAACTGGCTGCTCTTCTAAAGAGCCTGGGTTCCAACCCCAGCACCCACATGGTGGCTCACATCTGTAACCCCAGTTCCAGGGGATCTGACACCCTCTTCTGGCCTCTTCAAAGAGCAGGCACACACATGGTACACGGACAGACATACAGGTATGCATGCACATAAATTAAACACAGCCTGGCCGTCTGGAGCTAGCTTCTTCCTCTGTCGCCGAGCAGCCTTCTCTGTACAAACCCGATACAGAAATCCGCTAGCTCAGAGAACTGAAACCCCTAAAAATGATGCCAAGTAACATCTCTGTGATGGCCCCACACAGGATAGTCAGCTTTCCCCTGTGCCATCCATGATTGCCCCTCTGCCTCTTCTACTAGACTACAGGCCTTTCATTAGGCTTCAGCCTGCAATACTGAAGCACAGGGATTTAGTTTAGGTGAGGCATGGCCTGGCTAGGCTGGAGTGGGGCTCCTTGGAAATTCCTGTAGAACCTTGGCCTGGTACCCACTAGGAGAGGAGAGCTGTTTGCTGGAGAAACCTCACCTAAGTCCTAAAGTATCCCTGAGACACAGATCTGAGGGCAGGTTCTGTCGTGCAGCCGCCTGACCAGCCACCAGGAGTCTCTCTGTGTCCAGAAATTACTGCCCCCCCTTTCCCTTTAGGCTCTGCTAAGAGGAAGGTGCCAGCGACTCAGAGAAAGACAGTGACCAAGAGGAATCATAAAGGACACACAAAACAGACGGGGACATAGCTTCAAGAACGGAGAGCAGGCGGGGAGTGCCAGACCCAGGCCATCCCCGGCAGGCCTAGGCCAAGCTTGGGTATCCACACCCCAAGCTTGACGCCCTCTCTTCCATGCTCACCTGTCACTCTTCAGTCCCAACCAATAGGGTGACTGTAGTGTGTTGGGTCCTCTCTGTCCCCACCAGTTCCCTTCTGAATGAGTCCCTCTACCTTTCAGACTGCTGTTGACCAACTGTTAGCTGGCGGGACTGTTCTGAACGGGTGTCTGCTCTTCCCTGTAAACAAATCTGTGTCTCCTTCCTGTGTTGCAAGGCTTTGCTTGGCCATACACTGTCCATCGCCAGACTCCCATCTCAAGCAGTTTCTTCCTACGCCCCGCCCCTCACTCTCCAGACGTACGAGCGCTCATAGCCACGCCCACTGGAGTAAACTACCCTGGGCTGGGTGAGAGTGGAGGCCAGGCTGCCCTCCACAGTGCTTCTCCCGTGCGTGGCCCTCAGGACCGAGCTCGCCACTTCTGGCTTCATGTGGGATGGTTTTCTGATCGCTCATCTTCCATGTAGCACTCCTTCTCGGGTCGCGTGGTCTCTCTACGTTCTCCCACAGCCTTGTTTTGGTTGGTGATGTTTTATTCTTTGTTTGGAGACAGGGTTTCTCTGTGTAGCAGCCGTGGCTGTCTTGGAACTCACTCTGTAGACCAGGCTGGTCTTGAACTCACAACGATCCACCTGCCTCTACCTCCCAGAGTGCTGGAATCAAAGGCGTGCGCCACCACTGCTGCCCAGCCTTGTCCTTTCCAATCTTTCCCACTAGTATTAAGGAACTGTATTTAAAGAAGCCGGGGGTAGTAGTTTCCCCCCTAATCTCAGCCTGAGCGGGGGACAGAAGCAGAATTAAGGTCGCGTGTTGCCACACCAGATCTAAAGCTGCTTTCATACCAGTGGCAAGAGAGTACTATATCATGGCAGTTTGTAAGGGAAACATGACTTCTACCCAACCTTTTAAGTGCTGCTGAGAATTGATGTGGTTGACCTCCAATGGCTGCCCCTTGTCCTCTGGATACTGGGGATTCTTTATTCAAATTCCTAAAGAACCACAAATAGGAACAGCCATAGTCACCCCTGATCTGTGGGAGAGCAGTATAGCTCAACTCCATAATCCCCAATGCCTAGATCAGAGCCTAGCAAACAGAAAGCACTTAATAAACATCTGCCGAATGCACAGAGACAGCCAAGTGTATCATTTTACCTTTACCTTTTCGTCATTTCTCAAGGTTTTTTTTTTTTTTTTTTTTTTTTTTTAACTCTTAGTTCTTTCCCATACAAGATCAAAAGCATTTGCCCATATTTGTTTTGGTGTATTTGCTATTGTTTAATATTTAATTAGTTGATTCATCTTGTGTATATGGTATAACAACTAAGGTATAGATGTATATTCTCCTCATGGTAATCTGTGGGCACATACTTTAATCTTCCATCTGCAAATCAAGTCTGTGTCATCCCAGACTCTTTCCATGATATTACACAATTATTTATTAGTTATGGTTAGGTCACTATATGAAAAAACATATTTATAATTTTTAATATTTATTCCTAGAAATAGCTGTAGAAACGTACCAAAACAATGGCATTATCAGGATACATATAACACAGAAGAGGGAAAGTTTCATAGGACCCCACCTCTAGGCAAAGAACTAATGATTGCTGGAAGAGAGAAAATTAGCCCCTCCCAGGGATGAGCCCCATAATGGTTATCCCATACCAAGTGGTCATTTCTGAAGCCATATACACACAAATAACAAAAAAAAAAAAAAAAAAAATGGTCTCAATGGGTTATACTTATAACTTGTGCACACATATCCATATATTTTGTATATAAAAATAATACTCATGTAAAAATGTATTTAAATTTTTAGTTATTTTCCTGCATATATATATACATACATATATATGCACACACATATAAAAACATACGTGTGTGTGTGTATGTGCATTGTGTGTGTACAGTGCCCTCAGAAGCCAGAAGAGGGCACCATATCCCCCTGGGACTGGAGTTACAGTTGGTTGTAAGTCACTATGTGGGTGGGGAGAATTGAACCGGCTCCTTTGGAAGCACAGCCATGGCTGTTAACCACTGAGTCACCTCTCCAGCCCCAACCCTATCGTTTTAAACATGTGGTTCAGTTTGGTTTCTATAACTACATAAAAATCCTGTCAGCAGTGACAATGAGACATGGAGGAAAGTAAAGATGATGTAAGGGTGGAATGGGATGATGGGTAATATTTTTCTTTGACTTCCAATAATAAATTGAATGTTTTTGTTTGTTTGTTTTTGGAGACAGGGCTGCCCTGGAACTTGCTCTGTAGACCAGGCTGGCCTCGAACTCACAGAGATCCGCCTGCCTCTGCCTCCTGAGTGCTGGGATTAAAGGGTGTGCCCCCACCAACCAGCCAATAAATTGAATTCTTGAATGAACTGTGGATGGGAGAGAAAAAGGACTTGAAAGACAGAAAGCTGATTTCTTCCTCCCCTGATGCTGTATTTGCGCTGCTCCCAGCCTTGATGGGGAGCTGCTTACTTACTGCAGTGGGCAGTGATCAATTGGAAGCAAAGTACCATTCAAAGTGCCCAGAGTAGGCAGTTGTGTGTGCTCAGCCACACACGGGCCGTCTCCATCACACACACACACACACACACACACACACACGCACACAGGGGCTCAGGGAACACAGAGAAAGGAGGTAGAAAGTTACCAGTGGCAACTGTGGCAGCCTGTACAAGATCAGGCCAGGCAAGAATTCCAACAATGCATGGGGGGGGCTGTAGGGGCCCCATGCCCCCTCAGGAGCTATTGGCCATTAATGGCTGCTGAAGCAGGAAGTTACTTTTCTTGAGAAATGTAGCCACTGGAGAGTTCCCCATGCCTCAGTGACTGACCCCACAGCCATGTGCTCAGGCTAATTGCAATCAGTAGGCCAAACAAATAAATAAATAAATAAATAATCATAAGAGGAATTGAAATTGGATGGAGATGCGATGGGGCTGCTTCGGGGAGTTGAGGGGCGAATTGATCAAGGTACAGTATATACATATAAAAAGAAAGGAAGGGTGTGTGGGTGGGTGAAGCTGGCGGGGTAGGGGTTGAGGGACTTGCGGGTGATTTCGGGAAGCCCAGGATGGGAGAGGATGCCGGCCCGGAAGGAAAGAATTTTCAATGGGGAGTCTCCCAAAAAAAAAAAAAAAAAAATCACTGGTCTAGAAAAAGCTAAGCAGAAGACTCCTCCACATTTGATAACAGCTTCCTGTGGCCCTTTATCCAAATGAACAGCCCTTGATGTACCCCCACCCCCTTCCTTCCCTTAGCCAAAGGAATCCAGAACTGAAAAGCATGGCCAGGTGAGCCCTGATACTCCAGGCATCTCCTGAGACAGGGCAAGTCAGTCCTGGGAGCTGCCTGGCTTTAACTGCACCTGCGAGGGTTAGGGAGGTCAAGCCCCGGAGGGTGGACTGTTTGCTAAGGCTTGCTTTCCTCGCCAAAAGGACACTTCACGCTCCCTGGCTTGGCTGCCCCAAGGAGCTTTGAGAAAAGCAGATGCTCAGGGTGAGCACCTGGAATGCCTTTATGCACAGAACCAGGATGCCACTTGCTTGGGTTGGGGAACAAAACGCAGACTTCTTGCCTAACTAAACTGCAGCTCGTCCGCAGACAGGGCCTTCCTCCTGTTTCAGGAGCATAAGTCCTGCCCTGGGGAGGTCTCCCACAGTGGGGCTCTCCCGACTCCACCGATCTGCGGGCTCACCGCTGCCAGAGGCGCTTCTGGAACATTCTTTCCAACTTTGCAGTCGATCTCCGGTGAGCATACAGCTTCACTGCTGCCAGCTCCGGGATCTCAACCGCTTGGAAAACTGAGGAAGTTCCACCGGGCCATCCCTCTTGAAAGCCAGGGGGGCGGGGCGGGCAAGTGCGCGCGCAAGCTAGAGAGAGGGCGGAGTCAGACTTTCCTCTCCAGCCCGCCCACTACGTCACGGGTCTCAGGAAGCGGTGATTGGTCAGCAGCGCGCGCGAGCGCCCACGGCCCGCCCCCCTGCAGCAGTGCCCCGCCCACCGGTTGACAGGGATGCAAGTCTGGCCTGCAAGTTGGAACAAGAAGGTGAGGGCGCCCAAAGACTCAGACCCTCCAAAACTGGTGCTGTTACCCCAGACTTGGCAGCAGCCCGACGCCCCAAGTATTTGAGTCCTGGCCCAACTCGGCTCCCACAGGCCACTTCCCGTCCTCAGCCACCCACACCCTTGCAGCCTCCAGGAGGCAGAGGTGCCCACAGCCCCTGGCGGAGGTGCCCAGAGCGCCACGTGCCAAGAGGTCTAGCCTCGAGGACGCGCTGTTCCGCACAGACTCGCAGCCCGATTGCTTATGCGGACTGCACAGTGCGAGCCGGGTCTGCAGACTCTCCGCGCGCCCCTCATCGCCTCCTCACTCCCGGGCCCAGAGCCTCCTCCGCCTTCCCGTACACCCCAGCTCTACATCACCCCAACTCCGTGCCCGAGCCCTTCTGCAGCCTCGCTCCCCGCACCCCTGCGGAACCCTCCATTCCCAGTTCGAGTGTCAGGACGTCCCTCGCCCGGAACCCACTGGCGACTGCAAACGTCTCCCACGGCGTCTGGCCTCGGGATGAATAACCCTCCCTGGGCCTCGGCCGGCGATCCCGCTGCACCAGGGCCTCCGCCGCGGGCGCCCGGCTCACCCATCCATTCCGCGCCCCGCGGCCCACACCCCGATCGCTGAGCCCGCTCCTTCTCCCGGGCTCCACTGCACCCTCCCACCGGCCCCGAAGCGCCCTGAGCCCCGCGCGCGCGCCGCAGCCCTCGGCCCCAGACCACACCCCGCGCGCTGGGCCCCCGACTCGGCCCCGCACCCCTCTCCCGGGCGGGCGGGCGGGCGGGCAGCGCCGGCGGCGGCGGAGGCTAGTCCTCGGGCCGGGACACACCCACCCGCCCGCCCTCCTCGCTTTCCTCCCTCCCTCCTGCGCTCCCTCTCTCCCGCCCTCCCGCCCTAGCTCAGCGCTCGCTCCTTCCCTCCGTCGCCCGCTCGCGCTTCCCGCGGCGCCGGGCCTCCCGCTCCGCCTCCCCGAGCGCGGCTCTCCCGGGCGCGGCTCCGGGGTTCATGCTGACAAGGCGGCGGCCGCTCCAGCCCAGAGGCGGCGGCGGCGGCGGCGGCTGGAGCTGGGGCGCGGGCCCCGGCCTCCTCTCTCGGAGCGCGGGGCCGGGCGGCGGGCGCGCCCCGGCGGCGGCGGCGGCGGCGAGCGCCCCACCGCGCCGCGCCCCTGCGCGCCCCCTGCGCCGCGCCCCCGCGCGCCCCCCGCGCCTAGCTTGCGGGGGGCCGGGCCTGCGGGCGGCCGGCGCTGCGCGCACCCATGGACGGTCCGGCCATCATCACCCAGGTGACCAACCCCAAGGAGGACGAGGCCCGATCGGCGGGCGCGGGAGAGAAAGGTGAGGAGGGGCACAGGCAGCTGCCTCGGAGGGCGTTGAGTGCACCCCGCTTCGCCCGAGTTGTCGGTGTGCGCCCGCACGGGCGTGGGGGAGGGGCGCGCCGGGCCGGGAGGGTGCGTGGGTGTGGGGTGCGCCTGGAGCAGGGGCAGGCTGCGAGGGTGCGTGTGCCAGCTGAGCTCATGCGAGTGTGCAGGAGCGGCCGAGAAGTTGGGATCGGGTGTGTGCACTGCACAGAGCTGTTTTAAGTGTGCTTGCTTGCGGCGCGTGTGGCAGGTTGTGGGGTGCACCTACGTGGACGCGCAGGCCAGCTGGAAGATTGATTGGAAGGGCGTGTGTGTTTCTAACAGATTGTGTGTGTGCTGCTGACAGGCTGTGAGTTTGTGGTCTCGTGTGGAGGTCTGTATGCGTCTGACAGAGGTGGTGGAGGGAGTGTGGGCAGAGCCCAAGCCCGGGGACACTGGGTGTGTGTGTTCACTCCTGGTGGAGTTGGTGTGCGTGTGATCGTGTGCCTGCGCTACCCAACTGGCAGAGCGAATGCACTGTGTCTCTACTGCTAACTGTGTGTGTATCTGCCGCCCTGGCCAAGAACCTGTGGGTACCCGAGTGCACCCAGGCGTGTGCCTGCCTGTGCACAGCGGTGAGGCCGTGTCCTGAGAACACTTGGTTGTGAAAGTGGAAGATGGAGCAGTGCTGACCCCACGGCACCACACACAGACAGGCACAAGTGCACACTTCCCTCTTAGCTCCTGTCTCAGAGCCACAGAGCAGCCTGTGAGGGGTGGACGCCAAAGCCTGGTGTCTCAGGCCGCTGGTGGGTGGGTGGATGGATGGGTGGGTGGGTGGGTGGATGGATGGGTGGATGGGTGGGAGCCGTCCCTTTGGGGGAGCTGGTCAGGGGTCCGACTGGCAATGTAGTGTTGTGCCTAGTTAGTTTGGGGGCCCAGTCCCTGCCTCTGTTTACTTTTCGCTCAGGGTGCATTGACCCCTGGGAACTGCAGGTTGGATGGACTGTTTTGAATAGCCAATCAATCTGGCTGGCTTGGTTTGTTTTGGCGACTAACTCTGGCTTCACTGACCTTCTGCCAAACACCGGGACCCCCCTCCACTCCCCAAGGACCGGCTTGTCCCCTCCACCCCGTCCATGGGCCCGTGTCGTGAGCATGGACTGCAGCCCTCCTGGACAACAGTATGGGGACAGACTGGGCCAGCCAGGAAAATAGAGAGAATCTGGAGTCCCCTCAGGCAGGGATTTGCCATCCCATTTCACTCCATACACTGTAAACACTGCCTGGTTTTCTAAGAGTAAAACAGAATTCAAACTCTCCCCAGAGCTTTAAACTCCCTGCAAGAGGGTCTGGTCCGAATCCGGTGCCTGCCCGGGGCGTGCGTGGATAGGACCTCTGTGGTCTAGCCTTCCCACCATAGGGGCAGGAGTTCTTGGGGCCCGCTGGGTATGTCCCCTAAGGGGAGGTCTCTAAGGAAACATCAAGAAGGCTTGGTGGACTCAGTGTTCTTCTCTACTGTGGACTAGGAGTGCAAACCCTCAGCTCTTGTTGCAGGAGGTATGGCAGGCATCAAGGGATACTTGTCAATACCTGGGCCCTCTTGTGGCTTGTGGCTTCCCTCCTTACCCCTGGAGCAGGCAATCTTGCAAATGCCCTGTCCCCTGACTGGGCGGATCCCTGAAGCAGCTAGTCTACAGAAAGGCAAAACCTTGAACATGTTACTGGAGGTGCTTGCTCTGTTCAGCTTGTTGACATTGCTATTCTGTACAGGCTTTTCATATCTTCAGCAGCCTATTTTTGTTTGTTTTCAGTGTGAGATTGGTTACTTGTTAACTGATTAGGGGAATTCCTTGCCTAGGGTGGGGTGCCTGGCTGGTAAAAGCACTAAAATCCCATTAACATGAGTTTTTAGAAGTTAATATAATTTTGATCATGTGTAGTATAACAAAATACTTGAGAATACATTTTTATTGTTTGTTCTTTTAAAAAAAAGTAGTTTGGGCTTGGTTGGGGGGTGGTGGCACACACCTTTAATCCCAGCACTCGGAGTTAGAGGCAAGCGGATCTCTATGAGTTCAAGGCCAGCCTGGTCTACAGAGCTAGGGCCAGGATAGGCTCCAAAGCTACACAGAGAAACCCTGGCTTGAAAAACAACAATAATCCGGCTTGTTCTTTGACAGCTCCACATATATGCAGTGTGTCTTGATCATCTCCACCCCAGCTCACCCGAGCCCCCTCCGACACACGCTCCTTCTACCTTCATGTCTATTCCTGGGAATCAAAGTTTGAAACAGACTCTTTAGAATCATAAAAACCACCAAACAGGTTCAGCGGTGTTTCTAGCTTAAGTACGCTGATATCTTTAGATAGGCAGAGCATATTTTGCATAATTTGAATTAAGACAGTCATTTTGTTGTTAAGTATCGGGCCTGCCGTGTTTGTGGTATGAAAGTGATTGATGGGTTGTTTTTTTTTTAATGTTCGCTTTTATTATTTATTCTGTCAAATAGGAATGGCAATGACCAGCCACTTGGGTTTGAGGGGAGGGGTAAGACAAGACATACATCGAGGGCTCTGCCCTGTGCACAGTGCACACACACACCCCCCTTTGTTTCAGTATAAGTTTGCAAAGGAGGTGTGATGTGTGTCGGCTGAAGTGCTTTTTGACACAGTACATGTGGTGTACTCCGAGGTGGCTGTCCCTTTCAGCTCAGCCTGTCACTCTGGGCTTACTCCTTCCAGTGTGTCTCATTGGGTTGACAATATGAGGCTGCAAGGAACAATTCCCCCAGACAATCTAACTGTCCCAACTTCCCTGCCACAGAGAACTTAGAAAAGTAGACAGGAGATAACGGCCGGCCGAGAAAGCCATCCGAGAAGAAAACTGTGTGACTAGTGAGCCTGTGAACGAACACTACCGTTCCCAGGTCATTCCTGCTAAGCATTTAAGTGACTTCCAACGTTCGAGGACGACAGATGTTTGGGAAACAGCTCCTCTCAGTAGACTTGGGAGAAAGTAAAACAACCAAAAACAGATTTTTCTTATTTAAGATTTACTTATTTTTATTTCATGGGTATGGGTGCTTTGCCTGTGTGTATGTCCAAACACTACATGTGTGCCTGGTACCTGTGGAGGCCAGAAGAGGGTGTTTGAGGCCCTGGAACTGGAGTTAGAGATGGCTGGTTGTGAACCACCATGTAGGTGTTGGAACGGAACCCCAGGTCCTCAGTAGGAGCAGCCAGTGCCCTCAACCAGCCTCAGGAGTACAGTCATTTAAAAGCGTAATTTAATACTTAAAGCGCGAGGAATACTTTTGGCTGCAAGTAACAGAAAACCAGGCTTCCTGCAGCTTAAGCAGGCTCTTCCTTTATGACAAGCTGCTGAGGTTGGATGCTGTGCTCTAATCAAGCAGCTCGGGTGTTCGAGCCAGCATCTCGGGGATTCTCTTGGCTTCCCCCAGCCCCGTGTGGCACCCTGGCTGCAACCCCTCTACCCCCCCCCCCCTTCCCCCAGTGATTCTCAAGGCAGGAAAAGAGGTAGAGCCCTCTTACCTGGAAAGTGACCATTCCCAGGGACTGCTCGGGAAACTTTTGTTCCTTCATGTTTAATTGGCCAGAACTGGGTCACGTGGCCTGCTTTAGAGAAGTCGAGCCTGCCCAGCCCACGTAGGAAGAAAAGAAGACCAAAGCAGAGGGGACCAGTGTCCCAGCGCAGCGGTTGAGCCCTGTGTGCTCAGCGCCAGTCACACTCGCGTCTCTGTCACAGAGGAGTCTCCTTCTTTGAACTCGGAGTGAGACTCAGCACGGTGATGTCACTGCTGACTGCAAGGCTCGCAATAGCAACATTCCCAGCCATCCTGTGTCAACAGGTGAATGAGGCAGGCCGTCCTGCAGAACCAAAATCCCGGCCGGCCGCTGGGGGAACACACGGGTTAAATTAATCCCAACGGACAGACACGTGGCTTTCTGCGACGTTCCAAAAAGGGAAATCTCAAGAATGACAAACAGTATGATCCTATCTTTTTAAAAATCAAATACGCAGAGCTGAACAAATGTCTAGAAAGACACACACACACACACACACACACACACACACACACACACACACACACACAAAATGTGAGAAGAGCCAGATGCACAGGGATAATTTCCTCCAGGGCGAAGGCTGAGTGGCGGGTGAGGCAACTTTGCCATTTTGTCTAAACATGGATGAAAATGGAACTTCTGGTTTTGGATGAATCTTCTTCTTCTCCTTTTCCTTATTATTATTATTAAGAAAGGGCATTTTCCCTAGCTTTTTGGAAAGAAATCATCTAAAGGAATTGTACAATAACAAAACAAATCCCAAGAAACCTGGATGAATATGTAGAAACACCCAGAACTTTCAATGCTGGCTAAACAGCTGACTGTTTTGTGAGCTAATAGCTTTTCTGGAGACTACTACAGGCTGGTATATTTGTGCCCAAAGCACTCACCGACTCTGCTTCTCATAAATGTTTGTGGCCCTTTGTCTTTTATAAAATACAATATGAAAATTTTATTTCATGTGTATGGGTGTTCCACCTACACCCGTGTGTGTGTGTGTGTGTGTGTGTGTGTGTGTGTGTACCATGTGCATGCAGAGGTCAGAAGAGAGAGTCAGTCAGACCAAGACTGGAGTTACACATGGTTCTACATTGATTGTCGTGTGGGTGCTGGGACTTGAACCCAGTTCTCTGGAAGAGCACATTTCAGTCATAACTGAGAGCCTCTAGTCTTGGAGATGCTAACAGAGCGACAGCTGAGACAAGGTTCTTACAGCAGAGATGATTTCAGGCAACAGGACAGATTGAAAGACAGGTTCACATGGAGATTTTGTAGAGGGGTGTGAGACAGGCTGCCCAGCAATTCTCTGTGTAGGTGGGATCGCAGTCATGTGTCATTGTGCCCAGTTAACTAAGTTTTTAAAAGTAAACTTTATGTCGTGGTTCTGGTTGTTGAGACAGGGTTTCCTGTGTAGCCCTGTCTGTGTAGATCAGGCTGGCCAGAAGCTCAGAGGTCCCCTGCCTCCCACTGTTGGGATTAAAGGTGTGCACTCCAGTCCAGACTTAAACTTTTACTTAGACATAACTGTAAATTCGTGTCTTGTTACAAGAAACAGGCAGAGCTAGGTGTGGTTGTGCATACCCCCACACTCCAACTCCTGAGAGCAAGATCACAGATGCCAGGCTAACGTGGCAGGACCCTTGGAGGAGGAAAGGAAGAAGGGAGGGTAGGTCCCAGAGATCCTCTGTCTCCTCTGCCCTGATCCCCTCAGCGTTGATATTTTGCAAGACTGAATGGCTTCACAGCCAGGGTGTTGATACGGCTGTATCAAGGCAGATGCTACTTTACCAGGAGACTCACTCTCGATGCTCTCTCTGGCCACAGCCTCTCCCCTTCCTTGCCTGTTCCCCTCCTCTGGCAACCCCTACTCTGCTTTCCATTCCAACATTTTGTCATTTCAGAAATGCTAGCTAGGTGGGATCAGACAGAATGCCCTTTTCCATTTGTTTTATTGGTCCCCCCCCCCCCCCCCGCCACAGTCATTCGGTTGCTGCGAGTGTTAATGTTTGGGCTTTTCTTTTTCCTTACTGTATAATGTTCATTGGTGTGAACATACTGCAGTTTGCTTGCTCATCCTCTGAAGATAATCTAGATTATCATTTCTAGATTTGGGGTAAAAACACATGAACATTTTTATCTAAGTATAGTTACCGGGTGGTGTGATAGTCACGAGTTTATTCGCATTTTCTTAAATTTTAAATAAACTACTGTTTCCTTGAGTAAACATATTATTTTGATTTTCGTTTTGTTTTGTTTTTTCAAACCAGGGTTTCTCTGTAACTTTGGAGCCTGTCCTGGAACTCTTTCTGTAGTTCAGGCTGGCCTCTAACTCACAGGGATCCTCCTGTCTCTGCCTCCCATGTGCTGGGATTAAAGGTGTTCGATGTCTATTCTCTAAAGCTTTGAGTATTTAATGTTGTCGTTTAAAAATTGTTATATTCGTACGTGTGTGGTACGTCCTGCCGTATTCCCTTGAGACGGGTGTCTCACTGAACGCTAGTGGCAGGTCCCTGCTACCCTCGCGGCTCTGATGTACACAGCCCTGGGATTAACAGACTTGGGCAGCCACATCGGGCTCTTTGGGTGGGTGCGGGGATTTGCACTGGACCCTCACACTTGTACAGCAAGCACTCCTTCCCACCCAGCCATCTTGATAGCCTCTGTCATCACACTATTATAGACAGGGAGTGCTCACCGATGATATTTTAAGATTAAGTGATGCAGGCTCAGAAATAGAGTGGAGTACGACACAGAGCTCAAAAACAGACCCACACAAACATACGCAACAGATTTTAAACAAGGTCACGGAAGTTCAGAGGAAGATCAGGGGCTGTGAGGGTGGCTGTGAAGAATGCTTACTCCGGGGGCTGGAGAGGTGGCTCAGGTCGAAAGATCTCTGCCGGCTCCTCCAGAGGACCTGGGTTCAATTCCCAGCACCCGCATGGCGGTTTACAGCTGTCTGTAGCTCCAGTTCCAGGGGACCCAGTGCCATCCCCACAGACATACATGCAGGCAAAACAACAGTCAGTGCTCATAAATTAAGTAATAATAATAATAATAATAATAACAATAAATTTAAAAAAGAGTGCTTAACTCTGGAAGCATGAGTTCCAGTCCCCAGAATGGTAGTGAGAAATCCACGTGCATCTGTTTAAGGACTAACAAGGATTTATTAAGATGTGAAAAAGGGAAAAATATACTCATGAATACAGGATGTGGTAAACCCAGTTGCAGAGTCCTTGGAAAGCTGGGGACTGATCTCACGCTGCTTCACACCTGATCGGGTCTGTCTTCACCACCAAGCCAGGGCAACCTCTCCCTCCTTCCTTTTCTGGAACTCGCTCTGTAGACCAGGCTGGCCTTGAACTCACAGCGATCCCCCTGCCTCTGCTTCCTGAGTCACCATCACCTGGCTCAGTTGTTAGGTCTTTGATTCACTGGATTGGTGAAGTTCCCTCAGTCCTGGGTTCTCTGAGTTCTATAGGTGTTGAAATTTTCCAGCCTCGTGAAATATGTCAGGGAGCGCTCTATCCTGTGTTGTGGAACAATTGTGTGGAATTAGTGTGTTCATTTTTTCATTGAAATCATCTGGGTCTGGAGATTTCTTTGGGGCAGTTTTAAATCTCCAGATTCAGTGTTTTCCAGTAGTTGTAGAGCTGTTTAAATAATCTCTCCCATATGGGAAGACTTGTGGGAGAGTGGATTTCTGGAGATTAGATACATCCGTTCATGCTGACAAATGCCTGGGCACTGAGCTGTCCGTAGTCTGTTCTTTTGCCATCTTCCCGGTGTGTGCAGGACCAGTAGCCATAAGCACAGTGGTCATTTGTGGCTCCGTGTTATTATTATTATTATTTTGTTAGTCTTGCTAGGGCTATCTCAGTTTCCGTGGTCTTTGCTCATTGTTTTGTTTTGTTTGTTTGTTTGTTCTTTCCTCTAGCTTCTGTGTTCAACTTTATAATTTCTTTCTTCTACTTGGTTTGGTTTGGAATCTGGGCCTGTTTCACTCCCCCACAAGTTTCAAAGTACTTCTCTCTGTAGCAACCCCCACAAATTTTGTTATTTTCGTTCGGTTCCGTGTGACTGTTAAATGAACATTAATGTTTAGAACGGCATCAAGTTCACAGTCTAACTGAGAAGAAAGCTGGGCACAGCCCCCCACCCCCAAGTGTGGGCATCCTCCCCCACTGCCCGTATCCAGAGCCGAGCGGTGATTGAGGTTTTATGACCCTGTGTCGACTCATCCTTATCACCAAGCACGAGAAGGTACACATTAGAGCTCACTGTCGCCATTGTCCGTCTTACGAGTTTGGATAAAGGTACAGTGATATGTGTCTACCGTTACAGCATCTAACAGGTTGGTCTCACAGCCCTAGGAACCTTCTGTGTTCACCACCCTCCCCACCCTTAGCCCCTGTCAACTGCTGGTCTTTCCTGCTGCCTCTGTAGGTTTACCTTTTTCCCAGAAGGCCATCTGGTTGGAGTCAGGGTATGTAGCCTTTGCAGACTGACTTTCTTCACTTACAATGCATTTAGGTTTCCTTCATGTCTTCTCAGTGTGGTTTAAAAATTATTTTTTTTAGGGCTTGGAGAGATGGGTTAAGAGCGCTTACTGCTATTTTATAGAATTTAGATATAAGCATCTATTTGTGGCGGCTCACAAGTGCCTCGGACTTCCACTCCGAGGAATCTTATTACTCTGGTCTCTGTGGTGCATGCTCACTCACACACATGCATGCACGCACGTATGCACACACACACACACATACACACACAAATACACAGAGAAATTCTTTTCTTAAAGATTTACTTTCTCTCTCTGTGTGTGTATGTGTGTGTGTGCATGCACATGTGTGTATGGGTGTACATGCATGTATGTTCAGGTAGATGTGAGGATCAGAGGTCAGCATCAAGTGTCTTTCTTCAGGAGCTATTTGTTTTGTTTTGTTTTGTTTTGTTTGAGACAGGATCTCTTACTGGCCTGGAGCTTGGAGCTCACCAATTAGGCTTGACTATGGTCCCTGAATCCTAGGAACCTGCCCCCTCTGCCTGTCCAGTGCTAGGAATACAAGCGTGTGGCACCATGCCCTGCTCCTGAATCTGGGCTCCAATGATGGAACTCAGAATTTCATACTGGTACAGCCAACATTTGCAACGGTGCTATATTCCCCATCCCCTCAAATCCGTCTTAGTGTTGGATAACATTTAGCTCAGTAGATGTACAACAGTTTAATTATAGTTTGCTTACTGAGGTACAGCAAAATTGCTTCTGACTTTTGACAAAATGAACAAGGTTACTATGAATAACTGTGACCGCCTCTTTGGTAGAGACAAGTTTTCAATTCATCTGGGTACTGAGATGAGGTTGCAATGCCTAGAGTATTGAGTTGAGTTTTAAAGGAAACTGCTGTTTTTCAAAGTGGCTGTATAAGTGCTAGTTTTCATTAATTTAATTATGATGTATCTTGTCATGGATTTCTTTGATTTGTGTATTTCCAGTTCATTTTTGTGATTTGGGTTTATGTCTCTTGCCAGATTTGGGGAGTTTTCAGTCATGATTTCCCGAGTCCTTTTCCATCCCCACCCATTCTAATCCCCTGAGATGCCAGTGACACCAAGGTCCTTAAAAAATAATAATAAATAAATGTAGATTCAGTTACTTTTATCTTATGCGTGTGGCTGTTCTGCCTGTGTATGTGTGTGCATCACACTGTACCTTGACTATGGATGCCATCAGAGGGCTGAAGACCCTCTGGAGCTGAAGGTGTAGAGTATTGTGAGCCACCATGTGGCTGCTGGAAATGGGACCTGGGTCCTCAGCCAGGTGGCAAGTTCGTAAGTGCCTAGCTGTCCCTCCAACCTCCATGGTCACTTTTGTTGATGAAGCCCTCGAGGCTGGTCGGTGCTGCTCCGGTGAGTTTTTCTTTCCATCTCCTCTTGTTCAAACCGGGCAGTTTCTCTGTTCTCTCTTCAAGCTCTGCAGCAGAACCTATCGGCTGGGATGTTCTTCTCACACGTGTGTTATGTGTGTGGTGTGGTGTGCACATGGGGCTGACGTCAGCTGTCTTCCTCACATGCTCTCCACCTTACATCTTGAGGCAGGGTCTCTGACTCCAACACACAGCTCACTAAGTTTCCTAATCTAGCTAGCCATCTTGCTCTAGGGAGCCCTTTGCCTCCCTTCATCTCCTGTGCCCTGGGATTGCAAATACATCACCATGCCCACCCGGAATCCGAACCCTGGTCCTCACACTTGTGTGGCAAGTCCTCGACCCAGTGAGTCATCTCCCAGGCCCCCAGCCACGAGTCCTCTAATTCTAAGTTTCTGTTTATTCTGTATAGTTTCTTTATTTCTAAGACTTTCTGTCCGTCCCTCTCACCCCCCCCTCCCCACGGGGGGGGGGGGGAAGAGGGGTGATTTGTTTCCAATGTGCCTCGGGTGAGGCGTTTTATCATGGCCACTCTGGAGTCTGGTCAAGTAAGCCTGTCGTCTCTGTTATCGTGGTGTTTCTTCTGCTGGTTGCTCCTTTTCATTCCGTTCGCGATGTCCTGGGTTTCCGGGTAACGAGGAAATTGCAGTCAAAACCTGGGGGTCTTTATGCTATGTCGAGACTCTGGGTCATGCTGAAGCCCCGTCTTAGCTTTCTCCCTCTCTGCTCCAGCAAGAAAGGGGAGCCCTGCCTGCCTTGTTCCTGTCCTCTGCATAGCTGGGCAGAAGAGGGAGTTCAGTGTCCACGTCATGCGCTCTTTAATAAGCCACAAAGGACTGGCCTCATTATCTCCATGGGTGTTGAAAGCCCTGGCTCTTCCCACGCCTCCTGTGCTAAGTGGGAAGGGGTGCGGTGCATCTTACTACTGGCTCAGGGTGGAAGTCCCTGCTGGCCATGTGGTTGCCACTTACATGGCTGGGCTCATTACCAGCCCTGCCCTATACTTGGCCATCCTTGTTCCCATCAGGGCTAGTGACATAGATCGTTACACCTGATAAGAGTAGAGTTCGTGGTTGGTAGCCCTAAGCTATTCACTGGCCTTTATGGCGCAGGTCCACTGGGTTTGAGTGTGTGTGTGTGTGTGTGTGTGTGTGTGTGTGTGTGTGTGTGTATTGGGGTGGGGTGGGGTAGTGTTTGGTTGCAAAACAGTGATTATTATCTGAAATATTTTGGTCTTGCCAGATTTTCCTTTAATCATCTGGCTTCTGGGTTACAAAGAGAAGGTTTTTCTGGGGCACTTGTCTGTAGCCATGCTTTTTTGTTTTCTTTTTTCTTTCATATGCAACTCCTTGAGCAGTGGGTCTTAGACCCACGATGCCTGCGTTGTCCCCAGGGAAATCGCCGTATTTTCCTCAGGCCTCATGGTTGCTAGCTGGTTTGCCTTCCCTCTGCTTTTCAGGATTCGCGTGCTTGTCCCTGATACAAAGTCCAGAGGGTTAATGGTGTTTAGTGGGAAGGAAAGGAAGTGAGTGCATCACCTCAGTCTTCCTGGAAGGCGCTCAGTTATCTGTGAGTCTGGGCCAAGTTACGTACTGAATTTTAATTATGTAATGGTTTTGACACAGGCCGTCACTCCCATGTAGCCCGGGTGGCTTTGAGCGTGCTGTCCTCACACTTCAGTGCCGAGGTACCACCACGACCAGCCAAATCGGTGCTTTAAAGACTAGAGTGGCAAAGTTGTCCTTTAAGGGTGGCGAGACGGCTCAGTGGATTAAGGTGCCACCCACCAGCTTTGCAAGCTGAGTTTGATCCCCAGGACCCGCGTGGTGGACCCCTGAAAGTTGTCCTCTGACCTCCACACATGTGCCCACCCTTGAAATAGGTAAATAAATGTAAGACATATATATTTTTAAATTTTTAAAAGGTTTATTTTATGTGTACAGGCGTTGGCCTGCGCGTGTGTCTGTGCATCACTTGCCTGGTACCCACGGAGGCCAGAGGAGGGTGGCAGATCTCTGCCAACTGGAATTGACGGTTGTGAGTGTGCATGTGGGCGCCGGGAATTGAACCCCCGGTCCTCTGCAAGAGCAGCCAGTGCTCTCAACAGCTGAGCTCTCTCTTCAGCTCCAAATATTTGTCTCATTATTATACCAGTGGACAGTGTGAAATTCAAGTTCTCTTAGTGCTTTCAGTACCTTAAACGTTATTAGTGGGCTGTGGTGGGGCACCTTTAACCCCAGCACTTGGGAGCCAGAGGCGGGCAGATCTCCATGAGTTTGAGGCAGGCCTTTTCTCCACAGCGGGTTCCAAACCATCCAGGGACACTGTCCATAAAAACAAAAGCAAAGAGCAAAAAAGATAAGAATGAATTTAAGTCTAAAATCAAATCTAGATCAGTAGGGCTGCCAGTAGGGACACCAGCAATTTGACCAGCCTGGAGAAGGTTAATTTATAAGCGTTGACCTTCACATAAAATTAAACTTCAAGTTCCCCAGTGTCCTAATGGAAAATGGTGGTTTTGTTTTGTTTTTTTCTTTTTTTCTTTTTTCTTTTTTTAGCTGCTATTCTGTTTGGTTAGTGAGAATGTCCAGCCTCGTGTCTTTAATTTTATTTCTCAGTTAAGAAACTCTCCATTTAAGTAAACAGAAATGCCTTCTTGGGGTAAACATGGAATCATGGATCAGGATTTAGTGCACACAACCATCAGACGGAGCTTCTGGTTAGTGACTGCAAAAGTCTGCCTCTGGCTCAGGGGGCCTTGAAACTTAGCCCAGGATGATTTGCTGAAGCACCCCCTGTTGGGGAAAAAACATCCCTTTGAGACACCAGAACAGGGTTCTTTGGGACCTCACACCTTAGAAGATTTTAATTCTCAAGCAAAGGGCGTTTTTAACCCTTTTTGTACTGTGGGAGAGGGGGTCCTGTGAAAGGGCTGCAGAGTCCCTGGACCCTTCCAGTCAGTCAGTAAGTGACAGAGAATGGAAGGAACTGGCCACAAGTGAGTCTGCATACACATTTAAACATGTGTATGTGTAAACATCCCTCCACCGCTGCTCCAGAGGGGATAGGTACCCCGGCCATCGGGGTCTGGATACTGGGAAGGGCAATGTGAACGCTCTTGTGTAATACTGAAATTATAATGCACACTTTAGAACTTACTTTCCATGCCTTAAATCCTTACTCACCAGATATTTAATGTTAAGTGTGTGTGTGTGTGTGTGTGTGTGTGTGTGTGTGTGTGTGTGTGTGTTAGTGTAGTGGGATGCTCTTAAAAATCTCCTTTCTTGGGCTGGGAAGATGGCTCAGCGGAAAAAGCACTTGTTACATAACCCTGAGGACCACAGGTCTGATGCCCGGAACCCATGTCAGTGCCAAATGGGGTGGTGACTTGCCTCTAATTCCAGCAATCTAGAGGTGGAGACAGGGTCACAAGGGCAAACTGTCCAGCCAGACTGCCTGAGAGACCCTGCCTTAGTGAATAACGTAGAGGCAGTCAAGGATGCCACCGAGGTCAGCCTCAGGCCTCCACACACACTCATACACATGTCAGTATGAACCTCATAAACACACACACACACACACTTTTTTCTCTTTACCTTCCTATCCTTCAATTTTTTAAAAAAATATGGGAATACAAAAGTGATTTGGCATGAAATTCAGCAACTGTTGGTCTTCCTAGCTCTGTGTTAACAATGCATAGCAGAGCAAAGGCTGAGGAGCCCCTTGAAGCTCTAGGTTGGGATGTGGACATCTGTGTTTGGGATCACAACTGCGAACTCCTCCTGAACCAGGGCCCAATCAAAAACCGTCTTTATTCTGCCTAGGATTATGCAATTCCCTAACAGTGCGTGTTGGTTCTGAGTAGCTGTGTCAAATCAAAACCTGAAAGGTTTCTTTGTAATTATAATTTGTATTAAGGCTGTTTGCCAGAACGTTCCCAAATCCTTGTACTGTAGAGCACTTTAAAAATTGAAGAGAAGTGGTTGAACATTTGGAGACTGGAGCTATTCTTACTTTTCAAAATTAGTACACAACCGAAGACCACAGGGCAACGTTCCAGCATCATGAAGAACAGGCTGCTTTGCCTTGTCAACATGGCTTGACATATGTAGCCTTGTAGGGCCAATAAGAAATAATATCGAGCTGCAAATTGCACTTCATGTATTCCAACCAAGATTTGGCCTTCATGCTTGGCTGTGAGTTTGTTCTGAGTGTTGGGCTTGCTTAAGCCCAAGACAGAAACCATTGACTTTGAGTCCAAAGACCTCAGTCAAGGCCATATTTGCTTTCCCTTTCTTCAGGAAGCAGAACACACTTACATTTGTTTTGATTACAGTAGTACATTTAATTGCAGTCATCAAGCAGTTCTAAAGTCTGTTCTGTTGCTCACCTTGTCTAATGTACAAGCACCAGCAACTGGGTGTGTCCGTGTGTGTGTGTGTGTGTGTGTGTCTGTGTTTATAAATGTATGCACGTGTGTGTGCATTCATATGTGTCTGTATGTGTGTATGTACAGGTGTTTATGCATGTGTGCGTGTGGAGACCAGAGGTCACCCTTAGGTGTGATTTCTTGAGTCCTTGGCCACCTTACTTTTTGAGACAGGGTTTCTTGCTTAGTCTGGCTGCCGTTAGTTAAGCTGGAATGGCCAGGCCGTGAGCCCCAGAGATAACCCCCTCTTCACCTCCCCAGCTCTGCTGCATACCCAGCTCTTTGTGGGTTGTGGGGATCCCACTCCAGACACTTTACTAACTGAGCTAACCATCTATCTCCCCAGACGAATAATTAATTTTTCTAGAACACTGCCATAGGCCTAACATCTTCCCTGATTGATTTCTGGACTTCTCACTGTCTAGCCCAGGCTAGCCTGAAGCTTGCAATCCTGCTTCAAGCTCCCAAGTATTGAGACACAGGCATGCTGTGTCACACTTGATCTCCTTGATTGATTTTACACTTAACATATGCGTCAAGGTAAATTTGCAGAGAATAAAAATACTGGTTTACAAAGCTTTGTGAGTCTTGACAAACAACCATGGAATCCACCATCTCTATCAAGACAAAATGTTGCCGTTGGCCCCTTTTCTCTGGCAGTCCTTTGGATTCCAAGCAGCCATGTGATGGTCCCTGTTGATATGCTGCTTGTCTGCCTTTGATATTGCCCTTTCTTTTGAGTGTCTTATCAAGCTGGGATTTTTTGGTGTTTTGTTTGCATTGGCTCTGGAGGCAGAACCCAAGGCGTGTGCATGTTAAGCACACGTTCTACAGCTGTCCCAAGCCCGACACCCTAATGATGCAGAGTCTTACTTTCAAAATTTTCAACTAGGTTGTTTGATTTCTTACTAGTGATCTGTATTAAATATAGATTGAGATTCAAGTATGTTTTTTCTATGTGTTTTGCAAATATTTTCACCCAGAGTGTGCAGTTCTGGGGAATAACCCAGGCAGGGCCTTGAACATGCTACACCTGCATTACACACACACACACACTCTCTCTCTCTCTCTCTCTCTCTCTCTCTCTCTCTCTCACACACACACACACACACACATATGCACACACATGCACACACCCTGGCGGGAGCAATGGCTCAGCAGTTAAGAGCACTTGCTTTGCTGTTCTTGCAGAGGACCTGGGCTTGGTTCCAGTGGATCAGACGCCCTCTTCTGGCCTCTGTGGGCACTGCATACATAATGATGCACAGACACACATGCCCGTGAAACACCCATACACATGAAATTAACATAAATAAATATTTTATATTAAAAAAAGCACAGTGTAAAATTTTACCATTTTAAAGTGTACAGTTCACGGGTACCGAACACATTCATGGTGTTTACTCCACCCATCCCCGTATTCATACTGTAAAATTGAAAATACCTGTTAAGTGGTAAATCGGCATTCCCCCCCCCCATACTCCCTAGCAACCACCATCCTGCCTTCTGTCTCTGTGCTTTGAAGCGTCCCGTCCTGCTTTTATCTTCTGGGAACTTGTTTGCATCACTTTTAGCAAAACGCCTTCAGGCTTCATCCATGACATGATGTGTGCGTGTCAGAATTTCTTCCTGGCGTACCCTGTCATGTCAGAAGGGAGTTGTGATTTTAAAGGTAAATGGCAACCCCTTGCCTGTGTCGGGTCTCTTTGCTTTCCCTCTGTCTGTTTGTAGGTGCTGCGGCCGCTTCTGTGGTTCGGTGTTTGTGAATGCTGCTGTGATTCCTGGGCTGCAGACACTCTGAGTTCCTGCTTTGAGGTTCAGGTCTGTGCCTAGGCGTAGAATTGCTAGACCCTCTGGCGGCTGTGCTTGGCGTGTTTCGAGGACCCGCCATGCAGCTCTTCAAGGCATCCATCCCCTCAGCGCCAGAACCCCAGAGCCTTCGCATCCCAGGCATGCATGTTACGTTACTTTTCTGGGTTTTGTTTGCTTGCTTGCATGCTTGCTCTCTTGGAGTTAGGGAGGGTTGGGACAGACTTCCTTTACCACCCAGGCTTGAACTTCCCCCAGTCCTCCTGCCTCAGCCTCCCAGAGTCCCGAGGTTACAGCAGGGCACGAAACACCAGGCCTGGCTTTTCTGGGTTTTGCTAGTAGATATCCTCACAGCTGGAAGCGGCTCTAGTGCCTCTCAAGAGTGGGCATTTCTAATTTGTTTACAGTGTCATGTTGATGGCCTAGCTAACACGAGCTTACAAAGATTTTCTCCTAGAGGGTTTTGTTTGTTTGTTTTGGGTTTTCTTTGGGAGGGGCGGAGGGGGGGCAGTTTACACCATTTCATGTTTAAGCTATATCTTAAGTGAAGTCTATGGCATGGGTTGAGGTCTATTTGTTTTCTTAAGTTTTATGTTTGTTTGTTTGTTTTTTGACAAGGTTTCTTTGTGTAGCTCTAGCTGTCCAGGAACTCTGTAGACCAGGGTGGCCTCCAACTCACAGAGATCCACCTGCCTCTGCCTCCCCCGTGCTGGGATTAAAAGTGTGTGCCACCATGCCCAGCTCTTAAAGATATTTTAAGATAGGCTTAAGCACAAGGATTAGGAGAGAAAGCTACGCAGAAGAAAACGGTCATATGTAAGAGAGGGTACAGGCTCCTGAAGGGGGCGTCATCCACCTTGGTTTATGGAGGAGATAGTATCTCTCACTGACCTCATTGAATGGACTAGACTGACAGCCAGCAACCCATCTGACCCACCTCCCCAGCAGTGGGAGACCAAGTGTTACCACCAAACCGAAATTCAAGTCCTACTTTACCAACTGAGCTATGTCCTCGGCCCTAGTTGTTGAATATCTTTTGAGTTTTCGATTTACAGTAAATATAGTTACTGTGAGTTACTATGAGTGAAGTGATGCATAGAAGGCATTTGCCAAATATATAAACATTTAGCAAACAGATTAATCATTATTGATATCTCTGATTGCTTACTCAGTAAATATTTGTTGAACAACACTGTGCCCTGTTCAGCCCCAGCAGGTTTCAGGAAGAACATACATGTGAATAGACTAGCTATTTTATTTGAAAAAATGTTATTGCATGTATGGTGCATGTGCCTACGTGCATGCATTTTGTGTGTGTGCGCGTGTGCGCACGAGCACACGAGGACAACTTGCAGGAGTTGGTATCTCTGCCATGAGGATCCCAAGGATCAAGTCAGGTCATCAGGCTTAGTGGCAAATGCCTTTACTCACTGAGCACCTCACTGGTTCTCGATATTTCGAGATGCTTGAGCATAGTGCTCTAGGGAAAGGATGTCCAAAGATCCACGAATGCTCTGCCTTCATGACTGACGTGTTAAGCTGTCCACATGTGTGTCTTATTTCATGCCATGTTAGGATGTCAGTATTGCCTACCATATGGCAGAGGAAACCAAGTCTCAGAGGAGTTAGGCAGCTCACCTCTGATGAGCTGTGCACCTACCCAATTGGAAAGCCGGGAGTTAAACAGACTCTGTCTGACCCTGGTGTTAAAAGGAAACTTGAAAAATACATGGAGACTACTACAAGCCCTTTCGATTTCTGCCTGAAAGACGGCAGCTACACTTCTCCGGAAGCTGCCTCTTGCTCCTGCCGCAGGCAACTTTTAATGGGGCCCAAGATGACAGACCACATTCTCTTAGGATGTGGTTTCTTCTGTCTGTTATCTATATAATGGACTGCTTCCTCGATTCTTACTGTTATCTCTTGACACTCTTCAAGTTAGCTCATGGACCATAAATACTGGAAATGAGAGACTCCTGGGGCTGGAGAAATGGCTCAGTTGGTAAGGTGCTTGCCACGCAAACATTAGGACCCGAGTTCAATCCCCAGAACCGTGTAAAAGGCCAGGCATGGTAGTGCATGCCTGCCTCGGGGGAGGCAGAGACGGGAAAAGCCTTGGGGACTCCCCAGCTGGGGAATCCCAGCACTCGTTCAGTGAGAGACCCTGCCTCTTAAAACAAGGTAGACAGTACATGCCCTAAGTCAACTTCTGGTCTCCATGTATGTGTACAAGTATGCACACAAATACACACACACTGTGCATGAATGTGTACACACACCCCACACACAATCTCTAAACCCGGGGAAGAAGTGATGCCCTAGCCTTCATTGCTTCCAGCTACATGGCTTCTAGGTACAGAATTGAATAAAAGAGGAGCTTTGGAATGTTTTTCCTCTCCCCCTCCCTCCCTCCCTCACTCCTTTCTTTCCTTCCTCCCTTCCTTCCTTTTGTGTTGTTTTTGTTGAGACAGGGTCTCACTATGTAGCTTTGGAGCCTGTCCTGGAACTCACTCTGCATGCCAGGCTGGTCTTGAACTCACAAAGACCCACCTGCCTCTGCCTAGTAAGTACTGGGATTAAAGGTGTGTACCAATACACCTAGGTGGGATATTTTTCAATAGGGGGAAAAACATTCCAAGGAGGCTCTTACAGGAAGGCAAGTCCCTGGAAACCACATAATCAACTACAGTAGATTTCAGTGCCTGGTAGACACTCTGGTTGACCAGGAAATGCTCAGCTCCACATGGAACTCTCCTACTAAGGTACACCTCGGACGCCACCTGCTCATGATCCAACTTAGGGAATCTCCATTGCAATGCTGGTATTGTCTGAAGTGAAATAATTCCATTATTAAAAGTAAAAGAAAGTTAATTTCCCCAAAGCCCACTGGCTCCTCTTTGGAGAAGCAGAGCTGAAATCTGGTTGGAAGAAATCATAGAAAAACAAAAGTCTAAATAAATAAATAGAGGCAGACCTTGTGAGATGGAAAATGAATGTGTCAGACTCTCAGTGTTATCAGTATTTTATTGTCTGTGATGTGTTTACATATGTGCATACGTGTGTGTGTGTGTGTGTGTGTGTGTGTGTGTGTGTGTGTGGACAGAGGATGTGGAGAGAGGGAAGGACAGCAGCTGCTGTCTTGGACGCCCACCTTGTCTGATCCAGGCTAGCTCCCGTCTCACTCTAGGAGTGCTGGGGTCACACACGTGCTGTCTGGCCTGCCTGCCTGCCAGCCTTTGTTCACGGGATTGAGACATGGTCCTCATGATTGCACAGCAAGCACATCGCCCGCTGACCCATCTCTCCCCCTCTGTAATGTTTTCTTAACAAGGGATTTAAAAAATGTCTAAAAGGCATATATAACAAGACATTAAATTCGCTAGAGATGGATGGGTAGTTGGGTACATAGTTCCAACACGTATTTGCTGAATCTACTCCCTGTATTCCTCAAAGGTTTAAATTTTTCATAAATTAAAAAAGATTAATCCTGGACTCTAGTTGACGATTTACATCAATTTTTAAAGATGTCACCTCCGCACATGGAAACAAATTCTGCATAGTGGAGAAGGTGCAGCCACTGCATTTAATTGGGTCTTTTCGGGAAAGGAGAGTGTTCAAGAAGATAGTTGGAAACTTAGGATGATCTTTTCCTGGGGGGTTTGAGCTTGGTACTAACTCAGCCGTCCTGGGCCACACTCTGGACCACGTGAACCTTCTGTCTTGCCTTTTTTTTCAGGTGACCTTCCAAAGGGTGTTGTCAGGGTTTGGTCTGTAGTTCAACTTTGTGTCAAACACCAGCTACAAAAATGCTTTGAACATCCTGTTTACAAATGTGCAGTCCAGTGGTCTGAGCGAGCCATCAAAGGGTGGATTGCCTAATATGCTGGTTCTGCTGTTACCCCAGGGGTTTCTTTTAGGAATAAAGGACTTGAGATGTTCAGTCTAGTTCTTCCTAAGGAAAGCAAAAATTATTTTAGAGAGAGGGAAGACATGTGTGAAATGTAAAGTCAAGACCAGTCCTCTTAAACCAGAGGTTCTCAACCTTCCTAATGCTGCAACCCTTTAATACAGTTCCTCATGCTGTGCTGACCTCCAACCATAGCATTATTTCATTGCTACTTCATAGCTGTGGTTTTGCTACTGTTATGAATCATAATGTAAATGTCTGATATGTGTGGTATCTGCTATACGACCCCTAAGGGGGTTGTGACCTGTAAGTTAAGAACCACTGTCTTAAAAGCAACCATCCCTCCCTCCCCTCTCTCTTTATATCTCTCTCTTCCTCCCTCCCATCCTCCATCTCTCTCTCACACACACACACAATAAAAATGTCCTAATAATGATGATGATGATGATGATAAAACATTTGCCAGAAATAATCTCCTTGATGCAAAATAATGGGCATGAGCTTATCAGTACGGACAGGGAAGCAATTGTGTTATATACTCCCCAGAATTGTTCACAGTTACAGATGTAAGGCATTGACTTGGAAGAGGGCTAGGGAGGCACCAGAGCTACAAAAAGCCAGTCGTATACAATCAGGTACCCGAAGTCTGTGCTGAGCTAAACCCTTCTATACCCTCTGCAGGTGGCTGTGTCTGTATTGGCCTCTGCTGGGATAAAAACACATGACCAAAAGCAAACATGGCGAAGAAAGGGTTATTCAACTGGGGTGTCCTGGTCCCTTCCCATCAGTAAGGGAAACCAAGGCAGAAGTTGAAGCAGAGGCCATGGAGAGGAACTGCTTACTGGCTTGGTACCCATGGCTCACTCAGCTCACTTTCTTATTCACTCGGAACCACCTGCCCTGTTCCTGCCCACATCAGTCATTATTTGTTTACTTGCTTATTTGTTTGTTTATTTGGTTGGTTGTTCAAGACAGGGTTTCATTGTGTAGCCTTGGCTGTCCTGGAACTTGATCTGTAGACCAGGTTGGTCTTGAACTCAAGAGATCCTCCTGTATCTGTCTGCCTCCCTAGCGCTGGGACTAAAGGCATCGTCCGTGTCAATCATCAATCAAGGAAATGCCTGCACAGACTTGGCTACAGGCCGATCTGATGGGGGCATCTTCTCTGCTGAGGCTCACTCTTTCCCATATGACTTTAGCTTCTGTCTTGTTAACAAGTAACAGCACTGTATGCGCAGAGAATAGTTTGAGACACATTATCTCTGGGAGCCGGGATGCTAAGAGGATGGTGATTTTCTTCCTAATCTTCCGTATTATTTAAATTGTTTTGCACAAGCACGCATCATTCCTACAAAAATAGCAAAACTTTCTAAGGAGCTTGGCAGGAACAAGATGAGAGGGTGGTAGGCAAGGAGTGTGTGTGTGTGTGTGTGTGTGTGTGTGTGTGTGTGTGTTTTGTTGTGACTTAGGGAACAGCCAGGGAAGGAGAATCTGAAGCTTTGAGAAAAGAGTGGTCCACAAATGAAGAAGACTTAGGGCCTGGACTCCAGCAGAGAAGTCAGTCAGTCTTAAAGGGACAGGACACCCTCTTCACGAGGAAACTCCAGAGCTGCAGAGAGGGAGAGTTGAGAATGTTTAGAATTCATGGCTTCCGGTTTCTTGGTGAGATGGGAGAAAAACATTTGCTGAGAATGGGAACAGTAAGGTCAGAAATAGGGACCTGGTGTGGTCTCCACTGGATCTGAAGGATGGTAGGAGAGCCAACTAAAGGGTGTGGCCAGTGGGGCTGCAGGGTTCTGCACTGAGCTATAAACACTGCATCGTCAAAGCCTAACAGTGTGGCTGGGCAGGCTTTCTCTCCAGGACAAAGGTGCTTGGATCTGGCTTTAGGGAAGAATCAGGCCTCAACAGAACCTGCAAGGAGAGAATTCAGAACACTCATGAGAGAAATTGAGATGCCTGGCCGTTGAGTCAGGAGGCTAGGGAAAAGTGGATTCAAGAAACACATACTTGGAATTTGGAGTATGTCTCCAAGAAGCCAAAGGTGCATGGGCTTTAGAACCCAAGGTATGACAGGATTTCCTGAGGGCACAGGGGCGGCTAGGAGTGTAGGGCTGGTGAGGAGTTGGAGGCCGCTGTGTCATGAGACGGGAGGCCTCAGTGGTCTTTGTCAAGGGTGGGGCCAATGCCAGGTGTGCTTGTGGCCTTCTGGAGAGGAACACTGCAAAGCAGGAACTAAGATGCTAACTCCGAGGATGAAGAGGAGGACTCCGAGGATGAACAGGAGGACTCCTCGGGGAAGATTCATGAGTCCACTGACTCCATCACCTGGGTGGGGGTGGGGGTGGGGATCCTGTGAAGGGCGGGTTTGCCAGGCGAGAGAAGGGAGAGAATGGTCTCAAAAGGGAAAGGGTGTGCTCTGCAGAAGCCTCTTATGGAGAGGGAGGTGGGATGGGGTGGGCAAGCACCCTCGCCGCCATGAGAAAGGGGGTGTGCAGAGACAGGGTGCGGAACCCGGCCTGCACTCGGGTTTTCCACAAGAAATGCTGACCTGGGTGTTTTCTGGTTGCTGCCACAAAGCCCTGTCTGCTGGCTCCAGGGTAAACTACAGACTAGCCAAAGCAGGAAGACGTAAACAGGAGAGCCAGAAGAACTCTCCATTGATAAGTTCCTACGCTGCAGTTCAGCTTGACCTCCTGTCCAGCTCAGTGCCTCTCCCTGGCTGAGCCTGGATGCCCGCCACGAGCACGCGCCCAGCCTCCTGGCCACCTCTCTGCCTAGGTGCTGTCGTGCCGGGTCCCTCCCTGACTCCCAGTGTCATCCTGTACCAGGGGCCCCCTGCCTTCCCTGCTGTCCATTTCCCCTTCCTCTCAGTGCCCTACAGCCTCTCGCTGGGCTCTCTGCGCCCTTAGAAATGATGCCTGACCTAACAGGTGAGGGTGACTGCCCCTATCCAGAGTCTTCCTGTAATAAGATGCCCCCGCTCCCTCCAGCCTCTTCTGACCTTCTCAGCCCTTCTCTCTTTCTGGGGACTTACATCCTTTGACCACCTGAGTAGGAAGCACTGGACTCCAGAGCTGAGAGGAACCTAATCCCATGCTCCTACTGCTAAGGAGCCTGGGAAGCCAAGGAATGTCCCCAAAGTCAACCAGCAAGCCAAGGCATAAGTCCAATTTAAGACGCTAGTGGTAACCCCTAAGCCCCCTCTTCACACCAGAATGCTACTTGCTACATTTAGAAGTTATCTTTGTAATATATTTTTAAATTGGTGCCTAATCAGCAAGTCCTGGAGCCCACAGCAATGGCTGTGGCCCTTTGGTGTGCATCAGAATCACTACGAATAATTTCTGCCAACCTAGACTTATGCCTCTAGGTATCTGTCTCTACTTAGAGGGGGAGGATAACTAGCCTGTGGCTATGCAGAGATTCTGTCTTTGCCGTCTGTCTGTCTGTCCGTCCGTCCGTCCGTCTGTCTGTCTGCAGGAGCCTGGAGATTGCAAGTGTTGGCACTGCTCCACCAGGCTTCTCCGTGAGCTCTGGAGATCCGAACTAACTCTTGTCTTGGAGCTTGCACAGCACTGTTTTACCCACTGGGCTGACCTCTTGACTCCCCGGGGTACCCTGATGGAGCCAGCCATTGTCTTTGGTTTTGTCCCCTTTGCTAGTTTCTTATTATCGCCTCTGCAGACTGAATTTCAGAGGCGCCTTCATCACAGTAGCAGCCCTGGCGACTCCACAACCAGATTCCTGTCCTACGTCGGACAGTCATAACCCAGGGTGGCACTCGTGAACCTTCTCAGGCTCACGTCCTGGCCCCAAGCTTCTATCTTACCTGCTTCCCAACGAACCTGGGACATGGTCTAGTAAATGCCGGGTAGAGTTCTTGTTGACTCCATTTGTCCAGGTGTGTGTGTGTGTGTGTGTGTGTGTGTGTGTGTGTGCCAATGGTCTACAGTCAAAGACACCCAAGTCAACCAGACCTGGCCGAGGCAGTCTTGGCCAGTTAGAGGGGATAGGATCTGTGCTGTGATTGGGATGAGCCACTGGTGAACCGTGAGTTTATATCCCAAAGCCCCCATTTGACCTCCCCCCACCTTTTTCCTGGTCTATGAAGCGAGAATAAAACTCATTAAAAAATCGTCACTAAAAAATCGTCTTTATAAAAATAAAGATAGTCCCACCACACAGGTAAGGCGCTTGAAATGGTATTGGGTATGTAGCAAGCAGTCCACGAGGGTTTGCTGCTATGATTATTCCACGAAAACTGTGAGGAATGAGGAGGCTCCAGAGAGCACTGTGCTGCCTGGGTACCGGCTGGGAAGGTATCAGTCCCTGCCTCATCCCATGAGCACACTTCAGAGGGATGAGTAGAGATGTGGTAACAGCTCTTCGCAGCACAGCGGACCGCCGAAGGCAAACATGCTAGGTATTTGCTGAGGAGAAGGTCAAGCCGTGCATAATTTAAGAAATACACAGCCGCCGTGCACTCCGGGACCTCGATAAGGTGGCGGTTACATAACAGGCTGCAGCCGTGCAGATGAGCAGAGACAGACTTGGGGGTCTGGGTGCTCTGGAAAGCCGTACAAGTGCCAGAACAGAGGCTGTGATGGATAGAGGACAGGCTGCACTGGCTTTCATACAGTGTGGGTCTAAGGAGATCTGTGTGCTTCCTGTGCTGTTTGTATGTGTTCCCGTGGCAGCAGGACAAACAGCCCTAAGATCCTTACCAGGCTCATGCCAACAGAGGATTGAAAGTTGGCCTTAAATGTGATAGATGACCATTGCTTCCTACCTCCTCGTTAATGCTCGTAAGCTGAAGTCGGATTGCATCAGTGTGTTGGGGTGACATTGTGCGGTCGGTTTAGGTCAGCTGTTACAAACCCAGACATCTCTGGAAAGAGGGAATGTCAGCTGGGGAATTGCACCCATCAGACTGGCCTGGAGGCAGGTCTCTGGGGTATCTTCTTGATTAATGATTGGTAGGGAGAGCCCAGCTCACAGCAGACAATGCCACCCCTGGGCGGGTGGTCTTGGGGTTACATATGAAAGGAAGCTGTGTAACCCTTGAGGAGGGAGCCAGTAAGCAGGGTTCCTCAAAGGGTTCTCCTCCTCATGATCAGCTGTAAGCTGTGAGGTGAAATAACCACCTTCTCCCCAAGCTGTCTTTGGTCATGGTGTTTTATCTCAGCAACAGAGACCCGGCTAGGACAGGCACGGAATTGAATCCTAAAAGCATTGGGAACTAAGGAGACAGCTCAGTGGGTAAAATGTCTGCACAAACATGAAGACATGAGTTTGGATCCCCAGAATCCATGTATTCCCAGCACTCCTGTGGAGAGATAAAAGATGGCCGGTTGGCCAGTCAGGTGAATCCCTGGGATTGCCCGGTGCACATAGAGGCAAGGAAACCACCACTCAAAGATGAAGAAGGAGGGTGGACGCCTAAAGGTTGCCCTCTGACCTCCACACGGTATGGCACAAGTATGCAAGTATGCCCACACTCACACAAACATGCACACATAACACACGCCCATCACACACACACACACACACACACACACACACACAGAGCACCTATAAAGCCACATTTGGATTGATGTCAAAGCATGACCTTCCTGTGTCATCTGGTCCCCTCCTGCTTCAGACGCAGCGATGCTAGCCTCCTGATTCCAAGCACAGGCTTGGAGCCCAAGGTGTTGGGGAGCAGACGCCAATGGTGGCTTATTTCTGTTTGGGGGACAGAAGATGCGAGCCCATGCACACTTACCAGGTGGCCCCATGTGTTAATCACAAAATGCTTAGACCTCCCTGTGTGAGTCATCCAGTACCTTTTGAGAGCGAATCTGACTGGTTTAGATAAACTGTTGCAGTTAGTCATACCATGAAGCCCAAAATTTCAGAAACCAGAGAACCAGTCTATTTCTAGAACCATCTGTAGGATAAGCAGCAACCTCGTATCCAAGGAGTTGCCAGGCGTTTGGAAGTGATACCCGGGCAGGGAGGCTTCTGGACTTGGGGGTATATCTCCAGTCCACCAGGCTATGCTGGAAGCCCTGCTCTGCTTCAACATACCATACATAAGCTGCCATCTCCCTTAGCAAGAAGTGCTAAACATTTCATTAGTCCCTGGGAGTGGGAAGGCCCAAAAAACCTTTGTTGGGTTAAACCCCTCATTTTAAATTGGGTGTGTGGTGCGTACCTGAGAATCCCAGCGCTTGAGGCTAAAGCAGGATGATCATGAGTCACGTGGTATCCTAGTCTATAGAGCAATTTCCTGCTTCAAAAGGGGGTGGAAGAGGTGGGTGTCGGGGGAAGATCACTAATAGTCCTGTGCCGGTCAGTAAATATTTTACACTCTTATTTGCTGTATGTTCATGTGTGTGTGATGAAGTGGGTGGGGGTGGCTGAACAACATTAGGGAGCCTGATCCCTGCGCCATCCATGGTCTCCAGGGATGAATTCAGGTTGTGAGGCGCTTTTACCCGCTGAGCCCTCTTACCAGCCCTACGGAAAAAAGTCTTCATATTTGTAAAGGAGAGCAAGAACCTGGAACCCTGTTCTGTGTCATGGCCTTCTGTGTGTGTGGGGGGCGGGAATGCTGGCTCACAGGCCGGCAGTAGGCTCGAGCCTGGAGTCTTAGCTAGCACCAGTCTTTAATTAATTATGGTGCAGGGACGGCCCCGCTATAAAGGCAGTGGCTGAATGAGTCCCACTCTTTGGAAGTTTTCTTGATGAAGTTTTTAAAAGTGACTGCATACTTAAGGACAAGAAGAACATTTCGGAAGATAAAAATATAACTAACCACTTTAGAAATGTAATGTAAAGGCTGGATATGAAACCAGACGAGGGGAGAGACAGGCTTGGAAACACAGACCTCTAAGGCTCAGTGCTGGCTGGCGGGGAGAGGGGGCGGGGCTGGCCCGCCACTCTAGCCAGTTAGGTGAGCACAGGGTTCAGTGAGAGACCCTGCCTCAAAACATGAGGAGGAGAGCCGTGGAAAGCACCGGATGTTGACATCTGGCCTACACACACACACACACACACACACACACACACACACATGCACGCACGCATGCATGCTCGCATACACAGGCACAGAGATGAGGTAGAAAATTAGAATGTTATTACATAAGTAAATTTAAACAGGATTTGCAGGCTTAGCATCTGACTAGTAAGAGTTCTAAGGTTCTAGAAGAACAACTGAAAATAAGAAAATGGGCTGGAGAGATGGCTCAGTGGTTAGAGCACTTGCTGATCCTGCCCAGGTTTGGTTTCTAACGCCCATAGGATGGCTTACAACCACCTGGAACTCCAAATCCAGGGCACCCGATGCCCTCTCTGGCCTCTGTGGGCACTACCCACATGCATGCCCAGTAAACATACACATAAAGTAAAATCTCAAAAAATAAATAAGTAAATAAAATAGAAACCAGAAGAAATGAGTTATAAAAGCTTTTGTCAGTAATTACTTTGTGTCACTGTGACAAAAGTCCTTATAGAACAGCTTAAAAAGAGGAAGATTTTGTTTTGACGAATGGTTCCAGTCCATCGTGGAGGGAAAGACCAATGAACCTCTAGGCAGAGCAGAATCAGGAAAGAGGCTGGAACCAGAGCGGGGTCACCTGTACCTTCAAAAGTCCATTCCCGTGACCCACTCCAGCCAGCCTGCCTCGACTTCCTAAAAGTTCTGTAACCACTGGCAGTAGCTGGGTGTTCCACGTGTGAGCCTCTGAGACTTCAAATTCAAACCACAGCACTTCAGAAACGGAGAACACTGTCACAAGCAAAACTAAATGAAAACCAGCAAGGCCACCATCAGAACCGTTACCATGAGTGCCGGGAGCGAGGGGACAAACTCAGCAGAGTCCTAGGGCAGAATTATTTCCCATCTAGAATTCTACACTCCACTGAAACGTCAATCAAGTGTGAAGAGCAAAAAAAGATGTTCTTAAATCCTCTTCTGGGAAAGAAAACAGAACAGGAACTATAGAAAAACAAAACAAAATCAGAACCCAGGAGCATAGCACAATCCATCTAAGAAGAGTCGGCAGGAGACGCCCAGTGTTTTGTAAAATAGGCTCAACCATGAAATGCACAGGTATCCACCCAGCTTGGCGTTTGGGGAATAATAAAAATACCAGTATTTGTAAAACATCGGTGTGGGTCATGGAAAGCAATCGAGTGAAGTAAAAGAGGAAAGGTTGAGTAAGGAAAATAAAAATCCTTTGGTTCTTAGTGAATAATTGCTAATTATAATGTAAGGGACAGGGAGATGTAGATGGTTTTAAAGAGATAAGACATAAGTGATTATGACAAGACCTTAACAGAGATGGATGAGGTAGGCAACTTAAGAAAGGGATGGGAGGCACCAGGCTGGAGCTCACATCAGCACCTTGCTCGGCCCTCAGAGGGGGCTCCTTGCAGTAGATGGGAGCTAACAGAGACCACAGTGTGTAGAGAGAGAGTGTGGAGCCCTCAGCCTCAAACGGGATATCTGCATCACACCCGTCCCCTCAAGGCTCAGGGAGCAGAAGACGCGGGTGGGAAGATTCTAATTGCCCATGACTCCGAGAAAATGTTCCAGACACACACAGCGCTGATTATAAGAACTCACAGAGACTGGCACCTGCGCCAGACCTGCTCAGATCCACACCGGACAAACCCCAGCACTGAGAAGGGGCGTGTGCACAAAGCCCCACCCTAACCAAGAAGCCCTTTAATGGGAAAGGGGAAAGCCTTCCCCCAATGGAGCACCACTGAGTCCGGCAGCTGCTACACTCCAGGGCAGGCTTCATGCCAGGGAGTGGCTGATCAACACAAAAATGATCGACTCCATCAGGCTTATGTTTTGTTTTGGCTTTGAGAAAGAAGGTGAAGAGAGGGAGAGAGAGAGAGAGAGAGAGAGAGAGAGAGAGAGAGAGAGAGAGAGAAGATGTGGAGTTGGGAGACATGATCAAAATAAATGAAAAACATTTTTTTAGTAAAAACGTTTTCAAAGAAAGAGATGATCGGATGAGGGGCTGTCAAGATGGCTGGGTGGGTAAAAGAGCCTGCTGCCAAACACGATGACCTGAGTTTGATTCCTGGCACCCACATGGCAGAAGGAAGGAATGGGCTCCCACAAGTCGTCCTCTGAACCCCTCACTCATTATGACATACATTACATTCCCCCTCACACATATATAAACACACGCAAAATAAACAGGCGGAAAAAGAAATAGCAATATCAGCATATTGTTTGGTTTAAATAAAATCAAAAGAATGTTCAAAGGGGATAGATAGGCACTTTTATTCTTGAACAGTTTGACATAAAACGTGGTTTGCTCTTACTTAAAAAAAATTGAAGAAAGGGCCTCAGTGGTTAAGAGCACTCGCTGTTCTTACAGAGGACCCAGGTTCAATCCCCAGCACCCACATGACAGCTCACACCTGTGTGTGACTCCAGTTCCAGGGGAACCAACACCCTCACAAAAACACACACGCAGACAAAACACCAGTGAACATAAAAATAACAAAATTTTTTGAAATGAAGAAAAATTATGCACGGTTGAAGCTGTGTTAATAGGAGACTCAGTTGAGCCCTGTACCACACAATGACATCTGCCACTACAGGCATCCACAGCACTCGCCTGGAATCTTCCTCAGGTCTAGGCTTTCTGTCTCGAGGTCATCTGTCACAGGATGTCCTTTGGCAGGTGGCCAGGCTGTCACCTGCCAGAGTCATACCAAGTTTCACACGAGGTTATAAGGCTGAGCAGGGTTGCCTTCTTCATAACAGGAAGCAGGAAGGAGACAGTCCCCTTCATAGGTGGATTAGAAAAGGATTTGCCTCTTTGCGGTTGAGACTGCCCCAGGGAAATCCTAGCTGAGACCCAGCCTGTGACTGTGGCATCGATGGCCATTTCACGCCTGCATCTTCTGATGCTTGCCTGGGCTGACCCAACAGTATGCCCACAAGGCCGACAGAGCTATCCAAACAGACACAGACACTCTCCATCCCTGTCCCTGCTGCACACCGGACTGTATGTTGCTGAGGGCTCCGTGCTGCCCCGATCCAGGGATTGGCCTGGGATACACAGAATGGACCAGGTTTCCTTCTCTCCCCGCCCCTCACCCAGAGGTGGCTTTCTGTCCATCCATCACTGTTGCTGACATGCAGTGCCTTTTCGTAACCCAGACAAGACTAATCCATGCCTGGGCTCACTGAGGCCAGTTCCTGTTGATCATAGGAAGGGGTCCATTGTTTGCCTCTCTCTACTCGTACTGCCTGAAAGGGCCTTTGTACCCCTCCACACAGATGTGTAGAGCAGCAACCCAGATGTTTGTCAAGACATCTGTCCTTAAAACTTAGACTGTCCTGTCCATGCTCAGAGTGACACTTTATGTCAGAAACTCTTGTATTGGACTCCTGCTGGGGGAGATCCCCTGCGCCTTTAATTAGTCATTTAACATGTTATGGAAGCATTTTCCTTTAGAAAGAACACCCTTCTTTGAAGCTTTTAGGTAGTAAGAAACTTAAAACAAATCTTACCCATTTACTGCAGAAATAATGCATAGCCAGGCATGGCGGTGCATGCCTGTGATTCCAGCAAATGGGAGGCTGAGGCTGGAAGGATTGTGGGAGCCGGAAGTCAGCCTTGAGTGTTGTAGTTTGAGACATGTTTCCCTTTTGGCCTGACTTCCCTGATGTAGGTAGAGTGGCTGCCAGCTAGCTCTGGCAGAGTCTCCATCTCCTAGGATCGGCCACCACACTACACGGCTTTTCCACTGGGTTCTGGGGACCAAACTCAGGCCCTCGTGCACTTTACCGACCGAACTAACCATCTCCCCATCCCAGCACCTCTACTAAAGGTGCCCAGAATACAAAGACCCTTAACCTTGAGTCCTTCTTGTGGTGTCAAAGGGTGACCACAAACAACTCGTTTAAATTGGTCAGCTGCAATTTCTCTGCCCAGATGGTTGTGTGTAAGGGTTGTCCCTCGTGAGGGGGAGGGGCGGAATGAAAAGCCCTAGGCGGGTGTAAGTGTGCTCCCTTGCGAGTCCGGGTTTAGCTTTGTTCCCGGATCCTTTGCAGTCACATCGTTCCCAGTGGTAGCTCTCAGGCATCCTCAATGAAAACGAGTGTGTTTGGGGGCAAGAGCGGCACCGGGCGTGGCCTCCGCGCTTCCTGTGCAGGGCGAGCTGAGCAGCTAAGGCCAGTGAATTGCAGCCAAGGGGGAGGGCAGGGAGTTGGGGGACAGTCTGTTCTGCTGGGCCGGCATGTGCCACCAGCCGAGGAGCTGACTTGCCGCTGCAGGAGACAGTTGACCTTTGGAGAGTTACTGGGTGAGGTCGCCCTTTCTCGGGACAGAACACAGCTGTTGTTTAGATGTCAGGGGCTGGTTCATAACTGAGTTTGGCAGTCGGCTCAGGATGTTAGCAGTTTGGAAAACAGTCGGCCTGTAGAGTTACGGAGGCCAGGGCGGTATGAGGGGAATCTTTGTGTTCCCAACAGGTTGTTCCGACATCCTTCTTTGCAGGGAAGTTAGCACCCAGCAGCTGCTTTTCGCAAGAGTTAAGAGAACACAGGAAGATCAGAGCAGGTGTGCAGGGGTTGGGTCGCCCTTCCTGACCCCTGGTGGAGAACATCCCATTCCTGAACCAACAGACACACTGATTCAAGTTGAGGTTTCCACACAAATGTTGGCTCTGTCTCGAGCCTTCAAGTTAGTTCTCTAACCCGAATGCAGCCCTCCAGGGTTGCCCCCTCCCCCGCCTGCTTTCTGTTTTCATGCCCGTCACTCACCTGCCCTACCCCTCCTTCTGAGCGCTCAGCGGGCCAGTCTTTCTAGTGGTCAGTTCTGCATTCTTTCTCTAGGTCTTGATAATGTTGAGGAGAGACACTAGCACCTTCATTTTCTCGACTGTGACTGTGGGAAAAGTGGGAGGACAGGCGGGAGGAGGGGGAGGGGGAGGGGGAGGACAGGCGGGGGAGGGGGGGAGAGCCCAGCAGAGCAGAAATGACGGCCAGATCACACAGCCCAGTAACTTCTTGCCCACTCTTCAATATTAAAGGAAAACATAAGGGTAAATTATTATGCTGATTTTTCCCCCACGTATTTTAATAAGATTTAAAACATGTATTTTAAGGTTCCTATGAACTGGTATGCAGAGTGCTGCATGGCTAGCCACTGTTCGGTATAAAATCAAAACATACTTGGGTAGGGAGATGACTCAGTCTGTAGAATGCTTACCATATAAGCTTCCGGACTTGAGTTTGGAGCCCCACCACCCAAGCAGAAAGCACCTGGATTCAAGCACTGGGGAGGGAGAGATGGCGGATTTCTGAAGGTGCCAGCCAACCAGCCTAGCTGAATTGGTGAGCTCCACGTTCAGTGAGAGACTCTGACTCAAAAAATAATAATAATGTGGAGAACGCTCACACATGGGCACAGGCGCGCGCGCGCGCGCGCGCACACACACACACACACACACACACACACACACCTGAAAGATAAAACACCTCTCATTTCTTTGTATTTATTCTTCTTCCAATTCCTTTGGCTTCATGAATCCATAGATTTGCTGAGCTTCTTAAACCATAAAATCAAAGAATTTCCAGCCATCATTCTTTCAGTGCCTATTTCAATAAGTATTTTTCAATGCTTATCCTGTCTTGATCTCTCTCACTCCTTCTGGGGCTCCAATTACACTGGAGGTTCTTTGAAGTCCTTTAGGTATGCAATACTCTTCATCTTTAAAGCATTTCTTTTCCTTTCTCTTCTTCAGATGGGATCGCTTCTACTGATCTTAACGTCACTGGCCTTGTCTGTGGTCTTGTGGTCTGAGTTGTGTCGCCCTTACCTGATGATCTAATTTTTTTCACATATAATAGGTTTGTTGTTGGTTTGTAGTGGGGGGGTTGAGACCACTATGTGTCTCTGGCTGGCCTCAATGTCACAGAGATCCACCTGCCTCTGCCTCCCCTCATGCCAGGGTTAAAGGTGTGTGCCACCACACCTATCCATATATTACAGATTTTAAGTCTAGAATTTCCACTCCAGGCTCTTACCTAGTCTCTATGTCCGTATGAAATTTCCCCACACATCTCATTTCTCTTAATCGCCAAAAATGTCGCGATTCCAGGTGAGTGAGACACCCAGTGTCTTTCTTGCTCTGGCTTCCATATGTATGTGCGTTGGCACACACACACAGACACTTAGGTGCATGCACCACACACATGCACACATAGATTTGGGCACAAACCTTTAAATATTAATACTAAACTGTAGCTGATTTAATCTGGTGCACTGGATTATTCAGGGAAAATAAAATAGTATCTAATTATTTTGAAATGTGTCAGAGAGGCTAGACTGGTGAACGGTAGGGGGATGGCTGTGTGCGTGGATGAGGGTACAGCAGCTGTAGTGAAATTTGGGGGTCAAACCATGTGGCCTTTGGGACTTTTCTGGGCTTGAATTTTTTCATTCAAGATGCTGATGAGAGAGAGAGGGGGGGGGGGAGGCTGCTTAAACTGTCCTCAGACTCACCGAAACCCCGTGGCTCACCCTTCCTGAGGATCTGCTTTTGTGACACAGACACACTTGTTCTCATTCGCGAGGGCTGCCACAGAACGAGGGACTGTAGGATGCGGAATTAATACAAAAGGAAGGTGCCCTCCTCTATGGGAAGTACAGCCGGCGGAAATGAGCAGGCATGCTGCATCCTCTCGCTGTGTTCAGGGGAGTGAGGGTGTGGAGGGGGCAGGAGGGGCGGGAGGGGGCAATAAGGGCCAACAGGATGTGGGGATCCCAGATGCAGAAAGGGGCCCTGTTACTGTTTCAAGTGATGTGAAACAGAGCTAGAAGGAAGGACCGGAGGGAGCATCCAAAACCAGCTTGGGTTCCTCCAGAGCGGGGAGACTGTGTCTTCCAGCCCGGCGGGAGATGACCACCCTAACAGGCAGCCTGAAGCCAGTTAGAGCACTGGCCGCTCTTCCAGAGGAATTGGATTCCATTCCCAGTACCTACCCGGTGGCTCACAGTGGGCTGTAACTCCAGTTCCAGGGGATCCAGTGCCCTCTTCTGACTCTCTTGTTCACCTGTGTACACATGGTGGTGGCTGGACACGTAAGCGAAACACCCATCTACATAAACACGTTTTAAAGTATGTATTGTGTGCGTGTTGGTACCCTCATTATTAAAATCTCAAGCATTATCTTGAGACATTGAGTGATAGTGGTTAGATTTTTTTTTTCATTTCGAGGCATCTGGGTCTAGGTGGATAACCCATTACGTCACATTGGATACCTGTCCCTGGTATGGAGACGACATATTTCTTGGCTCTAATTCACCTCACCCTGACCACATAGGAACCTCTCCGACACAATGCCACAGCTCTTGAAGTCCCTCACATGTCTGTTCCCC